>NC_135535.1:117341045-117941045 GCF_045843805.1 Urocitellus parryii | reverse complement strand
ATGCTGAGTGAGCTAGCCAATCCCTAAGAAGGAAATGCCGAATGTCTTCTTTGATATAAGGGAGGGGGCGACTCAAAAAAGAGCAGGGAGGAAGAGCATGAGAAGAAGATTACCATTAAATAGGGCCGAGAGGTGCGTGGGAATGGGAGAGAGAAGGGGAATCGCAAGGAAGATGGAAGGAGACCCTCATTGTTATGCAAAATTACATATAAGATGGTGTGAGGGGGAAGAAAAAAGAGAGAAAAAAGTGTCACAGAAGAGAGGGTAGTGAGAGGTGATGGGAGGGGAGGGGAAGGGAGGGGGATAGGAAGGGTAGCAGAATGCAGTAGACACTAGTATGGCTGTATGTATAAACGTGGCTGTATAACCAATGTGATACTGCAATCTGTACACATGGAAAAATAAGAATTCACACCCCATTTGAATCAAATGTATAATATGTCAAGATCATTGTAATGTTTTGAGCAACTAATAAAAAAATTGAAAAAAAAAAGTCTAAATGGGAGCTGGTATGGTGGCACATGCCTGTAATCCTGCAAATTCAAAGCCAGCCTCAGCAATTTGGACCAGGGATGTAACTCAGTGGTTGAGCACTTCTGGGTTCACTCCCTAGTACCAAGAAAAACTTTAAAAAGAGTCTAAATGGGAAAAGTTAGTCCATGATTGTAAGCAACCTCTTGAAATCCATTTCTCTGGAGGGCAAGACTTGATATAGTTTTTGTTTTGTTGTTTTGTTACTGGGGATTGATCTCAGGGGCACTTTACCACTGAACTGTATCTCCAGACCTATTTATTTATTTGGTACTGGAGTTTGAACCCAGGGTTCTTAACCATTGAGCCACATCCCCAACCCCCCTTTTTTTAATGTTTATTTTATTTTTTATTTTTTTGTTTTTTGTAATGGTAGATGGACAGAATGCCTTTATTTTATTTATTTTTATGTGGTGCTAAGGATTGAACCCAGTACCTCACACATGGTAGGCAGGCACTTTGCCACTGAGCTACAGCCCCAGCCCCAACTCCCTTTTTGAAAAATTTGAGACAGATTCTTGCTTTGCTGAGGCTGGTCTTAACCTTGGGATCCTCCTGCCTCAGCCTCACTAGTTGCTGGGGATTACACCCAGCTGATGTAGTTATCATGTAGAAACAAAACATACACAAAACACTTGGTAGGACTTCCTGCCTCATTTTGAAGAGAGTAAAAAAAACCCTCCTGTGAAACTGATGCAGACCCTAAAGAGAGATTGATGAGTGTTCTAAAGAACTATGAGTAGCCCCAAAAGAGAGATTGATAAGTGTTCTAAAGAAAATTTATGAAGACGGAGGTTATGATATGGAATCATTAATAAAGCGTAGGCAGAATCAAGACAAAAGCATGTCATGAGAGACATTGACACTTTAAGGAGTGGGGTTTAGCTCAGTGGTAGGATGCATTCTTTGTGTATAGTAGGCCCTGGGTTTGATCCCCATCATTGAAAAAAAAAGAATTGTAACATTTTAAGTTCTTTTTGGAACATTTCTAGTATGGAAATGTAGGTAAGCTATACAGATCAATTTGATAACTATTCATGTATCCTTCTTCTAAGTAAAAGAACAAATTCTCTATTTCCTACTAGAAGATTTATATAAATAAAATATGCTTAGGACTAGGGATATACTTAAATGGTAGAGAATTAGTATGCATAAGGCCCTGAGTTTAATTCCCCGGCACTGTAAAAATAAATAAATTAAATATATTTATTAAACACTGTCTCATAAGATGGTTTTGTTAGTACCTGATCTTTTTTGTTGCTGTTAAAGAAACAGAAATCCATTTGGTAAGTTTTACCAGAGATCATCATGACTTGGAAAAGCAATAATCAAAAAGCAAAAATAATTAATTTGAAAGTCCATCTATTCTGTGTTCAATAAAATTAGATTTTTATTCAAAAAGAACCATCTTAAGTGAGCTGTGGTAGTGATGTCTATAATCCTGAGTGACTCAGGAAGCTAAGACAGGAGGATCACAAGTTCAAAACCAGCCCCCAAGTTAGCAAGAACTTTAGTAACTTAGTTCTAAAACAAAATTGCTGATGTTGTAGCTCAGTGGTAAAGTAACCCTGGGTTCAGTCCCCAGTACCCCCCCAAAAAAAAAGTAATAACTTCTTTTAGACCCAATATCTTTCTGATTACCTTATTATTTGTTGTTTTCTTTCCTTTTTTACAGCATAGACTTGAATGGGATTTACAGCAGAAGGATGAAGAGATTGCTGAATTGCAGAAAGCTCTGAGTGATATGCAGATCTGTCTCTTCCAAGAACGGGAACATGTTTTACGCCTGTACTCTGAAAATGACCGACTAAGAATCAGGTACCAAGTAGCTTAAGGGGAATTGTTGGAGTTGTAACTCTAAATTACATTTAAAATGATAAATGTATCTGCAATTATTCTCTTAGGTTATATTCCTTAGGAAACAAACTGAGATGGAGATTTGCCTGCAGACCAGTTATTGGGGAGATTCTCAGGAGTAATATCTCTTAGCAGATATTTTGACATATACTATCTATGAGAGAATTTGAACTGTGATATATTGATAAAAAAGCCATCCCAACAGGGAGCTCTAAGGCTAGGGTGGCCTTTCAGAGGCAGAGGATTCAGACTTTTATATCTCCATATTGACCAGTCATTGAATTCAGGTTGCCTTAAGGAGAGGGCATAAACTTGGGAGAAGCAGCCCCCTTCTCCCAAGCACAGTTCTTGAGAAGGAGCTGGCTCCTGGGAGATGGTTATCTTGATTCTAAAAGGTACATTTAAGCAGTGCACTATGGCATCCTCTACTTCTCTCCTCCCCACCCCCGATAAAATTTACCATTTCAAGCAGGGCATGGTGGCACACACCTGTTATGATCCTAGTGGCTGGGGAGGCTGAGACAGAAGAATCACAAGTTCAAAGCCAGTCTTAGCAACTTAGCAATTCTTCAAGACCCTGCTTTCAGTGCTTATGGGTATATATCCAGAAATGGCATTACAGAATTATTTGGTTTTACATTTTTTGAGGAACTGCCATTCTGTTCTCCATAGTGGCTATGCCAGTTTACATTCCTACTAATAATACACATGGGTTCTAATTTCTTTACATCCTTGCCTACATTTGTTAATATTTGTCTTGTTTTGTTTTTTGGTACCAGGGATTGAACCTAGGGGTTCTTAACCACTGAGCCACATCCCCAATTCCCCAATGCCCCCTCCCTTTTTTTTTTAATTTTGAGATAGGATCTTGCTAAGTTGCTTAGGGCTTCACTCAGTTGTTGAGGCTTACTTTGAACTTGCCATCCTCCAGCCTCAGCCTCCTGAATTGCTAGGATTATAGGCATGTGAAACCATGCCTGGCAATATTTTCTGATATTTTTAGTTATAGATATACACAATATTTTTATTTTATTTATTTATTTGTTTGTTTGTTTGTTTGATTTTTATGTGGTGCTGAGGCTTGAATCCAGTGCCTCACATAATGCTAGGCAAGCACTCTATCACTGAGCTCCAGCCCCATCCCTAGCCCCATTTTCTAATATTTTTGACAGTTGCCATCTTAATGGATATGAGTAAGTATTTCATTATGATTTTGTTTTCACTTCCTTAATGACAATGTTGAGCATTTTTTCATGTGTTTATTGGCTATTTTTGTATCTCTGAAGAAATGTCAGTTCATGTCCTTAACCCATTTTGGGGGGGGGGGTTTACTGGGGATTGAACTCAGGGGCACTCAACCACTGAGCCACATTGTCAGCCCTATTTTGTATTTTATTTAGAGACAGAGTCTGACTGTGCTGCTTAGCACCTCAGTAAATTGCTGAGGCTAGCTTTAAACTCAAAATCCTCTTGCCTCCACTTCCTAAGCTGCTGGGATTACAGTCGTGTGCCACTGCACCTAGCCATTGTCCATTTTTTAATTGGGTGGTTTTGTTGTCATTGTTGGGTTGTAGAAGTTCTTTATATGTTCTGGATATCAAACCCTTATTGGATTCATAATTTGCTAATATTTTCTCCAATTCTGTAGATTGCCTTTTTACTCTCTTATTGGCATCCTTTGATGCACAAAAGTTTTAAATTTGTTATAGTCCAATTTATTTATTTATTTTTTAGTTATTTCTGCTTTTGGTTTATACAAGAAACCACTGCCAAATCCAATATCAAAAGCTTTTCCTCTAGATTTTCTTCTAGGAATTTCATAGCCTTAACACTTAAATTTGGATGTTTGATCCATTTTGAGTAAAATTTATTTTTTTATTTTTTTGGCATTAGAGATTGAACCCGGGAGCGCCTAACCACTGAGACACATCTCCAGCCTTTTTTTTTTTTTTTTTTTTTTTTGGTATCTGGGATTGAACTCAAAAGCACTTAACCACTGAGCACATCCCCAGTCCTTTTTCTGTTTTATTTAGAGTCAAGGTCTTACCAAGTTATTGAAGTTGGCTTTGAACTCGTAATCCTCCTCCCTCAGCTTCCCAAGCCACTGGAATTATAGGCGTGCATCACTTCGCCCAGCTTTGAATAAATTTTATAGATTATATTGAGAGTCCAGTATCATTCTTTGCATGTAGATATCCAGTCCCCGTCTCCACCATCATTATCATCATTATTTTAGTACTAGGGCTTGAACCCAGGGGCACTTTATCACTGATATTTATATGCGGTTCTGACAATGGAATCCAGTACCTCACACATGCTAGGCAAGTGCTCTACCACTGAGCTACAACCCCAACCGCCTTTTTATTTTTTGTTTGTGACAGGGTCCCACTAATTTGCTGAGGGTCTCCTTAAGTTGCTGAGGCTGGCTTTGAACTTGAAATCCTTCTGCCTGGGCCTCCCAATTTGCTGGGAATTATAGGTGTGCATTACCATGTCTAGCTCCTACCATCTTTTGTGGGTCTGTATGTGGTACTAGGGATTGAACCCATGGCCTCATGCATTCTAGGCAGGTACTCTACCACTGAACCTCATCCCCAGCCCCAGCATCATTTTAAAAGGAGTTAGCTGTGTGGTTTCTGGATATCTCATAGTTAAGCACTTCATCTTGGCAGGATCTAGCAGCATGACAAAAGCTGCTTTTCAAAATGTTCTAATTCTTACTTCTAGATGGTATGATCTTGCTCCAGACTCTGAGAGGATCTATTGTGATTCTTATAATAAGGTCAACCAAAACTCCTCATGATTCCTGTTCTAACCACAGGTACTATAAGATCTTTCAGGTCATATGACCTGAGTTGCTTGTACCAAAGTTTTGACCCAGTGCAGAACCTCCTTTCTGCCCTGGCCATACTGAAAGCTCACTTTTCATGTTACTTTATACATGGGTTAGAACAGTATCCCAAAGTGTAGAATATGTGTCTCCAAGGCCTTTCAGGCATTCCATTTCCTTCTTGATGGTAGTAGCTATAAGGTTCAATAATTTTGTCTTTTACTTTGGAGGGATTGTTCTGGCATGTGAGATCAGATCCCTAAAATCTATACTAATGTCTTTGTCAGGTTTATCTCCAATCCTCTGGAACACACTTATCTTACTAGGGATTTCAGTGCATTTGCTATCTCTTTTCCATGCTTTCTAACTTAATATATTATCCATAGTGGAAAAAAAATGTGATCTGTGGAATGACCATAACCAGATCCTTTTATACTGTACTGACAAAGATCAAAGGAGTTAACATGGCACTAGGGAAAGACTATAAAAGTATACTCTTGCCCACCTCACATGAATGTGAACTGCTTTTGGTCCTTGGAGGGATGGAAAAGAATGCATTCACCTTTATCAGTGGCCACATTCCATGTACCTCAGATCACATTAATCTGCTCTAGCAAAGATACTACATCTGGCACAGTGATTGAAATTGGAAGTTACCTGGTTAGAATTTGCTATTATTCTCCAGAATCCAAACTTCTTTTGTAAAGTCATACTAATGAATGAAATGAGGGGTTGATAAGGCTCTCCTCGTTGCATTGTTTAAGTCTTTTTACCATCTTGACTGAGTATGGTGTCAAAGGCTTCTGACCCCAGAGGCCAAGAAACAAATTTGGAGGTTCTACCAACTACCAAGGATGTGCATTCTATTTATATATTTAGTAACTGGGAAAGTGTCTGTTGATTGGATCTGTGAATCTATTAGAACCACTGTGAGCTGCACCAAAATTCTATTTATCCCATGGTCCCCATATGCCTTGTGCTATGGTGATGTTTCACATTAACCAGGTATCAGTGTCACCTCAGATCATGTATACAGCAATCCTTGAAGTGCCAGGGTATTCTTTTTACCCTGGTGTAACTACTTGAATGAATGACTGCAGGTCTTGTGGTGAAGAATTGGGGGCAATCATTTACCTTGTACACTTGCTGTAGTGTCACAGGTCTTTGCCTTCTAGGAGATCCAGCCTCCTCTTCAGCTAATAGTCTGGAAAAAAGCACCCAAGGTTATGACTTCTTATGGAGCACAGCCCTAGGCCTCTTCTCCATCTTTGGTTATTTTGATTATTTAAGCTGTACCTTGTTAACTCCCCATCTATCTTGCTCTTTCTCCTAGGAACACTTTGTTCTATGAACTGTCTCCATATCACTAGCTCTGAAGTTCCTCTTTAGAGTTTGCTTCCTTGGCAGATCTGCTATCAGCTGTCTGGTATCAGTTTGGGTTCCCTGGGAAACAAACTGCACAATGAAGATTTGCTTGCAGGAAGTTTTTGGGGGAGTGCTCTAAGGAATAATCACCTCTGAGGAAATAAGGAAAAAGCCTAACTGGACAGATGGAGAATTTCCACTGTGATTCAGTTACAGCACATCTCAGCCAACACCACACATTTCAGCCAACACCACACGGGGCTCCAAGGCAAGGAGATTGGGTGTTTATACTCCCTCATTGACCAGGTATTGGATGTGGGCCGTCCCTGAGGAATGGGAGGCATGAGTCAGTGAAGTAGTTCCCCTTGGCTGAGGGCAGTTCTGGAGAGATTCTACTGTGAATCATCTGTGGGCAACATTCCTGGCAGTCAGGGAATGAGCCCATCAGTACTGAAGAAAAGGATCTAGGCAGTGCACCTCTCCATCCACGAGTTACTGTCTAAGACCAGCTGAGAAATTATTTTCTATCCCTCATCTCTGACTTCCTAGATAAAAATACCTGATGTCTTAACTATAGCTGAGGTCTAAGTAAGTCTTATTTAATTTTAATTTGAGATTACTGTTTTAAAAACAAGTCAGAAGGGAGATCCTTGAAACAGAAAAGGTTACTTACTTGGGATCCATGATGTGTGCTAATTTTCTGTGACAATTGCAGAGAACTAGAAGACAAGAAAAAGATTCAGAATCTCTTGGCTCTTGTGGAAACGGACACTGGAGAAGTGACCTATTTTTATAAGGAGCCTCCCCACAAAGTAAGTAATCTTTGGGTATTGAATGGGGGTCAGTAATTCAGCACTTGCTAAAGAAAACTTATGGAGAGTAGTTAACCAGTACAGTACTGTGTTGACCTAAGTTTGCAAAGCATTTTCCTTCAGAAACCTTGGGAAGTAGTGTTGTTTACTCCATTTCCCCATTTAGAAACCTAAAGCCATTGTAGAATGCTTGATTAGCATGCATGCATGAGGCCCTGGGTTCTATCCCCAGCATCACAAAAAAGAAAAAGAAACATAAAGCCCAGAGGGGTAGATATTTTAGATATTTTAAAGAGGAAAATGGGCAGACTTTGTGGAAAGAAAGTTTCAGTATTTAAGATTTTAAAAAATCTTGATTTATACTGATTACAAATGTAATACATGGTATTTATTAAAAAACAGTACAGAGGGCTGGGACTGGGGCACTTGGCCTGGTATGTGTGAGACACTGGGTTCGATTCTCAGCACCACATGTAGATAATAAAGATCTATCAACAACTAAAAAAAAATTAAAAAAAAAAAACAGTACAGAGATCTATCATATAAAAATGACAGTTTCCCCTAATCCTCTAACCCAGAAATGAACCATTATTAATAGTTTTGTTTGTTTGTTTGTTGTGCTGGGAATTAAACCCAGGACCTTGTGCATGTGAGGCAAGCACGCTACCAACTGAGCTATATCCCCAGCCCGCATTATTAATAGTTTAATATAGCAGGGCATGGTGGAGCACACCTGTAATTTCTAGCAACTCAGGAGGCTAAGCCAAGAGGATTGCAAGTTGAAGGCCAGCCAAAGCAACTTAGCAAGACCCTGTCTCAAAATATAAAGAGCTGGGGATGCAGCTTGAGTTTAAGTTCCCCTGGGTTCAATCCTCAGTACCAAAAAAAAATAGTTTGGTATATATGCTTCCAGTTCTTTTTTCCATTCTTATAGAAATGTTTATGTGGGAGCCTGGATGATGGCACATGCCTATAATCCTAGTGATTTGGGAGGCTGAGGCAGGAGGATCGAAAGTTCAAGGCCAGCCTTAGCAGCTTAGCAAGGTCCTAAGCAATTTAGTGAGACCTGTTTCAAAATAAAAAATTTTAAAAAAGGCTGGGATGTAGCTCAGTTTTAAAGCGTCCCTGGGTTCAAACTCCAGTACCAAAAAACAAAATTTTTTTAAAAAAGTAATTATATAGGACTGGACTGGAGAGATCTCAGTGATAAAGTACTTGCCTTGCATGCAGGAGGCTCTGAGTTCTCAGCACTGCAAAAAAAAAAAAAAAAAAAAAAGAAAGAAAGAAATGTTTACATATATGTATATACTATTTACTGTTTCCATTTTTTCACTTTTTTTTTTTCCCTATACTGGGGATTGAACCCAGGGATGTTTTGCCACTCAGCTACAACCCCAGTTCTTTTTATTTTATTTTGAAACAGGGTCTCCCTAAGTTGCCTAACTGGCCTTGAACCTGATCTGCTGCTTTTGCCTCCCAAGTCACTGGAACCACTGTGCCCAGTTCCTTTTTTTCACTTTTCATAGGTAATTTCTCATTAGCGTTTTTACTTATATTTACATATGAATATTTCTGTAATATATAATATTTCTATTACTTTCTTTAAAGGCCCTTGTAAAAGAGCACTTTTTTTAAGCATGTTTTGTGAAATATCCTTATAATTTTATTTTTTAGTTTATATCAACACTAGGTTTTATCTAAAAAAAATTTTGTGTTGCCTCTCACATGCATAACATCCTTATTGCATAATTATTCAGTTTTGACAAATTTAATATAAAAATAGTGTGGAATCGGCAGAATTAAGGCTAAAAAGTAAAATTTCACACTTACAGGAAAGCTACTTATCCTTTTTTGGTTCTTTAGGTCAGCATTTTTCAAAACACTATTCAGGCTGCTGGTGTATGTGAACAGAATGATTCTTCAGCTCCTAAACCAGGTAACAACCATGTTATTAGAAAGTCTCGTTGATGCAGAATTAAAAATCACAGCACAAATAATTTGAAATTTCTCCTACTAAACAAGTGATAATTGATGTTCATAATGATGCCTCTGGTGATCTAAGATCTTACCGAGCTTCTTGAATCATCTAAGAATCTGCACTTTATTCAGTACATATTTTCTTTTATTCTTTGTTTTAATATTTTTTAAATTGATACATAACAATCATATATATTTATGGAGCACAGGGTGGCATTTCAATAGTGTATATGATATATAGTGATCAGATCAGAAAAAATCAACATATAAATCACCTATCATTTCTTAGTTTGGGGAACATTTAAAATCTTCTGCATTGGCTGTTTTGAAATATACAATTGATTGCCATCAACCATAGTTATCCCACTTTGCTTTTGAACATTAGAAATCATCCTCTGATCCAGCAATACCCCTGCATCTGTTTTCCTTTCTATATACTTCCCAGGCTCTGGCAACCTCAGTGTAATTTTTTTTTTAATACCTTTACTTTTTTATTTTTTATGTGGTGCTGAGGATCGAACCCAGGGCCAGGTGAGCACTCTACCACTGAGCCACAATCCCAGCCCCCTCAGTGTAATTTTTAGTGTTGCTTTTTTTTTTTTTTTTTTTTTTTTTTTTAAGAGAGAGTGAGAGAGAGAGAGAGAGAGAGAATTTTTAATATTTATTTTTTAGTTCTCGGCGGACACAACATCTTTGTTGGTATGTGGTGCTGAGGATCGAACCCGGGCCGCACGCATGCCAGGCGAGCGCGCTACCGCTTGAGCCACATCCCCAGCCCTAGTGTTGCTTATTTTATTTTAAAATTTTTTATTGTTTTTAGTTATGCATGACAGTAGGATGTATTTTGATATACACACATGGAATATAACTTCCCATTTTTGTGGTTGTAACTACATGATGTGGATTTACATTGGTTGTATATTCATGTAAGAACATAAGAAAGTTATGTCCAGTTCATTCTACTGTATCTCCTTATCCCATCCTTCCTCCTTCCCTTCATTCCCATTTGTCTAATTCAGTGAATTTCTATTCTCCCCCAACCCCACCTTATTGTGAGTTAGCATCCACATATCAGAGAGAATATTCAGCCTTTGGTTTTTTTGGAATTGGCCCATTTCACTTAGCATAATAGTCTCCAGTTCCATCCATTTACTGGCAAATGCCATAATTTCATCCTTCTTTATGGCTGAGTGATCTTCCATTGTGTGTATGTACTAGTGTTGCTTTTATTTGGTTGTCAATGGACCTTTATTCATTTATTTATTTATCTATCTATTTATTTATCTACAGTACTGAGAATGGAACCCAGTTCCTTGCACATGCTAGGCAAGCACTCTACCACTGAGCTACAACCCTAGCCCATAGTGTTGCTTATTTTAAAAATAACTTGGAGCTGGGGTTGCAGCTCAGTGATAGAGCACTGGCGTAGCATGCGTGAGGCACTAGGTTTAATCCTCAGCACCTCATAACAATAAAATAAAGGTATTGTGTCCATCTACAACTAAAAAAATATATAATTAAAAAATTAAAACAATAACTTTGTGTTTTGAAGTTTGTTTAATATGTCATAACCAAAATATTTGAATTTAGTTTTTCTTATTCCTTATGCATTCTGATTAAGTAAGATCTCACTAAGAAAGTAGACAGCTGAGCCTGGTGGTATATGCCTGTAATCCCAGCAACTTTGGAGGCTGAGGCAATTCAAGGACAGCCTCAGGAATTTAGTGAGGCCCTACGCAACTTAGTGAGACCCTGTCTTGAAATAAAAAATAAAAAGGTCTGAGGATGTGGCTCAGTGGTTAAGTGCCTCTGGGTTCAATCTCTAGTACAATCAATCAGTCAATCAATAATATTAATGAACAAAATAGGGATGTAGCTCAGTGGTAGAACATGCCTGGGTTCAATCCCTAGTACCAAAAATAAAAGAAAGTAGACGCAATGCAAAGGAACATTAGTAGTTGATTCTGCTGATAGGTAAATCTGATTATCTAGGAGAACTCCTATAGAGTTTACTTACAGAAATTCCCACTTGAAAAAATAAGCATTATAAGTATTGTGTGTTTGCCTTCCTTTCCTTCTGTCATAGGTAAAAGAAACTGAACTCCTCTGCATGGATAATGCTGAAACTTTTTCTTTTTGTAATGTTGAAAATTAAATAGCAGAAAGAAAAGTTGAGTAGTCTTGTTGATGGATATTTGTTTTCTAATTTAGATTCTAAAGAAGAAGAAAAAAGATCATCAATAAGAGAGAAGGAATATGGTTCTAAGCATTACCAAGGAGACATAGAAACACTCATCCTACAGGTAATGGATTTATTTTGGCAGACCAAGATGATTTCTGTCCACACGTTTAGCTTTGTAAAATGTTCCTTCAGTATCATGCAAGTATTTTCATTTCACATGGGTTTTATTTAGGCATCGTGTGATTTTAAAAAATTGAGGTTTTCCTAATTTCTAAGTGCTTATTGGCGGGTACCAGGGATTAAACTCAGGAGCACTTGACTACTGAGCCACATCCCCAGCCCTATTTCATATTTTATTTAGAGACAGGGTCTCACTGAGTTGCTCAGTACCTTGCTTTTGCTGAGGCTAGCTTTGAACTCATGATCCTCCTGCCTAAGCCTCCCGAGCCTCTGGGATTACAGGCATGTGCCACTGCGCCCGGCTCTTCTAAGTGTTTATAGTTTAAAACCATTATTCTCTATTTGAACATTCTAGAAGTACTTCTCTAAACCTTCAGTTCATATTGCTAAGCTCTACCCAACAAAGCCATCTTAAAGTAAGAATTCAGTTTGTGGTTGGCCTAGAGGAACACAAGAGAATTATAGAGGGAAGTTTTTCTGTGCTGACAGATCAACATTTGCAGTTATATCCATTTATTTAGTTCATGAGTTCTAAAGTCTAGGAAAGTAATAAATCATTTTCTTGTTACCTGGTAATTATATGTCCTATGGTGTCATCTTTTATCTTATTGCACTGAAGTTTCTATCCTTCTCCCATTGATTTAAATGACAGTTTCTACCTTTGGCCAGTATTTTCAGAATCAGAGAAGGAAATTACATTAAATTCCTTTTGCTCTATTTTTTTAAATCAAAAACTCAGAGTCATTCTGTTTCTATGCATGCAGTACCTCTTAAAAGGGAGACAGTGAAAAGGCAAGATAGGGTTGGGGAAATAAAATTTTGTTGCCTTCTCTGTGTGATGTAGATATGGGCTTTAGTGTAGACAAAGAGTCTGCTCTTCTGTAGCCTAACCTCACTTTATAAGACATGAATAAAGAGATTAGAGTTGAGACTTTTCTCCTCTTTGTTTTGCTGCTGTGCTTTAGGTTTGTTTTACTTTAGCTTTCTTTTTGGGAAAGGTTTTTTTTTTTTTTTTTAGTGTTATGAACTAAGTGCACACAGGAGTGGATCCCTCACCCCTGTCGCCTGTCTAGGTGGAAGCACTGCAGGTGCAGCTAAAAGAGCAGTCCAAGTTTTCTAGAGAGCAAGTCGAAGGGCTCATGGAGGACAGACGGATTCGCATCGAGGAGATACAAGTTCAGCACCAGAGAAATCAGGACAAAATTAAAGAACTAACCAAAAGGTGAATGCTCAAGAAACATGTACTTAACAGGTGTCCTGTTTTTCTGAGTAGCTTAAAAGTTAACAATTCTTGGGCTGGAGACATAACTAAGTGGTAATGTGCTTGCCTGACATGCACAAGGCCCTGGTTTTATGATCCCCAGCACTCAAAAAAAGCCAACAGTTCTGTACTGTAGCATCTGTACTGGGGATTGAGCCCAGAGGAGCTTTGCCACTGAGGTACATCCTCAGCCCTATTAATTTTTTACTTTGACACAGGGTCTCACTAAGTTGCTTAGGGCTTTGCTAAATTGCTAAGGCTGGCCTAGAACTTGGGATCCTCCTGCTTCAGCCTTCTAAGCCTCTGGAATTACAGATGTACACCACCAAATCTACACCCAGCTCTCTTGTTCTTTGATTTAACCATCTTTAGTCTTTTGTTTAGTTCCAGTGGCCAGATTTGTGCCATAAAGATATGGCAAGGTTGTGGCTCAGTGGTCGAGCACTTGCCTAGCATGTGTGAGGCACTGGGTTCGATCCCCGGCACCACATAAAAATAAAATAAAGGTTAAAAAAGGGGGGGGGGGAGAAATTTAAAAAAATTAGGCCTGGGGTTGTGGCTCAGTGGTAGAGCACTTGCATTGCATGTGTGAGCCACTGAGTTCAATTCCCAGCACCAAATAAAAAAATAAAGATATTGTGTCCATCTACAACTAAAAGTATTTAAAAAAAAAAAAAGACATCCTTTGTTGAATATGTTTGAACACCTCAAATTTACCACTACTGAAACCAAACTATTTATGTCTCTCAATAAATCCTCCCTCCCCCAACCTCAAACTTACTAATTCACTCTTTTTCCCATTTAATTTTATATCATTACATCCATCTAGTTTGCCGACCTTGAAACCTCAGGATCATCCTCAACTCCCAGGTCTCTCATTTCTTAATTACAAACCATATATTTAGAAGACAACAAGTCTTCTAAATTCATTCTCTGGCTAGGCATGGTGGTGTAATCCTGTAATCCCGGCTATTTGAGAGGCTGAGGCAGAAGGATTGCAAGTTCAAGGACAGCCTGGGCAATTTAGCAAGACCCTGTCTCAAAATAAAAAAGGACTGGGCTGGGGATGAAGCTCAGTAATAAAGTGCCCCTGGGTTCAATCCTCCGTACCAAAAAAAAGAAATTCTCTGCTTTTCATTTCTGTTGATTCAATTGTATTGTTTAAATTCTTGTAATAATCTAACTATTCTTCCTATCATTTTTCTCTTTGTATTTTATAACCTTCCTTATGAATTAATTCCTCTATTAGAAGTTACCAACTGCTTAAAAACATTTGAACCAGGTATAGTGGCACACAATTATAGTCCCAGTTACTCAGGAGGCTGGGGCAAGAAGATTGCAAGTTCAAGGCCAGCCTTAACAACTTTGTGAGATGCTATCGAAAAATAAAATTTTAAGAAGTGCTGGGTATTATAATTCAATGGTCGAATGCTTGTCTAGCATACACAGGCCTTGCAGCTCAATCCCTAGTCCCATAAAAGAAAAGATAAAATAAATAAAAACCACATTTGATAGCTCTCCCATTTACTGTGTTATAAAGCATAAATTCTTAGGGACTCCATTGTCTAACATCAAATTAATCTTTGAGCTTCAACTCCTTCCCTCTTGCTTTAGTTCACATTGTGCTTCAGCCGGACTAATAACTCTTGTTTATATAGCAGGCACCTTGATAATAAGCATTGTCACTCCTTCTCTGAAGACATCCAGGCCAAATTAAGTTCTTCCTTTCCACGTTCCCATAATGATTACTGTGCCTCCATAATGACTTATCACCTCATAGTAGATTGTCTTTTGTTTCCTCAGGTCTTGATATATAGCCTGTGTCCTACCCTGTGTACACAGTAGCCACACACACAAGTTGCACCTTGCCATTTCTTTTCTACATTAAACATCTTTTTTAAAAATTTTCTTCTGGGGTCTGGGCCTGTGGCTCAGTGGTAGAGCGCTTGTGTGTGGCCTGGTTTCCATCCTCAGCACCATATAAAGATAAATAAATAAAGGAATTTGGTCTATCTACAACTAAAACAAAAAATATTTTAAAAAAATTTTTTTTTCTGTGCTTGGGATCAAACCCAGGGCTTCATACATGCTAGGCAAATACTCTTCCATTGAGCCACAACTCCAGCCCATAATTTGTAATTTGGTTTAGCATTATTTGCATATATAAGCTTGGTCAATTTTGTCCATTAGATAGATCTTTTTTTTTTCTTTCTTTCTTTCTTTTTTTTTTTTTTTTTTTTGTAAATGGACATAATACCTTTATTTTATTTTATTTTTATTCGGATGTGGTGCTGAGGATCGAACCCAGTGCCTCACACATGCTAGGCAGGTACTCTACCACTGAGCTACAACCCCAGCCCTAGATAGATCATTCTAAGGTTATTGAATAGCCTAAAATCCTAGGTCATTAATGATTGTCCTTTGGGTGTCACTCTCAAATCATTGTATATTAACTGGACAATACTTTCCTAATTTGTAATTGAGAATATAATGTAAAATAGAATAAAATTACTCACTGGAAACAGGAGAGATCCTTGTGGTAACTGACTCAGTCTATCCCCGTGTGTTTACTTTTTTTTTCTTTTTTCTCTCTGTTTGTGTACACACATATACCCTAATACATATATATATTCATCTGGTTACATTTGCTTTACTTTGTGCCTGGCACAGTGCTATCATTTTCCTCTATCTGTGTACCCTGTTAATCATAAAAAGAATTAAGTGAATATAGCAATAGGTTTTCATTGGAAAACTAGTTATTGCTGCATGGTACTTAGTATTCTTGTAGGTAATTGAATCATTCAGTATAGAATTTTTCTAGGTGGTGGTGTTAAATTAATGAGTTGCTGATTTCCAGGGATTTCTGGGGAGTTGTTTACTGGGGATTGAACCCAGGAGTGCTTTACCAGTGACCTACATCCAGAGTCCTTTTTATTTGATATAGGATCTCAGTAGTTTGTGAGGCTGGCCTCAAACTTGTGATCTTCCTGCCTCAGCTTCCCAAGTTGCTGCGATTACTGGTATGCACCACAATGCTGGCAGGGATATTCATTTTCAAAACTACAAACATCATTTTTCAATTTCTAAATCTTGAGAATAGTTATCAGGAATCTATGTAGTGCCTGTATATGTCTAGTAGTTGATAGATAGTATTCTTGCAAATCTATTCATAGTAGCATAAAAATACATTATAAATAAGGTATATACTTTGGGGAACATCCTGCAGGTTGATATTTAAAATCATATATATATATATATATAAACAAGTGTTGAATTATGAGATAAGGTATATATTAAAATTAATAATAAGAGAGCTGGGATTGTGGCTCAGTGGTAGAGCACTTGCCTATCATGTGTGAGGCATTGGGTTCAATCCTCAGCACCACATTTTTAAAAAGTAAACTAATAAAATAAAGTTTAAAAAAGTTTTTTAAAAAATAAGAAATGGGAAATTAAAATGGACTTAAGTATTGAGATGACTTCATAGAGAAAATTTATAAAGGCTAATCTATGAACCTGGGAGCACGGGTAGATACATTACCCTTACCCAGTAAAATGGCATGGTGGCACACACCCATAATCCCAACAGCTCAGGAGGATCTCAAGTTCAAAGCCAGCCTCAGCAACTTAGCCAGGCCCTACACAACTTGGCAAGACCCTCTCTCAAAATAAAAAATGAAAAGGGCTGATGATATGGCTAAGTGGTAGAGCACCCCTGGGTTTGATCCCTGGTTAAAAAAATAAGGTTGCCAATGATCAGAATAAGTGTGGTTTTAAGACTGCTAATATTTTATAAGATTCATATATTGTACAATTGGAAAAGAACCGTTGTCTTCCTTTATGGAATAACCCTATATTTCAGATGTACTATATAAGCATTTTAATGTCCATGCTTGTCCTCTCTTTCATAGTCTCCATCATACCCAAGAACTGCTCTATGAGAGCACCAAAGACTTTTTGAAATTGAGATTTGAAAACCAAACTAAAGAGAAGACATGGATGCTTGAAAAAGATCAGTTGATGTCAAAGATTAAGCAATACAGGATGCAGAATAAGAAGAAAGATGATAAAATTGGAAAAGTTATGCCAGTTTTACATGACAGTCATCATACCCAAAATGAATATATTAAGGTAATGTCCTGATACCTTAGAGAAATGTTTATTTTTCTAGAACACCACAAGAACTTAGAGAATTCCAAAGAACCTACATATTATCATATATAATCCATTCAGTCAAGGAAGCTGGGGTAGCAGCAGCCCAAAATAGCTGATCATTAACAAATGGGCTAGACTTTGTGGCTACAGCAGTACATAGGCTAGACAAGATCTGTCCATGTGGTGTTTACTGTTTTTTTTTGCAGTACTGATGATTGAACCCAAGGGCACAACCACTGAAATACATCTCCATCCCACTTTATTTTGTTTAGGTGCTGGGGATTGAACTCAGGAGTGCTTTATCACAGGGCTAAGTTGCTGGGGGTCTCACCAAGCTGCTGAGGTTAGCCTCCAACTTGCGGTCTTCCTGCCTTAGCCTCCCAAGTCACTGGGATCACAGGTGTGTGTACCACACCAGGCTTGGTGTTTATATTTAATGAAAAAAACAAACAATAGCAAATAAGCAAGAAAATTATAGATTATAAAAAGTGATAGATATTAAGGAATAGAGAATTATATGAAGATTGCATATAATCACTGGAAGCCCATTTCAGAAGGGGAGCACAGGGACACTCTTATGTCTGATGTTTCTGGAACTAAACTTGCCAAGGAGACCTAGGGAAGGAGCATTCCAGGCAAAGGGAGAAGAAGTTTAAAGGCCCTCGGGTACATTCAAGGAAGAGGAAAGATATCACGGTTGTAGAAGATTAAGCAAGGAGGAAATGATAGGCAAGAAGCTTACAAGAGTGGGCAGATAGGTCATGGTAAAAAATATGAACTTAGTGCCAACCGTTGTCTTCTAAGGATTGTGTTTACGTAAGTAACATCTGATTTAAGATTTTTTTGTTTTGTTTTTGAGATAGTTTCACTATATTACCCAGGTTGACCTTGAACCCTTGGGCTTTAAGTAATCCTCCTGCCTTAGCCTCCTGAGTAGCTGGAACCACAGGTGTACACTACTGCACCAAACTCTAATATTTAAAGTTTTTAAAAGGTCATTTTGCTATTCAATGAAACACATATAAAAACATGTTATTGTTGTTAGTTAATGTTTTTTCTTTAGAAGCGTGGCCCAAAACATTTTTGTAACATTTTATTTGGGACAAATTCTGAGCTCCATTATGTGACCCCATTTGTCTTTATTTTAAAGGATTTCTTTCAAAAAGGGGCTAAAAAAGTAATCTAGAAATTGGAAGTTTGGAGCTGGGAATGTGGCTCCATGGTAGAGCAACTTGTTTAGCACGCTTAAGGTCCTTATTTCAGTCTCCATCCAAAAAAGAAAAAAGAAATTGTAGGTTTCCATATGTTCTCCAAGGTTCCTTGCCATCTTGTTCCTTAACTCATTTTGTATTTCTAGAAATCCCTTCTTTCTTTTCTTTCATTACCTAAGTGCTAATTGAATCATCTAATTTGTAGAACTTAGTATTAATGCTTTTTGTCCTTTCAATCTGCAGTCCCTAAAGGATAAGTTGGCACAAGAGAAAAAGTTGTCTAACATGTACCAAGAGCAGTGCATTGCTCTAGAAGAAGAACTTGCCAAAATTCGAGAGGAGGAGGGAGTGAGGAGAGAGATCTTCAAGGTACAAAATTCTCTGCCACTTAAAATGGAGTGGGAAGTGTAGGTGACTGGGGAATGCTTCCTTCCTCTTAAATGCCTTCCTATTCTCCATATATAGGATCGCTCTAACAAGATGAGTAAGCGTTTACAGATAATGACAAAACGCTATGAGGCCTTAGAGCACAGACGTATGTTGGAAGTAGAAGGCTTTAAGACAGATATCAAGGTTCTCCGACAGAGACTGAAAGACTTAGAGCAAATGCTCTATAAGGTAATCTCTGGTCCTGAATTACCACAAAAGAGAAAGGGTAGAAGTGTGGGAACATGATCATGAGGGCTCCATTGAAGCTCAGTGGTAGGGCATGTGCTTAGCTTCCACAAGGCCCTGGGTTCAATCCCCAGCACCACAAAAAAAAAAAAAAAAAAAAAAAAAAAAGAAAGATATGCCATTTCCCTGCTGGTAGACACTAGGATCACCACCCTTCTAGTCTCCCTGAAAATCAATTCAACAAGTACACACTACAGAGAAAACCAAAATAGACTGAAATAATTGAATGACTGTATCATTAATACTTCTATCTAAACAAAACTTAGAAATTGTCATCCCTGGTGCCAGGTACGGTGGTACACGCCGTAATCCCAGCAGCTCAGGAGGCTGAGGCAGGAGAATCCTGAGTTTAAAGCCAGCAGCAGCAAGGTGCTAAACAACTCAGTGAAACCCTGTCTCTAAATAAAATACAAAATAGGGCTGGGGGTGTGGCTCAGAGGTTAAGTGCCCCTGAGTTTAATCCCCAGTACCCACCCCACCCCCCGAAAAAAAAAAAAGAAACAAACAAAAGAAATTGTCATCCCTCCCAATTCATGAAGTAAATTTAAAGAATTATGTCTGTTGGACAAATGGGAAAAGTGAGTAATTAATAAAGTAATTTTCACAGACAGACAGACAGAGCTTTTTAGAAGCCAAGTTGCATCAAGAGCCTTCTTAGAGATTTAACTAGTCATCCATATATCCAAAATGATAACTATGTTCTGAACAAGGTTAATAATAAAAAAAGAGGAGGTATTTCCTCTTATTCTTTAGCAGATTTACCAATAATGTTGTTTATATAGATCTCTTCTTTTTACCCATTTTTGTTTATTGCACTCTTTTTTCGAGGCTTCTCTACTGTTGTATGGGAAATAATCTCTGCCTTTACTGAAAAACTAAGAATTGAATTTATTCTGTGTACTAAATATCCCATAAAAAGATGCCATTCAGCACGGTCTGCTCTTTTTGAAATCTCTTCCCTGTCTTATGCCATAATTGTTTCTTCTTTTTTCAAATCTTTAGGCAACAATTAATACCCGGGCAAACCAGGACCTTGCCATTCTGTGTGAGGTCCGGGACAGCAATAGACGGGCACACAAGATACAAGGAGAACTGAAGAACATCAAATCCAAAGTGTTCGGTCTGGAGAATGAACTTAGGCTCTGTTGATGTCTACTTTCAGAGGCGGTCAGTTTCCTGAAATCTAGGAAAAGGTTATCTGCTCCCAAAAAGACTTACAGTTGACTGGAGTATCCGTTTTTATAAAGACAAAGTGAAGAATCAAAGTGAGCACTAAAAAGCTTATCTTGTATACTAAGCCTTATTCGTAATTTTCACTCTCCTGTTAACCTTTTGAGGAGTCTGGATTATAGCCTGAATTACTCTGAGGCTTTCCCACATTATTTCTCCTGTTTGTTTTAACAGGTTTTGTTTTTTAAAACAAGATGAAAATTTAGGAGAAAGTGTTTTTTGCTAAGAACTTGGCTGAGTGTCATTAGGAAGAACACTTTCTAAAGGAATAAAGACATTCATTAAAGTTGCCTTCCTCCTATGCAGAGAAAGCTGCAGCACTTGGCAAATTTGCACTACTCAGCCATGGAACTTTGGAATTCTTCCATCATGAGCATCTCCTGAATTACCACCAGAGGGCAGTAGAGACCCTACTCCTAGGCAAATGATTCTAGAAAAATAGAGGTGCCACTTTGGCAGGAGTGAGACTGAAATGATCCTTTATGAAAAGTTTGACATTGTATCAATAACATGTTTTTTAAATAATGTATATATTTCAAATTAACTGTTTTCAATAAAATAAGTAATCAAAAATATTTGAGTTTTCTATATGTCTTGTTAAAACCATGTTTATATTTTGTTAATGTCTCATTTATCTCAAAAGTGCTTTCTTGTTTCCTAGCCTCTGCAGTTTTGTACAAGTTTTTCCAAATTAAATCTCTTGAAATCATCTGGTATTGGAGGTAGTAAGAATAGTACAAGGGCAATGACACTAAAACTTTTTTTTTTTTTTTTTTTTTGTACTGAGTATTGAATTCAGGGATGTTTAACCACTGAGCCACATCCCAGCCCTTATTTTGCTTAAGGCCTTACTTAGTTGCTGAGGCTGACTTTTGTTGTGATCCTCTTGCTTCAGTCTTCCAAGCTGCTGAGATTATAGGCATGCAACCATTGTGCCCAGCAACTTTACCCATTTTTAGCTAAATTACTGTGTACTTTAATACGAGAGTGAATTTTATGGTATGTGAGTTATATGTCAGGTTTTTTTGTTGTTGGGTTCCAGGGATTGAACTCAGCCTTATTTTGTATTATTTAAGACAAGGTCTCACTGAGTTGCTAAGCACCTCACCATTGCTGAGGCTGGCTTTGAACTTGGGATCCTCCTGTCCCAGCCTCTGGAGCTGATGGTATTATATGTCAGTTTTTAAAAATACGTATACGCGAATTACTCAGTCTGGTGCCTAGCATATAGTATATTCAATTGTGGTTAAATATTATCAATATTTTGGCTTTAATTTCTACCAGTTGTTTACCATTGTCATTTAGGTTCCAAGATGTAGTTAATACCATTCATTCCTTCATTCAAAATCTTAAGCCAGACATGGTGGTGTACACCTATAATCCCTGTCTCAAAATAAAAAGCTCATTGGTAAAACACGCTTTGGTTAAATCCCCAGTACCAGAAAAAATAATTATTATGGTATTAGAAATGTGCTGGTTCTTCTGTATAAAAACCCTAAAGCTGGAGCTGGGGATGTGGCTCAAGCGGTAGCACGCTCGCCTGGCATGCGTGCGGCCCGGGTTCAATCCTCAGCACCACATTCAAACAAAGATGTTGTATCCGCTGAAAACTAAAAAATAAAATTCTCTCTCTCTCTTTAAAAAAAAAAAAAAAAAAACCTAAAACTGGGCATGGTGGCACATGCACATGTCTATAAGGCTAGCTCAGCAACTTAGCAAGACCCCATCTCAAAATTTTAAAAAGGGCTGGGGATGTAGCTCAGTGGTAAAGTACCCTTAGGTTAAATCCCTAGTACAAAAAAATAAATAAAAACACTGAGACAGTCTTTGTTCTCCAATGGTTGGTGGTTATGGTAAAAAGAAAAACACTCAAGTTAGTAATGAATGAAAAGCAGTGCCATAGGTGCATAGGATAGAAGCAGCAGAGAAGATGACTCAAGGAGGTATCTTTGAGCAGAATCTTTCCATTTTTTGTTTGTTTTGTTTGCTTTGTTGTTGCTGCTATTGTTTTGGTACTGGGGTTTGAACACAGGGGCACTGAGCTAAATCCCTAGTCCTTTTTATTTTTTATTTTGAAACAGGGTCTCCCTGTTGCTGAGGCTGACCTCAGATTTACAATCCTTGGCCTCAGCCTCCTAAGCTGCTGGGATTTCAGGTGTGTGTGACCATGCCTGGCTCAAGCAGAATCATAAAAGTGAATTCAAGGCCAGGCGTGATGGTTCACACCTGTAATTGCAGTGGTTCAGGTGGCTGAAACAGGATCACAAGTTCAAAGCCTTAGCAATTTAGCAAGGCCCTAAGCAACTCAGCAAGACCCTGTCTCAAAATATTTTTTTAAAAAGGCTGTGGATGTGGCTCAGTGGTTAAGTTCCTTAGTACCAAAAGTGGGGGAAAAGGATCATAAGTTCAAAGCCAGCCTCAGCAACTAAGTGAGGTTCTAAACCTACCCCTTTCTCAAAAAATAAAAAGGACTGGGGATGTGACTCAGTGGTTAAGCACCCCTGAGTTTAATCCCTGGTACCAAATTTAAAAAGTAAATTCAAGCTAGGATATGGTGGTGCACCCTGTAACCCAAACTACTTGGGAAGCCGAGGCGGAGGATCATAAGTTCAAGGCAATTTAGCGAGACCATGTATCAGAATTAATAATAGAATGGGGTTGTAGCCCATTAGAGCACTCCTGGATTCAATCTCCAGTACCAGGGGGAAAAAGGAAGTGAATTCAGAATCAATCTGGGCATTCTAGGTAGAGGAGAAATAACATGCAAAGGCAAAAAAGAACAGAGTGGGGAATTGCAAGAACAGGAGACAGTATGCAATGTACATTAGAAGTTGTATGAAATTTCAATAAATACAATTATGCAATTCCTAAATTCAAGACTTTTGCATCAATTGAAAACATTTGGGTTTACTTTAAAATGGGGCGAGGAGCCAGGCATGGTGGTATGTGCCTCTAGTACCTACTACTCCAAGACTGAGATGGGAGAATGGCTTGAGCCCAAGAGTTTGTGGCTGGCCTGTGCAACATAGCAAGACCCCATCTCAGAAAACAAAACTACAACAAAAAAAAAGCGGGGGGGGGGGAGAATAACCAAAATTTGAAACAGCTGGTGGTAACAATTCACATGTAAAAAGAAAATTGGAAATACAAACTCACTTTCTTAAAAATTAGGGATGGACGAGAAGCATCATGCAATAATAAATCTGTGAGATGTTTATTTCCTAGGAATTCTTTGTACTGCAGACCAGAGTAATGTGTAATCACTACCAGGATTTATTGCTGTATCTATAGGAACAATGAAAAAGATGGTACAAAAGATCTGAAAGCAGCCATCAGTGTCATCTGCTTTGCCTTTTAAAATTTCTCTTTTAGCCTATATACATGAGTAACTTAGCAATGTCACCTTTTTATCCATAAAATGTATGTGATTTTTCACAACATAAAATAGCCTCTGGCTGTTATTTTGGGTCCAGTCTTGTGATTCTCACTGCCTCTCCACCCACACCACACTACTTGGGCTACCAAGATTTACTGTAATATTTGCAACGCAGCAGATTGTACTGTTACCACTCACTGCATACAGGATCAGAGAGAAGATGGCTACTGTCTTTATCCAAGAGAGAAATTCAAGGGTAAACTAAAGAAAGACATTGAGAATAGAGAGGAAGGGACAGATTTGAGAAACAAAAGAATAGAAATGGGCTCTTTGTGATAGATGAGATGTGAGGGTTAGGGGAAAAGATACTTTCTGATACCAAAGCCTTTGTGTTTTGTTTTGGTTTAGTTTTTGTTGATGTTTTAACTTCCCTGGGGATTGAACCCAGGAGGACCTCTGCGGATTCTAGGCAAGTCCTCTGCCAACTAAACTACATCCCCAGCCTTTTTTTTTTTTTTTAACTCCAAAGTTTCCAGTTTGGAGAACCATGTTATAGTAACAGCATTAACTGAGATTCAGTGTGTGTGAGAGCTAGGCGTGGTGGCACACACCTGTAATCCCAGCGGCTTAGGAAGCTGAGACAGGAGAATCTTGAGTTCAAAGCCAGCCTCAGCAAAAAATTAGGCATTAAGAAATTCAGTGAGACCCTGTATCTAAATAAAATATGAATTAGGGCTGGGGATGTTGCTCAGTGATCAAGTGCCCCTGAGTTTAATCCCTGGTAACCATCCCCACCAAAAAAAAAAAAAAAAAAAAAATCAGTGTGTATGAGAACAAGTAGATTTCCAACAAATTTGGGAATATGGATAATGGGAGTCAGGAGAAAAGTTAGGAATATAGAGATTTCAAATTATTAACATATAAAAGATAACCGATTACTGTGGATAAGATTAGAGATGGAAAGCACATATAGAATAAGAAAATAAGAGAACCAAAGAGGAGAAAACTAATGGTTGGAGGAGGGGTAGCTAGTATTGTCTGAACAACAATAAGAAAAAAGTGTCCTGGAACCTAGGGGAATGTGAATTCAAAAAGTAAGAGGTTAAATTGTGTGTGCCGACATCAGTTGCATATAAATTTCTAATCATTTAAAAAAAAAGAGGTTGAGACAATTGTCAAATACTGTAGAAAAATAAGGTAAATTAGAATTGGGGATTTGACAATTCAGTAGCAAGTGAATTTAGAGGGATTTCAGGTACTTGTGGGTAGAAGTTGGCCTGTATTAAATTGAGGAATGAGGCAAGATGAGAAGTACCTTTAGAGCTGTAGAAACCCCAGTGTTGTATTATATATTTTTTTGTTTTTTGTCCATGATTCCTGGCTCATTAACTTCTTCCAAAAGTGGGTCATAAAAATCTTTATCTTCCCCTGCTGTTCTATCTTAGATCTGGTCACAAAGAAATTCTCCAACCCACCCTTCCCTGATAGTCATTCCAGAGGAGTCCTATGCCATATCCTGGCGAGAAGCCAAGAAGAATTTGAATAGGCCCTTGCTGGCTTTCCCCACCTAGTCTACTAGCAGTAGCAATCACGCCTATGCAATGAAGTCTCCCACCACCACCACCACCAAAAAAGAAAAAAGAAAGAAAAACTAAAAAGATAGGATTCTGAGCATATCCACACAGCTGAACACGTGGAAGCTTGCAGGAAGGCTGATGAGAGTTCATCCATACGCTGGGAAGGTGGTGCACCCTAACTCCATAGAGATGAGAGCTCCCAAACTCAGCCTGTGCGTGGGACCCTTTCAGACTTTGCTCTGTATATCTCCATCTGGTTGCTTATTTGTATCCTTTAAAATATCTTTTATAGTAAACCATTAAATGTAAGCAGAGTGCTTTCCTGAGTTCTGTAAGCCACTCTAGCAAGCAAATCAAACAAGAGGAGGGGGTCTTGGGAACCCCAATCTATAATCAATTTCCAGAAGCCCAGACTTGCAACTGGGTCGGAAGTGGGGGCAGTCTTGGGGACCAAACCCTCAACCTATGTGGTCTGACATTATGTCTGAGCAGATAGTGTTAGAAATGAATTATAGGACACCCAACTGGTGTCTGCTGCAGCATCCATTGCTTACTTGCTGGTAGGGAGAAATCCTTGTCACCTTTGAGGTTGCAAACGTCTTCTATGTTGAATGTGAAAGCAGAGGAAACACAACATACTTTGTTTTTGCTTCACACACATTTGGTGTCAGGAGTGGGGGTTGTTATCTGCCCTGGTTCACAGAAGCATGTGGTTTGGGAAGAGAAAGTATGATGGAGTGGGAGATGAGAAAACTTTGATCTCTGGGTGGCTACCTAGTCACCCATGATGTGAAATCATAACTGTATTGTTCAGTTACTTAAGGTAAAAGTTATCAACAGAATTTAGAGATGGTGATAGACCTCACCCCCAAGGAATGGTCTCATTGGATATGAAAGGAAATGCAAAATAACAAGAGGCACGCTACACTCACAATCCCTTGGTTATCGCCTTTGGTAACGACTAAAATGAAAGTGAAAAAGAGCCATGTGATCAGGGCACCATGGGGCATACCTACAATCCCAGCGGCTCAGGAAGCTGAGGCAGGGGGGTCACAAGTTCTAGAGCAGCCCAGCCTCGCCTAAATTTAGCGAGGTCTTCAGTAATGTAGCAAGACCCTGTCTCAAAATTTAAAAATGCTGGGGATTCTGGGTTCAACCTCAGTATTAAAAAAAAAAAAAAGTGGAAGAATAGTATCTTCAGTTTTAAATGCTGCAGAGTAGAAGAACATATTTGGGTTGACTGTTGCTCACTACTTTTTTCTTTTTTCTTTCTTGATTCTAGGAATTGAACCTAGGGGCACCCTACCATAGAGCCACATCCCCATTCCTGTTTGTTTTTTTGAGACAGGGTCTCATTAAATGGACCAAGTTGGCCTCAAACTCATAATTCTCCTTCCTTAGCCTCCTGAATTACTGGGATTACAGGTGCCTGAGATAGACAACCACTGAATATGCCCATTTCCCAGGTTATGGTAAATGCTGTGATTAAGGGAACACTTTCTACAGGAGCACCCTAGGTGACATTATTCACAAAAGTGAACATTTCAAGAAACATATCTGATTTGCTGTCTCAACTTCCATGTGTGGGTCTTACTAATATCAAGGACATTAAAATGATTAAAAATAGAATAGGAAGATGGAGGAAATCATCCCAGAAGTATAGAAGTCTTTAGATGGTTATTGGAAGTCAAGCTGAATATGGCAGACATCGTGATGTTGTTAGTACCTATCAAAGGTTGGGTGGGGGGCTGGGGATGTGGCTCAAGCGGTAGCGCGCTCGCCTGGCATGCCTGCGGCCCGGGTTCGATCCTCAGCACCACATACCAACAAAGATGTTGTGTCCGCCAAGAACTAAAAATAAATATTAAAAATTCTCTCTCTCTCTCCCCCCTCTCTCACTCTCTCTCTAAAAAAAAAAAAAAAAAAGGTTGGGTGGGTCAATAGGACTCTCCATGAACCCCCTCCCCACCCCGAAACTTGAAAGGTCACAAGAAAGTCCACTCCATTTATCCAAGTTTTAAGGAATTCAAGAAGCCAGAAGGCAAAGATAGCGATAAGAAACACTGCCTGAAATTGCCAGGGGGAGAGGTTAGACTGGTTAATCAAGGTTAAAACTGACAGAAAGGCCCTATCGCTGGTAGGAACATGAGGCCATATGCACATGTGTGGGTATGGCCAGATGGGGAAGAGAAAAACCTTTTTTTTTTTTTTTTTTACTCCCTTATGCAGGAATACAAAACAATGTGATTCCAAGGCACAATCTTTTAGGGGAGGGATACTCGGGATTGAATCCTAGAGCGCTGTACCTCTTGGCTATATCCCCAATCCTTTTTATTTTTAATTTTGTGACAGGGTCCAGCTAAATTGCCCAGGCTAGCCTCAAATTTGCAATCCTCCTGCCTTAGCCTCCTGAATCACTGAGATTATAGGCATGTACTACCAAATCCATCAAAGCCTGTTGGTGTGATCTTAATGGGAGTTGAGGCTAGGTTGGGAGAATGTGAAAAGGCAACAAATGATGGAATTGAGGCAAAAGTTGGAATAAAAATTTGGGTTTTTGAACAAGCTTTATGTGAGGTGGTTATGTCTCCTTTACCTATTTTACCGATGGATAATGTGTCTGGCTGGGGACCACTTCCCCTACCTAGTACTATAACACAGAAGACATAAATCTGCCTTTCAGGCCATATTAACCAAACACACTAAACGGAAGCAAGTAACATCCCCTAACCCCACATTGGGCAAAATATAAGCTGGAGGGGGGGGGTGCATGCCTGAAGTCCCAGCTACTTTGCAGGTAGAGGCAGGATAGCTTGAGACCAGAGGCTCAAGGCCAGCCTGGGTAACATGGAGAGACCTGTTCTCAAATAAGAGAGAGCAAGCCAGGCTTGATGGCACATGCCTATAATCTCAGTGACTGTGGATCACAAGTTCAAGGCTAACCTCAGCACCTTAGCAGGATCCTGCACTTTCAAAATAAAAATTAAAAATGACTGAGGATGTAGTTCAGTGGTAGAATATCCCTGCATTCAATCCCCAGTACGAGCAAACAAACAAACAAAACAAAAAGGGAAGGCAGAGAAATAGAAACTGGAATGGTGGTAGAGACAAATTATCTATTGGATAGCCCTATGTGGATCCTAAAGTGGGGCTTATGGTATAACCCTGTGAGTGCTTCCCAGCAATGAGGCACTGAGACTTTGGACTAATGAATTTCCACTTAAAGGGCATTTACTACCTTGCTATGAGAACAATCCCATGACTAAAGGACACACAATCGCCTTAAAACTCTAACTTGCTCACATATACTAGGACAAGAGTCCTCTGTGTTTTTCCTTTGCTAGCAAAGCAATAAAACTTCTTTTTTCCTTTTCCTCAAAACAAACAAACAAAAACACTCCCCACAATGTCTTAGATGATGTCAGAAAAGCTCTCTAATGGGGATGGCAGTGCCCTGGGAATTTCAGTAATGAAATGGAAAATGCAAGGAGATACTGGACCAGGGGGACTCTTTCCCCCAGGACTGACTCTGGATTCTGCAGTGCCTTATACACACCTCTCAGATGGCCAGCAAAGAGCTACTTGATGTGTGGACGAGAGTTCCTATGTCGCTCAGTGGTGGAGCACTCCTGTGTTCAATCCCCAGTACCTTCCCCCATTCCCCAACCCACCCAAAAGGATGACATTTTATTTTAAAGGATAGAAGGTAAAAACAAAATAGAAGCCCCTGTGTTTGGGTTTTTACTGACTCATGGACAATGAACAATGTCCTGGTCATCTCAGACAGAAATGCAATAAAAATAGCCTGAGCTATTAAAGGGATGTCTATATGGGGCACGGCCGTTTGGAAGTTTGAGGGAGCATTACAATAGGACTCGTTGATGCCCATCAGAAGAATGCCCTTCCAAGTTTGGAAGGTGACTGAAATTGACAAGAAGATATGGGGATACTGCAGCAATGCAGAGATGAGCTAAATCTAGA
Source organism: Urocitellus parryii (assembly GCF_045843805.1). Classification (NCBI taxonomy): domain Eukaryota; kingdom Metazoa; phylum Chordata; class Mammalia; order Rodentia; family Sciuridae; genus Urocitellus; species Urocitellus parryii. Next base: position 117,911,845 of record NC_135535.1, on the reverse strand, counting down.
TAGGTTCCTCTTATACCCTCTCAGACACAAAACACCAGTAAAGACTGTGCTATCTGCCAGAAAAAGAGAGACAGCCAATGGACTGGGGAAGTTTGCCCAGGGGAGGCCCTGCACATAATGGTCAAGTGGATTACAATAGACCAATGCTATTAGCCCTGGGGGGCTATAAATGGGTCTTGACAAGAATAGATACTTACTCTTACTCTGGATTGGGCTCTGCATACCCAGTAAGAGATGCAAATGGATTGCAGCAGTAGATCCCATATTGACTTGGGCCTCCAAGCTACATTTCTTTGGACCTAGGGACACACTTTATGGTCCATGATGCCCAACAGTGAGCATAGAAATAGACCAAATGAACATATGTTACATTTCATCCTCAGAGTAATGGTTCAGTAAGAAAATCAAATGGGCAGTTAAAACACTTGCTGTCTAAAATGGGGAGATAAAAGATATGAGGGACTGGCGTATACATCTTCATGAGAGTGAACTCCACCTAAAGAAGTTGGTAAGGGAGGGCCCCTATCATAAACTCCTCTACTTTTCTGGAGAATCTGGAGTAGGAGCGGGGAGGATGTTGGTGCAACTGTAAAATTCTTCTCATATCACCTCAAATTTTATTTTTTCCTGCCTGATACAGTGGTCCCAGGAGTAGGGATACAACTGCTGGTACTAAGAGCAGGGATAATTCCTAAACAGAAAACTAAAACTACTCATTTAACTCCTGTCAGAATTCCTAAATTCTTGGGGTATAGCTCAGTGGTAGAGATTTGATTAGCATTGGTGAGGCCCTGGGTCTGATTCCCCACCACCTAAAAATACAAAAAAAAAAAAAAAAAAAATTCTAAAAATCTGATAGGGTGAACTGTGCCTTCATTCCTAGTGGCTGGCAATTAGGGCTAGCAGTAAATGCCACCATATTGCCTAGCAGTGGGGATAGCCCACTGGTTCCGCACCTCTGTAATCCTACCTTATACAAATGGGAGTGAACTGCTCTCATTGCTGCCAGCAACCGACTATCACAGTGCCTGAACCTAACGTCTTTCCAAAGGTGGGAACGTTTGGGTAATAATGAAGAGAAGGAAAACTGATAGCTGAGGGTAAAGAAATGAATAAATGGGTTATGAATGGAAGGAACTTCAACATTTCACTAACACCTTGAAAGAGGCTCAGAGCAAGAGATTGTCTCTTATCTCAATTACACTGGAATCCCGGAAGGGGGAAGCTATGTTTGTAGGAAACCACTCTCGCTTTCAGGACCTGCCAAAATTGCAAATCTGAGTGACCCCACACACACCCCCCGAGACATATTGTTCAATATAATGATTCTAGTAATGTGGCATTATCTTTTTTTTTTAAGGTGGAAAGGATTGAACCCAGGGGCCTTAACCACTGAGCAACATTCCCAGCCCTTTCTGATTTTATATTTTGTTTAGAGACAGGGTATTGCTGAGTTGCTTAGGGCCTTGGTCAATCGCCAAGGCTGGCTTTGAACTCATCATCCTCCTGCTCAGCTTCCTGAGCTGCTGGGATTATAGGCATGCACCATGCACACAGTCTCCCCCCCACCCCCCACCCCCGTACCAGAGATTAAACCCAGGGGCACTTAACCACTAAGCCACATCCCCTGCCAGTTTTATATTTTATTTTGAGATGGGGTCTCATTAAGTTGCTGAGACTGGCTTTAAACTTGTGATCCTCCTGCCTCAGCCTCCCAAACTGCTGGGATTACAGGTGTGCTCCACCATGCCCAGCACATTATCCTTTGAGTTATATATCCTTTTGATAGAAGGGATTGATGTTTGAAAGCCAGGAGATGGGCTGTGAGATGATGATACATATTTTGGTTTTCATCCACTGTTCCTGGCTCATAGCTCCCTCCCTGAGCTGCATCATAGAAACTCTAGTCTTCTTCTGCCTTTCTGTCTTAGAGCTGGCCATAAAGAAATTTCCTGATCTACCATTGGTCAATAGTAGGTCACATGTCCTTCTTCATTCCACAGTAATTCTTTCTATAACCTGGAGGAAGGAATGCTGCACAGAGGTGAAGAAGACTCTGAACAGATAGACCTTGCTGGGATTCCCCACCCAGGCTACTGGGAATCATGCCTATGCAATGAGGTCTCCAAAACACTAACAATAAAACATAGTTTTGTTTTTTTTTAATGGACAGGATGTCTTTATTTTGTTTATGTATTTATTTTTTTATATGGTTCTAAGGATCAAATCCAGTGCTTCACAATATGTTGGGCAAGTGCTCTGCCCACTGAGCTACAGTCCCAGCCCACATATAGAATTTTTTTTTCTGGTACAGGTACTGAACTCAGGGGCACTTGACCACTGAGCAACATCCCCAGCCCTATTTTGTATTTTATTTGGACACAGGGTCTCACTGAGTTGCTTAGAGCCTCACCATTGCTGAGGCTGGCTTTGAACTCAAGATTCTCCTGTCTCAGCCTGCTGAGCCCCTGGGATTATAGGTGTGCACCACCACACCCAGCCACATATAGGTTTTTAAGAGGTTCTGAACATCTGAACACGTGGAGGCTTATAAAAAGGCTAACAAGAATCTATCTACATGCAGGGAGGATAGCATACCTCAACTTCATGGGAATGAAGTTCTTGTGCTTGAGACCCTTCTAGTTTTAGACTGGAGAGACTTAATCATGTTTGTAGGCTGAAAGGAAAAGGTCAGAGAAAGGAACTGAAGATATAAGAATGAGAGGGGAAGTTGATAAATAACATCCAGTACTGATGGAGATAGGAAGAGTAGGTAAACTGGTAACTCTGAAGGATGATCACTTCGTATTTCATAGAAGGAATAAAATCAAAGCCATCCACTGAAAGTGAGATGAGGCCTTGGTGGGATGCTTGGTGCCTGAGAAGAGTCAGTGTTTGGAAAGACAGAAAGGGGCTGATGAGGGCAAGTGGAAAACTGTTAGGAGTAGTTGGGTGCTAGGGAGCACCCTGGGCCTTGCACATCTGAGGCAAGCACTCTGCCACTGAACTACACCCCCATCCCCTTGTAGCAGGTCTTGATGAAGGATTTATTGAGTTGAACTGACTGCCAATGAAAAATGTCTAGGACAGCAGCAAGTCACAGTCTGCTTCATCTGCCCTCCTAACTTCCTCAGTAGGGAAGGGCACAGAGCCAAATGAGTCTAGACTAGGCAGACCAGCCAGAAACAAAGGCAGGTGAAGGGATGAAGCTGGAGAGAAGATTTGATGGCCAAGCAAAGGAAAACCCTACAAATAAAACCCTTAAAAAAAAACCAAACTGCTTTTTAAGCCAGGTGAAGTGGTGCACTTCTGTAATCCCAGCAATTCCTGAGGCCGAGACAGGAAGGTCACAAGTTTGAGGTCAGTCCCAGTCACTCAATGAGGACCTAAGCAACTTAGCAAGACCCTGTCTCTAAATAAAATATTCAAAAGGGCTGGAGGTGTGGCTCGATGGTTAAGTGCTCTTGGATTCAATCCCGAGTATAAAACAACAAATGTTCTGGGAATGTAAAACTCACTGGTAAAGCACTCTTGGGCTAAATCTCCAGTACACTCCCCCACCAAGAACACAAGTTTTTAAAGTCTTTTTAAAAAATCTCTACATGAAAACATTGCTTTACAGGCTTAAGTTTGTTTGTTTATTATCTTACAGATTTTATTGAATGTCTCTATTTTTCATTTTCCTCATTTTACTTGAAGAACTGGGGCTAAAGCTTAAAGTGATTCACTCCTGGGCTGACTGGTAGCTTAGTTTCAAATTAGCCCGACACAAGCAACTGAACATGACCCAGACTTTTGGAGCAATTACTTAATCACGTCGTATTTGAGGTGACATCAAAGTATATTTGTGTTATTATGTATAGGATATTCTTTACTTTGGAGATGATGCACTTATTTTTTTTTTGGAACTTCTGGATAATAATATTCTCATCTTAACTGGCATGTAAGTGGGTGTGGAGCAAGACTGCTCTGAGAACCCCATTGCCTCTGCTTTAGCTGCTTTCAGGGGAGTTTGACCTTCAAATGGCAGCTATTATTGTTTTTGTTTGTGGACCTTCTTGGCATCTCTCCCTCTTTGTCTCTTGAGCTGTATGGTCTCTTTTTCCAAACTAAGCCAGCCACTCTTCTTTTTTTTTTTTTTTTTTTTTTTTAATTAAAACAGTGTTGTTGGAGCCTGGTGTGGTGGCACATGCCTGTAATCCCAGCTGTTCCAGAGGCTGAGGCAGGAAGAATGTGAGTTCAAAGCCAGTCGCAGCAATTTAGTGAGGCCCTAAACAACTCAGAGAGACCCTGTCTCTAAATAAAATACAAAATTGGGCTGGGATGTGGCTCAGTGGTTAAATGCCCCTGGATTTAATCCCTGTTACTCAAGGAAAAAAAATTGTGTTGTTGGGACTGAAAGTGCAGCTCAGTGGTAGAGCACTTGTGTAACATGAAAGGCCATAGAATGAATCCCAGCACTGCAAAAATAAAAAACTTGTCCTGACACATAAAAAGACCAACCAATGGGCAAAGCATGTGAAGTAGAATAGACCTGATTAATATGACAGATAGTTATCTCTATATAGATAGACCCAGTTAATACTAGATATTATTATATAACATCACATATTATATAATAGAGTCATTTCAAGTTAGTGACCAAATATGTATACTTTGGGTTGTTTTTTTTTTTTTAAGTTGGAACAAATATTTATTTATTTATTTATTTTTGGTATCTGGGATTGAACTCAGGGGTGCTTGAACACTGAACTCCTATCCTCCTGTCTCAGCCCCCTGAGCTGTTAGGATTACAGGTGTGTACTAATGACCAGGCTAGGATAAATACTTATTATACTTGATAATTCAGTTCAACTATTTACATATATGCATACATATTTGTATTATGTGTGTGTATATATATATATATATATATATATATATATATATATATATATATGCATAAAACTGTGGATTGACAAGCAGTTGTAAGAAACAATAGAGCCATCCTGTGTACGTTTTTCCCAGTGTCTCCCCAATTGATGACTCCTTTTTGACATGGTACCTTATAGCTATTTATGCCCCTGTAACTCCAGCTTGGACCTCAGTGTTTCTGATTACCCTTGTGTTGGCTTTGTGACATTTTTTTCCCCTTTTGGCTCAACATGGATAGATCCACTAATCGCCTCAGCATTTAACAATAGCAGTGCTAATTTTAAATTAGTATGACTTCAATATTGTTATGTTGACTGTTCCAGAGCCTTTTAATTGTCAACCTTGCCTTCACATTTGGAAAAGATCATTAAATATTAAATAGAGGGATCCAGAATCTGAATGAGCCTGATGTAATATCTTCATATAAATTTTTATAAGATTTCATTCAACCCCAAACTCAGTAATCAGTCTAGATTGAACTGGTATGTCTGGGGCTCTTTTCTTTATTAGAGTGTTTCCCCACTCCAGACCCATATCTCTGTGTTACTCCACAGGCCAGGCCAGCACCTGATAAGCTCCTGCAGAAAATAGCTTTGTTCTGTATGTGCAAATAACTACGCTCCTCCCCGCTCTCTCTCTGAACTCCTTTTCCTCAAAAATGACCTTATGAAACTCCTTTTGCTATATGTTCTCTGCCTGCTTCTTTTATTTTCCTGCCTGCTTCTTGAAGCCTATTTTGTCCTCATCTTTGAAATTCTGTATTTTGCCTCAAGTCAACCTTCCCAGATGTCTCTTAAGACCCCCACCCATTCCCTCTTCCTTGCCTCACAACTGGTCTCCTATTTTCTTTCTTTCTTTCTTTCTTTCTTTCTTTCTTTCTTTCTTTCTTTCTTTCTTTCTTTCTTTCTTTCTTTCTTCCTTCCTTCCTTTCCTTCCTTCCTTCCTTCTTTCTTTCTTTACTTCTTTCTTTCTTTCTTTTTTTCTTTAGAGAAAGAGAGAATTTTTAATATTTATTTTTTAGTTTTCGGTGGACACAACATCTTTATTTTTATGTGGTGCTGAGAATCGAACCCAGCGCCCCGCGCATGTCAGGTGAGCACGCTACCACTTGAGCCACATCCCCAGCTCGCTATTTTCTTTTTAAATATTTATTTAGTTGTAGATGAACACAGAGTATCTTTAATTTTTATGTGGTGCTGAGGATTGAACCCAGTGCCTCGCCCATGTAAGGCAAGCACTTTACCACTGAGCTATAGCCTCAAGCCCCTGGTCTTCTATTTTCTTCTCCTAAACACTCACATTTTGAAACTGCTGCCCTGTCCATCTGTGCACTGACATTGCCTCTGGCTCTCCTGGCTCCTTTAAATCACTTTCCTATCTGACTTCTGCTTCTCCTGTACTTGCCTACGCCTTACCTCTAACTATTCTTCCAGTGTTGGTGTGTCTGGGAATGGACTGGGCTCTCTTCCGAAGTGAGTTAGTCAGCTTTCTATCAGTATAACAAATACTTGAAATAATCAGCTTATAAAGAAAAAAGGGTTATTTTAGCTGTTTGAGGTTCTAATCCATGATCAATTGACCCATGTTGTCTTGGGTCTGTGGTGAAACAGTACATCCTGGCAGCAACATATGGAGGAACAAAACCACTTACCTCATGGTCAGGGGGAAAAAGGAAGGGGCTGTGAGTCTGTTTACCCCTCTAAGGACAAGCCCCTAAGATCTAAAGATATTCCACTAGGCCTCACCTCTTAAAGGTCCACCACCTTCTAAGAGCACCACACTGGAGAGCAAGCCACCCACATCTTCTCTTTAGGTATTATCAGTCCTATGACTCCACTTACTGATGGAAAGAATGTTATGGGATTTCTTTTCTTAAAGGCCAGGGTAATCTCCGTTGAAAAAAGTATGAAGCTGGGCATGGTGAGGCACACCTGTAATCCCAGCAACTTGGGAGGCTGAGACAGGAGGATCACAAATTCAAGGCCAGTCTCAACAAATTAGTGGGGGCCCTAAGCAACTTAGTAGATCCTGTCTCAAAATAAAAAACCAAAGAAGGCTGGGGATGTGGCTCAATGGCAAAGCTCCTTTGGGTTAACTCTTTAATACAAAAAAAGTATAAAATATAAGGAAACACCCACCTGTTGGCAAAATTTTAGCCCAGAAAGTCAAAATTTTCAGTGGGATCTGAAAATATAGAGCAAAAAGGTAGTTAACCTAGATAAGGAATTAATTCAAAGACTGCAAGTCCTTGAGGTCACGCTAAATCCTCTGAAGGAGAAACCAGGTACAGTAGCAAATCCTTGTAGTCCCAGTTACTAGGAAAGCTGAGGCAGGAGAATCTTTAGAGCCCAGAAGTTCAGGGACAGCCTGGGGCAAACAGCCAGGCATGGTGGTACACACCTGTAATTCCACAGCTCAGGAGGCGGAGACAGAAAAGTTCAAGAGTTCAAAGCCAGCCTCAGCAAAAGCGAGGTACTAAACAACTCAGTGAGACCCTGTCTCTAAATAAAATACAAAAATAGGGCTGGGAGGTGGCTCAGTACCCCTGAGTTCAATCCCTGGTACCCCAAAACAAAACAAGCAACCCCCCCCAACTTCTGAAGAACGAAGTCAGAGTATGACATGTCCCCTAAAAAGACCTGTGATGAAGCCCGGTGTGGCGATGCACTCCTGTAATTCCAGTGACTTGGAGACCGGGGCAGGAAGGTCGAAAGTGCAGAGCCAGCCTCGGCAACCCTGTCTCAAAATAAAAAATAAAAAGGGCTGGGGTTGTGGCTCAGTGGTTAAGCACCCCTGGGTTCAATCCCTACTAAAAACAAACAAACAAACATACAAACCAGGGATGACAGGATTCAGGTACATCCCCTTTCAGCCTGTCCTCCTTCAGGACAGCCCTCTTTTGAGGATCCGATGCCTGGCTGAATAGCTGAATCCTCAAGATAGAATAATGTTTTAGAAGCTCCAGGGTAAAATAAAGTTCAGGAAACCACCTGCCCTGACCACTCCTCCCTGCCACACACCAACCGTGGGTCGTGCAGCAAATGGATGAAGGTATACCTGTGTATACCACTATGTCGTTTCACCCACTCTCCTCATCCCAATCACTAAACGGGGTTCATCTCCTTTCTTCATAGTTTCTTAGCCAGATGAGAATGCTCTGTTTCAAATGGTTCTTGCAAATCGATTTGACATCAGACTTCTAGGACTAGGGCCAGAGTTCTTGCCTAGTAAATACGAAGCCTTGGGTTCCGTTCCTAGCACTACACACACACACACACACACACACACACACACACACACAAATCAGACTTCTTCACTTGATATTTTAATATACACCTAGGAGTGAGATGGGAGCCTCTGCCTCTGCTGAAAAAAAATATTCTTGTCCTAACCCTAACCCCTTCTCAATCTCGACAAGGCTCAGCTTCAATAGGATCTGGTGCCTGCAGAGGGCGTTGAGGCTAGGAGAGCAATGTTGCTCTTTAATTTTCCCTCTCCAGGGCCAAGTTAAATTCCAGAGAACCACATACAGTGGGGATTTTTGTTTTCTTTCTTCCATCCCCAGTCCGGGTGGCGGCAGGGCTCAAAGAGTAGTCTGTTCTGGGGAAAAGACGGCGTCTGCCTCTCTCCCAAACCAGCCCTGATCAAATCCCAAGCAGCCGGTCCTTAGATAACATGGCTGAGAAACTTGAAACCAGCAACTCTGACTCTCATCAGTGCCCAGCATCACCGTCTGGAAACTGAGACCTGCTGCTGAGATGCCACAGTGATTGAGTGTTAAGTGGCAAGGCAGGGGATCGCTCATCTGGGTTTATAGCCTGGACCTATGAACTTAGACAAAGGAGGTTTTCAGAAAGTCTGTCTGGGCTTGAGCACTTGAGCTGTTTTGTGGCACTCTGGACATGTCTTGGGCTTTAGCACCATTGTTCTTCCCTAGCAAAGCCATAGGTAGGTTAATATAGCTGTACAAGGGCCACTCGCCTGGGTTGTCTACAGCATCCCTAGCAGGAGAGTGGATTCAATTGTGTTTGAGGCAAGGAAAGGAACATCCATACCCCATTTCTGTTTTCAGTTTTGTTTTGTTTTTCCTGCAGTGCTGGGATGGCTCTGAGAGTCCTGCACATGCTAGGCAGGTGTTCTGCTACTGAGCTACATTCCCATCCTGCCCATTTCTGTTTTTCACTTGTTTTGTTTGTTTTGAGGCAGGAGTTTGCTAAGTTGTCTTGGCCTCAATCTTGCCATCCTCTGATTTCAGTCTCCCAAGTCATTGAGATTACAGACATGCACTACTATTTTTGGTCCCCATTTTAGTTTCGTTAGGGGAAGGCATCCATAAGTGGGCAGATGGTAGAGGAAAAGGAACCTCAGAGAAATGGAAAATAACAACATTCTCCAGCCACATGCGGTGGCACATGCCGATAATTCCAACTACTCTGGATTGAGGCAAGAGGGTCACAGATTCAAGGTGAGCCTTGACAATTTAACAAGACTGCCTCCAGCTGGGATTGTGGCTCAGTGGCAGAGGGCTTGCCTAGCCCGTGTGAGGCACTGGGTTCAAGTCTCAGCACTGCATATAAATAAATAAAATAAAGGTCCATTGACCTTTATTGGTCTAGCTCTGTAGCTCACTGGTAAAGCACCCTGGGTTTGATCTGCAGTACTACAAAATAAAAAGAAATGATTTCTCCCATATGAAAGAAAAGAGGTAGGAAATACAGCTTCACTCAGAGGCCTAGAGACCTACAGCCTATTCTGAAAATGCTGGGAATATTCTCAGAGCCACAGAAGGCGGTACCAGAGAGCTGAGGCATACTCAAAAGCTGCCCCAGAGTCTACCATTTACACAGCTTACGGAAGAGGAGTATCCTCTGTGTGGGTTCAGATTTCTAGGGAACCAGAGCTGGGATGTGTTCTTGGGAGAAAAGAAGGAGGCACTAAGATTTCACCCCAAGGTTTATGCACTACCTGGAGTGACGGCGGGCTGCACAGCTTCTAGACATTAGACAAGTGTCATGACCTGGGAGTTAGCAAGAAACCATTCAGAACTGTGAGCTGTTATGTATTAGTTTCAGCTATAGATCCCTGCACCATTATCTATAATAGCAGGTTGCAGAATGCAGGCAGGAGAGAATGTCTTTCTGGAGAAGAAGAGAATTTCTTGCAAGTGGGGTTTAGAAAAAAACATTTTTTTTTTTCAGTGCTGGAGATTAAACCCAGGTTCTCACACATGCTAGGTAAATACTCTACTACTGAGCTACACCCTCAGTCCCACAGTGGGGTTTAGGAATCAGAGAGATAGGAGACAGAGCTTCAGAGGAATCTCACATAGCTTCTGTCTCCGTACCAACTAAAGAGAAATCAAGAAAGCCTTTCTGGGGCTGAAGCTGGACCTCAGAGGTACAGTTACTTGCCTAGCAGGACATAAGGTTCAGGTTCTGGGTTTAATCCCCAGGACTGGAAGCTAAAATTAAAAAAAAAAAAAAGTGCTCCTTTGTGGTTTTCCCAGCAACAAACCAAACCTGAATGGAGGGAAATAATTGGTATTACTCAGTTTAAAAGCTTGAACAAACCAAAGTTAATTTTTTGACTTGGATAATTGTCTCTTGATTTGCCGGGGGAATCCTTTTTCCTGAGGGAGGAAAGCAGAAAGAGTGATCATAATAATTTGGAAGCAGCGCTGGGGTCGTGGCTCAGGAGTGGAGCACTTGCCTAACATGCGTGAGGCACTGGGTTCTAATCTCAGCATCACATATAAATAAATAAAAGGTCCAGGGACAACTACAAATTATTTTAAAAAATAATAACTTGGAAGCAGTCATACTATGGATTGGAAAAAGGAAGCAAGAGGGGCTGGGGATGTGGCTCAAACGGTAGCGCGCTCGCCTGGCATGCGTGCGGCCCGGGTTCGATCCTCTGCACCACATACAAACAAAGATGTTGTGTCCGCTGAAAACTAAAAAAATAAATATTAAAAATTCTCTCTCATTCTCTCTTTAAAAAAAAAAAAAGAAAAGAAAAGAAAAAGGAAGCAAGAGCAAGCAATAGATTGCTTACAACTCCAAAGCACATGGTTCTGGTTTGGATTATCCCTTATCTTTTTGTTGAACACTCTATCAACAATTCAAGTTTGGGAGTGTGATGAAGTCATAAGCTCTCTGTATGGGAATTGCCGGAGATCTTTTCCTAGCCCATGAACTTTATTTTGACTCTCAGCCTAACCTTTCTGTCCTCTTCTTCCTTTCTTTGACTTCCTTCATCTGATTCTTTTGAATTCTCTGTGATGTGATCTTCACATTTATTGCTGCTGTTTATTTTAGAGGGAGCTCACTATGTTGTCCAGGCTGGGCTCAAACTCACAACCCTCCCATTTCAGCCTCCTAAGAAGCTGGGATTACAGGTGTGCACCACGCCCAGTGCACATATTCTTCTGTGAAGATGGTGAGCGTTCATTCTGGGCCTAGTATGCAAAATTGTGTAGGCCCATAGATGGAGAAACTAAAGCTTAGGGCTTTGAAAAAGTTCCTACCTTTTTGTCCCTATCACCCAGACAGAAGGGCCTGAGCACATAGGAAATCATGAGAAGTAGCCAAGGAAAAGTGGGGTTTTCACCCTTTCTTGAGCTTCATTCCCCCCATTGCAGCAAACTCTGCAGAAAGATTTGGAGATGATGAATTCATGGAAGAAGGGATAGGAGAAAAGATCTCAATAAAGAGTACAGCAGGCAGCACTGATGAGGGTGGGGAGGGGAGGGTGGGAAAGATCATCACGGGGCTGAATGAGTTGTGGATGTGTTGAGAGAGAGCTCACAGTTTCCAGGGTGACTTTATTTCTCCAGGGGAACTTCCAGGGGGAGCAACAGGGCAAAGGGGGAATTAAAAAAAGCACTAGGTCTGAAGTTAGAACGCCTGAGTTGGAGTCCCATCTAAGATACATGGGTCACCTTATACCACCTTCAACAAGTCATTTAATATCTCTGAGTCCATGTCCTTATCTAAAGATAAGTGAAACCTATAGTTTCTATATAAATGATCTGCATGAATTGACAGAGATAAAATAAACAAACGCTTGCCAAGATGACTCGGCTCCCCAGCACTGCTCTTTTTGCTCTGAGAAATTGTCTCATCAGGCAGGGTGCCAAATGCCTGTAATCCTAGTGACTTGGATGCTGAAGTAGGAGGATCCCAAGTTTGAGGAAAGCCTAGGTGACTTAGTGAGACCCTGTCTCAAAATAAAAAATAAAAGGAGCTGGTGTTGTAACTCAGTGGTAGAGCACCCCTGGGTTCAATTCCCAGTGCATGAAAGGAATCGTCTCAAAGTAAAGGAACTCAATCCATGCATATCTCAGACTAAGTTGTTGGCTTATTGATGGTACAGAGACTCTTACTGATTTATCCTCAGAATTTCTACTACCAGGAGATCTCCATGATATGCATTTGAATAGCAGAGGAGAGGGAGAGTGAAGGTGTGTATGTGTATTTTTTTTTTTTTTAATGTAAGATCAAACCAGAGATGGGGAGATCTTCTTGAAAGAAAGACCAGTAAACTACAGATCTGGATCTGGTTCTGATCCTATCACTTTCTGGTCATGTGAACTTGGTGCAGGTCACCTTGAAAATACTGAGGCTTGCAAAGCTTGTTTTTGTTAGAGGGAATTTCCTTTCCTGCTGTTCTGCTGTGGTTGTAAGAAGTAAGACACACGTAATACAAAGTTTTCTGAAAGCTCACAGGTAAAACTTTATGATGTAGAAAACAAGAAAGAAGGCATTGCACAGTTGCTACTTGGTATCCTCTGGCTCATATGTAGACTAGAATAAGAATCACTCTAGGAACAACAGTTTTGCTGCCCCTCCAACAGGTCACTTGACACCTTTCTCTTCTTTTTTTTTCTTTTCTGGTACTGGGGATTGAATCCAAGGACACTTTACCACTGAGCTATACCCCCAACCCTTTTTATTTTTTATTTTGAGGTAGAAAGTCTTGTTAAGTTGCTGGGACGGGCCTTGAACTTGCCATCCTCCTACCTCAGCCTCCTGAGTCACTGGGATTACAGGAATGCAACACTGTGCGTGTGTGTGTGTGTGTGTGTGTGTGTGTGTGTGTGTTTGTGTGTGTGTGTGTGTGTGTGTGCGTGTGCGCTGGAGATCAAACCAAGGGCATTGTGCATGCTAAGCACACATTCTACAACTGAGCTATTCCTTCAGGTCCACCTTTCCCTTCTGAATTCTGAATTGTCTGGCTTATACTAACTTTGGCCCACTTTAGAAATCTTGCCAAGCCCCTGTAACTGAATGCTAAGAATCTCTGTGGTTTGATCTGCCCTTACTCCAATAACCTTGCCAAGCCAAAGATCAGAGCCCCTCCCAATAGCATTAGAGGTAAAATAATGAGAATTATTTTTCCTTTCAGGTGTGTTGTGACCCTGGGTCATTCTGGGCTGAATGTGGAAGGGCAAAAGGAGAAGGAAAACCATCAGAAGAACTAGTGAGTATCTGGTTAAATTGACAAAATGAATAGACATTGGTGACACTATATTATGCCACCCAAATGGGCCACCATGAATAACCCAATCCATACACTTAGCTCTGGAACTCAGTTGATTAGGAAAGGAATTTGTGTGCCAAAGTCTAAGTCCTTCCCTGCTGTGATATCATTAGAAGTCAAAGAGGGACTGGGGTTGGGGATATAGCTCAGTTGGTAGAGTGCTTGCCTTTCATTCACAAGGTCCTGGGTTCAATTCCCAGCAGCACACACACACACACACACACACACACACACACACACACAAAATAAATAAATAAATAATTAAAAAAAGGATGTGGAAGCTGGAGGTGTGGCTCAGTGGCAGAGTGCTTGCTTTGCTGCTTTGCTTGAATGGGGCTCTGGATTCTATCCTTGGCCACCATAGCAGGAAGGAGAACAGAAAAGGAAAGGAGAAGAGCTAGCTACAAGAATTTCTTGTCCTTCTTACCCTCACCCCACTCCAACATCACCATACTAGGGCAAGTGGTAAGAACAGAGTACAGGGGTTGGGGTATGGCTCAGTTGTGGAGCAAAACGGAACCTTGGTTCCATTTCCAGATCCAAAGCAAAACATCAGGTGATCTCTTTACACCTCTGAATTTCTTTACACTTCACTGTTTGGTCCCGAAATCTGGTCTTTAAAATGGCTGATTTATTTTTCTGCGGACCACCTTTTCTCCTCAACTAAACAGCATTCTCTGTATTATCTCTCTCCCAATTCCCACATAAGAGGTACTTTGAGCATTTGGTAGAATGAAATGATTGCATGAATTATCTCAGGAGGGCCAGTCTTGAGGAGAGAATCATGGTGGGGCTCCACCTGTTTCCATGACAAAGTGCTGCAAGTGACTCAGCCTAACATGCAGTTGTGTTGCTCCCAGTGAGAAAGAGACTATTTACAGGGGCCCTGCTCACTTCACACTTGACTCAGCCAAAGCGTGCACATATTGTCTGCTCCTGTTTTGGACTTTTGGAAAGAAAGGAAGGTTTGCAAAGTGCACAAATCTGTGGGTTTTGGAACATCGCAGAGACACTTTCCAGGGGCTACTATTAGAGAATTGTCCTTTGGATTCACTTTCTGCTTAAGAACTCCAGTGAATATTCTGGAAGATGTTTGCTCAAAGTGTTACCCTCATCCTCAAACATTACTGAGTGCTAAATTGTGCTATATTATGCCGCATATTGGGAACACACGTTCCCACTCTTAAAGGCTTACAATGACACTGAGGAATCAGGACCAACATTCAAAGTTAACTCTCAGTGTATCAAATGGTGAGACAAATGAAAAGTTCCAAAGAGGAAGAGGTTGCTTAGGACTGGGCTCATCCAAGAAAGCTTACTAGAATCTGAAATAGACCTTGGAGAAAGGGTAAAAAAAAATTTTTTTTGGCTGGGTACTGAGGATTAATTGAACCCTGAGATATTTTACCAATGAGCCACATCCCCAGCCCCCCTTTTTTGTATTTATTTATTTATTTATATTTTAGTTACCCACTGAGTCACATTCCCAGCCCTTTGTGTTTTTCATTTTAGACAGGGTCTATGCTAAGTTGCTAAGGCTGACTTTGAACTTGTGATCCTCCTGCTTTATCCTCTAGAGTTGCTGAGGATAAAGCATATAGAGGTGCTCCACTGTGACAGGCTTTTTTTTTTTTTAAGCCTTTTGAGATAGGGTTTCACCCAGTTGCTGAGGGCCTTGCCTTGAACTTGAGATCCTCCTGCCTCAGCCTCCTAAGTGGCTGATATTACAGGCATGAGCCACACTACATCTGGCAAGAAATGATAAATCTTTATTTTTTTATTTTTTATTTTTTTTATTTTTTATTTTTATTTTTTAAAGAGAGAGTGAGAGAGGAGAGAGAGAAAGAGAGAGAGAGAGAGAGAGAGAGAGAGAGAGAGAGAGAGAATTTTTTAAATATTTATTTATTTAGTTAGTTCTCGGCGGACACAACATCTTTGTTGGTATGTGGTGCTGAGGATCAAACCCGGGCCGCATGCATGCCAGGCGAGCGCGCTACGGCTTGAGCCACATCCCCAGGCCCCGAAATGATAAATCTTGATTAACTAAAAAAGAAAATATGAGGATGTAACTCAGTGGTAGTACAGCACTTGCCTAGCATTGGTGAAGCTGTAGGTTTAATCCCCAGTGTCATAAAACAAAACAAAACAAAACAAAAATATTGGAGGGCAGGTTTCATATGGTCATATAAAGATGGAAACTGTTGCTAGGAACAGTGGCACACATCTATAATCCCAGCTATTCAGAGGCTGAGGCAGGAGGATTGAAAGAAGACTAGTTCGGGCAATTTAGTGAAAAACTGTCTCAAAGGAAAAAGAAAAGGGCTGGAGATATAGCTCAACGGTAGAGCACTTGCCTAGAATGTGTGAGGCCCTGTGTTCAAAACCCAGTGACAGGAAACAAAGAAATGACAACAAGAAAGAAAAACTCAAGACTATCTGATGATAGAGAGAATGGTGGCTGGATTAGGGTAAGGGAGCTTGGAGTTAAGAGGCTAATTAGGAAAAGTTAGATTAGTAACCAGGTGCTGTGGCACTCACCTGTAGTACCAGTGACTCAGGAGGTTGAGGCAGGAGAACCACAAGTTCAAGGCCAGCCTCAGCAATTTAGGAAAACCCTGTCTCAAAATAAAAAAGAAAAAGGGAGCCAGGAGCGGTGGTGCATATCTGTAATCTCAGTGGCTCAGGTGGCTGAGGCGGGAGGATCTGAGTTCTAAGCCAGCCTCAGCAATTTACCAAGCCCCTAAGCAACTCAGTGAGACCCAGTCTCTAAATAAAATACAAAATAGGAGTAGGGATGTGGATCAGTAGTTGAGTGCCCCTGAGTTCAATCCCTAGTACCAAAAAAAAGGGGGGGGGGGTTGGGGGTTTAGCTTAGTGGTGGAGTGCCCCTAGGTTCAATTCCCTTCACCAAAGAGGAAGGAAAAAGTGTTTCTGTACATTTTATTTATTTATCTATTGGTTCTGGGATTGAAACCAGGGGTGCTCTACCCTTTAGATACGCCCTCAGCCCCTTTTATTTTTATTTTTTAATTTTGAGACAGAGCCTTGCTAAGTTGCTGAGTGCCTCAATAAATTGCTGAGGCTAGGCTGGAACATGTGATCTTCCTGCCTCAGTCTCCAGTGCTGCTGAATACAGACATGTGCTGCAGTTCCTGATCCAGGAACACTTTTTTTTTTTTTTTTTTTTTTTTTATGGCTCCTTGGGGCTCTCCTGGACCTGAACCAGGCCTTGTGGTAGGGCAGCATCCATTTTCATTGCTGTGCTCCTATCACACAGGTGACCAGACACTTTGAACATCACCTGCAGGATGGAGATGGTGTCAGGCACCAGGAACACTTTAGACCTCCTCCTTTCTCCATAGTCTTTTCTCCAGGAGAGAGAGTGGAAAAAAAAAAAAAAGTCTACTGCTGACCTCAGGCAGTTCACTCTGCCCCTTTGTACTTTATCTCATTTAAATCAGATAATAATGCTTTATTTGACTGAAGGCAGAGAATTGGAGTACAGAGAACTGGAATGCAGGGTATCTTAATGATCTTTTTTAGCTTTTTTGCTTCTCCCATCCCCCTGTGGTTTTTGACTTCTTTTGGTGCTGGGGATTGAACTCAGAGCCTGGGGCTTATTCAGCATGTTGTGCCACTGAGCTACAATCCCAGCCCCCATACCCCTATTTGGTCTTTAATTTTTCTTTGGAACTTTCCAACATATATTCTTTCCCAACAGTGATTTCATCCCTGAAATCACTTGTTGGGGTTTCCCTCAGGGCCTCTCAGAGATGTGACTGAAGCCGGGAAGGGAGGGTCTTCAAAACTGACCTTGAAAAAAGAAGTAGGGCTGTATTAAGTGTATAATTGCGTCCGACTCATATCATGCCCACTCCTGTTTCCTTAAGTAGGGAGCAGGGTCATTGTAGGCAATGAAAGGCTTTGAAGTAAAAGCCATGGGTATCACCCCAATATGAACGGGCCTCCGCTCCACTTTTCCGCTTGGGAGGAACACCATCAAGGGCTTCGGCGGTGACTCGGTTTCCCTCAGTCACAGAATCCTGATCATAACTCACCCCTCCTTTACCCAACCCATCCTCAGTGCGCGGAGGCACCAGGGATCTGTACTTCGGCTCCACCTCCACCCGGTGCCCTCAGAGGGGCTCTTCCCCTTCCCTGGGCTCGTCAGGGGCGGAGCCCACCTGTGCTCCGGGGGCGGGGCTTCGGCGGAGGCGGGACAGGTGGGGTGTGAGGTAGTGCCCAGAGCCGGGAGAAACCGCCAGAGCTGGAGGAGGAGAGAGGACAGGAAGGCGACGGGCGGGCACCCAGGGAAGCCTCCTTCTGGGCAGCGTGTAAGAGCGAGCGAGCGAGCGAGCGAACGAGGAGGGAGGGCGGCAGCGAGCTTGCGACAAGGAGAGGCGTGGAGTGGAGAGCGGAGCCTTGAGGACACTCAGTGGAGGAGGAGCCGGGCTTTGCTGTGGAGAGAGACCTTTGAGGCGCCCGCGCAGCCTGAGACCCCTGGCTCAGAGCATGAACAGGAGCCCCGCTGGAGAGCGGCCGGGGAAGACGGCCTCGGCGCAGCCCTGAGACGCTGGGCTGGGGCTGGGGCTCCGGGCGCCCTGGGCGCTGGGCCCGGCCGGGGGGCGGAGGCTGGGTGGGGAGCAGCCCGCGCTGGCGGCGGCCGCCTCGGCGCAGCGCCATGGGGAGCCCCCGGGCCGCGCTGCTCCTGCTGCTCCTGCGCCCGGTCAAGCTGCTGCGGAGGCGCTTCCGGCTGCTGCTGGTACTCGCGGTGGTGTCCGTGGGGCTCTGGACTCTGTATCTGGAACTGGTGGCGTCGGCCCAGGTCGGCGGGAACCCCCTGAACCGGAGTAAGTAGCCGCGGGGCGAGGGACAGCGCCGAGGTGGGAGGAGGCGGCACCCGTGGCTCGCGCGTTGGGGGGAACAGCGTCAACCTGGGACTCGATGTCCAACTCGTTTTCGTCTCCAGGTGCCCGGCGCCGCCCCGCGCTACTGGGGGAGAGAGGCGGACGCGGGTGGGGAGCAGCTTCAGGGCCGGACCTCCGAATTCCCGAGCCTGGCTCTGCCTTTCGGGCCATGTGGGGCCGGGACATTCTCGGGGCTTCTCGTTTCTCCCCTCGGAGAGGACACGAGGCGGCTCCAGGTTTGCCCTGCCAAAACGCTGGCTGAGACCTGGGGCACCTCCCACCTCTCCAGGCTTGCAGCTCCGCCGGAAAGAAACGCGCGGTCCACGCGTGGGCTTGAGGTTCGGTTGTAGTATGCCCTGGACGGTCTCCACCGAGGCCATGCGCTCCAGTCGGAGCGACCCAAAGTTTACCCACCCCTCCTGCTGTGTCTTCTTGGGTTCTTTTTGAATAATTCCTCGGAGAGCCACCCCATCTTCCCCCACCCCATGCTTCACCCGGCTCCCAGCCTGTACTCTCAAGTTTCCCACCACCTCGCTGCGCAGTCCCTACTTCTCTTTCAGGTCACCTCCTGCTAGTTTTCTGAAGCCCTCCTTGCAAATCCTACAGAATCTGCAAACTTCAGAAGAGGAGGGACAGCACAGTGGACCCGGTAGTGGGTAGATTATTATGTCTATCTTTAACTTTACCGAAGTCACTTGATGTTTCTGTGCCTCAATTTCCTCCTAAAAAAAAAAAAAAATGGGAGGAAACAGTCTCTTTCCCTACTTCAAAAGGTGTGACTCTCCCCAAAGTGCCTTTCAATGGACTTTTGATGGACTTAAGAAAGTAAAAGATCAATGTAATAGCCACAAGGAGTGGAGAAATTCCCAGAATGGTGAGGTGCCCTTCCCCTGCCTGCCGGACCCTGGTTCAAAGTTCTAGCTCATTGAATCCCATGACTTCACTTCCCCTTTCCTTAAACCTCGGAGAAAATGCTCTGACCTGTATTTGTGTTAACTCCTCTCCCCAGAGTTGGGTGTGGTGCTTTGCCTCCTCCTGTGGCCCAAAAGAGGGAATTACTAAGAACAGTAACTGAGTGGGTTCAGGTTAGAAATATATATTTAAGGCCTAACCTCTTTACTCTGTGCCAGTGGAGATCATTCTGGTTGTGTTAAGACTGACTTTGTCACCAAGCAAAGTAACTTGGGCAATCAAGGGAGAAAGTGACAGTTTTTCAGGTCAAAGAAATTTAGTCTAAATGATCTCCAAGGTCCCTTTTAGTTTGGATCCTAATATTGTATAACCTTTGCCACTTGAGCACTTCCAGGCCCAGAGATCTCAAAATATAGGGAGGAAAACTGTGTTCAGCCACAGTCCCACAGCTCTACCTAGGAGAATTCTGATAAGCCCAGACTGCCTTCTCATAGCTAGTTCTTCCCTCCCTTGAACCTCTACCTACACAAGGCTACTCAGTCCCAAGTAGCTGAGCTCTGTTCCAGTGTACACAGGTGGGAGGCCTGGGAGGGATACACCTTCCCTGTGTGGCCTTCATTTTGTTCATGTGACAGTCATTAGGATCTTCTGCACAAATTAAAGACAGAGAGGAAGGCAGTTTTTTTTTGTGTGTGTGTGACTCCGAAGTCAGTGACCTCCTTTCTCCCCATCCCTACTTTTCTTTTACTTCGGGTGTGCTTACTCCTCCAAGACCAAAAACCTGTTTGCCATGATAATGATCTCACACTCTGGCTTCCAGTTGTTATCTCCTGTTGATTTTCACATCCTAAGCAGTCAGTTCTTGGGTCTGTTGGGTTCCACTAGTGGATGAATCTGACTTGGTTTTCTTATTCTTTTTTTTTTTTCTTCTTCCAAACCTCCTCCAGAAAAATGCTCCCAACTTCCTATTCCAGAACTGGCTTTCTGTTTCCCTGTAATTTTTATCAAGAGGTTGAGCCTGGGTGCTGATGGATCTCTTCTTTCCTTTTCTCAGTCTCCTAGAACCCTGGAATCCATCTGCTATGCAAAGTGTTCAGCTCTTTCCTTGATTTCCTTATGGGATGAGATTTAGATAGTGGAGGTGGTTTCTGGCACCTTGCCCCCCATCTCTTTTTTGTTGTTTAAAAACCCCTGACATTTTGCATCAAAGTTCCTTCCTGTCCTATAGCTCTTATTATCAGCTCACAGCTATTTCTTTGAAGGGAGATTTGGGGAAAAGAAATTGGGAAAGAAGAGATAGGAAAGAGGTTGCTAACATTCCCTCCTCCACACCCCACATCATTGGCAACAAGAGTAGTAAAACTGCCCCTTCCAGTACTGTACTCCGGGCCCTTGACCATGACAACCAGAACCCCATCTTGGCCCTGCTTCCCAAAAAGCCACTCTGCCTCCTCTTTCTAGCAATCTCTGCCAACTCACTCTACCACCAGCTTGCCTGTCATCTGTAAGGCCAGCCTTCATTGCCCAGAACCTGTCATTTGCCTGTCCCTGTGTGAGGGGCGTATTGGTCTAGCGCTGGAAGAAGTGTACAGAGAGATGGCAGTCACAAACTCCAGGGTGGTAAAGTAATGACAGGGGAGCATGCTTCCTTCCTGCTTCATCTTCATGAAATAACCCAGTAGTTTTAAGATATGTATGGTGTGCAATTTGGGTTCCATATGTAGAAAAAGATAACAGCCACAGTTGGGCTAGCATTCAGAGAAAAAACAACCAAAATCATTAAAAAATAGAAAATGGATCCCTTGGACAAAAGAATTAGGGATGTGCACTCACTTATTTACACATATTTATTTAATGCATACCTATTGTGTTAAGTCATTTAGATGTGATGACCATGATATAGTTTCTGCTCTCTATTACTTTCTATCTAGGATGAGAGCAATGTGTTTATATAAAAAGAATCAGATTATGAAATAGTCATCAAGTTTTCCAAATGTAGAACCTAGATGTTTTTTGTGATGCTTCTGGAAATGGAGTATAGCTTTCAATCCATTTCATGAAAGTGGGGACATTTGTAGAGATCCTGAGGAGCTGATAGATTCTTTTTTAAATATTTATTTTTTAATTTTAGATGGACACAATATCTTTATTTTTTATTTTTATGTGGTGCCAAGGATCAAACCCGTGCCTCATGCATGCTAGACGAGCACTCTACCACTGAGCCACAACTCCTGTCTGAGCTGATATTATTTTGATGGATTCCAGAAAGAGAAAAAAACAGGGAGAAAAAAACAGCATAAACAAAGACTAAGCATCAGGGAAAATTTAGTGTTTGGGAATATGGAGCAACTAGGTTGGGTAGGACAAAAAAGTAGAAAGAAGAGTAAAGAATGGTGCTAATTGTGAAAAATTTTGAATAATAATCTTTTAATTTTTTTTTTTCCTTTTGGTGCCAGGGGCACCTAACTGCTGAGCCACATCCCCAGTCCTTTTTATATTTTATTTTGAGACAGGGTCTTGCGGGCTTCACTAAGTTGCAGAGGCTGGCTTTGAACTTGTGATCCTCCTGCCTCAGCCTCCTGAGTCAGTGAGAATACAGTTGTATGCCATCATGCCCAGCTCAGTATTTTAATACCTGATATAGCTATACTGGTGTATACTGGCTGAAAAGCAGCTCTGGGAACAAACTGTTATTGGAAGTTAAAGATTATATATCTAGGCAGGTTTTAACAAGTTATACCCATTTGTTCAGATTGGATTAGCTAGGGTTTTGCTTGAAGGTAAAGATCTGGACTAAAATGTTCTTTGCTCTATAATTGACCCACTGCTGGGATCAACTTGGAGCTATATCCAAGAGAGAACAATTTGGGCAGAAAGCCAGGGCAAAGGGATATTGTGCACTGGCCTCCTTCTAGATCTCCCAAAGGTGGGTTTGGCATGTCCCTGCTTATGTGCCAGATTTACCAGGATCCCAAATTGCTCTCAAGCTCAGGAACTAATTGGCTTTTGCTGCCTTCTGTCTATACATCATCTCTCTGGTTGGCCCTTATGATTTGTGATTGACTTGAGTGGGCTAAGGGAGGCACACCCACAGATGTCAGGCAGGCACTTCAGCTCCTGGGTCACCACAGCCACTCTGCTTTGGAAAGGATACAAACCCTCCAGTAACAGAGGTAACCCCGGGCAGAGCAGTAATCTGAGACACAGGGAGGGAGGGAGAAGCAAATGAGACAGATGTGTGGGCCTAGGAGGGATAATGTGGCTTAGAGTTGAAACTTAGAGCAGAGGCAGGGCACAACTGTCTTGTGTGCTTCTTGTGGGCTGGGACCACGTCTCATGCAGCCTGGCTGGGCTGCTTCTCTTTCCCATGGAACCTCTGGGTCTTTTTCCTGTGTCCTACTTACCTTTCTTTACATTGATATTTGTTTGACCTGCCTGCTGTGTGCATCTTCAAATTATTTAATTCTGGGCACATACTAAGTACTCACATAGGTACTTCCTGGTTATGAACAGTCAGCTCTGAATTTCCAAGCACCTGATATTTTCCACTAGCAGATATCTGTTTATCTGTGCCTATTCTAGGATTAGAACCTAGAAATTCTTGTTCCTTGTACTATGTACTTAGAATCCGTAATAGCATTTGCATACAAATCAAAGGTAAGAATTAGACCATCAATGTTTTTTCATTTATAAAGCATGCTTTCTTTGGACCTCGAATTGCCTGTAGCAGGAATGTGTGTGACAATAGCAGATCATATCCACATTTGGTATCTGTCCTTTCCCTAGAACAGCCTCTGATCTGATGTGGCCAGCAGCATCTCAGCAACACATCCACTGTCTTTATCCTCCCCACCACCCAAGGACTCTCATCTGAGTTAAGGTCCCATTCTCCTACTTGGAGGCACTGGGGCTGCTTGCCACTCGCTGTCCTAGGAGTTATTTGGACACCTGGCATGGTTATCATTGCTTTGTAGCATGAGGTCTTCTGAAATAGACACTTCTCTGCCGGTTTTAGGAGAGCCTGGTAGGTAAGTATGCTGCAGTAATTTTCCAGGCCACAGAGCCTGGTCTTGCCCTTTAGTGCTGAGCTTTATGAAGCAGAGCAGAGCAGCCGCCATAGCAAGTTTGCTTTGGAAGGGGACCTAGAGGCTGTTCTTGGAGTCAGCTGCTCACTGTCTAGTTCTTTAAGAGTTTCGTCACTCTTAGAAACTTCCCTTTTTAAATTTTCCACAAGCGCTTTTCTTTGTGTCTAAAGACGATGAGGTCCAAACTAGGCCAATGATACATTTCAACCTTCAGGTAATCCCCCTTTGACCTTGTGAGCCACATAATTAATAGATTTATAGATTAGCTAATATAAAATACTACTACTGGAAGAAGTAGTATTTATTTATAGATTAGCTGATATAAAATACTACTACTACTGGAAGAAGAAAAATTTGGATGAGTTGGGCTGAATGAATATGTTATACATTCTGAGCAAAGATGACAGTTTTTTGTTTGTTTTTTTTTTTTTTTGTATTGGGAATTGAACCT
Organism: Urocitellus parryii; assembly: GCF_045843805.1. Taxonomy (NCBI): domain Eukaryota; kingdom Metazoa; phylum Chordata; class Mammalia; order Rodentia; family Sciuridae; genus Urocitellus; species Urocitellus parryii. Next base: position 117,888,035 of record NC_135535.1, on the reverse strand, counting down.
TGGGGGGGCTTTATTACTGAGCTACAGTCCTTTTTTAAAATTTTTTAAATTTTGAGACAGAGTCTTGCTAAGTTGCTGAGGTTGACCTCAAATTCATGATCTTCCTGCCCCAGTCTCTTAAATTGCTGGCATTATAGGTGTGCACTGCCTTGCCTGGTGACAGTAGATCTTTAAATTTTTACACTTTTATGTTCTGCTTTGAATATTAAAGTAGCCATTAGATAAACAAAAATAAAAATTTTAATTATCTGTGTGTGTGTGTGTGGTCTTGAAGTTCAGACCCAGGGACTCACATAGGTTGGGCAAGCATTCTAAACTATTCTACCACTGAGCTATATTTCTAGCACTCCCCCCTCACACTTTTTTTTGGCACTAGGAATTGAACATAGGGGCACTTTACCACCGAGTCACATCCCCAGCCCTTTTTTATATTTTATTTAGAGTCAGGTTCTTGCTGAGTTGCTTAGGGCCTCACTAAGTTGCTGAGGCTGGCTTTGAACTTGCAACTCTCCTATATCAGCCTCCCAGGCCACAGGGATTACAGATGTGTGCCATTGTACTTGGCTGGATTTTGGAATTCTTAAGACAAGAATTATAGAATTAAAATTCCCAAAAGCTGGGAAATTATTTTCATGGTCTTTTCCCCTCGCCATCTTTACTTAGGCTAATTGAAAAGTTGAGCCAGGCATGTTGGCACATCCCTGTAATCCCAGCTACTTGGTTGGCTGAGGCAGGAGGATCACATTTTCAAGGCCAGCCTCAGCAATTTAGCAAGACCCTGTCTTGCTAAATGGTTGGGATATAGCTCAGAAGTAGAATGATCCTGGGTTTGATCCTTACCACCACAAAAAAAAGGGGAAAAAATTGGATTATATCAACTTTGGCATCAAAAGACTATGGAGAGGTTGAAATTTGATGAGAGATGTTGGGGCCTGAGCCACTGTTGCTGAAAAAAATGACATAAGCACAAAGCAAATTCAATAAAGTTTGAGGCACCCCTGACAGGTAAAACAATGAAGATGTTGGCCAGGAAATCTGGAGACCTAAAAAGTTCGTCATGTGGATACCACCCCACCCAAAGGTGTAGGAGGAAGACCCTCAGACCACCAGGGAAACTATGAACATGAAGATCTGTGGCTGTTGCCTGGCCTGAGGCTTATGGACACAGGCACAAACATTAGAGATTCTGCCCCTTTTTAAACAGCTGAGAAAAACAGGCCCAGAGAGGAGACTGCATATGCTTCTTCTACCATTTTTTTTTTTTATAGTTGTAGATGGACACAGTATCTTTATTTTTATTTGTTTTTATGTGGTGCTGAGGATTGAACCCAGGGCCTCACTCGTGCGAGGCAAGCACTCTACCACTGAGGTACAATCCCAGCCCCTGATTTCTTCTTTTAAACTGTGTTTTTGCTTTGCCTGGCAGAGGCTATGCTTATGTCCCACTTTATAGTGGATAAAATTGTGCTTTGTGGCATTAGGGCCTGGGAAGAGGGCCTAAGAGGGATGGGAAAAGAAAAAGAAAGAAAGGAATAGAGCAATGACATTCCAAGGGACTTTATATATAAGTGCCCTGGAAACTGAGTGATATATATTTTTCAATTTTTATTTTGCAAATCTTGAATGGTGGCAGAGGTGACTCATTTTAAAACTTAAAGCAAATTATTTATGGAATACCACTTTTTTGGCGGGTACTGAGTGGAAAGATTGTGGAATTTGAAGTTAGGGTAGGGTTCAAATCTGAGATCTATTATTCACCAGTTGTGGGACCTCATATCCAGTACTTATTCATTCCCAAACTTCAGATGCTTCATTTTGGTCGTGGGGTTTGAATGCCCTCCCTGTGAGAGCTTTGCTTATAACAGAAGTTTACAATAGGTGCTGGGTTAGATTTAAAAGAAGTTAGAAACTCAGTGAGTGCTATTTCCCATCACTTTCCCTTCAGAGTTTGCAGTCTGGTAGAAACTGGAGAATGGCTGGGCGGGCAGGTATGATTAGATCCATGCCCCAGTTGGCCCTTTTGCCAATACTTCTTCAACTTCTCTGTCTAGTCCTACCACAGTCACTAGGCCATCATGTCCAGCACCTGCCACCAAATACACATCCTCTAACCATTCTTTTTTACTGCTTTCATCTTTAATCCTCATTTTGAGCAAAAACTTGCAATGGGGATTTGGGGGTAGGCTAGGAGGCAAAGGGTGGTTAGTTCATTTTTGGGGGGGGGCGGGTACTGGGGATTGAACTCAGGGGGATTCTACCACTGAGCTACATCCCCAGCCCTTTTTTGTATTTTATTTAGAGACAGGGTCTCACTAAGTGTTTAGTGCCTCACTTTTGCTGAGGCTGACTTTGAACTCCTGATCATCCTGCTTTAGCCTGTCAAGCTGCTGAGATTACAGGCATGTGCCACTCACTTGGCCTGGTAGGAGGAAAAGGTTTTTGATGAGAAAGAGATATTTTGGAGGATGTACCAGGGCACAATTGGGACACAGTAATTTGCCACTTTGCTGCATGTCCCCTGAAGTATGAGGACTTCAGGAACTCTGTTATGGTTTGAATTTGAAATTTCCCCCAAAGGCTCTTTGTTTGTATGTGGTGCTGAGGATCGAACCCGGGCCGCACGCATGCCAGACGAGCGTGCTACCGCTTGAGCCACATCCCCAGCCCCCCAAAGGCGCTTATGTTGAAGATTTGATCCCCAAGGCAGCTGTGTTCAGAGATGGGGCCTTTGGAAGATGACTGGATCATGAGGGCTTTAGCCTTATCAATAGAGTAAACTGTTTATGGACTTATAGCTTAATGGATTTAGGGAGAGGAGTTTGTCATAAAGCAAGCTCTTTCTGCTTCCTAGCCACCATGAGGTAAATAACCTTGTTTTACCAGTCTGATGTTCTGCCTTGCACAGAAACAATTTAGTTGAGAGACCATGGACTGAAACTTCTGAAACTATGAGCCAAAATAAATGTTTTGTCCCCCCCCCCCTTTTTTTTTTCTTGTACCAGGGATTGGCTCAGGGTGTTTTACCACTCAGCCACGTCCCTTGCCCTTTTTCTTTTTTATTTTGAGACAAGGTCTTGCTAAGTTGCTGAGGCTGGCTTTGAACTTGCAATCCTCAGCCTCCCATGCGCCACTGGGCCTGGCAGGTTTCCTCTTTTAAGTCGATATTTTCAGGTATTTTGTCACAGCAATGGACAAAAAAGCTGACTAACACAGACTGAAGAAATGCTAGGCAGTTTTCTTAGTTTAAAATCCTAGCTCTGTAACTGAGTTACCATGAGCAATAGATTTAGGTAAAATAAATTTGCATTAAATGGTTAAAACATAATATTAATGTAGTATATTGTATTTTAAAGGAACATAATAAACTTGAAATAACCAAATAAAACTTTTGTATTATTTGGTTAAAAAAAAAAAACATGGAGTTTTGTTTGTTTGTTTTTGTTTTGAGACTGAATTCTACTAAACTGCCCAGGCTGGCCTTGAACTTGAACTTGCAATCCTCCTTTGCCTCGGCCCCCCAAGTAGCTGGGATTATAGGCTTACATCACTGCACTCGGCTTGTGAAGGCTTTAGTTTCATAATCTTTGGAAAGGGATGCCTCTTTCAAGAGTAGGTTTGGCACTTTCCTGTGCCACTCAGGGGCCAAGGGCACAGTCTATCTTTGGCGTTCTGGCACTGGTCTTTCAAGACTCAGTTGCCTGAACCAGGAGGTGGCAGTTATCCCAGGCCCTCTGGCCACTTTGGCCTCCAAGGTCATCTTTGACAACATGGTCTCCACACAGCAGTTGCCTAGAGGATTAAAGATCTCCCTGATGGGATCTTCTTACAAATCCTCTGATCCACTCCTTTCCAGCCTGCCTGCCAACCCAGTGTTCAAATGGATGTGTGCAGCATTGCTCATGCACACCCGCCCTAACCAGTCAGCTGTTCTCACTGGCGGACCACCAGTAGGAGGACAGTGAGGATTTCCTCTGGAACCAGAGACAAAGTGCCAATACTCATTCTCAGTCCCTGGTTCTCCTTTTTTTTCCATTTCTGCTAAAGGCCTGGGCAAAGGGGCATGGAGATGGAGGTATATCCCAAATGAATGACTTTTAGTAGCAGCAGAAGATGGGGGAGAAATAAGAGGAAGAGAAATCGAGGGAGAGACTTCTATCCCATTTATTTTATTCTAGTGACTTATATTTTGGGAGGGTCTGTAAGTCTTATTTGGTTCTATTTCAAACTTGTTACATCTCTTAAAATACTGTATTAATCTTAAGGTTTTAAAGTTTATAAAAAATTAATTTGATCTAATCTGTTTTCTAAGTTATTGTTTTGTCTAAGGGACTGCCAGAGCATTAGCATGTGCTTGCTGATGTGATCAGTATCTTCTGCTGAAGACAGGATTGTCACATCTTCATGTTTTGGCCCTTGGTGATTTCTTTTACTTTATGAAGAGTTTAAGTCAATAAAAATAAGTTAGCTATACTTCATACAGTGATTTTACTGTATTCAAAAAGGAAGTCCTTTGGCTTCAATTAAGATCTCCTCCTTCTCCAGCAGTCTGTGATTATCGGAGTATGTGTGTCTAAGCAAAGGTGAATATTCCCCGATGAAGCATTTGTTTAGATAAAAGTTATGGGAACCCAAGTTCTGTAGTGCAGAGGCTCACATGGAATGAAGGAGATGAGGCTGAAAAGGTGGTAGCAACCTCATTATGGAGTCTTTTTTTATCTACTAATTTGTATTTTAATTCTTGAAATATTTATTGACCAACAATGTCTTAGGAATGGTGACTACAGGTAGATTAGCTACTGGAAGTTTGTAAGATGACTTGACGTACATCGGTCACTCACGTGGTTTTTTATATCATCAAATGGTGGGTGATGAGCATCCAGCTGAAAAGGGGATCGATGAAAGCTGAAACATGTCAAGGAAGGAAGTGACAAGAGTTTAGAGACAGAGCTAATGTAGAATGGGAGAAAATACTAAAGTTCTGGATTTCACACATGGTTCTCTGCCTGCACTCTGCCATGATCGTTTCAATAAGGTCTGCCTTGCCCACCCCACATCTCAAAATGTTCTCATGAGGAAAAAAAAAAATGTCTATTTCTTCTTGCATAGTCCTCCCCGTGAGACTTGGTTACCATGCTGGTCCTGCAGAAGAATACAAAAGGGACAAGAAGACACAATCATTCAACCAATGTTTTTTGAGCACCCATTAAATGATAGGCAATGTTCTAGGTATTAGGGATGTGGGAAGGAATGGGAAATTTAAAGTCTTTGCCCTCATGGAGCCTTCATTTGTAGGGAAGAAAAGACAAGTAATAATGACATCAAGAAATAGTTAAGAATTTCAGATGGGGATTTTTTTTCCTGGGGGAGAAAACCATGATGGTTGTGAAGAGGGACCGGATGGAGGTGTGAGAAAAGACTAGCTTGGAGGGTGAGGGGGCTTTCCAAGAAGTGACATTCCTAAAGCAGATATTTTAGGGGTAGAGGACACAATGAAGCACCTGTGGGCATCCGGGATTAGCAAATGGGAGCTGGGTAGAGAGGAAGCAAATGTAGAGCAGGGTCATTGCTGGTTTTCAGGTTAAGCACTCCTCCTGCCCTTCTTGTTGTCCTGAGAACAATGTCCTCTCCCTAGTGGCAGGAGTTACTCTCAGACTTTGAGCTCTCCATGGGGAGTGCTTGAAAAAGGTGTTGGCTAAAGGCTCTATCTAGACCTTGGGAGAAACTGATAGAGGTTGTTCTTCCCTCATTACAAACCTGGATCCCAAAAGTAGTATGGGGAGGGGGCTGGGTGTCCTATTGAAAGTCCAGCTGGGATTAACTTCTGCTCTCCCTTCCCAGATAGGATTTTTTTTTGGGGGGGTACCTCCATTAGTGCACTTATCAAAGTCTGCCTTGCATCAGAGTTATTTATGTTTGAATTTGTCTTTCCCCATGAGATTGTGAATTTTTGGAGTGCTAGACCTGGGCATCATCCCCATGCCCACATCTGCAGAGATTTTTTTTTTAACCTTTTGTTGATCCCATTAAACTGTAAGAATCTGATGAAGAGGGCTGGGGCTAAAGCTCAGTGGTGGAGCACTTGCCTCACCTGTGTGAGGCACTGGGTTTAATCCTCAGCACCACATAAAAATAAAGATATTGTGTCCATCCACAACTAAAATAATATTTAAAAAAAAAGAATCTGAGGAAAAAACAGTTGACCCTCTCCCCAGAAGTTTGTCCATTGCACCTCCAGATATTTTGCCTAGAATTTTGGGGAGAGGTCCACAGGTACACAGGTACCCTGACCCTGTCCATGAGACCATAGTTAGTAACTCTACCTGAGTGCTTTATCCAAGCATGTAATGTGGTAAGTACTGAGAGTCTGATTGACTTGGGAACATTCTCTCCATGTTCAATGTATCCTTTAGTTGCAGCGGACAGATGTTAGGTGGGAGAAAAAGCCAGAAAGCAGTTCTACTGCTAGGAGATGCAGAAGAGCATATAAGGCAACCAGAGAACAGCGGCAACACCATCACTTTTGTTGCAGAACCAGAGTTGGGCCTTGGATTGGTTTTCTCTCGCCTTTTTGCCTTTGCTCATCCAGGATCATGACAGCCCTTCTGCTTGCCTTTCAAAACTCTGCCTGCTCTGTTAACCCATCACTTCCCTGGACCCTTCCTCAAATATCTGAGAATGAGCTGAGATAGCCCTTTTTGGAATTTCTTTTCACTAAAGTTGTCTGAAATTTACAGTTGAGTGTTCAGTTTTCTTCACTTCTACTTCATTTGGGTTGGTGTTGTATATTCCAGCTAGATTGATAGAGAAGCCAAAGATGGCTCAAGAGTCCCTGGTTAGGGAAATTTGCTTCTCCTTCCCTACAGGCTTTGATGGAATGCCAGCAAGAGGCAGGCAGCTAACTTAGCACTGAGTCTGCACACCTTCCTTCATCCTGGCTAAGTGGTCAAGAAAAAGGCTGTGAAGCCATCCTTCCTGAGTTTGAGCCCCAGCTCCAATAGATTACTGAGCCAGTTCCTTTCCTGTAAAATGAAAATTATTTTTCCAATACTTGGGATTAAATTCAGGGGTATTGTACCCCTGATCTACAAGCTACATCTCCCTCTCTTTTTCTTTTGGTACCTGGGATTGAACTCAGGGGCACTCAGCCACTGAGCCATCTCTCCAGCCCTGTTTGTATTTTATTTAGAGACAGGGTCTCACTGAGTTGCTTAGTGCCTCACTTTTGTTGAGGCTGGCTTTGAATTAATGATTCTCCTGCTTCAGCCTCTCCAGCTGTTGGGATTATAGGCGTGCACCACTATGCCTGGCTTTCCCCTACCCTTTTTATTTTCTGTTTTGAGACAGGGTCTTGCTCAGTTGCCCAGGCTTACCTTGAATTTGTAATCCTCCTGCCTAAGCCTCCCAAGTTGCTGGGAATACAGACATGCACCACTGCACCTAGCTAATGGGACTCTTAATAGTACCTACTTTGTTTAGTTGACTATTAAAGCCCCCTTCATTCTTTTTTTTTAAATTTTAATTCTAATTTGTTATATATGACAGTAGAATGCATTACATGTCATATTACACATATAGAACACAACTTTTCATATCTCTGGTTGTACACAAGGTATAGTCACACCATTCGTGTCTCCATACATATACTTAGAGTAATGATGTCTATGTCATTCCACCGTCTTTTCTGCCCCCATGCCTCTCCCTCCCCCCCATGCCTTTGCCCTATCTAGAGTTCATCTAACCCTCCCATGCTCCCCCACAACCCCATTAGGAATCAGCATCCTTATGTCAGAGAATTCCCCCCCCCCCCATTATTTTGATTGGTTTTAGGGTGCTGTCTCTCCCATATCATAAATAATTCTATGACAGGAATAGTGTTCTCTCTCTCTCTCTGTCTCTCTCTCATGCTAGGGATCAAACCGAGGGCATCATGTATGCTAAGGGCACACTCTATTGCTGATCTACACCCCCAACCCACATATATTTTTAATTCTGAGATGGCTAATGTGTGGGCCCATTGCAGACTCCTCCGGTACAACATGCAATTTCTTTTACTGAGCTCCGATGCAACCTTGGAGTGTTTGTCAACCCAGCTCCCCAGGTAGTTGCTATGAATTGACTTGAGTTGCCCCCTTAAAATAAAATTTGCTTAACCTCCTGATTTTAACAATGAAGAATTTAAGACCTAGAGAGTTTTAGTCAACCTGCTCAGATGACAGTGCCAGGCTAAGAAATTCTGATGGGTAGACTGCTCGTTGCACCACTTGTACCACTTTTCATTCACTTTACTCCTTCCCTTTTTGTTTGCTGAGAATGCTCCTCCTCCTCCTCCTCCTCCTCCATCATCATCATCATCATCATCATTATCATACTGGAGATTGGACCCAGGACCTCACACATGCTAAGGTAAGCACTCTACTGAGCCATACCCCCAGGCCTTTTTATTTTTTGAGATAAAAAAGGATCTTGCTAAATTGCCCAGGCTGGCCTGGAATTTAGATCCTCCTGCCTCAGCCTCCCAACTCACAGGGATTATAGGCGTAAATCACCTTCCCTGACTATTTTTTTTGGGGGGGTACTGGGAATTGAACCCACGGGTGCTTAACCACTGGGTCACACCCCCAGCCCTTTCCTGTATTTTATGTAGAGACAAGGTTTCACTGAGTTGCTAAATACCTCTCCAAGTTGCTGAGGCTGGCTTTGAACTCACAATCTTCTTACCTCAGCCTCTTGAATGTCTGGGATTATAGGCCTGCGCCTCTGCGCCCAGCCGGATCTGTGGTGCTGTAGATCTATACCAGTGCCCAGTGCATGCCAGGCAAGCCCACTACCACTGAACTGTATCTCCAGCCCTCATTAATCTTTTCTTACCAGTGAGCCAACTGGAGTTATTGGCACTTAGTTTGGGGGTGGATCATGTTCTCAGTTCAACTACTGTTGGGGGCAATCTATGGGTTTCCTGAAAGTTCTCTGGTGATACTCTGCTTTCATATTAATGGTTGAGAGTAGCCTTCAAAGAAGTTCTTGTTGCTGTTTAATTCTCCCATTGCAAGGGGCATGATCTGATGTTCCTAGCTGGGTGTGGAGGCTGAGGCAGGAGGATCACAAGTTCAGAGCCAGCTTCAGCAACTTGGTGAGGCCCTAAGCAACTTAGCGAGAACTCTCTCTAAATAAAATATAAAAGAGGGCTGGGGATGTGGCTCAGTGGTCAAGTTCCCCTGGGTTCAATCCTTGGTACAAATAAATAAATAAATAAATAAATAAAGATTTGATGTTCCTCAAGCAACGGATCCCTTTGTTGTAGGCTCCCATCCTGCAAACAGGGCCTATTCCAGGGTAGAGCTGCTGCTTCTTTTTTTTTTTTGATGGTGCTGGGGATTGAACCCAGGGCCTTGTACATGTGAGGCAAGCTCTCTACCAACTGAGCTATATCCCCAGCTACTGGTGCTTCTTTAAAAAACGAAAAAAAAATTAAAAAGCACAAATGGATTCATGCTGTGTTATCTCACTTTGTTGAATTGAGAGTTGAGAAATAGAATGGATGAAGTTGATTTCAAATCCAAAGAATCCTGGGACACTTGAATCATGAAACACTTTGGTAGAAAGATGTAATAAAACATTTAAAACATACAGTCTTTTGTAAAAAGATACAAGTTGATGTGGGCTGAGTTTTCATAATCCTGGTCTTAGGTAGCAAGTAAAAGTACATCACTGGTAATGTACTCCCGGGGGGGAGGGGGGGGATGAAGTGGGTGACAAGTTAAAAAACACAGGGAGGTGGCAACAAGTGGGTTCAGCTCATGTTTGGATGATTACAAAGAGAAGGCGATCAAATAATGCTCCAGGTTGATTTAGCATTTTGAATAAGAGTTCAATCTTGATGCGTGAAAATTAGAAAAATATTTACATAAGGAACATTCTACAGGTGTAAAGCTTTAATTATATGACTCAGGAACCACCACCTGGCCATTATTGGGGGGATATTTAATGAAGCAAGAGCTGTCAAATTGGAAATGGTGTTTACCACTTTGAGAAAAGAGGTTATACACTACCCAGGTGTGTGTTGATAGAAAAACTAAAGTGGAAGGCAGTTCAATTTCTGGGAAACGGAAGTATATTGTGATTTTTTTTGGGGGGGGGGAACAATTATGAAATTATTTAGCAGCCTTTATAAATCTAAAGTAGTTTTTTTTTGTTAATTTACCAAGATAAACATTTTATATGTAACTTAGTGTTTTAGTTATTTTGCTGTTGCCACCAAAAGACCTGACCAGAACATTTTTAGCGGAGGAAGTTTATTTGGGGCTCACGGTTTCAGAGGTCTCAGCCCATAGACAGCTGACTCTTGCTCTGGGACAGAACATCAAGGCAGAAGGGTGTGGCTGAGGAAAACAGCTCAGGACATGGCAATCAGGATGGTGAGAGAGAGAACACGCTGAGAGTAATTCCACTCACCAGGGACAAAATATAAACCCCAAAGGCACGCCCCCAGGGACCTGTCTCTAGCCACACTCCACCTGTCTCCAGTTCCACCATCCAGTTAATCTATTCAAGTGGTTTAATGCACTGACTAGTTTAAAGCTGTCACAACTCAATCATTTCACCTCTAAACTTTCTTGCCTTATTTCACACGTGAGCTTTTGGGGGACACCTCATACCTAAACTGTAACGTTTGGCTTGCTAGAAGTGATTAGGCTTCTTATGTTGAGAAATCAGAAGACCTGAGAGGCAGGTGGGGTGGAAAGCTCCACTGAAATAATTTCTTCTAGCAACTCCCGCCCCCCCCCCATGCAAGGGAAAAAATTGTCATGAAAGAGTTGTTTTTCTATATATTTTTTTCTGATTCTTTACATTGCTAAGAAAGCTTGAAGAGTTTCAGAGCAATGAACACTTTCCCCAGTTGGCAGGGGTTTCATGAACCAGTCACGTGAGAGGAGCAGAAGGTGAGGGAGAACAGTGGTACTTTGTTTTCTGTAGGACCTTTCTCTGCAGTCTGGCATTTTAGGATCAGAGGTTCCACCTCTCTTCTTCTTGAAGGAAGTTTGGTCCTTTTCCACCCATCTGGGAAGTTGTCCTCTGTTGCTGCTTAATGGTTCCTATGGGGCATTGAAAGTAGAAATGAGACCCCCATGGAAGGAAGAGTTCTGGAGTTTGCTGAGAAGAAAGGAAGCACAGCTTGCTACCCCTTATTAAGAGGAGAAACTAAAGCAAGAGGGGGCTGGCACTGACAGATCTCATGAAGTTTACCTATCTTATCACTGAAGTGAGTTGGGAGACTCACAAGACTGTTCTGACCACCTGCACTAGGTAAGGTATATGGGATGGTTCAGAAGCTCAGCAGGCCACATGATATATACTCTAGAATCTCTGGAGTAACTTAACTCAATTTTTTTTTAAAAAATGCCACTGGGGATTGAACCCAGGGGTACTTACTATTGAGCTAGCTCTTTTTATTTTTAATTTTGAGACAAGGTCTTGCTAAGCTGCCTAGGCTGGTCTTGGACTTGTGATCCTGCTACTTGAGCCTCCTGATTAGCTGAGATTGAAGGTGTGCGCCACTGTGCCTGTCTGGAGTGATTTAGATCTTGCTGGGGGCATTTTGATACATGGCTGTGGCTGTGATGGTGTCCCTGTACCACTCTGCCCAGATCCCTCCGTTAGAGTGAGCTGGTGTTCTTTGGACTAACAGAGCTATTAAGATAAAGGCAGAGGATTTTGAATCTGTTCATTGAAAAAGGAATTGCCTACCATGGGTGCCAGTCACTGGTCAATGACAGGGACAAAATGCACAATTAAAGAAGTGTGGGGAAGGGGATCATACTTCTAAGGAATCCTTTTGTGAGGGTGTGGTGCTGGGGATGGAGCACAGGGCCTGGGGCATGCTAGGCCAATGATCAACCACTGAGCTGTTTCCCAGCCCCAGGAATTTTGATAGGGGCAAGATGAGCAAGTAACTGAAAGGTCCAGGAGGATGAGACCTGAGAAGAAACCAGCAAGGGAAGTCGGTGAACTTGTGCCATCAACTGAGATTTGTCAGAGGAAAGTAAAAGCCTTAGATAGTCATAGGAGTCTGGGCTAAAAGAGAACATAGAAGTCGCCCATTGTGCTCAAACTGTGAACTTCAGTGGTTGTGTTACTGGCTCAGTGGGTTCTTGTCCTCTCCATCAGAAGAATCAGGCAAAAACACTGTGAAGAGAACAAGACTCTATTGGGACTTCTTATGCCAGCAGAAACGGGAGACAGCACTGGCCAAGGGAGTGTCAAGTTGCCTCCTTTAACAAAGAAGGAAGCTAGTTTTATTCCTATGAAAGGGTAGTAGGGGCAGTTTAGAGTTTAGGAATATTAATTGACTTTAGGTGAGTTTTTTGGGGGGTGGGTACTGGGGATTGAACCCAGGGGTGCTTAACTGAGTACTACCTCCCCAGTCCTTTTTTTTTTAATATTTATTTTTTAGTTTTTTTTTAAGGTGGACACAATATCTTTATTTTATCTTTTATGTGGTGTTGAGGATCTAACCCAGTGCCTCGCGCATGCCAGAAGAATGTGCTACTGCTTGAGCCACATCCCCAGCCTCTCCCCAGTCCTTTAAAAAAAAATTTTTTTTTTTTTTTGTACCAGGGGTTGAACCCAGGTACACTTAACCACTGAGCCACATCCCCAGCCTTTTAAAAATATTTTATTTGGAGATATCTTCTTTCTGAGTTGTTTGGTGCCTTGCGCCTTGCTAAGTTGCTGAGGCTGGTTTTGAACTCATGATCCTCCTTCCTCAGCCTACTGAGCTGCTGGGATTACAGCGTGCACCACCACTGCACCTGGCCCTTTTTAAAATTTTGAGATAGGATCTTGCTATGTTGCCTAGGCTGGCCTCAAACTTTTGATCCTCCAGCCTCAGCCTCCTCAGTCATTGGGATTACAGTGTGTTCCGGTGCCTATCGGTGTCATTTGGTGGTGAGTGGATTTCAATAGATGTTCTTTTTTCCTGGTTCAGCACTTCAGCCTTGAGGGAGGGGGATTCAGCAGCCATCCTGGTACCAAACACTACAGCTCTCCTATTGGCACCACCTCCTGCATCAACATCTTTGCTCTGTGGTAAGGAAGAGTTGCTGTAGCTGTTAGAGAACACAGAGGGGAGAGTGGTGAAAACATAAATCACTGGTAATTTGCTGTTTTGGTTACTCCTCAAAAGTTTTATGCTTTATGTGTTTTGTCCATGGAGAGTCAGGTCAGGGTTCTCCTGGCTTTACTGATGTACCTCACTTCTGAGGCCAGTAAGTGTTTAAAAGATGGGGAGTGTGGGGAAAGGCACGTATCGTGTTCTTTTTTGCAGTACTGGGGTCTCGGTTTCCTTTTTTTGTAAATGCAGAGGCTTAACTACATGGTTTTTGAGGTCCCCTCTGACTCTGACATTATTTCCAAAGAAAATGCTATTTTTCCTCATCTCTGAAGATTCTGAATTGGATGTAGATGGAGAAAGATTGGAAAACCAGACTCAGGGAAGATGCATAGGTTCAGATCCTGGCTCTGCCCACATTTAGCTGTGCAGCCTTCTCAGTCTGGCAGGAGGGCAGCTGGGCCCAGCTTATCCCCAGACACAGTGGTGGTCCTCCACCTTCCCCTTCTCACACTTTCTTCTTTCCTCCAGGGTAGAAGGGTGGGTTCCCTAGGTGGGGGCTGTGAGGGAGGGGCTGAGGCTGGTTGAACTGTGGTGATAATCCTTTAGAGTATCTCTGGGAGAGGCTCAGTAATCTGGTGGGCATTTCCACAGGCCATGGTGACTACGGTCATCTTTCTCATAGTCCTCCTCTGTACTTCTGGGCTATGGACTGGTCCAGTCCCCACCCCAGGGCCTGGCCTGGCCCCCTATTCCTCCCTGCCTGCTGGGCAGCCATCACATAAATGCATAAATGCCACTGTGTGCATAGCCCAGGGATGGGAGGGACTTCTGCCATGGACTGACCAAGGAATTGGCCGCTTATTTTGGCAGTTTCCACTGCAGGCCTCCTGACCAGACCATCAGGAGTGGAGGGAACTAGAGGTGGGAGTTAGTGAGTCATGGGCTTTGCTTTGGGGAGGGAGCCTCTGCTAGAGGTGCCCCTCTGGGAAGCAGATTTCCCCTCTAAAAGACAAGGGAAGGCACTTCTGGATTCCTCCTTCAGGCTTACCGACTAGGGTCAACTAGTCTGATGAGCATCCCCGTGGTGTTGTGTGTAATGGGAATAATGATCCTGACCTCACAAAAGGTTGTGATGGTGAGTTGAAAACCTGGCACATCGAAAGCTTTCAGTAAGCTTGTTTTCCATTCCTTGGTGCGCCTGGAGTTAAGGCCGGGACAGGGTGTACCCCGTGGATGCAGATGTGGAGAAGAGCAGAAGGAAAGCCAAGGCACCCCCCCACGCCCACGCCCCCAGCAGCCAGATGCCTAGCTGTTCATGTGTTTTTCAGAGCCTAGCCAGAGGCTGGCCATGATGGAAGAGTGGGCAGTTTCTTTGTGCTGCCTTCTCCTAACCCCTCGTTGTCCTGGGGCAGGGCAGACAGCCTTCCAGTCATTACCTCACCACAGGGCCCCTGTCTGCCAGAGTGAGTGGTGGAACTGCCTGGGTGGAGAGCTGTAGGCTAATTTTAGACCTGGAGACTCCCTGCCAACAGCTGTGGCTGGGCCCAGGCAGCTGGGCTGGGATGACTTGTGGGGAGGTCTCAGTCTTCTTACAGGGATCCCTGGATGCAGCCATACCCCTCTGCTCTGGGACCACATTCCTGTCTCTGCCTCTGCTGCAGAGAAAGCCTGGGAAAAGAGTTCTTCCCAGAGGGTGGGACCTTGAGGCCATTCTCCAAGGCTTCCTTTCTCCTTCTTGCATTAAGGTATTTTCATCCTCTGACTCACTCGTCTTTCCAGGTTACTTTGGACACCAGGAAATATTGATAATGGCATCCAGTAGAATAGGCCAGTAAGAATCCAAAAAGGGGCAGGAAGGGGCATTAGGGAGCAAACCATCTTGGATTTACAGGGTAAGTGCAGCCTCCCACTTAACATGAAGCTAAAAATCGAATTTAATGCTTTTTAGTCTTTCTCAATTGGCATTCAAGTAAATGATAAGAAAAGATAATATTTGTACCATTCATGAGTAGAGATAAGAGCTTCTGTGATTGGATGCAGCCAGTCCTAGGTTTATGCTACCCCAAAGAGTTGATACTTTGGCACATCTATTACCCGTTTGAAGCCCACCCATGAGCCATGCACAACTGTTGGGAAGTTCTGATGTTCTTTAGCAGTTTGCTACAGTCATTCATAACTGCCAGCTCCCAGCCCAAGAAACATCTCCTAGGTTAATTGTGTACTTTATGCTGGAAGGGAATTAGAGAACATTGAGCTCCTCTTCTTTTTACAGATGAGGAAACTGAAGCCCAGAGAATTTCACCTAAGTTTAAGTAACTAAGAAGTCAAAAAAAAAAAAAACCTGGTTCTAGTTCTGCTAGGATAGTTACCCTCTCATTTATATAATTATCTATGCATACATGTGTATATTTATTTATTTGGAGGTGGGGTCTCTGTATGTTGGCTGACCTTGAACTGCCGCACTCAAGTGATCCTCCTGCCTCAGTCTCCCAAGAAGCTAGGACTACAGGTTGTATGGTTTGGATATGAAACCTCCTATGGTGATGCAGGAATGTGCAGGGTGAAATGATTAGATTACGAGAGCTATCACCTAATCAGAGGATTAACTCATTTGATGGGTTAATAATTTGAAAAGACCACGTACTGGGGGACAACTAGCAGGCAGGGTTTGGCTGGAGGAAGGAGTCACTGGGAGCATGCCTTTGGGATTTTATTTTATCTCTGGCACCTTGCCGTCTCTTCTCTGCTTCCTGGCTGCCGTGAGCGAAGCATCTGTCCTCCACAGCACCCTTCCCTCTTGATGTTCATCTTCACCTCAGGCCCAGAGCAGTGGAGCTTGTTGACTATGAACTGAACCTCTGAAACTGCGAGCCCAAATCTGGTTTCTGGGGTTCATCTATATTTGGTTTAAAAACAAAACAGGGGCTGGGGTTATGGCTCAGTGGTAGAGCGCTTGACTCGCGTGTGCAAGACCCTGGGTTCAATCCTCAGCACCACATTAAAAAAATAAATAAAATATAAAATTATTTAAAAACAAACAAACAAACAAAAAGGGCTGGGAGTGTGACTCAGTGATGGAGCACTTGTGTAGCATGAGGTCCTGGGCTCTGTCGGCAGCACCACTAAAGCAAGCGAGCAAACAAAAACCCTCAAGGAAACAAAGTTCAGGCAGGCAGTTATTTCTAGGGAAAGAGTTAGGTATGCAATTGAAGAGAGGTACAGAGGGCTTCAAAGCAATTGATTATGCCTGCTTCATAAGCTGAGAGATATTATTCTTTAAACCATCTGTATAGATTCTTTTATATGCATGATGTATTTCTTTTAAGAAGTAATTAAAAAATAGAGGGAGTTTACAAGCTTGAAGAAAGTGTCCTAGGGATCAGGTAAGAAGTAAACTGTTTTACAAGGCAGGGTGGTAAGTGCTGAAGCAGAACTGTAATAATAATAATGCACTTGATGGGTATGATCTCCCTTAATATTTGCGATGGTCCCATGAGGTACAGGAATCTTTCTATTGTTCCCATTTTATAGGAGATAAAACTGAAGTTCAGAGAGACTACTCACTTTGTTCAAAGGTTTCATGATGAATCATCTTTTCAGTCAGATTTGAGCATTCACATCTTTTTAAAAAAATTTTTTTTCAGTTGTTGACAGACCTATATTTTATTTATTTTTATGCGGTGCTGAAAATCGAACCCAGTGCCTCACCCTTGCTGAGCAAGTGTGCTTCCACTGAGCCCCAGCCCCAGCCCCAGCCCCAGCCCCAGCCCCAAGCATTCAGATCTTAACTGTTAATGCTACTATAATGGAGTGCAGGCCAGTTGGCCAGCACAGTGAGCTGGCCCTGAGGGTGGGCTGGGAGGTGGAAATACAGGAAAGTTACTTTGTCTCTTTAAACTTCTCTTTCCACATCTACAAAATAGAACTCATTTTGCTTGGCACTCCTTCTTGTGCAAATAATCTGAATATAAAAATACTATATCAGTGTAAAACCTGACATTTATTGAGAATGAATCCTGTGCCAGCTGCTTTTCATGTGGTACCTCCTTGAATCTTCCCTCTATTCCCACCAAGAGCGCATGATCCCAGCATTCCTCTGTTAACAAATCTTTCTTCTCCCTGCCTTTCCCAACAAGCTGGCTTCTCCACTTTGTCAGTGAGGGTCCTGCTGGGGCTGAGATGTCAGACATAATGATGCACCGGTCCTTACCCTAGTGCCAGTGATGTCTGCCAGGTCCTGTGCCCTGGGGGCCTATCCCTCTTACCTGAGAAGGCTGCAGTTTGAAACCCTAGATCTGTCCCATTGGTTCCTAACCTGACTGCACATCTGAAACACCCGAGGAACTTTAAAACCTCTAGCTTTATTCACAATAAGCCAGGGGTGTGGCTCAGTGGGAAGCACTTGCCTAGCATGAGTGAGGCCCTGGGTTCCATCCCCAGCACACATGTGTGCACACTCCCCCCCACCCCCACATCCACTCCAAGATCTGATCCCAAGTCAATCACTGAGATTTGAGAGGAGGGGGAGCTAAGCATCAGCCTCCAGGCGATTATAAAGAACAGCCAAGATAGAGAATCTCAGGGGTACACTTTCTTTTATGATGGGATGATTCCAGAAATAAAAGGTAATGAAGAGAGTTTAATACTCCCATGCTTTAGGCATGTAATAAATTTTGTGTGTTCTTTTTCTTCTTGAAAAAAAAAAAGGCAACGAAGAGGAAGTACACAGAGAAGTAATGACCAGAATGCCTGTGGGCCCCTGGCTGGTCCAAAGATTATACCGGGGGTTAGGGATGTAGTCCAGTGGTAGAGCGCTTGCCCAGCATGTGACAACCCATGGGTTCAATCCCCAGCACTGAAAAAAAAACAAGCAACAACCAAAAACTAAACAGATTACATTAGGGAGGGCTAGTAATGGGAAAAGGAACAGAGAAAGAGGCAATAAGAAAGAGAAGAAAATGAAAAAGTTTCATGCTGGAGGATGCCAACTTGCCCCTGTAGTGACCCCAGGCCTTTCCAGTGGTACCTGTTCTGTGTGTTCAGGTCCAGTCAATAAGCATTTGCTCATGTGGTATACCACATGGGCTGCAGGGGACACAAAGAAGCATGACTTCTATCCAGTTAGTATTCCAAGAACTAAATTGTTCTTTCAAAGATAAAATATAGACAATAAAAAAAATTTACCTCCCCTTGACATGTTCTCCCCAGCATCCAGAAACCACTTTACAAGAAATAAAATTTATCATAGAGGAGGAAGGCTTTGTGTTGGAGGTGGGTCTTGAACTGGGTTTTAAATGATGTGAAGGACTTAGATGTGGAGATGAGGGAGGATGAAGACAGAGGGAACCAACAAGGATGCGCTAAGGGCATGAGGAGGATCCTCGCCTGATGGGCAAGGAGGCTACCACATTCACTAGGAAGGGTGAGCTGGGAGAGGAAAGAGGTACTGATAGTCCCAGGGCAGCTAAACTCGAGAGAAGTGGAGGGAGGAACCAGCTATGGGAAATGGGTGCCGGATCAATAGATAATGTGAAGGATCTATGAATTACTTGACCACTTCAATGAGTTTTCTCTCTCCACTTCCTGGTGGTGTTTACAAATGTGTCATCCAGGAACAAGAGATGTGAAGAAATCATGACTCAGTGAGTGAATGACCTCAGAATTGTAGTCTCTAGGGCCCAAATGACAGCTAAGAATGACAAGAACAGTGGTCTTCACACTGGCTGTATACTAGACCTGCATACTAGGAAACTTAAAAAAAAAAAAAAAAAAAACAAGTTCAGCATGTAGGGAGCTCAGATGTTAGCACTCTGTCTGTCCTAACAAGTGAAAAGCTGAACAGAGTGAAAGATTAACAACTCTTCTCAGATACCTCAGAGAAATGAAGTCACAGGGGAACCTGTTGCCCCTGTGGAGAGAGAAGGCAGAGACAGAATCACAACCTGGTAAAGCAGAAATTTTAAAAACAATGACAATATCTCAGCCACTCAGTGGTTTCTGCTTTTATCCACATACTTGTTATATAGCTTCAGGCAGTTTTCCTTTGATTGAAACAAAAATCATAGAGACTTGGAAGGGGTTTTAAAAAGATAAACAGTGAAAATGGATAGAGGTGGGTGGTGAGTTTTATAAATCTTCTGGAAACATGGTCCAAACAATGGGAGGATCTTTAGTGGAGAGGCAAGCCATACTTTTCGTGGGGGGCAGGGGTACTGGGGATTGAACTCAGGGACACTTGGCCACTAAGCCACATCCCCAGCCCTATTTTGTGTTTTATTTAGAGACAGGGTCTTATTGAGTTACTTAGTGCCTTGCTTTTGCTGAGGCTGGTTTTGAACTCACGATCCTCCTGTCTCAGTCTGCCAAGCCTCTGAGATTACTGGTGTGTGCCACTATGCTCAGCTCAAACTGTACTTCCCTACAAGTCACTGAGTGTGATAGATCATCTATGGAAAGGGTCCATTATCTATTCTCAAGTATAAAGGATCTTAGCATCATCAGATTGTTCATTTTACAGGCTCTGGGGTCTCAAATGACCAACCCCTATGTTAAACAGAATTCTGCGTAAGCATCCCTCACAGTGCGCTTAGCAGCTAAGAGCTGAAGACAGTTCCCATGATTCTGGAGTCTCTTCTCCCTCTTCTCATATTTTCCACCACTTCATAGCAGCCATGAAGGATTGGATGGTGTAATAGTCCATTTCTATGTCTATAACAGAATCCCCAAGGCTGGGTATTTTGTAATGATAAGAGGTTTTTATTGGCTCACTCGTCTGGTGACTGCAGGGTTTAAATAGCAGGGTGATAAACTCTCCAGCTACCAGATATCACAACATGGCAGAGAAACAGAAAGGAAACTGGGTGTGTACCAAAGGGGCCAAGTAGGTGTGGTAGATTCTTTAACAACCCACTCTTATCAGGACTCTTTGAGATCAGCGTTAAT
Source organism: Urocitellus parryii (assembly GCF_045843805.1). Taxonomy (NCBI): domain Eukaryota; kingdom Metazoa; phylum Chordata; class Mammalia; order Rodentia; family Sciuridae; genus Urocitellus; species Urocitellus parryii. The sequence goes on along the minus strand of NC_135535.1, from coordinate 117,867,982 downwards.
CCCTTCTCAGACATGGTCCACTTTCTGTTAGGCCACTTTTTAATGTTTCTGCCACAGTGGGAACCAAGCTTCCAGATCATGAACCCTTAGGGGACAGACTCAAACCATATCCAGGTCATAGCACATGGGATCGTCACTTAAGGCACTGAGGCCAACATCCAGGTGTAACTTGTGTGGCTTGGAAGAATTCCTGAGAGATAGGGTTTTCCCCATCTTAGAAGCTCCTAGTACTCTTGGAAATGGGAGCATTAGAACCGGGGTAGGAAGACTCACAGATCAGCCCCTTGCCACCAGTCATGTCAATGAGCAAGGGATAGAAACACCAAAGACTGGAGACAGGACTCCTGAGAGGAGTGGTGGAGAGTGGCTGGGAAGGATAGGCTGTGACCTCCTGTGTGGAGTGTCCTTATTGTCATTCTTTGCTAACAGAATGTGTTAGCTTTTCCTCTCTGTGACTAAAATACCCGGCAAAAACAATTTACAGGAGGAAAAGTATAAAATATAAATCCCAATGATCTACCCCCAGGAACCTGCTTTCTCTAGCCATTCATCACATGCCTAAAATCACCACCTGATTAGTCCATTCAAAGTACGATGCACTGATTAGGTTACAGCTTTTATAATCTGATCATTTCACCTCTGAATAGTCCTTATTAACAGGAACTTTGTTGGGGAGGGCCACCTCACATCCAAATCATAACAACAGTCAATAACGAGGACATTGTCAGGATGGATGTTCAGATTTCACTTGTGTTGGAAATATTGTGGAAAGCTCCTACCTGTTTGGCTGGGTGTTAAGAAATTTGGGGTGTAAAAAGGAGACCTAGCCTAAGTTCTGGCTCTGCATAGCATAAACACAGAGCTGGCATATGGAAAACAACTAGTATTTGTGGAGGACCTTCCAAATTCCAGGGAAATGTGAAGCATTTTATAGGTAATAGCTCATTTTAATCTTCAGGACCTCTTTATCAAGTAGGTATTGTTGTTATTACTATTATTCTTTGGTATTGTACATTGAACTCAAGGTCTTCACATGCTAGGGTACATATCTCCAACTCCTTATTTTTTTTTTTTTTTAAATTTGAGTCAGGTAAGGTGGTGCATGTCTCTAATCCGCATGACTCAGGAGACTGAGGCAGAAGTGCAAGTTAAAGGCCACTCAAAATGATTTGGGTTGGGTGTTCACCTTACTAGGGTGAACCTTTTTAGTTGCCCTCTTTAAGCTTCCTCATTTTCTCCTGAATTTTTGGGACTTTTTCTTTCCCCTTAGTCACCCTGACTTTCTTTTGTTTTTTTTAATTTTTTAACGTATTTATTTATTTATTTAAAGAGAGAGTGTGTGTGAGAGAGAGAGGGAGGGAGAGAGAGAGAATCCTTTAATACCTATTTTCTAGTTTTCTGTGGACACAACATCTTTGTTTGTATGTGGTGCTGAGGATCGAATCCAGGCTGCATGCACGCCAGGCGAGTGCCACATCCCAGCCCCACCCTGACTTTCTTAGTAAATTCAGCTGATCCATTGTCCCACTCCCCAAATGTAATAGCTGAAATAAAAAACTGAAGGATCCCCTAGACCTCCAGCATGCAAATAGATGAGATGTGATCACCTCTAAGGTTGTTCCCTATTTTCAGCAATATAGCAATATGGTAGGATTATCCACAGATGTTCCCTTCCCAGGGGATAAGTGGGAAGCAAAATCCAGTTAATCCCCAGTTGCCAAGATGCATGTCTGAACAAAAGGCACAAAGGCATCAGTAGGCTAATGGTAGCATTGACTATGATGGATCAATTCAGAATTAAGTCTTTTTTTTGGAGATTGAACACAGGGATGCTTAACCACTGAGCCACATCCCCAGCCCTTTTTTTTTTTTTTAATTTTAGAGACAGGGTCTCACTGTGTTGTTTAGTGCCTTGTTTTTGCTGAGGCTTGCTTTGAAATGATCCTCCTGCCTTAGCCTCCTGAGCTGCTGGGATTATAGGCATGTGCCACCATGCCTGACCAATCCCCACCCCTTTTTATTTTTTATTTTGAGATGGGGTCTTGCTAAGTTGCCTAGGGCCTTGCTTAGATGATGAGGTTGGCTTCAAACTTGAGCCACATCCCCAGCCCTGCCTAGGTAATTTAGTGAGACCCTGTCTCAAATAGAATTTTAAAAAGGACTGGAGGTATAACTCAGTAGAGCTCTTGCCTATTGTGTTTAGTAAATACGCTTAGTAAACAAAAATAATAAAGTGTACAATTCACTGGCATTTAGACCATTTGCAATATTGTGCAACCATCACCTCTGTCCAGCTCCAAAGCATCTTTAACACACCCATAAGAGTTTGCCCAGTCACTTCCTGTTCCCCTTCTCTCTAACACCTGGCAACCTCTCATCTGTTTTCTATCCCTGAGGATTTACCTATTTTATGCCTGACTTCTTTTTTTAAAATATTTATTTTTGGGTTGTAGTTGGACACAATACCTTTAATTAATTAATTAATTAATTAATTTTTATGTGGTGCTGAGGTTCAAACCCAGGGTCTCGAACATCCTAGGTGAGCGCTCTACCGCTGATCCACAACCCCAGCCCTGACTTCTTTCACTTAGCATAATGTGTTCAATATTCATCCACATTGTATCATGATAGAACTTAATTCATTTTATGGCTGACTAGTATCCCATTATATGGAAGTACCACATTTAGTTTACCTACTCATCCGTTGATGAGTACATTTGGGTTGCTTTCATCTTTAGCAACTGTGAATAACTTTGCTGTGAACATTAGCATATCAATATTTGTTTGAATACCCATTTTCAATTATTGGAATTCCCAGGTTATGTGGCAACTCTAACTTTCTGAGCACTAAGCCAGATGGCAAATTTCCTTTGCCACACTTGACTTATCATTCTGCACTCTTCCACCTTCACCCCATCTCTAAGCCTAGATATAGACATTTGAACTAGATATAGACATTTTTTTTCTTTTCTTTTCTTTTTTTTTTTTTTTTTGGTACCAGGGATTGAATCCAGGGGCACTTTACTACTGAGCCACATCCCAGGTCCCTTTTTATGTTTTATTTAGAACCAGGGTCTTGCTAAGTTGCCTAGGGAATCAATAAATTGCTGAGGCTAGCTTTGAACTCTTGATCCTCCTTCCTCAGCCTCCCTAATCACTGGGAATATAGGTATGTGCCTGCTAGGGCTGTTCTTTGTGAGGATTGTTTACCATTTTCTCCTTGCTCTCTTGTTCTGTAGCACAGCCATGCTCTAAAATGTTTTGATTCTTCGCCCTAAGCATTTCCCAGCCTGTCTGCAGTCATTGTGATCCTGAAGTCCCCTTGTGGGTACAATGCACACCGGATTTCTAAGTCTCTTTCTTCCTCTACCTCTTTACTTCCACACCCACCTTAGATTTCTCACCCAGTGGCTGAACAATAAACAGATCTGCCTGTTCACTTCCAGTTTTATACACACATGCACTCTCCACTGCCCTGTCCACTGCCAAGTTCTCTGTGTTGTCTCCTGAGCTTATTAATAGCTTGGTGGTACCCCACAATTTCCCCTAAAGAGAGATTGTTCTTTTGTCTTTGCATTGATGTTGCTTCTGATTGGGTGTCACGAAGTCAGCCTTCAGGGTCTTACTGCTGAGAGATTGCTTTGAATGAGATATCGTTTCTCTCTAGCTGCCTCATCACCATTTCCATCCTAGCTCAGTTGCCACCCCCAAACCAGACATTTTAGGCTGCAGGTCACTCCAGGATCACACTGCATGCTGATGTTGGGTGTTCCAAACCAATGATCTCTTTGATACACTAGAATGATGTAAATTTAAATAACTGTATCTCTGGCCCCTAAATGGGGCCTGATTCTATTTTGTTTCACACTCCTGTTGGTTCTCAATCAGCTTTCAGAGAGCAAAGATTTCAGCATGTGTGAGATAATGGCTTGGAGTAAGATGAAGAGGTAAGTCAGTATGAGTGGGATGAAAGGAAATTTCCAGATTAGGATAACAAACTGAGGAAATCAGATATGTGGGGCTTAGGTAGCTAGAGATCCAGCTGGATCAGGAGATACAGGTTAAGGAATTTATATCAATGAGGCATCACTTATAACTTTATCTTTTTTTTTTTTTTTGTACCAAGGATTGAGCCACATCCCCAGTTAGTTTTATTTATTTATTTATTTACTTACTTACTTACTTAATTTTTTATTTTGAGACAGGGTCTCACTAAATTGCTGAGGGCCTCCTTAAGTTGCTGAAGTTGGCTTTGAACTTGTGATCCTCCTGTCTCAGCCTCCTGAGCGGCTGAGATTACAGCCAAGGGGACATAGGGACATTGCCCAGCTCTAGAAAGGATCTTTATTTCATCATCTGGTGTCTTAGTCTATTTTATGCTGGTCTAACAGAACACCTGAAAATAGGTAATTTATAAAGGACAGAGATTTATTTCTTATTGTTCTGGAGGTTGGGAAGCCCCAAGTGGAGGGACTTATATCTGGCCAGAATCTTCTTGCTACAACCTACATTATCCCATGGTAGAAGGTTGAAGGGCAAGAAAGCCTACGCAAAGGGCTGTAACAAATGCCTATAATCATAGCGACTGGGAGTCCAGGGTAGGAGGATCACAAGTTTGAGGAGAGACTTGGCAACTTTGCAAGACAATATCTCAAAATAAAAAAAATAAGTAAATAAAAGGGCTGGGCATATAACTCACTGGTAGAGTGTCCCTGGGTGCACAATTCCCAGAACCAAAGGAGATGGGGATGGACAGCATGTGTGTGAGAGGGAGAAGGAAAAGGGGCTGAACGTTTTACCAGCCACACACTCCTCTGGGATTACAGCCCAGGGGACTTGGGGACACTGATAATTAACCCACTCCCACGATAATGGCATTAGTCTATTCATGAGGTCGGAGCCCTCATGACTTATCAGCTCTTAGAGGTTCCACATCACCTCACTGATGCCTTGGGGATTAAGTTCCTACCACGTGAACTTTGAAGGACACATTCATTTTTGTATTTTTTCTTTTGGACAGGACTTTTTTTGGAGGTAGGGGTGCTTTTGATACTGACGCTTCAGAAAGCTTCAGCTGGGAAAGGGTGAAATCATGGAAATGGTCCTTCTTTTCTCAGTGCATTTAGCTCAGGGATCCAAGCAGGTAACTTAAGTAAATGAAGCATAATGTCAGAGCCTGTTTCTCAGCATCTAGAACAGCACTGGCCCATGGTAGGCACTCAAGAAAAATATTTGTTAAATGAGTGAATAAAGGAGTGGCCACTGCTTGGCTCCAGCCTCTGATTTCCATGTGGTTATGGGCCTGTTTTGCCAGTTTGCCCTACTTTTCAAGACAAGGTAGAAACCGGGGGGTTTATGTGCAATTTCTTAAATTTTAGATGTCAGCTTAAATTTATCTTAAGTACCACAAGCTACAAGGAATTTGCAACTCTTAACTTAAGGCTTTGATCTCTAGCAGATACACAGGGTTTTAGGAGAAGCACCTCTACAATGTCATCCTTCTCCTGTCAAGCTGCACAAAGGCTCTGAGAGCAGGTTTAAGTGGGGAGTCTCATGGAAGGAGCCAAGCTAAGATTTTAACAACTTGAATGGTGCTTGTGGCTTGGTTCCTACATGTCTTTTTCTGTGAGTTCAGTTCTGCCTGTGCAAAGGCTGCAGTGGCAGGCAGAGGAGGCCGGATAAGTGAGTAGGCAGAATGGTATAGTAGAAGGAGCATGGACTCTGGAGTATGGATGGACATTCAGCAGGTGCACACTGATCCAGTCATTCAACTTATGCTGCACTCTTGGCAGGAGGGCAAATGGCTTCTCCCCTGAGTCGCCTGGGAACCTCAGCCCTGGATCCTCCAGATCTCCACATAATACATAAACCAAAAGAGCCATGACTGGCCATTAGTGGGGCTCCAGCACTCTGCACCATGGCCAGGGCTGGTGTCCATTCCATGGGGCTGGATAAGCACTTTGAACTCAAGCCTAGGTAAACCTGAGTTTGAATCTTGGCTCTGCTTCTTACCTGGCTAAGTATACCTTGACACATTACTTCCTCTGAGAACTTAACTTTCTTCATCCATAAAATGGGGATAATACTTTTATTTGCAGGGTTGTTGTGAAGAATGACTGGGATAAGACTACTATTATTATTTCCTATACTCTAAACAGTGTTTCTTCTGCTTCCCCCTCCCCCCCCCCTCCTCCTCCTCCTTCTTCTTCTTCTCTCTCTCTCTCTCTCTCTCTTTTGATACTGGGATTGAACACAGGGGTGCTTTACCACTGAGCCACATCTTCAGCCCTTTTTATTTTTGATTTTGAATCAGGGTTTCACCTAAGTTGCTTAGGGCCTTGCTGATTTGCTGAGGCTGGCCTCAAACTTGGATCCTCCTGCCTCAGCCTCCCTAGTTACTGGAATTATAGGAGTTCACCCACCATGTCCAGCTCATCCCGTCTTCTTATTTTTTTTCCATTGCTTGGATCCTTTCTTCTTCTTATTATTATTTTTTCCAATGCTGGGAATCAAACCCAGGACCTTGTGCACGCTAGGCATGTGTTCTACCACTACACCCTAGTCCCCCGCTTTCTTACCTTGCTCCTGTCCTCAACCCAGTGGTGCTGGGGATGGAACCTGGGACCTCACATATGCTTATGCTCTACACTGAGCTAAACTTGTCTTTTGTACAAAAGCTTGGAGTTAGGTATCAGAGGTCTAGAGGCTGGTGATGACACAGTGGGAGAACCCACTGGGTCCCAAAAGTTGATGGTTCTGGTTGCTAAGGAACCATCTAGGGAGCTGGTTAAATATAGATCCCTTGAGAAATTCAAATTCAGCATGTCTTGGTGGGATCTGGGTATCATTATGTTTACCAAGTGCCCTTTGATGATCCTGATTGACAGCCAAATCTGGGAGCCATCCTGTTCTGTCAGGGGAGAGTTAATATCCTATCCTGCCTCTGCCTCTTCACCCAGAACCTAGTGTAGGCAGCACTGTCCCTCCAATGTGAGCTCAGTCAGTAGGAGGGACTGCTAGGCCTGGGTCAGCCTAGGAGTAGTGCTGGGCCAGTTAGGATAGGACCTCACCCACCCTTTGTTGCAGACCTTATCTCACCCTCTGGTGGACTCTAGGCCTACTCCCAGGCTGAGAGCAAAGGAGGAGACCCAGCCTGAGTGTTTTGTTGAGTTTCAGGGTAAACCAGACCCAGGGGTATGGATTAGGTTTCTTCCCCAGGAAGGAGAGGAAGATTAGCTTGTTTATGAGCATTTTCTCCAACACATCCCCCAGGGCCTGGACCCCGTTGGCTGACCTTGTGTGGGCCACCTGTTGACAGGGAGGGCTTCCTGTGCCCTAAGCTGCCCCCCCCCCCCCCCGCACAGTCTGCCCTCTCTGTGTCAGGTGCTCTGACTCCCCGCAGCTGTCATTGCTGAGCCCCTCTTCTGCCTGGCAGCTGCACTCAGTGCCTCCTTTTTTTTTTTTTTTTAAATATTTATTTTTTTTTTTAGTTCTTGGCGGACACAACATCTTTGTTTGTATGTGGTGCTGAGGATCGAACCCGGGCCGCACGCATGCCAGGCGAGCGCTCTACCACTTGAGCCACATCCCCAGCCCCTCAGTGCCTCCTTACACACTCTGGGGCCTCCCCTGGAAGTAAAGTATCTGATTGCAGTCACAGAGGTACTGCTCCCTATGTTCCACCCAAATAATAAGGACATGGAAGATGCCAATGGGAGATGGGGCTGAGAGACAGGTCAGAGATGCAGAGAAGGGAAAAAGAGAGTGGGAAGGGGAAGTCAAAGAGAAAGGCCAAGAAACAAAGAGGTTAAAGCCTGGAAGGCAGGGCTGGGTGTGTAGCTCAGTGATCAGGCACCTGCTTGGCTTCAAGTGTAAGGTCCTGGATTTGCTCTCCAGTAAGAAAAACTAACGAACCCATAAGGCAATGAAACGGAGTGGGCAGAGGATAATCCTTGCCATTATTTCAGGAGGAAAGACATCCATAGTCTCTCTGTCTTTTGGTTAAAGAAGTTCCTGAGTGGGAGCTCTTAGCTAGACAAGATTCAGTGACTCAACAGAGGCAATAAAGGAGCAAGTTTGGGGGTTTGCAGTCTCATCCCATGTTTCCCAGCAGTGAGATCCTGGGGATTTTAGGGCGTGTGCGAGTGACTCACCTGACTATAGGGTCTTAGTGACTCACCTGACTATAGGGTTTATAGCTTCAGCCTTCATACCTGTTCCCTCTCACTTACACACCTATTACCACCTACTCAGGGGCCACACCCCAGGATCTCAAATATCCTCAGCTCTGCTTCCTCTACCACCAGGTCAGGACTGCCACTCCCTACCCTTTTCTTCTCTTCTATTGACTCCTTCCTCTTGGAGGCCTGAGTTTCCTAGGAGCTGTGACTTCTCTGTGATCAGCTGTCAAATCCTCCGCGGACTCCTGGACAGAGCATTTTCCTGTCTGTGTCTCAGGTTTCTGACCTATAAAGTGAATAACTGCTAACTCCTTGCTGTGTGGAAGTGAATTACGTCTTTAGGGAACCTGTTGCTCATCATATGAAAGATGATAAAATCGGCTTTTACTCCCCCCTCCGCCCACTCTGCACATCTGACAACCCCTCTTTCCTGCTACTATTTACTACACTGATAAGCCCTTGATGACCAAAGGCAAGTCACTAAAGGTCTATGAACCTTGTCACATCTCAGTTCCCCCAATTAACTGGCCTCTTAAGACGCTTGCTCCATCCTACCACTTCTGAAACATTCCACACTGCAGGCCACCCACTTCCTTTTTTAAAAAAGCGTACTAGTGGGCTGGGGGTATAGGTCAGTGGTAGAGTCCTTGTCTAGCATGTGGGAGGCTCTGGGTTTTATCCCATACAAGAAAAAAGGAAAAGTGCACCTGCATTCCTATCTCTGCTCTGCTCTGCAGCTTACTCAGGTAAAATTAGGAAAATCAAACTCTTTCTAAAAGAGCCTCAGTTTGGAGCCAGGCATGGTGACCCACACATATAATCCCAGTGATTTGGGAGGCTGAGGCAAGAGGATTGCAAGTTTGAGGCCAGCCTCAGTAATTTAGTGAAACCTAGCCTCAAAATTAAAAAAAAAAAATTTTTTTTTAAAGGCTGGTGATGTAGTTCATTGATAAAGTACCCCTGAGTTCAATCCTATTCCCCCCTCCCTGCACCTTCCAAAAGAGCCTCAGTTCCTCCTCCTCCTCCTCCTCCTTCTTCATATTGGGGATTGAGTCCAGGACCTTATACATCTTAGACAAATGCTCTACCAGTGAGTTCATTCCAGCCCTTTTTATTTTATTTTATTTTGAGATGGAGTTTCATTTAGTTGCCCAGGCTGGTCTCAAACTTGCCATCCTCCTGCCTCAGCCCAACTCAAAAGCTTCCATTTCTTTACCTTTAAAATTGGGATACTACTTCACGCCCTTCCTGCTGCCCTAGGGGTCTTTTGATGCCCCTTTTAGAAGGGACCTAGTGGCAGCCTGCCCCCAATCCTGAGATCGAATGTTCCTGCTGGTTAGAGCCTGTACGAAGCAGTGGAAGGGAGGAGAAGTTGCCAGCCTGCCCTCGGGAGCTTAGGTTTCGCCTTGGGGAGATGCCGCCAAGCCTTGCCCAGTGAATCTACATACCCTACAGATACTGAGCACCGGGAGGTTTGGGAAGGGACAACAGAGGAAGTTAACAGGAAGAGAGTTTAAGGGGGAATGTGAAATGATGAGAGCTGGGTAGTTTGAGAAGAATTTTTTGAATGAATGGATTTGAGGCCAACTTTCATGGGCTCAGACAGGATATTCAATGTGTGACTTCACCTGCTACCTCTTCTCCCAATGTCAGCTGCTCCTCCCACATCAGAGACTCAGACTTTTTCCGTGCCTCTCCCCAATCCCCTACAAATACACTTTACCTTGCCAGTACAAACACAGCACAAGCAGGCACTTAACATTATAGATATATCTGGAACAACCGTTTAACAAAACAATATTTACACTAACTATGTGAGTGGTAGAGCACTTGCCTTGAATGTGGAAGGCTCTGGGTTCCATCCCTAGCACCAAAAAAAAAAAAAAAAAAAAAAAAAAAAAGATACTGCTTGTGACCCACCAAATTGATTTCTGCAATCAGGTCATGATCTTTAATTAAAAATATATCGTCTGGCTCAGAAGTTCCTCTTGAAGCTTTTTTTTCTTTTTAAATCCTGCTGTATCTTGTTGGCCCCAGTTTTCAACTGTGAAGACCCAAGCTCAGGGAGAGTAGGAATTTGTCCAAGGATGTGTGCCTCTTAAGTAGCAAAGCCAAGAGTCAAACCCAAGTCTGTGTGATACCCAAGCCCCTCCACTAGTCAGGTCCCTTTCTCTGGCACTTTGCCTGGGGCCTCTGTCAACCTCTCATTCGGCCACTAATCGAGGATCATCAAGTGTGGCCTATTTCTTTGCACCCCAGGATATTTTGCCAAGATGACAATTAAAACGGCCTTTTACTATCAAGTGGTACATAGCCTGAAGCTGAGCGGCAGCCTTTTGGCAATTAGATTTTAATGCCACTTCCCATAAACAGAGTTGGTTACAGAGGAAACCGAAGCAGGTGAAAATGATGTCCCCATTGCCTGCTGAGAAGGGAGGAGTGAGGGCAGCCTTAGCCAAAAAATGGGAGGAATGGTCTCCCATGTCACCCCTACCTTTCTTTACCCAGGGATCTTATGACCTCATGGACTGGGAGCCTTGAGTTTTTGAAGGATGTAGTGAGTAGGAATTCAGGACAAAAAAGAATGAGTCAATAAAAGGAAGGAAAGAAGGCTGGAGAAGGGTAAGCAGAGAAGGAAGGGTGAGGCAGAGAAGGAAAGGAGCTGAGGAAAACCAGGAGTGAAGACAGAACATTTCTAGAGAAAGCTTCCAGAAGCCTCTGATATCTTTGAAATCCAGAATTATCCAAAAGCTGCCTGAAAGCACTACTAGTGATTATGGGTTTTATGGGAAGTAGGAGGCAATTAAAGGGGTTGTCCAGTCACAGTTTAAAAATCTTGGGTGGGGGGAAGGGGGAGAAGGAGGAGGGGTTTGGTGCCCTCACATTAGAAATAATGTCTGTTGAGATAAAAGGAAACAAGCTGGGCAGAATGGTATCCTGCCAACTTGGTCCATTCTCCTCTCTGTGCCAAGCAGTGGGTCTTTGATGGAGTCCTTGTACACATTCACCTATGCACAGGCATACGAACTACCAACTCCATTAAGTTTGCTTGTGAGGTCTTTGTTATTGGAAATTAACAAGCAGAACTGTTTTGACATGATCTTAGTTGGCCCCCCTCCAGACATCAAAGCACAGATTTTTTTGTGTAATAGATGTTATATGTGTTATAGATGTATTTGTTTTATTATTTTTCTATTGATTCCTCTATCATCCTGGAAAGAGATGACATGAAACTAAAACAAAAAAACAGTTCACCACTCACTCCCTAAAGGTGGCAGCACGGATGAGTGGCAGAACCAAGATGAAAATCTAGGTCTTGTTTCTCGATCCAGAGTTTTTTTTCCTGCCTTGAATCCCAGGGTTAGCACATGCATCACAAGGAGGGACTTGCAGGGCACATATAAAAATCCACCATGTTGATGAAAGTAGAAGGCAGACCAACAGAGTACAGGAAGGGGACCTGGAGAGGGAGAAGGGGAAGGAAAGGGGGAGGTGAATGAAACTGACCAAATTATGTTATGTGCATGTTTGAGTCTGTCACAGTGTATCCCACTGTCATATATAATTATAATGTATCAGTTAAAAAATTTAAATAGGGGCTGGGAATTGTCATGTTGAATAGCCTTCTTAGTTTAGCTTCATTCTGTTTCAATTACACCATTATTGCATGTCATCGTTTGTACTATATTAATTGTCAGTGCTTTTGTAAGTTTGTTTTTTTTTCCTTCGAATTGGTCTAGTATTCTAAAATTAGAGGATAAACTCCTTGAAGTTAGAGGGCCAAATTTTCTATTTTTTTAATTGACAGATAAAAGTGTACGTATTTATCATGTATAATGTGATGTCTTGAAATGTATCTCCATTGTGGAATGACTAAGTCTAGATAAGTAACATGCATTACCTCACATAGTTAGAATTTTTGTGATGAGAACACTAAATAGTCACTCTGCTAACATTCTTCAAGAATATAGTATGCTAGGCTCGGGGTGTAGCTCAGAGGTAGAGCACTTGCCTCGAATGCACAAGGCCCTGGATTTTATTCCCCAGCACCACACACACTCTCTCTCTCACACACACACACACACACACACACACACACACACACAACAACAACAACAACAATATATTACAATAACTATAGTTGCCATGTTGTCAAATCTTCTATTTCTTCTATTCTTTATCCTGCTGTCCGCAGTACCCAAATCTGCACCTGCCCCCTCCCCCCCCCAAAAAAAAACCCTTCTCATGCATATGCAGTCTTATAAAAAATTCACCACAGGACTTCTCAGACATATAATGAGTGAATCAGTTATCTGGTAGCTCTGCTTTGAGGCAACTTGAGTCTGACTCCTCCTAGAAGGGTTGCCACCATGCTGACCTCACGCAGAGAAATGACAACAGCATCAGGCTCTCACAACAGCCCCCTCTCCTTTGTTCCCACTGTAGCCTTCAGGGATCTTGAAAGCCCAAGGAAGGCACATTCACAGAGCCACCCCACCCCGATTCCTTGGGTTGGAGAAGTGTTCTGGATAAACCCAGATCAAGAACCGGCGCTGGCTGAGATGTGCGTGAGGGAGAAATCTGCCCCATCCTTGGGTTTGGCTTTTGCGATTTCTGGTCTTTCTCACGCTTTCCTGTCCCATTTTCAGAACGTTCCCACTGTGTGAGATGTTGTCTGCCCACCACACTTCATTGTCAGCGGGGAGAGTCCCCTGAAGACCCTTGTTTCTCGTTACCCAGGCCCAGGATCGCTATCGTTAGAGAGATAGGGGTCTGAATAGGTCTGCCTCTTGAATCGTCCTGCATCTGGATTGATAGGCGCAGGGGGAGGAGAATGGGGCACTGGAAACAAAGCTGTGTGGAGCCCGCCAAGGATTTCCAACCCTCTCCCATGAAGAGTCCGAGATCAGTGACCAGTGGGATAGTTGCCATTTGCAATTCCATCCATCTTTTTTTGTCTTCTTTCATTTGCATAGATTTGAGCCAGTTAAGCATCAGCCAATACTTTTCTTATAAATCAGACTGTGACCCAATTTGTCTCTCATTTTTTTAACCTCTAAAACTGCACAGGTACAGTACAGCTATACCTACAGATACATCCCTGAAAATTTCTATATGATTCAGATTTTATTTATTTTAGGGACTGATTTTTTTTTCTTTCTTCTTCTTCTTCTTCTTCTTTTTTTTTTTTTTTAATAATACTCGGGATTGAACCCAGAGGCACTTAATCATTGAGCCACATTCCCCAGCCCTTTTTTAATTTTTTGAGTCAGGGTTTCATCAAGTTGCTTAGGGCCTCACTAATTTGCTGGGGCAGGTCCCAAACCAGCAATCTTCCTGCCTCAGTCTCCTGAGCTGCTAGAATTACAGGTGTGTGCCACTGCATCCAGCTTTATTTTTTATTTAAAATTTTTTTTTTTCTTTAGCGCTGAGGATCAAACCCAGGGCCTTGAGCATGCTAGATAAAAGTTCTATCACTAAGCCAGATGTCCCCACCTAGGGACTGAAATATTTTAAATATTCTAGGGGTGCTTTATTATTTAAAGGGACCCAAGATGGATTTGCTAGTAACACAAAGTTTTCATTTGTGTGTGTTTTGTATCAAATCATGGAATGTAACATTTTCAATGGTCCAAAAATGCCATCCTTCTATGGTTAAGGAAACACAGGGTCAGGGAGGTCACTGGGGTCACAAAGCTAGTGAGTTATAGAAGGACCCAAATTCTTGTCTCCTGACTCCTAGCACAGTGCTCTTTCAGGCATGGGAACAATGAATATGAAAGAATGATCCTGTTTTTATTTTTGTTATTTTGTAGTTCTGGGGATTGAGCCCCCAGGTGTTCAGGATGACCCCAGGTGCTCAGGATGACCTTAAATTTGCCATTCTTCTACCTTAGCCTCTAGAAAGCCACTGAGATTACAGGAATGAGCCACTGTGATTACAGGAGTCAGCCACTGTGCCTGGCAGAATTTTCTAGTTTTTACTCTCCTGTACTTTAATTGTCACACTTCTCTCTCCCTCCCCCACCCCACTCTCTCCAGTACCGGGTATTGAAACCAGGGTCACTCTATCACTGAGCTGTGTCCCCAGACCTTTTTATTTTATTTTGAGACAATGTCTTTCCGAGTTGCTCAGGCTAGCCTTGAATTTGCCATCTTTCCTGCCTTGTCCTCCCTAGTAGCTAGGATTACAGTAGCTAGGATTACAGATATTGCCCCTTATCTTTACTTCTACATAAAAACATTTTGACCCTGGTGTGGTGGTACACACCTGTAATACCAGCTACTCAGGAGGCTGAAGCAAAAGGGTCGAAAGTTTGGTGCCAAGCCTGGCCAACATAGTGAGATCCTGTCTCAAAATTTTAAAAAACTGAGTGGTCAGAGTGTAGCTAAGTGAGAGAGTACATGTTTAGTATGCATGAGGCCCTGGATTCCATCCCCAGCGACTCTTTCACACACACACATACACAGCCAAAGTTTTTATTTTTATTTATTTATTTATTCTTTATTTTCATATTTTCCTTGGTGCATTATAATGAATAGTTTTGTATTTATAAAAAATCGCAATGATACTACAGAAAGTTCTTATCTACTGCACACCCAGTTTCCTCTATTGATAATGTCTTATTTGACACAATGAACTAATAGCAGTATCTTATTATTAACTAAAGTCTATAACTTTTTTTTTTTCAGCTCTAGGATTGAAACCCAGGGCCTTGAGCATGCTAGACAAGTGCTGTACCACTGAGCTATACATTCTAGTCTTTGATTTTATTTTAATTTCCTTTCATATATCCTCTTTCTGTTCCAGGATCCCGTGTATATTACCACATTACATTTGGTTAACATGTCTCCTAAGGTTCCTCTTGGTTGGGAAAGTTTTAAATATTTGAGAGCTTCACTTGTATATATGGCAACCTTTTTTCATATGACTATGTTGTGAACATCTTTCTGGGTTAGTGTGTAAGATCTTCCACACTTTTATTATGGGGTGTGTGTGTGTGTGTGCGCGTTTGTGCGCATGTACTGGGTATGGAATCCAGAGCCTCATTGATGTTAGTCAAGTGTTCTAGCACTGAGCTTCATTCTCACCCCCTCCCATACTTTTTTTTTTTTTTGTGTGTGTGGTACTGGGGATTGGACTCAGGGTCTTGCACTTGCTATGCTTGCTAGGTAAATATTTTACCATTGAGTTACATGCCCAGCTCTCATTTTTCTTTCTTCTTTCTTTCTTTTTTTTTTTTTTTAATTTCTTTTTAAGACAAGTCTCAGATTCTTGCTAATTTGCTAAGGCTGACCTTGAATTTGTGATCCTCCTATTTCAGTTTTACAAATAGCTTGCTAGGTAAATTATATTCTACCATTGAGCTACATGCCCAGCTCTCATTTTTCTTTCTTCTTTATTATCTTTTATTTTTAAAAAAATTTCTTTTTAAAACAAATCTCAGAGTCTTGCTAATTTGCTAAGGCTGACCTTGAATTTGTGATCCTCCTATTTCAGTTTTACAAATAGCTGGGATTATAGGTGTGCACCACCACACCCAGTCCTCTCCACACCTTTAAATACCACCATGTTCCATTGAGAGGCCATACCCCATAATTATAAACTTTCCTTGGCAAAGAGTGTTTGAAAGTGATATAGGACCTAGATGTTGTCTAGCGAATTTCAACAGATGCTTTCTGCTCTCTTGGAGTTTCGACACTATCAGAGGCAGGAACTCTGGTGTAAGTGACCTGACAGAGCTCAGTGAAAAGAAACCGAGTGGCCTGTAGTATTAATGCTGCTACTGCTGCCCGTCACCCCTTACTCCACAAGCAGTTTTGTGTATTTGAGGGTTCACACCTGTGGTTGAAGTGCTTTTCCATAAAAGGCCTCCTAGGACAAGCCCCACAAAAGAGAAGAACTTCATATCAATGTGAACCATCCAACAATGGCAGTAACAGCTTTGGCATGTGGAACATTCTCCATCACTGGATATTTCTGGCAGTGCTTGGTGGCAGCCTGTCAGGAGTACTTGAGTAGAGATTGGTATTAACTGTGAGGGAAACTTCTGGTGCTCAACAATTATATCTGGAAGAGATCTAAAAAGTGCCCCAGTCCCAGGTCCCACAGCTGGTTCAGGCAGAATGTCTTATCTTCTGTCTCCGTCTCTTTCTATCTTTTTCTATCTCTCCTCTCTCTCTCTCTCTCTCTCTCTTTGTGGTACTTGGGATTGAACTCACTTTACCACTGAGCCCCATATCCAGCCCTTTTTATTTTGAGACAGGGTCTCACTAAGTTTCTTAGGGCTTGGCTGAATTGCTGAGATTGGCTTCAAACTCACAATCCTCCTGCCTCAGCCTCCCAGATAATTGGGATTGCAAGTGTGTGCCACTATTCCTGGCCCTTTTTACTTTTTATTTTCAAACAGGTGTTGCTAAATTACTGAGGTTGACTTCAAATTTCTGATCGGCCTTCCGAGTCACTGGGATAACAGGCGTGTACCACCATGCCTGGCAGGATGTCTTCTCTTATGCCCTTCTCACTTCCCCTCCAGCCCCAGTCCCCTATTTATCAGGGCATCCAGTTTATACTAATTAATTAAGATAAAATTCCCAGAGCCTTCACACTTTCTTTGTCAACTCAGTGGGGCCAGTACCATTTTGAAACATTTTTTTCTTCTAAAATACTGGGAATTGACCACAGGGTTGCTCTACCGTGAACTATAGCCCCAGTCCTTTTTATTTTAAGATAGGATTTCACTAAATTTGTTTAGGCTGCCCTAGAACTTGAGATGCCCCTGCCTCAGCCTTCCTAGTTTCTGGGATTATAGGTGTCTACTACTGTGTCTGGCTTGAAACAACTTTTTCACTTATAAATTTCACCTTGGGTTTGAGTCTCTGCAGATCTCCCTTGGAATTGGTCAGAGCTTCTGATCTGCCTTAAGCCCTCCCACTTAAATCTTCCCCACCACCTCAAACCACCAGATTGGCCACCTCTGACTTCTGTTTACCCAGGCCTCTGCAACAGTGCTCCCTGGTTATTCTCCACTAAAAGTGATAGAAAGGGACGTCTTTTTGGACTGACCCTCTCAGACTTGAGACTTGAAAGCTAGACAACTCTGCTAAGTAGAACCAGTCATTTCTCAGAGGATCCAGGAAGCCAAGGTCCTTCCCCTCCACTCAACCTTACAAGCTGACTTTATGTGAGTGGTGCCTTGGCAGAAGCGCCAGGCTCTGAAGGCCTGCTAGGGAGTTGCTGCACTTAGGAAAGGTGGAGACACACTCAGCTGGTTTTTCTCACCCAACAGAGAATCTCTTCCAGGTCCCAGCAGGTATTTGATACAGACACACTCTGGTGACACTGTTTCCCCCCATCATCTGCTGCCCTCCAATGCTTCAAAGATGATGGGCAAATTATCCTGAGGCAGAGGGAGTGGAAGACCCTTGCACCTACTGGCCTTCAGCACTTTGCCCCTCTCCCCTTATAGAACTCAGTCCTGATTTAGGAGGAGGTAGATGGGTTCCTTGAGCGGAACAGACTTGACAGCAGATAAGTGCTTTACAAAATGCAAGTGTTTAATAATCAATGAACATTAAAGGCAACCTGGGGCCACTGTGTTTTAGGAAACGCTTTTGCACAAAGAGGACAGAAGAAAGGGAGATTTCCAGGGCAGGAGAGACATGGGAGGTAGCACTGAATGGGGAGAGGGAGTGGCCTCCTAGGGGACTTCTAGGATACTGAAACCTGGTTATAGAATCAGAGAAAAAAAAAATAGCAGTTTTGCTCTCAGTGGGTCTTTACTCTCCCCAATGCTGATTTCATTGACCTAAATCAGGTCTCGCTCCTATTTGCTGGGACCTATTTTAAGAGAGCCTTATAAATATACAAAGACGGAAATGCCTGGTGTGGGGTGGCAAGAGGATGTGGTTCCACTCCAGGACAGGATCTGGCTCAAGTCACACTTCCCTCCTGGATTTCAGGCTGTCGGGAGGGATGCCTCCAAGAGGGTATTTGGAAGGAGGCACTGAGAGCGGAGCTAGAGTCATTCCAAGCATCTCCTAGAGAGGTTCCTGCCAGCCCGACTGATGTGTGTCCTTGCTCAGTGCCCTGGGCAGCAGGGCAGAGAAGTGGAGGGAGGCAGAAGGAGAACTGAAAACCTTTTCTCCATGAGCATTTCTTTTTTTATCCCTCTGGCGTCACACTGAAATCATCCACATATCTGGAGGCCATTTGTAGACCTGCTGCTTCTTTTCCAGGATGGAGACCTATCTGACATACCCAAGTTCCCTTCCCAGGCCTAGCGAGTCTGGTTCACATTTATTGAACTAGAAACACATGGGTTTTAGACCCTTAAGCCCTTCCCTTTTGCAGATGAGGTGAGTGATGGGCCCAGGTTGCCTCAGCCAGTTCAGGCCTCCAACATGCCATCCTCAAGGCTTCCAATGCAAAGCAGGTTTTGACAGGGGTGGAGCAACCAGAGAAACAGTGTCACAGGGGTCCTGCTGGATGGTGCTAAGATGAGACAGTACCTAGGTGGACAAAAGGGCTCTGGATGATTTTGCACATTTTGGACAAAAGGGCTAGGGATGTGGCCCAGTGGTAGAGTGTTTACCTCACATGCTGAGACCCTGATCCCCAGCACCACCAAAAAAGAAAGAAAAAAAATCTATATTTTTTCTTTTTGCACATGACAAGCCTTTGAAGAACCTGGAATTCTACACACATTTGCCCAGGTGTTGAGCTGGTTTCCTGCTGGTTTTGTAAGCCACGGAAATAAGAAGGCTATTGTGTCCATTCTTTGAGGGGTTGGTGCAGTGTGGTCTTCCTTGGAGGTGAGACAGCACTGTGGGCAGGGCTAGCAACTCCCTGCTGATCCTCAGGTTTCTTCCTGCAATAATCTGAGAAACATTTGGGGGGGAAGAAGGAGGGGCTGGTAAGGGGAGTTGGCTGGGCAGAAAGGGAAACAGGCTCTTTCAAGTGCATGTCAGACTTTTTTGTGAGCTGTTTACCCCGCCTCATGCCCATGGGTGCAATGTGAGTCATTTAATCTAATTGGTTTAATAAGTAAATGATCTGGATACAAAGAGGAGGGGGTTGGGTATGAGAGGGAGGGTTAGTACTATCTACAAATCCTACAGAGTCAGTTTTGAAAGGAAACCTGTTGCCAGCTCTCTAGGGATCTGTGATAATTAAACAGGGGTGGAGATGCTTTGGAAAGAGAGAGAATGGCGAGACCCAGATGTCCGGGGGTTGGAAAGTGAAATAAAGCCCTGGGTAGATCATATAGGTTCTCAGTGCCCATCTTGAAAAAATTATTTATTCATCAAACTAATAAATATTCATAAAATTATTCATTCAAAGGTATATTCACAAGGTTGTGCAATAATCTCATGAATTCCAGGACATTTTTATCACCCCAGAAATAAACCCCCATGTTTATTATCAATCACTTCCTTTTCTCCCCACCCCCAGCAATGGCAAATGTGAATCTCTCCCTTTGCTTATTCTAAGCATTTCATATAAATTGAATCATACAATATATATCTTTTGTGATGGAATTCTTTTACTTAATATAGAGTAATATTTTTTTAACATTCACTCATGCTGTAGCATGTGTCAGTATGGTCATCCCTGAGTATCATGGGAACTGGTTCTAGGACCCACCTCCCCCAGGAAACTCAAAATCCAAGGATGCTCAATTACCTTGTACAAAATGCTGTCGTATTTACATATAACCTAGCACATCCTCTGGAGTATTTTAAATCATTTCTAGGCAATTTATAATTCTAATATAATGTAGCTGGGTACAGTGGCCCTTGCCTATAATCCCAGAGACTCAGGAAGCTGAGGCAGGAAGATCACAAGTTCAAGGATAGCCTCGGCCACTTAGCAAAACCCTTCTTAACAAGGATGGTGGAATGTGATGGTCATCCTTATACAAAATAGATGTATGAAGATTTGAATTTGGGGACAACATACCTTATATACAAACAGAGATATGAAAAATTGTGGTATCTATGTGATTAAGAATTGTAATGCAAAAAAAAGAGTACATATATAATGGCATAAGTTGGCATGAACATACTGTATGTACAGAGATATGAAAAATTGTACTCTATATGTGTAATATATGTGTAATGCCAAAAAAAAACCCTCCTTAAAATAAAAAAATAAAAAGGACTGGGGATGTAGCTCAGGGGTAAAGCATCCTGGGTTCAATCACCAGTACCAAAATAAAACAAAAACAAAAAGAAACTAATACCACATAAATGCTACTTTTTTATTGTGTGTAATTGTAGTTTTTTATTATAGTTTATAGTTAAACATAGTTGTAAATACTATTTAAATAGTTGTTATACCATATTGTTGAGGGGATAATTATAAGAAAAAAATGTCTGAACATATTTAGTACAAACTCGATTTTTTCCCTAGAGTATTTTTCACCCAAGGTTTGTTGAATCTGGACATGGAACCTTAGATATGGAGGGCTGATTGTACTTCATTTCTTTCTTCTCCCTTTTTTTCCCTGGATAATATTTCATTATATGGATGGACATTTTGTTTACCCATTCTTTGTTGGTGGACATCTGGGTTGTTCTAGTTTGGGACTTTTAAGAAGAATGCTGCACCAATGTTTTTGTTTCTCTCGTGTATATAACTGTGAGTAGAATTGCTGGCCCTTAATGTCACTCTAGGTTTCATTTTGAGAAACTGTCAAACTGTTTTTTTTCAGATTAGCTGCATCATTTTATGTTCCTAGCAGCAGAATGTGTGAGGGTTCAGATCTCCCTGCATTTTTGCCAATACTTATTATTTACCTTAAAAAAACAAAACAAACTTCTAGTGGGTATGATGGGGTTCTGTGTTGTTTTATGATAATTTCTTCTTGCCAGTTAAGGTATATCAAGAAACATGCTCCAGGCCACAGAGCAAAAATTTAAAACTGTTGAAGAAATGTTCATATTATTGTTGGGGGGGGGTGTTCAAAATAATGTGTATGATATAAGGCCTTCTGTATCTTAAAAGTATATGTTCCTGGGGCTGGGATTGTGGCTCAGTGATAGAGTGCATGCCTAGCACGCGTAAGGTACTGGGTTCGATCCTCAGCATGACGTAAAAGTAAAATAAAGGTATTGTGTCCACCTACAACTAAAAAACAAATATTTTTTAAAAAATGTTTGTCAATCCAATGTTCCCATTGGATTGACAAAAATTTTAAAGGTAAATATGTGGTGATAATGAGGTTGTTTGGAAATAGACACTTTTAAACAATACCAAATGATGATGTGTATTGTTTTCAAAACTTTTTGGAACATAATATGTCAATATCTACTAAAATTCTAAAACTATTCACACCCTTTGACCTAGAGATATCATTTTGGAACTTGATCTACAGAAGGCATAGCAGCTATACACATTTGAAGCATTGTTTGGCAACAGTTGAATGGCCATTAATTGGGTAATAGTTTGCTAAAGCATACTATGGGCCTACTTGTTAAAAGAAAACTAATAAATCTATTAGTCTCTGGAAAGAAGGTATGTAAGGCTGCTTAACTGTGAACATCAGTCATCAAAGGACAGATAGGAAGAGAGGAGGTATTGTTTTTTCTTATTTATCTTGGTCTTTCACTAGTTGCGATGAATATCTGGAGTTTTTAGGAAATAAAAAAGAATCCGTGCATAGGAAGAGTTTAGAATCAAAGGAATAAATAAAAACAGATTCTGGGACCAGAGACTTTGGGTTCAATTCCTGGCTCCACACTTTATCTGGTATATGGCTTTGAGCAAGTTACTTTAAATCTTTGAAGTTCAATGTCCTTACTTGTGAAGTGGAGATAATAAGACTACCTACTTCAAAGGGTTGGTTTTTTTTGTTTTGTTTTGTTTTTGGCAGTGCTGGGGATTGAACCCAGGACCTTGTGCATGTTGAGCTATGTCCCCAATCCCCTCAAAGTGTTTTTATGAGAATTAAATGAGATTTTATGAGATTTTTCCTTTCCTTTTTAAAAAAATTTTAATACTGGGGATTGAACCCAGGAATGTTCTACCTTTGAGCTGGATCCCAGCCCTTTTAATTTTTATTTTGAGACAGGGTCTTACCAGGTTGCTTAGGCTGGCCTTGAACTTGTGATCCTCTTCTGGAGTTGCTGGGATTACAGGTGTTCCTGCATCCAGAGAAATTCGATAATATTTGTAATACATTTAGCATACTACCTGTCACATTGTGAACGCTAAATGTGTTGATTCTTCTTCTGTCTCCAGGATTACTATATGCTATTCTCATTTGTTCCTCATAATAATTCCACTAACATCACTGTTTGTATTACAGAGAAGAAGCTGACCTTAGAGATTAAGGTTGTATAGCTTTACCTTTTGGCTTTTTTTGTTGCTGTTGTTCTGGGGATTGAATCCAGGGGCTCTTTACTGCTGAGCTACATCCCCAGTTCTTTTTATTTTTTATTTTGAGACAGGGTCTCTTGAAACTGCTGAGGCTCACCTTGAACTTGTGATCCTCTTACCTCAGCCTCTGAAGTTGCTGGGATTACAGGTGTGTGCCACTGTGCCTGGCTCTTCTAACTCTTAAATCACTGAGCAAAACTAGATGGATACTATTAACAATGATGTCATTTATTCAACAATGGCTATTATGTGCTAGGTATAATGAACAAAACAGGTAAAATTCTGCTCTCACAGAGCATATATTCGTGTGTGTGTGTGTGTGTTTATGGAGAGGGTAAATTTTATTTTTGCAGTTCTGAGGATCAAAGGTAGAGCCTCGAACATGAAAAGCAAGTGCTCTGTCACTAAGCTACAGGAGATAGATTTTACACATTCACACACATAATAGGTCAAATGATAATAAGTGCTATTAAGAAAAATAATGTAAGCCGAGTACAGTGGTGCATGCCTATAATCCCAGCGGTTTGGGAAGCTGAGGCGGGAGGATCACGAGTTCAAAACCAGTCTCAGCAAAAGCTAGGCGCTAAGCAACTCAGTGTCTGTCTCTAAATAAAGTTTTTAAAAAGTGGGGTGGGGGAGCTGGGGATGTGACTCAGTTGAGTTTAATCCCTGGTGCTGCCCACCCCATCACCAAAAAAAGAAAAAAATGCTGTGTAAGAGAGAGAGTGATAAGCTGAGGGTAGAGTGCTAACATAAATAGGATGATTGGAAGAGCCCTCTGGTATTCCAGCCTAGACCTGGGTCAAGAGATCAAATGAGCCATGTAAATATCCAAGGGAAGTATGCTCTAGGTAGGCGAAATTCAAAGGCAAAGGGGTGCAGCGTGTCTGTCATGTCCATGAAAAGGACTTTATCTTATATTCTGAGTGACTTGGGAAGGCTCTGAGCAGAAGGTTGACGTGGCCTGACTTACATTTTTGTGGGGTCACTTTGACTGCTAGACTGTAGGGTCCCAAGGTGGAGGCAAAGAGACTAGAGGAGAGATGACATCTAGGACAGGAGTGGTGGAGATGGAGGAAGGAGGAGTAAGCAGATTCTGAATAGGGTTTGGAAGGTGGAGTTCACAGGACATGCTGAAGGATTGCATATGGAAAAGAAATCAAATGATTTGAAGATTTCCGACTTGGGAAGTTGGGAAGCAGGAATTGTCATTTACTAGGGAGACCCAGATGGGGGAGGAAAAATGGAGTCTAGTTTTAGATACACTAAAATGGAATGCCTGGATGATATCCATGTGGTGGGTGAGTCCGCTAGATGTGTCTGTCATGTCCATGAAAAGGACTTTATCTTATATTCTGAGTGACTTGGGAAGGAATCCAGCAAGCCCCCCAGGGCCGAACCTAGAGACGTGGACAACATACCAGTGATATTCAAAAGGACAGAGGAGATCAGCCAGGCAGGAGTGTAGCTACCAAGAACAGACCCTGGACTAACCTGAAATGTAAGTTATTCAAGGGTTAAAAGTATGAAAAATGAGCATCCAGCCCAAGAAGGGAGGAGAGGCCTGTGAGAGGACAGGAGTCACGGGGCATCATAACTTTCTGCCTGCTCTGCCTCTGTGCTCTGTGATTCTGGAGATGGCAGTGTGCCTGTGTTAGGTGCTTCCCTCCCCCCACCACTGAGGTCTGAACCCAGGGGTGTTTAACTACTGAGCCACATCTCCAGCCCTTTTTTATGTTTATTTAGAGACAGGGTTTCACTGAGTTGCTAAGTGCCTCGCTAAGTAGCTGAGGCTGGCTTTGAACTCTCCATCCTCCTGCCTCAGCCTCCTGAGCTGCTGGGATTACAGGCGTATGCCACCACACCTGGCTGTGTTAGTTTTATTTTAAAAAACAAAAAACCCTTCTGGGTTCCAATCTGGGTGGGACTTGGAGAGACCACCCTATAAAATCAAGGTCTCCTTAGGGGCATGACTTACCTCCATTCCCAGGCCCAGGATCTCTACCCCAGAATACCTATTCCAGACCTCTTCACCATGAAATCCTCCTGAACACCAGCCTCCTCCTCACGGAATCCCAGGTGCCTTTCTTTGGTACTGCATTGCATTTTTCCCCATGTTCTCAAGCCCACCCTCCCAGAGTGAGGCAGAGCACTGCCAGGGAAAAGGTGCAGGAGGGAGGCAGACCTGGCTTGGACATGCAACCCGACCTCACATTAGGGCCACGCAGATCTGGCGGCTGTGACTTCTTTTTCTTCCTTTTTTTTTTTTTTTAAAAGAAGGTTTATTGCTTTGCTAGCAAAGGAGAAACATTGTAAATATTTTTTTAGTTGTAGATAGACACCTTTTATTTTTATGTGGTCCTGAGAATCAAACTCAGTGCCTCCCACATGCTAGGCAAGTGCTCTACCACTGAGCTACCACAATCCCAGCCCCAACAGTGACTTTTAAAAAAATTATTATTATTTTTAAAAGGACAGCAATTTTATTATTTTAATAACTTATTTTTATTTGTTTATTTTTTTTATGTGGTGCTGAGGATAGAACCCAGTGCCTCACACATGCTAGGCAGGTGATTTATCTCTGAGCCACAGCCTCAGACCCAACTGTGACTTCTTAATGCCTGACTTGGACTGGTTCATTGGCCTCTATTTCCTCACCATAAATGAGGCACCATACTACTGGCTTTACAGGGTAGTAACAAGGATTAACCGGAAGCCTGTGGACTTTGAAGCCAAACAGGACCAGTTTGAACCTCAGTGTAGCCACCTACAAGATCTGAAGCAGGCTGTGTGAACTCTTTAAACCTCAATCTTATCATTAGGAGAATGGGGAGAGAAATACTTTACCTTTCTTTGCATTTCTCCTCATGTTTTCAAGCCCACCCTTCCTTACAGGGTATATGTAATAAATTAGAGTAAAATGCCTGGTGAAGAGTAAACAATCAATAATCAGTAACTAGTACCACAAATGCCAGAGGAGCTGCTTCCTACCGTGTCTGCATTGAACACAGGTTAATTTAATTGGTTTATGCACCTAATTAATGTTTCCAGCTGAAAGATTAGAGTAGAGAAATGAGATAACTGAAGCTTGGAGAAGGTAAGGAACTTGCCAAAGGTCACGCAGTTAGAAAGTGGCTAGACAGGGATTCAGTGTAGATCTTTCCGGCTCTGAACCTGGTTTGTTTTTCCTTTGTTGGTACTAGGGCATTGCTCAGTTTAGGTAAGCACTCTGCTTTTGACCTATATTCCCAGCTCTTTTTATTTTATTTTGAGACAGGGTCTTGCTAAATTGCTCACATTGGCTTTGAACTGGCAATCCTCTTGTCTCAGATTCCCAAACTGGTGGGATTACAGGTGTTCGGGCTTGAGCCACAGTGCCTGGTTTAACCTGGTTCTTTACTCCATATTTGATCAACAGATGGAGCTGCTAGGCACAATGTTCAGTTAATCTAGCCTGTGGACTGCCCATGTGGCTTCCCCTTTAAGATCTCTCTTTTTAAGCTTCCTTTCCACTGTGAACCATTTTATGCAAACATCAAAACGGTAATAAACTGATCCAAGAAGCCAATTCAAAATAAATAACAAACTGTGCAGTCTTTGTAAGAAACCTGTATCTGTTTTTGTACGGTGGTGAACTCCAGGGAAACCTAACTCAGTGCCTCAGCCAGCTCAAGGGAATAAATTGCATCTTACCCTACAAATTGCCTACAACAGACTCTTTTTGAAAGATGGAGAACATATTCCCCTAAGACCTAAGAAGGCTAAACAGTTAATAGCTTCCCAAGGGTTTTATGTATACTAAGATACCAACAGCTATCATGGATCATTAAATATCAAAGTTTATGCTCAAGAAGCCAAAAAAAAATATTGTCTTTATGAATACCCCAAGTAGGAGAAAGTTTCAGAAACCATTTTCATGCAGGTAAAATGAGAGTCACAGAGATCTGAAGGTTGAAATGTTAAACTGGTAGCAGCACAAGACTCAGAGGTAATAAGTGCCCCTTCTCTTCGTTTGGAACTTTTTTGTTAGCATTGGCTCCTTCTGCAAAGGACTCTCTCTTTATTTTCTCTCTCCTTTTGGGGGGTAAGGATTAAAGTAGTCTGATCCATTTCTGAGCTGTGTTTATCAACTCAACTTTTTAGACATCCTTGATCTCTTCTTTGGTTCACACCAGACATTGTTGATATGTTGGTTCTGGGAGGTTCCTTAAGCCAATGACCTCTGTTCCTTAAGCCAATGCTCAGTCTCGTGAACAAAGGTGAAGGGAGTTGAACTCCTCCCTTGCTTATAGCAGTGCTGGGAATAACTCCCGGCATGTTTACTCTGTGATTTGTCATGTTAGTCACTTTCATGTTCTTGGCTTCCCACCTCCTCCTTACTTGTGCCCTCTAATGTTTGGGAATTTCAAACTCCAACAACAGCTCTATGCTATCCCCACTTCTGTGTATGGTTTGGGCCAGATGTCACTTCCATCCCAGCACAGTATTAGTCCTAGGTCAGCCTGTTGGCTCAGGAAGAGGAGTGGTGGAGAAATCATTGGGGTGGGGGGGGGGCAGAACATGTGATAGAGAATCTTTTTAAATTTCATTTTTAATATATTTTTAGTTGTTGATGGGCCTTTATTTATGTATATGCAGTGCTAAGGACCAAATCTCGTGATACAAAGTCTTGAAATAAATTTTTTTTTTTGGGGGGGGTACCAGGGATTGAATTCAGGGGCCCTCCACCACTGAGCCACATCCCAGCCTTATTTTGTATCATTTAGAGACAGGGTCTCACTGAGTTGCTTAGCGCCTAGCTAAATTGCTGAAGCTGGCTGGCTTTGAACTCGTGATCCTCCTGCTTCCACCTCCCACTGGTATTACAGGTGTGCACCACCAGCCAGCCAAAATGAGCTTTTTTATCCACCTGAGCTGTTGTATATTTTAAGCTAACATTCCTATTGACCGAGCATTATAAATGGATTAGAAAAGAGTTGTATAGATTAGTCCTGTCTGTTCATCTGAACAACTAGAGAATTCAGCAAAGTGTGAAGCTAAGGACAATAGAGGTCTTTGAAATTCATAATTGGATGTCAAATTACTGGACTCTTGGCCTGGGTTTCCAGGAAAGATGAACTGTTTCAAACATGCTCTTGCTACAATCAGACCACATATCTTGATTTGGGGTTCAAAAACTATGGTCACTAACACTCAACCAGTTGACTTAGTTGAAATTTTTACTTTTTCCCATAGACATAGAGCTAGTGCTTTGATTATATGGAATATCAAAACCATCACTCAATGGTTTATTCAGCCATCCTAAGAATGTTTTCATTGTGTTTGTGAAGGTTCGAGTAGTATAGTAAAGATTATCTTATAGAGTTGTGACCAGTGGTATTTGAACTAAAATAGATGGTATCACAATTACACTTCAGCCCAATAAACAGATTCTTTTTATTTCATTTTAATTAATTTTTTTTTTTTGCAGTACCAGGGATAGAACCCAGGAGCACTCTACCACTAAACTACATGCCCATCCCTTTTTATTTTATTTTGAGACAGTTTTTTTACTAAATTGCCAGATTGGCCTTGAATTTGCAATCCTCCTGCCACAGCCTTCCAAATAGCTGGGATTGCAAGTGTGTATCCCGTACCTGGCCATTTTCTTTCTTTCTTTTTTTTTTTTCCCAAAGTACTAGGGATTTAACTCCGGGGTGCTTTACCACTGAATTACATCCCATATCCTCCACCCTTTTTATTTGTTATCTTGAAACAGGGACTCTCTAAAATTGCCCAGGCTGGCCTTGAACTTGCAATTTCCTGCCTTAGCCTCCTGAGTAGCTGAAATTATAGGCATGCACCCCCATGCCCAGCTCAAATTCTTATTTGTGAAGGTATAAAGCAAATAATTTCAACCAAGCTAACTATTGGTGTTCCTGCTTAGTTTTTTTTTTTTTCCTACTGAATCTAAATTCTTCTCACTTCTCAAGTAGTATACTTTCATTTGTTCATTATTTATTTTAATTTTTTATATTTCTATTTTTTGCTGTGCTGGAGAGGGAGCCCAGGGCCTTGCATATGGTAGGCAGGTGCTCTACCACTGAGCTATGTG
This sequence comes from Urocitellus parryii, assembly GCF_045843805.1. Lineage (NCBI taxonomy): Eukaryota > Metazoa > Chordata > Mammalia > Rodentia > Sciuridae > Urocitellus > Urocitellus parryii. Next base: position 117,839,325 of record NC_135535.1, on the reverse strand, counting down.
CCCAGCCCTTGTTCATTTATTTTTAAAGAGTTCTTGTTAACCTAGATAAGATTTTTTTTAAAAAGAGAGAGAGAGTGAGTCAGAGACAGAGAGAGAGAAAGAGAGAATTTTTTTTTAAAGAGAGAGAGAGAGAGAGGAGAGAGAGAGAGAGAGAATTTTTAATATTTATTTTTTAGTTCTTGGCAGACACAACATCTTTGTTGGTATGTGGTGCTGAGGATCGAACCCAGGCCGCACGCATGCCAGGCGAGCGCGCTACCGCTTGAGCCACATCCCCAGCCCAAGAGAGAGAATTTTTTAATATTTATTTTTTAGTTTTCAGTGGACACAACATCTTTGTTTGTATGTGGTGCTGAGGATCGAACCCAGTGCCGCATGCATGCCAGGCGAGCGCGCTACCACTTGAGCCACATCCCCAGCCCTAGATAAGATTTTTTAAATTTTGTTTTGGTTTTTCTCTCCTATCTTCCTTCAAGTTAGGAAAGAAGAGAAGGTGGCAGAAGGCAGGCAAGCAGGCAAGCCCAGTATGCCATAAACTATAACGAACGACCAGTTTTTCCTGTTTTTGTTTTTAGTTCCTCATCTGTCAGTGACAGATATGTGGTCATACTATGCATCACCAGAATCCAGCCTGCATGACATGACTCACCATAGTAGTTCAAAACATCCAAAATGATCTGTACCATGTTCAATGAGATGATGACACTGTCACTTGCTGATGTTGCTGAAATGTCAAATTGCACTAAAAGGGCAGGGTGTGGTGGTGCTTGCCTGTAATCCCAGTTATTGGGGAGGCTAAGGCAGGAGGCTCAGAAGTTTGAAGTTAACAGGGGTAATTTAGTGAGACCATTTCTGAAAACAAAAAAATAAAATAAAATGAACTGGGGATGCAGCTCATTGGTAGAGTACTCCTGAGTTCAATCTCCAGTACCATCAAGAAAAAAAAAAAATTGTACTAAAGGATTCTAAATGTTTACTCTAAGTTCCTACATCTCATCAGGGTAAATAACCAATAGTTTGCAGACCCATATGGCCCTGAGTGGGAGTTTCTAAGGGGCCATGTAACTTATCAGCTTTCTGAAGCTGGAAGTTCGTCGTGTTGAAACTCCCGAGTCCATTCTGGCTACTGTTCTAGGGAAAGCCCACCCTGGGCCCACTCAGAGGTTCTGCTTTTCCTCTTGTTGCCTGGGATTGTTCCAAACTGATTCTACTCACACATCACTCTTCCTTTTTCCAACCCCACACTTCCTACATTCTCAAACGTGAGGTTTGCCACCTTGTTTCTATTAAGAGGGTGGCAGTGTGGCTTCCCATAGCCTTCTGCACCTGCTTGGTTTTTACAATTTGTGAGAGAGGGCAGAAAAGTGGAATGTTTTTGCTGATACGTAGAATCTAACCCATAACAGGGATGGAGAGGATACAAATTCAGTAGATTAGACAAAAGGGAATGAAGGGAAGAGAGGGGGGATAGGAAAAGGAAAGACTGTGGAATGAATCTGACATAACTTGTCTATGTACATCTATGAATACACCACCGTGAATCCCGCTATTGTGTACATCCACAAGAATGGGGTCCTAATTGGAATAAGATAGATTCCATGCTTTTATAGTTATAACATATGAATTCTACTGTCATGTATAACTAAAAAGAACCAATAAAAATACATAGGAAAATATTTAAAAATAAAATAAAACAGAGGGCAAACAGGGGTGTATCTTAGTGGAAGAGCATTGAAGCCCTAGGTTGGACCTGAGCACTACCAAAAAACAAAAAAGTGTTATTAAAAAGAAAGTGTCCCGTCCGAAGAACTGAAAGCAGGATCTGTAAGAGATATTTGCACATCCATATGGAAAATAGCAAGAGATGGAAACAACCCAAGTGTCCATAGATGGATGAATGGATAAATATGTGGTATATACCTAAAATGGATTATTGCCTGGCCTTTAAAAAAGGAAGGAAATTCTAACATATGCTACAACATGGGTGGGCTTTAAAACATGCTAAGTGAAATAAACTAGACTCAAAAGGACATGATTCTACCTGCATGAGGTATCTAGAGTAGAACTCACAGAAACAGAAAGCTTAGGGGTAGAGCATTTCCCCAGCAGGTACTGGGCCCTGGGTACACACACACACACACAGACACACACACACACACATACATACATATATCAGGACCTAGGATTGTGGCTCAGTGGTAGAGCACTTGCCTAACACATGTGAGGCACTGGATTTGATCCTTAGTACCACATAAAAATAAATAAATAAAATAAAGGTATTGTGTCTATCTACAACTAAAATATACATATATGTGTTTATATAAACATATATAATATATATCAATATATATGTCAGGGAGGAAGAAAAGGAAGGAAAGGGGAGGTACTGGGGAATGAAATTGACCAAATTATTTGTATATGTGTATATATGTATATATGTACATATACGCACACACACGCACATACACACAATAATATGTCACAATGATTATACTATTATGTATAATTATAATGCACCAATTAAAAATTAATTTAAAAAAATTCAATCCATAGCCAAAAACAAAGTTGATTTGAGAATTGTATGTGTTCTAAATAATTTGGTAATAAAACACTATTATTCTGGGGCTGGGGATATATCTCAGTTGGTAGAGTGCTTGCCTAGCCTGCACAAGGCCCTGGGTTCAATCCCCAGCACCACCAAAAACAAAAAAAACAAACAAAAAAACCCACTATTATTCTTATAAACTTCAATTTTTGTTTCTATGTTCACAATTTGATGTGATTTGGAGGTGGTGGTGTACTGAGAATGGTCTGAGCTACATCCCCAGAAAATTTTGTTTTATTTTGAGACAGGATCTTGCTAAGTTGCTGAGGCTAGCCTTGAATTTGGGATCCTCTTGCCTCAGCCTCCAGAATTGCTGGAATAATAGGCATGTGCCACAGCACCCAGAACTTGGTCAGTTAATAAACTGACACTTTGGGGCTGGGGATGTGGCTCAAGTGGTAGCGCGCTCGCCTGGCATGCGTGCGGCCCGGGTTCTATTCTCAGCACCACATACAAACAAAGATGTTGTGTCCACCGAAAACTAAGAAAAAAAAATATTAAAAAAAAATTCTCTCTCTCTTTAAAAAAAAAATAAAAGTAAATAAACTGACACTTTGATATTATAATTTAGTATTTAATTAAGTTGACTTCACCTAGATAAATTTGAAGCTTTTAACAATAATATTCCTATTATTTTTTTTTCTAAAAGAAACAAAGTAGAACAGTAGTCTCCAGGGGCTTAGAGAAGTTGAACTTGGAGAGTTATTTAATGTATAGAGAATTTCAGTTTGGAATGATGTAAAAGTTCTGGAGTTGGATATTGGTGATGGTTGCACAACAATGTGACTGTATTTATACTACTGAAATAATTGAAATGTTAAATTTTATGTTACATACACTTACACACACACACACACACACACACACACACACACTCACACACCCCTACAAATTGCATTTTAAAAATGGAGAGGAGCCAGGTGTGGTGGCACACCTGTAATCCTAGTGACTCTGTAATCCTAAATTCAAGGCCAGCCCCAGCAATTTAGCCAGGCCCTAAGCAACTCAGCCAGACCCTGTCTCAAAGAGATGAGGACGAGGCTCAGTGGTTAAGTGCTCCTGGGTTAAGTTCCTGTACTCCACCCCCTCACCACCACCAAAAAAAGGGACCTGGGTCTGTGGCTCAGTGGTAGAGAACTAGCCTCGTATGCTCAAGGCCTGATCCCCAGCACCACAGAAGGGAAGGGAGGGAAAGGAGAGAGGGAAAAAAGAAAGAAGGGGAGGAAAGGAAGAAAGGAAGGGAAAGAGTGCCCTAAAAGGCACTAGGAGTGTCCCTAGGTGTTGAGACAGCCGTCAGCTCATTGGTTGTTAATTTCTCAGAATGTCAGGCCCACTTCAGCCAGTCCCTACCCCAGAATCGTGCCTGGAAGATGCCTAATCTGCGATGACAGATATGCCAGGCCCCTCACGTGAACTTTCCTTGTCATTCAGTCATTTACTCCCAATGCATCAACTGTCTGATTTACACAATGGGAATATAAAATCAGATCCAGGTCATGTCACCTTTCTGAGGCGAGGTGTTGAGAATTGCTGATTTCAACTCATTTACGCAGTGAAAATATAATAATAAGCGAGACCTAATTTCTGCCTGCACCATGCTAATGTTCTGTCTTCTTCCAGATCAGGCCCAGTGGGTGTCCTCATCCAGATTCTCCACCTGTATCTCACTTAACTCCAATAGGCACAGCTAAACACTGTGGTAGCACATCCAGCCCTGAACCAAGAGTAAAGGCCAAGACTCTAACCGGGTCCTTAACACTGGCTTCCCTTTGACATGAGACAAATCAGTTAACTGTGAGTCTCTGTGTCCCTATCAGTAAAATAGAAGTGATTCATTGAATTGGGATGAAAATAAAGATGAAACTGGACATGGTGGCCCATACCTATAATTCAAGCAGCTTGGGAGGCTGAGGCAGGAGGATCACGTGTTCAAAGCTAGCCTCAGCAACTTAACCTAAGTAACTTAATGAGACCCTGTCAAAAAATAAAAAGGATTGGGAATGTAGCTCAGTGGAAAAGCACCCCTGGATTCAATCCCCAAGCCCCCCGTCCCCCCACCAAAAAAAAAAAATCATCAGGTTGATTGTGGTGGCATTATTGATTCTGGGAGGGGGCCTAATCCCTGTGACCAGGCTTCTCCCCTGGTATGATCTAACCCTTGAAGTTACATTAATATAATCTTTTGTGGGGCGGAGGGTAGCAGAGTCCCCATCTTCCTCTCTTGGGGAACACAGTTACTGTCATATATGCCCTCCTATCCCATTCTCTCTTCTTCCAAGAACAGGTTACAACAACCTCAGCTAGGCTTTGGCAAATCACCTTCATCAGACCTTGCAGGTCTTGCAGGAGGCAGCTCTCCAGATTAGTTAAAGCACCTTATTTGTTTTGGAGCTTAATTCAGAAAAGAGAAGGTGCACAAGATGCTTAAGAGTGTGTTGTTCCAGGGGCTGGGGGGTGTAGTTCAGTGGCACCGTGCTTGGCTAGCATGCTCCCGAGACCCTAGGTTTCATCCCAGCAAGTGGGGAGAAAGAAGGCTGGGAGGATGAGGATGACGCTTTTGGCTGCTGGTCCCCAAACTAATCCCTGTGCATGTGTAAAGAACGTTCTTGGCTTCGGGGCCCCTACCTCTTTCTGCTTCCCTTGGATGCCATTGTGTTTTCATTCAACTAACAAAAGGACCTGTGTAAGACACTTGTTAGGAGATTAAAAGAAAAAGGAAACAGGAGATAAATCTCAACTCTATTAATAATCTAGAGGCTGTGAGTTCTTAGGGAGATATGGATCCTCTTTACACTCAAGACCTCAGTTTTCTCATCTGTGCAAAGAGAAGTGTTGAGAGCCACAGCCAAAGGGGCCCCAGCAAACTTCCAGCTGCCAGCTGATGATTGGCTCACAGCGGCCCCAGCAACATCTAGCTGATTGGCTCCTCCACGGAGCTGCTCATTGGGCTGTTTCCCTGCCCTTTCAGACCACGCAGCTGATCATTGGGGGACTTCTTTGGCTCCGCCCACATGACCCAGCCAATCGGCCTCAAGAGCAGGAGGATTGTGGGAGGTGGTGAGGTTTGTGTGGGTGAGAGGCTTGTGGAAGTTGGTGGTGGCAGTTGGGCTCTGAGGGTTTTTTCCTGAGGAGCTGTTTTGTTTGGCGTTTGTAGTTCTAAAAATAAAGTTAGTTTCTTTTGACAAGTGGCTCCTGAATTGTGCCCAGCCAGACTGCGGCAGAGAAGCATAACTAAAAGATTATTTTGAAGACTAAATGAGACAATATATGGCAAGTTCTTAGGACAATGATTGGCCTGAACAAATACACGTTTATTTGCTGTTGTGGTGAAGCTTTGTTAAATGCACATGGTATTAACCCGTTAGTGGGGGTGAGTGGGATGATGTATGAAGAAAGGCTTTGTAAACAATGTGGTTTTCTAAGTCTCTCTTTTTTTTTTCATAATTAGCAGTTATCAAGTATTACCCACTTCTCCCCTCCTGTCTCTCTTTTAAAATTTAAAAAATAAAATTTTTTAAGAGACCCAGGGGTCTCACTATCTTGCCCAGTCTGGCTCTGAACTCCTGGGCTCACGTGATCCTCCTGCCTCAGCCTCCCCGTAGCTGGGATGACAGGTGCATGGTATCGTGCCTGGCTTTCCTCATAACTCATTTGTCCTTCTAAAAGCCACATTCTCAACTCTGTTCTCCTGTTCTTCTCTTCTGCCAGTCTTCAGTTGTTTCATTCTGGTTACTGTGTCTAAAATGCCTCCTTTCCATTTAGGACCTCCAACTATGGAAACCAGTCCTCTCTGAAGTCAGAATGAGTCACCTCCACCCTGATAGGAAAGAGAGTTCCTGATCCCTCCTTTCCACCTGGAAAGAGGTAAAAGAAGGAGCTCAGGCTTTGAACCAGCTACCAGACGATTGTCCCCATTCCTTCAGGGCCTCCTGGGGCAATGTCAAGCCTTGGGCTAGTTCTAGTCACTGTTTCTGCTGAGACTACTCTATTGCCATCTGATAGAATCAAGGTTTTCTTATATTTCTGTAGCTTCTCCAAGACTCTTCGGGAAGCTGAAGATCAGTTTTCTAATCCCAGAAAACATTTGCAGAACATTTTGCCTGAGATTCCCGCAAGTCTGGAAAACGGCATCCAATTAGCTCGGCTGTCTAGTGTGCGTCTTCTTGTTTGCATTCAGCAGAACTGGCTTATTCATGCCTGTGAGTGGGCACCAGTGTGAGTGCCAGAAAACACACAGAAGTCCAGAGACGTTGGTTGTTGCATTTACCATGGAGCTGCACCTAGGAACGGGTGGAGCTGAATGTCTCCACCCATCGTACCTTCCTATCACAGCAGTTAGCACATGACTCACTATACAGCAGGTGCTCAGTGGGTACCTGGTGATTGGTTAGTTCATGGATCCACTTGCTCATTCTTTCCCAATCTGCTGTTTGCTAACTCATGACCACCACTGAACTCCATACCCCCAACCCCCATGCTGGGGATAGACCCCTGGGCCTCCCACATGCGAGGCAGGTGCTCCCACATCTTCCCTGATATGCATTGTTTGTCTTTGTCCCATTCCATGAAGACAGAAGAAAACATGCCCAATAGGTTCTGAAAAGTCAGTCCTGATCCTAGGGGTCCTGGAAAGACCTAAGTGGCCCTTATCTAGGTCCATCCAAGGACTAAAGCACCTCTTTATTGAGCATGGGCCAGTCTATGAAGTCCTGGACCCTATTATCTTTATTTTTTAATTTTTTTTAAAGAGAGAGAGAGAGACAGAGAGAGAATTTTTTAATATTTATTTTTTTTTTAGTTTTCGGCAGACACAACATCTTTGTTGGTATGTGGTACTGAGGATCAAACCTGGGCCGCACGCATGCCAGGCCAGCGCGCTACCGCTTGAGCCACATCCCCAGCCCCCTATTATCTTTAAATTATCCTGAAACCATCCCATTTCATCAGTGTTGTTTTTTGTATATTGTTTTGTTGTTGTTATTTGGCTGTTTTTTGGTTTTTTTTTTTTTTTTTGCTACTGGGGATGGAGCCCAGGCTGCTCAGTGGTAACTGAGCCACAACCCCAGCCCTTTGTCCTTTTTAGTTTTTATTTTGAAAAAGGGTCTCACTAAGTTGTGTAGGGCCTCAGCAACTTGCGATCCTCCTGCCTCAGCCTCCCAAGTTCCTGGGATTATAGCTATGCTTCCAGCTCATGAAGGGTCTTAAGTCCATATTTCTCTAGCATAGGGCGGCGTTTATGACTGTAATTGTCACAACACTGACTTGTAAAGGGCCCTTTAAGTGTTGTGGGTTAATTTTTTTTTCTGGTACTGGGAACTGAACCTAGGGGTGTTCTACTACTGAACTGTATCCCCAGGTCTTTTTTTGAGGGATGTGTGGGGATACCGGGGGTTGAACTCAGGGGCACTCAACCACTGAGCCAAATCCCCAACCCTATTTTGTATTTTATTTAGAACAGCATCTCTCTGAGTTGCTGAGCACTTTGCTTTTGCTGAGGCTGGCTTTGAATTTGTGATCCTCCTGCCTCAGCCTCCTGCGCCGCTAGGATTATCGGCATGCATCACCATGCCTGGCTCCCCAGACCTTTTAATTTTGGTGTTTTTTGTACGAGAGATTGAACCCACAGGCACTTAACCACCGAGCCACATCCCTATCACTTTTTATTTTTTATTTTGAGACAGGGTCTTGCTAAGTTGCATAGGCTGGCCTTGAACCTGTGATCCCCCTAGCTGAGCCTCCTGAATCACTGGGATTACAGGTGGGCACCACCGTGCCTGACAGTTTGTTTTAGGTTTTTATAATGATGATGGTGGTAATCATATTCTAGAGGTGACCCAGGGCTGGGCCACATGTCTGGGGCCTCTACTGTTCAACCCCTTGGTTTCAGAAGTGGAGATGTACTAAGATGGACTGTGTGTGAAAAGAATCCATGTTCCCAAAGCTGTGGCAGCAGAATAGAAGGGGCATTTTCTCTATCTCCTCTCTTTATCCACTTCTTGGGTTCTGTGCTTTTCTCTGGATATTTAGATGAGCATGAATCCCTGACAGCCTCAGACACATCCTGGCAAGGGCTCAGATGCCCTGTTTTGGGTCCCTGTAGGCAGCACCCAATAGGGAAATAGGTAGAGTCCTTGTGTCCTTGTGTCACTGGCTGGCAAGCCTCAGCCTGCAGCAGCCCCAACCATTCCAGCAGCTCAGGTGCCAGTTTGGCAGGAAGCTGGGAAAGCAGCTGGCTGTTCTTCAGGTTTCTGGGCCTGGCTCTGAACAGCAGCAGGCTTTGGGGATGGTAGGGGAAGAGGCTCAGCTTATTTGGGCCCTGCTTATATGTATCTACTCAACAAAGAGGAGCCAGGGAAACCTTAGGATCCCCCATTCTGCTGCTCCTCTCTTTCCACCAACATTCCTTCCTACCCCACCAGGGCTATGAGGGAGAAGGGGATAGAGCTGAGCAACCACTGATAATCTCCCAGGACAGCCTGTACCAGGGACATATTGCTGGATTATTTATTTATTCATTCATTCATTTTGGTACTGGGGATTGAAACCAAAGGCACTTTATTACTGATATACACTCCCAGCCTTTTGCCCTTTTTATTTTAAGACAGAGTCTTGCTAAGTTGCTCAGGGCCTCACTATATTGCTGAGCCTGGCCTTAAACTTGCAATCCTCCTGCTTTGGCCTCCTGAGCTGCTGGAATTACAGATGTTCACCACACCCCTCAAAGGGATTACTTATTTTTTTAAAAATAAATATTTTAGTTGTAGATGGACACAGTACTTTTATTTTTTTCATTTATTTTTATGTGGTGCTGGGGATCAAACCCAGTGCCTCATACATGCTAGGCAAGTGCACTACCACTGAGCTACAACCCCAGCCCTGGATTATTTATCTCGAGAAGGAAATAGCTCAAGCAGAAAGAAGGAACCCAGTGGTAAGGCACACCTGTAATCCCAGCTACTCCAGAGGCTGAGGCAGGGGAATAGTAACTTACTGAGCCTGGGCAATTTAGCAATTTAGTGAGACTCTGTCTGCAAAAAAGGTAGGGCTGGGGGTGGAGTATCTCAGTGATAGAGGGTTTGCCTAACATGCCTGAGTTCCTGGGTTCAATGCCCAATACAGGGGAAAAAAACAAACAAACCAGGAAGTGGTAGCAAGCCCTGCTCAAATGTGCTTATGTCCATTACATTTGTGTCTCCATTTGCCCTTTGCATTTCTTTTGGTGTGAGATTTTAGGCCAAATTAGAGTAAGGAAATTATCTGGTAGTGGGGGTGTGGTAGGTGGGTGCATGGGAGGTAATTGGGGAAGGGATAGGAGAACAGGGATAGGCTAGTGACTAAATAGGTACCTAACACATAATGATGGTGATGTTGGAGGCAGAGAAAAAACTCTCAAGCACATTCAAGCATATAGAGTAATGGAATTAAGTACATAAGGGTCTGTCCTCATTCAAATACTGGCATGGACCTAGGTATTGTGGCACATTCCTAAAATCCCAGTTGAGAGACTGAGGCAGGAGTATCATAAGTTCAAGTTTGAGACCAATCTCTACAACTTAGTGAGATCCTATCTCAAAATTTAAAGTGTGTGTGTGGGACACTGGGGATATAGCTTGGTGGCAGAGTACCCCTGAATTCAATCCCTATTACTGCGAACAGACAAACCACCACAACAAAACCACCAGAAAGCAAAACAAAAATTCCAAATACCGGAAGTCACTTTGACTTTTGGCAAGATTTTTAACTTCTAAGTCCTGTTTTCCTGTAGGTTTATTATAGTAAAGAAAATGATTTATGTTCCATTTAAATAGAATATTAAATATTCAATGTAATAGGCATATTAATAAATAGGTACCTATATGTGTGTATATATATGCCTACTCCATAAATGTTAATTGTTATAGTTACAGAAATAATAATTTTTATTGCATCAAGTTCCCTGGGGTGTTGTGGACTAGAAAGGAAAGGCTTAGCCACACACCTGTCTCTGTCACTGGAGCCTTGGGTTTGCCTTGAAGATGTCCTCCTGGGTAACAGGTCCCTGGCTTTATCTTTGACTGGGTGTGGCACTTATGGTTTCTGGTGGGGTCCAAGCCCTCCTGGCTCTGAGCCATAGCAGCTTTGTCCTGCTGAGGATCTGTGACTGGCCCCCCAGTGGTCTCTAAGAGCAGAACCCCAGCCACTGCTTTTTCATCTGGGGGACTCTGCTGTTTCCTGGCATTCATGAAGCTGTGTCCTGGATGTCATGGCCTCTCGTGCCCTAGACAACCCTTTTTTCTCTAGTGGGATAAGGACTCCACCTCTATTCTGCGTCACTGGATTTCATCACTTTTCCTCTTTGCAGTTTTAGTCTCTGGTGAGCAGTTCTCTGTATGCACTCTTGGGGCTTCTTTACAAATCTGTACTCATCCCTCTAAAATCTGGAACAAGACAGGGATGCCCTCTCTCACCACTTCTGTTCAACATAGTTCTCAAAACACTGGCCAGAGCAATTAGACAGACGAAAGAAATTAAAGGCATAAAAATAGGAAAAGAAGAACTTAAATTATCACTATTTGCAGAAGACATGATTCTATACCTAGCAAACCCAAAAGGGTCTACAAAGAAACTACTAGAACTAATAAATGAATTCAGCAAAGTGGCAGGATATAAAATCAACACGCATAAATCAAAGGCATTTCTGTATATCAGCGACAAAACTTCTGAAACGGAAATGAGGAAAAACACTCCATTCACAATATCCTCAAAAAAAATAAAATACTTGGGAATCAACCTAACAAAAGAGGTGAAAGATTTATACAATGAAAACTACAGAACCCTAAAGAGAGAAGTAGAAGAAGATCTTAGAAGATGGAAAAATATACCATGTTCATGAATAGGTAGAACTAACATTATCAAAATGGCGATATTACCAAAAGTTCTCTATAGGTTTAATGCAATGCCAATCAAAATCCCAATGGCATTTCTTGAAGAAATAGAGAAAGCAATCATGAAATTCATATGGAAAAATAAAAGACCCAGAATAGCAAAAGCAATTCTAAGCAGGAAGTGTGAATCAGGCGGTATAGCGATACCAGATTTCAAACTATATTACAGAGCAGTAGTGACAAAAACAGCATGGTACTGGTACCAAAACAGGCGTGTGGACCAATGGTATAGAATAGAGGACACAGAGACTAATCCACAAAGTTACAACTATCTTATATTTGATAAAGTGGCTAAAAGCATGCAATGGAGGAAGGATAGCATCTTCAACAAATGGTGTTGGGAAAACTGGAAATCCATATGCAACAAAATGAAATTGAATCCCTTTCTCTCGCCATGCACAAAAGTTAACTCAAAATGGATCAAGGAGCTTGATATCAAATCAGAGACTATGCGTCTGATAGAAGAAAAAGTTGGCTCCGATCTACATATTGTGGGATCGGGCTCCAAATTCCTTAATAGGACACCCATAGCACAAGAGTTAATAACAAGAATCAACAAATGGCTCTTACTTAAACTAAAAAGTTTTTTCTCAGCAAGAGAAACAATAAGAGAGGTAAATAGGGAGCCTACATCCTGGGAACAAATTTTTACTCCTCACACTTGAGATAGAGCCCTAATATCCAGAGTATACAAAGAACTCAAAAAATTAGACAATAAGATAACAAATAACCCAATCAACAAATGGGCCAAGGACCTGAACAGACACTTCTCAGAGGAGGATATACAATCAATCAACAAGTACATGAAAAAATGCTCACCATCTCTAGCAGTCAGAGAAATGCAAATCAAAAAAACCCTAAGATACCATCTCACTCCAGTAAGATTGGCAGCCACTATGAAGTCAAACAACAACAAGTGCTGGGGAGGATGTGGAGAAAAGGGTACACTTGTACATTGCTGGTGGGACTGCAAATTGGTGTGGCCAGTTTGGAAAGCAGTTTGGAGATTCCTGGGAAAGCTGGGAATGGAACCACCATTTGACCCTGCTATTGCCTTTCTCGGACTATTCCCTGAAGACCTTAAAAGAGCATGCTACAGGGATACTGCCACATCGATGTTCATAGCAGCACAATTCACAATAGCTAGACTGTGGAACCAACCTAGATGCCCTTCAATAGATGAATGGATAAAAAAAATGTGGCATTTATACACCATGGAATATTATGCAGCACTTAAAAATGACAAAATCATGGAATTTGCAGGGAAATGGATGGCACTAGAGCAGATTATGCTTAGTGAAGCTAGCCAATCCCTAAAAAACAAATGCCAAATGTCTTCTTTGATATAATGAGAACAACTATGAACAGAGCAGGGAGGAAGAGCAGGAAGAAAAGATTAACATTAAACAGAGACATGAGATGGGAGGGAAAGGGAGAGAAAAAGGGAAATTGCATGGAAATGAAGGGAGACCCTCATTGCTATACAAAATTACATATAAGAGGTTGTGAGGGGAATGGGAAAATAAACAAGGAGAGAAATGAATTACAGTAGATGGGGTAGAGAGAGAAGATGTGAGGGAAGGGGAGGGGGATAGTAGGGGATAGGAAAGGTAGCAGAATACAACAATTACTAATTGGGCATTATGTAAAATTGTGGATGTGTAACCAACGTGATTCTGCAATCTGCATTTGGGGTAAAATTGGGAGTTCATAATCCTCTTCAATCTAATGTATGGAATACGATATATCAAGAGCTTTATAATGTTGTGAACAACCAATAAAAAAAAATAAATTAATTAAAAAAAAAAAAGAAAAAAAGAATGTCATTTCCTGAGCAGGCCATAAGATAGAAAATGCCTAATTTTTGAATTTAACAAAGTAGAACAAAGTGGCTCATGCAAGAACAGAACAAAGTTCAGAGACAGCCACATGTCCGGTCCTATCAGGGTTCCACCTATGAATCGTCCAACCCAACCCAGGCCCACTGTTCATCACTGTGCACTTGAGCTGCCCAAGAAGCAGATGGAATATAAACCTGGACAGGACAGAATGAGAGCCATCCTCACTGTGGTCATGACCCAGAGCCCAAAGAAGAGTAACCTGGGTGCCTCAGTTTCTGGCTGGTTGGTTTCATTTTTTTTCTTTCCTTGAGTGGACAATTTATCTAAATAAAAAAAAAAAAAAAGGAAAATGGTAAAAAAAAAAAAAACAAACAAACAAATCTGTACTCATCCTGCATCTTCAGGTCCTTTGAGTCTGGCTGAGTAGGTGGAACCAGCCCTTCTATGCTCTCTGCCCCAACCTTCTAGAGCCTTCTTGTAAATCTCTCTTTTAGCTCAGGGAAGGTGCAACACTCCCCACTTTTTTTTTTCTTTTAGTATTGAGGGTTGAACCCAGGGGGCCCTTTTATTTTTTTATTTTGAGATAGAGTCCACTAGGTTGCTGAGGCTGGCTTTGAACTTGTGATTCTCCTGCCTCAGCCTCCAGAGTGGTTGAGATTATAGGCATGCTCTACCATACTAGCTAGGTGTGGACTCTTCTATAGGAGCTATGTCTCAAGACTGGAGACAGAACTGCAGAGATACTGCCTCCATGCACTTTGCCTGCAGGATATCACTCCCACCCCAACCCACATGCTTCTGCTTCTCTTCCAGGCATTACCCTCAGCTTCACCCCAGGTTCCCTGCGGGAACCAAGAGCTTGGGGTTTTGTTTTATTCACTGGAGGAAGGGGGTTTTACCCTTTTGCTCCACTGTTTACCCCCTTTACTTATGAATGGGCTTGCATCATCCACTGGTTTGGGCTGTCTACACCCTGTTCCATCTGCAGACAGGTAAAATCCATTTTCACATGAGCAAGAAATAAGATATGGGAGTGAGGGGTTAGATAAATCTAACTCATTTGAAGCTAATATTACTGTTAGTGGGTTCCCTTGCTGCTCACCATGAAGTGGCATGTGTGTGCACATTATTACCTCTTTACACAGTGAAATAAAATTCTTAACATGGTGCCTTGTATATAACCAGTGCTCATTAATGTTAGCTGCTATTACTATTGCTATCCTTATAATTATTTACCTGGTAAAATGCCCTACTGAACACAGGTAGAGGTTTGAAGATATTCTTATGTGTTTGGCTGATTGGAGGAGAATTTCCTGGAGAGGGCCATGGCTGTGTGTGTTGGGGCTTAGCTAGTTAGTCTGAGGTCTTTAGTAGCAGGCTTTCAGACTTTATACTTACATGTGGATTTCATCTGAACTTTTCACCTGCCAAATTGTTTTTCTGTTTGTGTTTGTTTTGTGTTTGGTGCTGGGATGCCTTGCACAAGCTGGGGAAGTGCTCTGCACTGAGCTACACCCCCAGCCCTTGCCTGCTGAATTGAAAGTGCTTTGAAGTGTTTCAGTCCCTGGGATGGAGTCAGGAGCACAGGTCTACAGTTTCACTAAGGAATCTGCAATATCAACCATAGCCTGAGCAGCAAAGAGCTTCCTTTTTCTTCCCCCATGAATGACCTTAATGACTATATGATCAAAAGCAAGATCACCAGAGCAGGGATCAGAAGAAATTAATGCCAGCTTCAGATCTGCCGTATCATGACTAATCATAAAGATAACAGGCTGCGATATGTTCAGTGCTTATTGTGTTGCAGGCACTAAATTCTTTAGGTGGATTATTTTATTTGCTGTGTGACCTTGAGCCCACAACTCTACTTTTCTGTTTCATTTTTTGTAATCTCTAAAGTGGAGTTGACAACACCTAATAGGGAGGTTGAGAGGAAGCAATGAAGTAATGTATGTAAGTGTCTGGAAAAAAGCACAAAGATAACGTACGTGTGTGTCTGTGTCTGTGTGTGTGTGTGTGTGCGCGCGCGCGCCGTATTTCACCAAAGAGCCAAGATGATAATCTTCAGGCCTTTGATGAGTCTGCATTGCCCAGTGGAGGGAAGCGGGCAAAGCTCCAGCTGATGGCGAATCTGATAGCCTAGCTTTGTGAGGGCAGAATATGAGGCCCATGGTGGTGCTTTATCTGTCACCTGAGATGGGGGTGTCTGTCTCCTGGTACAAATATGACACCTGTTGCAGGAGAAAAAGGCCCTGGCAGCTGGTGCTCTGGGAGGAGAGGTCTGGCCAGGAGCAGCAGGAGTTCGCTTACCAGAGGGCAAGTGACAAGTGTCAGTAGTTAAATCAGCACATTCTTTAGCTCCAAGTTCCCCCAGGGGGGTGAAGTAATGCCTGGATATCTACTGGCAGGATTAATGCAGAAGCCAAGAGGGGAGGAGGAAGGGTCCAGGTACTCGGCACAGTGCCTTACGTGTAACGTGCACTGAGTGAATATTAATGGGCAGCAGGGAAGTAGGAAGGACAGCCACAGTGGGACCAAGAGGCAGGGTTGTCTGCTGCTGTGCGACCACAGAGCCACTGCTGGCCCGCAGTCTGCTTATTCTCTGGTCATTAAGCACAGGGAGAAGAGAATGAGTGTCAACTGCTCTTTGCAGTTCACAAAATTCAAAAGGGGCCAGGCGCGGTGGTGCATGCCTGTAATTTGGGAAACTGAAGAAGGAGGATCACAAATTTGAGGCCAGCCTGGGCTACTTAGCAAGACCCTGTCTCAAAATAGAAAATAAAAAAGGGCTGGAGATATAGCTCCACTACAGAGTGCCCCAGAGTTCAATCCCCAGTACTGGGGGAGAAAAAGAAGTGGTGGGGGATTAAAACTTATATCTCTTACATCTCCCGACTCCCAAATTCAAATTGTTAGGAAGAGGAATCCCCCCCCTTTTTTTTTGTTGTTGTTCTTTTGTTTTTGCCAGTACTAGGGATTAAACCCAGGGCCTTAGCACATGCTAGGCAAGCACTCTACCAACTGAGCTACATTCCAGCTCCTTCTTTCTCTCTATATATATTTTTTATTGGTCCATTATAGTTGTAAGGAAGAATTTTATTGAGTACTTGCTGGGTGCCAGACCCCATGCTGGGTCTGACATACATAGTTCATTGGTTACAGATGTCCTGAAGGGCAGGGTTTTGGGTTTTTTGGTTTGTTTTTATCCCCACCATCCAGTAAGAAATCAAGGCCAAAGAGGTACAACCATTTTTACAAGCAGTCACAGTTTATAAGTGGTAGTTGCATAATTGCATCTCTCACTCCAAAGCCTTACTTGTCTTCCTGCTATATGGCCAAGTCTGCAAAGGGATACTTGTACTCCTTAAATTGCTAAAGGCTAGGCTATTGAGGATTCCAGGTGTCTCAGACCACCCAGACACACATATGACCCACGGGCAGGGCCTGGCTAGGTTTAACTTCACTGAATTTTCTCCCTGCAATTCTCCTCCTTTCTTCTCCTCAGTGTTATCTGCCCTTGCTACAGACAGAGCCACCTATTACCTTCAGTTAAAGAGAAACAGCACTCTTGTTAAAGGTGGTGATGACAGATTTTACTCAGCACTGTTGTCGTAGGCAAAAGGGACTTCCCTGTAGAACTGAGCTCAATTCTGAATCCGGCAGAGGCAGCTGGGGGGTTATAACCAAAAAGCAGAGTGAGGGGGTCAGTGGATGGACAATTACTAACAAGAGGCCTCAGGGGACCCTGGCTGAACTGGCCTAGCAGGATCGTTGCTGAAGGCAAGAGTGGGAAGTAAGGCGCTGATCAGATATCAAAAGTGATCCCATAGGGTTGCAGGATTCTTACTGAACTGATTTAGCAAGAGTCTTGCTAAAAACTGGGCAGGTCCAGGACAGGGCCCCAGGATGAGGCCTCCTGGAAAAGAGGGCAGAGAGCACCCAGCACAGGAGAGTGACTGTCACTTCCCAGCAGATGCAGGGCGCTGACAACCCACAGTGAGAGTTCACTGACCTTGGGATAAGTTGTCTTAGTGGGACTTCCAACAGTCAAAGAATTGGACCAGAGCTGAGAATTCCATGAGAAGGAACCTGCATCTGAGACACGCCTCCATGGCTGCACTGATAGGGCGATGCTGTGTCTGTGGGCATTTCCTCACCACTCTCCAAAGTAGGTGGGATCTAGTCATTAAGAGCAAGGTCAAAAGAGATGACCCAGTCGTCCAAATGCAGAAGCCAAGCAGGGCCTGTCCCCCTCCTCCCTACACTGTGACTCATTTGTCATTCAAGCCCCTGCAGCCCCGCCCCCCAGCCACTAGCCAACAGTTCTTTGGGGGCTGATAAGGGAGGGGCTCTGAACTTCAGATCGCATGTTTGAGCTGGAATCGCAGGTCATCAAACCACTTGCCCCTGAGCGCCTCTGAAGATGGAGGGTACAGGTCCGAGAGCGTTCTTCCTCTTTCTTCCTCTTTCTCCCTTATTTCCCGTGTTTCCACTTCACCTCACTGTCCCCTGCACCCAGCTTCTCCAGAACATACCCCTGCACTGAACTCCTCTGGCCTATTTTAGACGGCTGGCCAGCCAGCCATGAAAACAAGAGAGACCTCGATGGCAGAAGGATAAACCTGCGCTCGTTCCTATAACAGGAGCAGAGATGGAATGTCTGCAGAAACCCAAAGGCATAGGTTTGCCACTAAGGCATGTGGGATAGAGTTCTGTCTCATATAGTCCTGGGCATTAACTAGCCCTATTTTTGAACACTGGGCTCCTCTTTAAAAAAAAAAAAATTAAAGTTGTTCTTTTTAGATGTACTTGACAGTAGATTGTATTTTGACACATACATACTGGGAGTATAATTTATTCTAATTAGGATCCCATTCTTGTGGTTGTTCATGATGTGGAGTTTCACTGGTTGGTGTGTTCATATACGAACATAGGAAAGTTATGTCTGATTCATCCTACTGTCTTTCCTGTTCCCATTCCCCCTCCCTTCCCTTCATTCCCCTTTGTCTAATCCAATGAACTTCTATTCTTCCCTCCCAACCCCTTATTGTGTGTTAGCATCCATATATCAGAGGGAACATTAGACCTTTGATTTTGGGGGATTGGCCTATTTCATTTAGCATAATACTCTCCAGTTCCATCTGTCTCTTGGCAAATGCCATAATATCATTTTTCTTTATGGCTGAGTAATATTCCATTGTGTATATGTACCACATTTTCTTTATCCATTCATCTGTTGAAGGGCACCTAGGTTGGAACTGAACTACCTGTTCAGTTCCTTTGCCCGTTTATTGATGGGGTTTGGTCTTCTCTTACCCCGTCTGTAAAATGGGAGTAATCAGACCTGGCCTATCTCATGAAGTTCTTAGAAGGCTCAAATGAAATTGTGCCTGTGAAAAGCCTCATAAACATGAAGGGGCCGCACAAAACAAAAACCGTGGAAGAGAAGCACCCCCTCTCTACCCCTGCCTTCCAGTATGTGACTCTCTATCTTCAGCCATTCCCAGAGTTACCATAAGACTCTTGCACACCGTCGATGCCACTTTCTGGGAGGCCCACGTTTGCAGTTTGTGCTCTTCATTCTGTGTCTGGTGGCTACCTGTGACTCTGCTAATGCTCACCTAGGGATCCTGTGACACCTCAGCTTACTGCCAGCTGTTGGCTCCTGATGGTGGGTGACTGTCAGTCTCCTTTTGTGCAGTGCCCAACTCCTGTGTGGCAGGCATTCACTTTACCACTGAGCTACATCCTCGGCCTCGTGGGGCATGTTAATGAAGCTGTGGGGAGAGAAGAAGCAGCCCAGTGGAAATCTACCTGACCACGAGGGGTCTAGTTTTATTTTCACTATTTGCTAAGTGAACTTAGCTTTGTCATTTCACCAGCCTGGGTCCATTTTCCTCATTGGAATGAAAGACCCATCTAGATCTTGATGGCCCATGATTCCCAGGTAGGACTAGCAGCTGTTTGGGCCCCACAGTCATGCCTGAGAGCGCTTCTGACAGGAAGGAAGCTCTGGCCTCTGGTGAGTAACAGTAGTTGATCACCAGACTCTGGTTCTCTCCCGCCCTCACCCCGGTGCAGCCCCTGCCTCTCGGCTTGTTGAGGAATGCGTGCACGCACCCCAGTAGTTTCCTCTTCCCTCCCTCCCTCTCACCGTCTTTTGGCTTTTTGCCTTCCCAGATGTGTATAAGCCAAATGGTTCCAAAGCCTTCAGGAGGCAAATGACATTGGTCACAGATAGCTTCCAAGTCAATCCAGGCTTCACCAGGCCTCTGACCTTATATCTCCAGCAGTTTATAACTCCAAGCCTATCCTTCTTGGTCTCTCCCAGCTCTGGTTTTGTCCCACAACCCATCAATTAATGGTGGGGTAGGCAGAGAGCCTCCCCTACCCACTAGAATCCCCTGCTGCTTCCCTGGAGGGGGATGAAGCTGGAGGAAAGAGAGCACTTCTTTTTTTTATATATCTATTTTTTTCGTTGTTGATGACCTTTATTTCACTTTTTTTGTATATGGTGCTGAGAATCGAACCCAGTGCCTCACACATGCTAGGCGAGCACTCTGTAGTAGTTCTACTGCCTGAGAGCACCACCCCAGCCTGAGAGCACTTCTTTCAATGTCCATCTCTCATAGTAGCATTTGGGAAGAAATCGGTCTCCAGGGGCACCTGGGGAAGAATCTCAGCCTGCAGTGAGTCAGCAGTGGTAGACTGATGGTCACACCTGGCCTGGCTCTTGTGATTTCTGGAAGGTAGCGGATTCTTTTTTCAGGGAGGGTACTGGGGATTGAGCCCAGGGACCCTTTACTATTAAGCTACTCTAGCCAAGCTCATTTCCTCTTTCCACCCTGTGGACCTTGGCCAAGGTTTTTGTTTGTTTGTTTGTTTTGGAAGTGGGGTACTGGAAGTTGAACCCAGGGGCTTAACCACTGAGCCACATCCCCAGCCCTTTTTATTTTTTTAAGTTGCTTAGGGCCTCACTGAGTTGCTGAGGCTGGCCTCAAACTTGTGATCCTCCTGTCTCAGCCTTCTGAGTTCCTGGGATTACAGGCATGCACCACCACTCCCAACTTGGCCAAAATTTTAATGATCTCTTGCCCCACCCACTTCATGCCTACCCTATGAAGGGGGGTGAGGAGCAGAAGGGAAGATAATTACTTGTACTATCTCCATCCCTCCAAGCTTACAGATTTATGAGGTCCTCAAATTATGTTGACCTTACTTTTCTATTTGTTCCTTTCCCTAGGGTATGGCAGCTGGAGAGAACTGGCCAAGGCTCTGGCCAGCAGGAACATCCCAGCTGTGGATCCCAATCTTCAATTCTACCGTCCCCAGAGGCTGACCCTCAAGGTATGTGGCAGGGGCTGCACCTTTCCCTGCTGGTGTGTTAACATGGGCCCTCAGTTGTTCCACCTCCCTTGGCTTTAGGGAAACCTCTGCTCTGTCCTGTGAGAGACAGAGGAGAAACAAGTAGTTCAATCCCAGTCTGCCATCTGGGATTTCCTGGTTGAGCCCATCCTGCCCTCCTCAAAACCTGGTGCTAGCACTAGGCCTGGCTTTCCTATTTCTGTCTTTGCCGCATTATTCAAGCCACCTTGCAATCTAACCTGCTCCATGCATGCAGCCTCCCAAGTCAACCCGCACGTCTTGGTGCTAGGAGTGCAGCTCAGTGGTAAGTGCTTGTCTAGCACTGTGAGACCCTGCATTTAATCCCCAACACCACAAAAAACAAAAAATAAAAAACAAAAACAAAAAAAACCAAACAGGCATCATGGTGGTGCATGTCTGTAATTCCAGTGACTCCGGAGGCTGAGCCAAGAGGATTGCAAGTTTAAGTCTAAGTTTGGCCATTTAGCAAGATCCTGTCTCAGAATAAAATAAGAGAGCTAGGGTGTTAGCTCAGAGGTAGAGAGTTCCTGGGTTTCATCCCCAGTACTTGAAAAAAAGAAAGAAAGAAAAGGCAAATCAAATAGCATGTCCTGCCTTTTCCTGTTATGGAGACTGAACTGTCCCTTAGTGAAAATAACCAGATGCTTGCTGCCGAAAGCCAGAGGACAAGCTAGACAGACATCCCTCCCTGCACATAGCTGGGTGTGCGGTTTGTAATGGGGCGGCATTTTGCTTGATTTAGGAAATTCCTGCAGTGTTTCTTGAGCCAATGATAGGTTGGGGAAGTTGGGGTCCAGCTCAGTCTGGAGGCCCTAATCGAATATGCAACAGACATGGATACCTAAGACTGGACCAGAACCAAAGTGAATCTGTGGACCTGCATGTCAGGGAGGATTTGTACCTGAGGGGCTCCCACTTACTGAGACAAGTAGTGACAAATCTGGGCACAGCCCTGGGGGAGGTAGAGGAAGAAGGAGTCAAAGCCCCTGCCCTCAGGAGGCCCTGATTTAATTAGGAAAAAAACCACTTTTCTCCATATGGGACAAATTGAGAAAATCTCAAAGCTCGGGAGCATATGCAGATGACACTGTTAAGGACATATTCTCCTGAGGAATATGTGTAAGTGATTGGGAGTGTCCCTTAGGTCAGAAGCTTCCTGGGGGCAGGGACTGCTTCCCCACAGGTACTTTCAAGGGTCCCTGAATCCCATTTTGTTCCCAGGTTCTCACCCTAATATTCTCACAAAGTTCATTCTTTGTTCTTCCACTAGGACCAAGAAATTGGCCAAAGTGGGAACAGTAACAACAGCTACTTGAGGTGGAACAAACCCGTACCCTGGCTCTCAGAGGTAAGGGACTCTTGTTTGACAGGATTATTATTAATATCATTTTTTAAAAATTAACAGATAATTCCAGAGATCATGGAAAACTTTCTCCTAGGGAGTATGACTGTTTGCCCCTGGGGTTCCCAGTTCATTTGATTTTCTTCCCTTAGAGAAGAAGCCCTGACATTTGCTCACGCCTACTATGTGCCAGGTCTGCATATCATCTGATGCCGCTTTTGGACCTTGTAAGGTAGTACCTTGGTGTCAGTCAGCTTTCCATTGCTGACATAAAGGACTCACAGGGAGGAAAGGTTTATTTTGGCTCACACTTTCAGAGGTTTCAGTCCATGTCACTTGGTCCCTTGCTTCTGCTTGGAATGAGGCAGTACCTCATGGTGGGAGCTTGTGGCAGAGGAGGCCTGTTCGCCTCATGGCAGCCGGAAGCAAAGAGCAGGAGGAAGGGGCCAAGGTCCCCATATCCCCTAACCATCTAACTTCCCACCCTGCCTCCGAAAGGGTCCTCCACCTCCCAGTAGGGCTGCAGGCTGTGGACCGACCATATGGGCCTTTGGGAGACATGGCAGATCCAAACTATAGGAATCATAATCCTTGTTTTATAGGTGGGAAAAACAAAGCTCAGGAAAATTACGTGACTTTCATGCCCAGGCCAATCCCTAATCTTAAAGATTTAACAAGTTTCTCTTGGACCATTAAGTCCCATAAGATATTCCAGGAAGAAAGGAGTTTATTGTTAAATGAGTTAAACAAAGCAAAACTGTGTACTACATCCTCTTCTTGCAAATGGACATTAGCATATGAAAGATCCTGAGAAGTTCTGCAGTCATCTATTCAGTTTGGTTGAGCTCAGCGTGGTCCAACTTATGTGCCCCCAAATTGCTTGTTCCATGAACTGTCTATTAATATTCTATGATGCTAGGGTTATAAGGAATATGCATGAGGAACTCTGCTTTACAAAATGTCTTATGAAACAGTTAAATGTGTGAATAAAAATCATAACCAACCGGGAAAGGTGTGTTCACTAACGCTGCATAAACAAAAAAGCACAACCATCCTCATACACTTTATTTATAGGCTTTAGTACTCTTTTCTTTTGAGTAAGAGATGGAGGCTCAAGGAAATTACTGAGCACACCCAAATAACGTCCGGTCAATGCCTGTGCTAAGACTTAGGACATGGTGCTTTGGGGATGAAAATTTTAAATTGGGTTTTATTTTAGTTTAGTTAGAATCCAGTGTCTTTTTGTCTCCAGGCCAGTGGACCTAGGTTTCTTTTCTTGATTGGGTGGTGTTGGCCAGCTCATTGTCTTCAGCCACACCTATCGCAGCTGATCTCTTTAGCCTGGGTGGTTTTATTTCCAGTCTACCCGCTTGCTCTGGGCAGGAGGGAAGGAGGCAGTACGGTACCAAATGCGTTGTTAGGTTAGCCACCCTGTGAAGCCGCCTCTTTTGAAAACCCTGAGAGAGGATGGATTACATTACTGGCACACTTGTACTAGGTGACATCACCAGGTAACTGTGCCCTGCCCCATCTGGAGATAGCGTTTTGAAAAGAAATTCTCCTACAAATCATTTGGTCTGGTGATATAGTCCTCTCTTGAGGGCAACTTGGATCATTTTTCTTAATGAACCAACTATTTTAAAAGGTTATACCGACACACTATTCTGCATTTACTAATAATTAATTTCCCCCAATTTTTTTGCAAAAGATATAAATATATACATGTGTGAATATGTAATAAAACAAAAACAGTGAACAAAAAGTAAATAATAATTAAAATAGAATTAACTTTTTTAAATTTTGAGACAGGGTCTCACTAAGTTGCTAAAGCTGGCCTCAAACATGTAATCCTCTTGCCTTAGACTCCTGAGTCACTGCAATTACAGGTGGCATCACCCATCAGGATTAATTTTTTAAAGAAATGTTTGAATCTGGGCATGGTGGTACCCACCTGTAATCCCAGCAATTTGGGAGGTTGAGGCAGGAGGATCACAAGTTTGAAACTAGCTTTAGCAATATAGCGAGACCTTGTCTCAAAATAAAAATAAAAATAAGGCCAGGCACAGTGGCGTACACCTGTAATCCCCCATGACTCAAGAGGCTGAGGCAGGAGGATCACAAGTTCAAAGCCAGCCTCAGCAATGGCAAGGCTGAGACTCTGTCTCTAAATAAAATATAAAATAGAGGTGGGGATGTGGCTCAGTGGTCAAATGCCCCTGAGCTCAATCCCTGGTACCAAATAAAATAAAATAAAAAGGGTTGAGAGTGTGGCTCAGTGGTAGAGCACCTCTGGGTTCCATCACTAATATATTGAAAGGAAAAAAAAGAAACTTGATATTTTAGTACACGCGTATGACCTTTTGGGGGTGGATGACTGGTTTCCATTGCATGTTTTTTTTTTACATAGTAAAAGAAGCTTAGAAAAATCCTTATTAGTACTTGGGTGAGATGTACATACCTGTAATCCCAGCTGCAAGGAAGGCTGAGGCAGGAGGAAAAGAATCCCACGTACAAGGTCAGCCTGTGCAATTTAGGGAAACCTTGTCTCAAAATAAAAAGGGCTGGGGATGCAGCTCAGTGCTTGCCTAGAATGCATGAGGCCCTGAGTTAAATTCCCAGTACCACAAAGTAAATAAGTAAAATGAAAGTATACAGTTCAGTAGCTTTTAGTATATTCAGAGAGCTGTGCATCCCTCATAGTCAATTTTATTGTTGATTACTTCTAACAGAAACCCTGCTCTCCCTAGCTACATCCCCTTTCCCCACCCTCATCTCCCACCCTTAGCCATCTACTTTCGCTCTCTCTGGATTTGCCTGTTCTAGATACTTCATGGAAATGGAATCATACGATATGTGGTCCTGTGTCTGCTTCATTATCTAGTGTGTTTTCAAGGTTCATCCATGTCACAGCAGGTGTCGGTATGTCACTCTTATGGCTTCATTAAATGCCATTGCACAGATCAGCCAACTTTGTAAAAAACTCTCCAACTAAGACAACAAAAGGGGTGTTTTATTGTAGATGTGTTACGCTTGCCCATGACTGAAAACAGAAAGCCACAGGTCTGGGGATGTTTTGTATGAGCAATGGGCCTCCCAGAGGTGGTCTTGGTGATGCAATGGTGGTGGGAGTTCTCTCCCCTGAGAGAGTTCTGGTCCTCAGCATGCCGTCCATCAGCTTGTACCAGCTCCCCGGCCTCTGGCATTCCTTAGTTCTGCTTCTTTGGATTCCATGGGCCCACGAGCTACGGTTTGCTTGGACCTCTCCCTACTTCTGCACTTCAGCCAATCGCTTCTTCACATGGCCCTCAGGGCTCAAAAATTTCTAGGAAGATGGTGCTAAGGTACTACATTTTATCTATCTGTTGGTAGACATTTGGGTTGTTGGGGCTTTTGGGTTTTTTTTTGTTTTGTTTTTGCTATTTTGAAAAATGCTGCTGTGAGTATTTATGTGTAAGTTTTTGTATGGATCAGGCTTTGCTGTTTTCAGATCTCTCAATCACCATCATTGTAGTTTGTCTTATATTCTGTACGTTTTAAAAAAAATTTTGTGGTGCTGGGGTAGATTGAACCCAGGGCCTCACACATTCTTGTCAAGTGCTCTACCGTGGAGCCACATCCCCAACTCTTTCATCTTTGGCTGGTGGAAGGCACTTGGTGCTTATAGAATAAAGGCAGGGACATGTTGTTCTGGGCTCAGCTTCTGCAAGCATTTGTTCGTTCAGTGATTAAGATGTGCTGGGGGCACCAGGGAGGGCTATTGACTCTTCCTGGGGAAGGAAGAGAATACTTCAGAGAAATCCTTGAGAAGAGCTCAGAAGAATGAATAGGAGTTTGACACATGGGAAACCTGATAGGACCTTTCCATCAGGAAATGGCATTTATAAAAGCAGAAGTCAAGAGCGGGACACTTTAGGCAAAGACAGACAGTTTGGTGTGGGTAGAGTGTAGGTATGATCAGGAGGAATGTGAGGTGAGACTGGCAAAGTAGGTCAATCCGAAAGGCCAGGGAGAGGTTTTTGTTTTGTTTTGTTTATTATACTGGAGATTGAACCCAGAGATGCTTAACCACTGAGCCAAATCCCCAGCCTTTTTTATTTTTAATTTTAAGACAGATTCTAAGTTGCTTAGGGCACCTGAGTTGCTGAGGCTGGCCTTGAACTTGTGATCTTCCTGCCTCAGCTTCCTGAGTTGCTGGGTTTACAGGTGTGCATCACTGTGCTGAGCCACGGAAAGAGAGGTTTTGTTCCAAAGCTGCCTGGAGGTTTAAGCAGCAGGGCAGCCTGATCAGATTTGTTTTAGAATGATAATTCTAGAGACACTGAGAGGACTCATTGGAAGGGAAGAAGCTGAGATCCACACAGGTCTGCTGCAGGCCTGGCAAGCTTGGCCATGGTCCAGCAGAGGCCGGATCAAGACCGTGAATGTTCCAGTGTGAGGACCCAACAAGCTGGCCTCACCCTTTTGATGCATGCCCGCTTTAAACCCTCCCCATTTCCACAGAGTTAATTGCTGTGTGTCCTTGGGGAGTCACTTTGCCTCTTTAAGCCTCAATAACCTCACCTCTAAAATGAGACCATTCCAAGAGTATCTTCTCCACTATTTCTCACTGGAAGTTCCAGAACCATAATTGGCCATAGATTTGCTGTGGCACTTGGAGGAACCCCTGCCCTTCCCTTAGCCCCTACTGGACAGGGAGAGTGTGAGCAGAAGGCAGGACTGGTGTGCTGGAGTCCCATATCCCTGCTAGATATAAAATCCCCCACACTTGGAGGGACACAAATCCAGGTAGGGTTCCCAGTCCAGGCCTGGGAAGGAGGAGGGTACCGACGCTTCCCTGGGATAACCCTATCTATAGCCAAGGGTAGGGCAGGCCCAGTTCGAAGGCTAGCCTGATGCTGGTCAGGGTCTAGACTCCCCAGGAAATGGCCAGCCCTTTTCCAGCAGTCCCACCTCTCCTGGTCTGGCTGCCCCAAAGCGCCCCAGGTTCCCATTCCTAAAGCAAGAAAGACCCTGAGGGGCAGGGGCAGGTGGCCGGCCAGCCTCCCTCCTTCCCCCACCCCAGCCCCCTGCAGCCTCTGACTTGCAGGCTGCACACAGTGGACTTCTCTGGTGGCCTGCCCTCTCCCCTTGCCCTCCCTCTCAGTTTCTGGATCTGCCCTGAAATCTCCCAGGGAGGAGGCAGAGAGCAGGCCGTGGGGAGGAGACAACTGAGTCTTATAAACTGGACTTGAGGAATTTCCCCAGAACTAACACAATGTCCCCTTTCTTTGCTTCCTTGAAGGCTTTAACCCGCCTCCCACCTACCCAGCCCACATGCCCTCTCCCACCCACCCCAGCCCCCAACTCATATTCCTGGGACTAATGGCTGCTTCCCAAGGTCCCACATTCCTAGCATTGACCAGGCCAGCGGGCCCAGGAAGGGCCGAGTTGCTGAAGGGTCAGGGAGGGACAGGCTGCCCCGTGTCTTTTCTGGATCCAGTTATTGGGCCATGTGACCCCCAAGGCCATGGCCATCCCGCCAGCCACACCCAGATCTCTGGCTGCTGAGGAGCTGCTGCCCTTCTGCCCTCCCTCCCTCCCCTCCCTCCTGCTGCTTCCTTCCGTCTGGGCATCCGTTTGGGTGTCCCTCCCACCTCTGCCCAGGTTTCCTAAGGGCAGCTCAGATTTTGGTATCTGATGGGCCACAAAGGGGAGGGACAGACTGGGCCTGTTTGCATAGTGTGATTAATTGAGGCCCCGGCACCTGGAGATGAAGCTCTGGGGACAGGGAGGAGGAAAGAGCCGAGCGAGGGAAATCTGAAACTCTGGATCTTCTGGGACAGCATCCCTGCGTCCCCTTTTCTCTTGAACTTTCGGCCCTTCCACCCACCCTGGGTACTGGTTTCTGCCTTAGCCCCTTCTTCTGAAGGGGGCCTCTACTCCAGGCCTTCAGGCCAGTCCCATCCCTGATCAGTGCCCTGGCCTGAAGGGGACAGACTGCTTCTACCTATCAGCGCTGCATGAGAGGCTTCTGAGTGCCTGGGAGAGCCGCGGGAGGCCCCGCGTGGGAGAAGCCCATAGGGCCCCCAGATACCTCCCGTAGCTCTTTACCAGCTGCTCCCCCAACCCCAGCCAGAAGCGTGAAGACCACTGTGTAGATAAGGTTTCACCCGCAGACAGCTGTGAGGCTTTCCTCCCATCAGGAGGTGGTAGAGGCAGTGGAGGGGAGCAAGTTCTGAGCTGAAATCCAGCTTAGCTCCTCCTCCTAGCTCCCTATCATCTCTGCTATTCTGTCATGGCTATTACCACCCTCCCTTGCCTGGGGAATGCAAACTAGCCCACTTCTTGCATGAAATGAGCAGGGTGTGTGTGTGTCTGTGTGTCTGTGTGTGTGTGTGTGTGTGTGTGTATTTGCACATGCATGGCTGGAAAGACAGACCCATCCTTAGGCCAGGCTGTGGAGGTTGTATTAGTCAGCTTTCCATCCCTGTAACAAAAATACCCGAGATAATCAACGTACAAGGAAAAAAGGTTTATTTTGGTTTATGATTTCAAAGGTTTCAGGCCATGTCACTTGGCCCCTTGTTTTTGGGCTTGTGGTGAGGCAGTCTATCATAACGGGAGCATGTGGCAGAGGAAAATCGTGCCTCCTTGTGGCAGCCAGGAAGCAAAAAGCAAGAGAAAGGGTCCAAGGCCCCAATGTTCCCATCAAGGGGACATGCCCAGTGACCTAACTTCCATTCACGAGGCCTCACCTCCTAAAGGTCCACCACTTTCTATTTGCACCATCAGTGAGGACCAAGTCTTCACCACAGGGCCTTTGGGGGTGTCACTGATCCAAACTGTGGCGGTTCCTGAGAGGAGCTGGGGCTGCCAGATAGGAACGGAGGCATGACCACGAGCCGCACCTCACAGGAGCCCTGGCTTGGCCTCTCCGTGTTCCTGGAGTCGTGGAGCCACGGGACATGGGTCAGGTGCTCACACTCACCCACCATCCTCTTCTACGTCTAGTTCCGTGGCCGCGCAAACCTGCACGTGTTTGAAGATTGGTGTGGCACTTCCATCCAGCAGCTCAGGAGGAACCTCCATTTCCCACTGTACCCGCACGTGAGTGCCTGCCAGGCAACCCTGCCTGCCTCCCTCCACCCCGGTTCCTCTGCCCCGTTCCTGTCTCTCATCTTCTGCTTCCTTCCTCGTCCTTTGATTCTTTTCTGGTCCACATTCTTCCCTTGATCTCGTGGGTCTTCCCTTCCTCTGCCAGGAATACCTCTGTTGTTCCTTCCCAGGGATTCTTTCAATTCCTCTACCACCTTCGGCATCATTTCAGTTTCAGTTATCCTAGTGGCTCAGAATCTAGTTGACTCAAAGCCACCACAGATAGTTGTGCAGGGTGTGCACTGCAGAAGGTCACTGGAATGAAGAGGCAAGTGGGAGCTGAAATCTGCGCTCTGCTGGCCAAGCCACACCCTTGGTCCCGTCCGTCTCTCTCCCCTTCTGGTTTTCCCTGAGTAGATCAGTTTGCTCAATTTCCTCTTCCCACTTCTGAGTTAGGGTCCTTCCGTTTTCCTCCCGTAGATCCGCACAACCCTGAGGAAGCTGGCCGTGTCTCCCAAATGGACCAACTATGGCCTCCGCATCTTTGGCTACCTGCACCCTTTCACTGATGGTGAGGCACCTCGAAGCCCCGTCCTCCTTTCTGTTCCAGAATTCTGCTGGGGACTCAGAGAACATGAGCCCTTAGTGGGGACATAAACCTGCTGTTGACTGACTGGACCCTCACCAGAGGACAGGGGAAATCGAGTCATGGCGAGGACCCATCCAGATCCCCCTGGGGCTGCAGCCTCTCTCCCTGTCTGTATTCTGGAGCTAGCTGGATTCTCCATCTCCACACTGCCCCCAGGATATAGAAACACCCCCCAGCCAGGCAGGGTAGCCCACACCTGGGATCCCAGCAACTTAGTGAGATCCTGTCTCAAATTTTAAAAAATGAATAAAAAGGACTGGGTGGTGGAGCGTGATGGACACGATGACCCTAGGTCCATGTATGCCTGCATCAATGGTGCAATGCTGCATCACGTACAGATGAAAAGTTGTGCTGAGATTGTGTACGATGAATCCAAATGCATTCTGCTGTCAAAAATACCTAATTAAAATGAATAAATAAATTCATTAAAAGGAAAAAAATGACAAAGAACTGGAGATGTAACTCAGTGGTAAAGGGCCCCTGGGTTCAATCTCCAGTGCCAAAAAAAAAAAAAAAAAAAAGAAGAAGAAGAAAATGTAGAGACCCTCACTCTAGAAAGAGGGAAGCCTCCGCACCAAGTCCCCTGAAAGGAACTTATCAAGTCCTAACAAAACACCTTCAACTCTATGCAATGCCTTCTTTGCTTTTACTTGGACATTCTCTCCCCACTGCCCAGGGAAAATCCAGTTTGCCATTGCTGCGGATGACAACGCTGAATTCTGGCTGAGCCGTGACGACCAGGTCTCAGGCCTTCAGCTGCTGGCCAGTGTGGGCAAGGTAGGGATGCCGTGGCCCCAGGAGCTCTCCCAGGGGTCCCAGGATCATTACTGTGAGCAACGCTGGTGTGAAGAAGGGGTGAAGAGGAGCGTGAGCTCTCACCCTACCCCATGCCACAAAGGGGTAGAGTGAGGAGTCAGAGTCTGGGGCCCCGAGAAGGCCCATCTCTGCACCGGGACCAGGCACAGACGTCTTTGGGGTTGTAGGCTCCTGAGCTCTGTGCTGAGACAGGACTTCGGCTCTGAGCTGGCTGACAGCTTGAGGCCTCTTCTAGCCATGGTGGGAAGTGCCTTCCCTGAGCCGACCAGCCCCCTCCCTCCTTGATTCTCTTCTGTTTTCTATCGCTTTCATCTTTACTCTTTCCCTCTCGCTTTTCTCCTTTCCGTCTCTTCCGTCTCCACTCATCACCTCCCATCCTTCTTCATTGTGTTCTCTATTTTTCCTTCTCTTCTCTCTCTCCCGACACCTCTAGACTGGAAAGGAATGGACGGCCCCTGGAGAGTTTGGGAAATTTCGAAGTCAAATTTCCAAGCCAGTAAGGTGAGTAGAGAGGGTTACAATAAATATTCTTTTTTAACTTTATCTTATTTTTTTTTAAATATGGTGTTGAGGAATGAACCCAGTACCTCACACAGATCAGGCAAGTGTTCTACCATTGAGTGAGCCCACCCCAGCCCACGACGGACATCATGAGGTGCCTAATGGCTCAGGCCACATCTGAGTGAGAGAGCCCAACTTTCCACCATCCCAGCCTTCCTATTCCACAGGCTCAGGGTGCCCTGGTACCCACACTCTCTGGAGTCTTTGAAACCATTCGATCTGTCCTTCCTCATTTTACAGATGAGGAAACTGAGGCCAAAGATGGCTTGTGACTTCTTGAAGGTCACACAGCTGTTCAGTAATACTCAGGCCTGGAAAAGGTCTCCGTTCTCCTGGCCCTCCTTCTTCCCATTTTCTTTGTCCCTGGAAACACCCAGACTTGTGACATCCTTGACTGGTGGCTCTGCCTGGGCAACCGGGAATTTCTTTGGGGAACTGCAGATCACCTGGCGGTGAAGATCCCTGGGTAGTCTGGAGGGAAAGCAATGATAGCTGGAATCTAAGGTGCTGCTGAAAAGGAGGGTTTGGCCCGACTTCAGAGCACCACCTGGCGGCCTGTACAAGCATTGGCTTGAAAATGATAATTGGGGCTGGACACAGTGGTAGAGCACCTGCCAGATCCGTGGTTCCACCCTCCGCACCAAAAAAGAAAAACAAACAAAACAATAGAAGGGAAAAGAAGACCACCTGGCTTGCCAAGAGCTCTTAATACGTGCCAGCTGTTAGAGTGAGTGCTTCCTGTAGAATTCAGCCCATCAGCGAAGGACTCGAACTCTGAAGCAGGGCTGCCTGGGTTCGAAGCCCCCACTCCTGCTTACTACCTCCGAGACTCTGAGAAATTACCCAGAGTTTGTGACTCGGTGTCAGTATATGTCAAGCACTTAGAGTAGCAGGCACAGGCTGCTCCTAACAGTGAACGAGTTGTTCCTCTGCTGGAGACCCCCAGTTATCCTGTGAAGTGAGGACTATGATTACCCACTGACAGAAGAGATCACACAGTTAGTAAGTGCTAGGGTGGGGCCTCTAACCCCAGGGATTAAAAAAAGGCAGGCTGCTGGGATTCTCAGAGCAGGGGAGAGGGGTGAGGGTGGTGACCTGGGGACTGAGGCTCGGTCTCCCCATTTCCCTGCTCTCCCTTCTGCCAGCCTCTCAGCCTCCCACAGGTACTACTTTGAGGTGCTGCACAAGCAGAACGACGAGGGCACCGACCACGTGGAGGTCGCGGTGAGTGCCCTGCTCTCCCTGCCAACCCCGGCTCAGTTCCTGGCACTTCCCCGCTCTTGTCCCTTGAACCCTGTCCAGAGTCCAGCTACCTCTAATCCCTCACAACCTCCTCTCTCCTTTCCCAGTGGCGAAGGAATGACCCTGGAGCCAAGTTCACCATAATTGACTCCCCTTCCTTGTCCCTCTTCACAAGTGAGTAAGCTCTACCCTGGACCGGAAATGGGGGCTGGGGTGCCCGTGCATGGGGCTTGGCACACCTGGGGAATGTGGTCCAGGGTGAGGTGGGAGGGGTAGGGGCTAAAGTGCTTGGGACATGGTATGAAGGTCCAAAGCAATGAGCAGAACCTAAGGGACCTTACTGTCAGGGGGTCTTTCATTTTCCAGAGTCAACAACCCCTGTAAAATCCTGCTGGGAGCTCTCTGAGCACTCTCTTTAGAGCAGTGCCATTGCCAGGCATGGTGTCACAGGCCTGTAATCCCAGTGGCTGAGGCAGAAGGATTACAAGTCTGAGGTCAGCTCAGCAACTTGGCGAGGTCTTATGCAACTTAGTGAGACCCTGACTCAAAATTTAAAAAAAAAAAGGATTGGGAATGTAACTCAGTGGCAGACCGCCCCTAGATTCAATCCCCAGTACCAAAAAAGTAAAAAGAAAAAAAAAATTAAGTAAAAAGAGGGGTTAGGGGTATAGCTCAGTAGTAAAGCACTTGCCTAGCATGCATGAGGCCCTGGGTTTAATCTCCAGCACTGAAAAAAGAGAGAGAATCCACACAATGGAAGAAAATATGTACAAATCATGTATCTTATAAGGGACTTTCCTTTTCTTTGTGGTACTGGGGATGGAACCCAGGGGCACTATATCACTGAGCCACATCCCCAGCTCTTTTTACTTTTTATTTTGAGACAGGGTCTCACTAAGTTTCCCAGGCTGGCCTGGAACTTGGGGATCCTCCTGCCTCAGCCTCCTGAATCACTGGGATTACAGGTGTGTGCCGCCACATCTCACTCCAGTCCCTTAATTGCAACCCTGGTTCTTGCAAAGCCAAGGCAAGAGAAGAAGAAACAGTAATCTCCTTTAACTTTGTAGGAAATGAACTCTTTAGTTGTATTTTTTACTGCTTATCATTTCCTTATCAAGATTTGTATCTGGAGACCCCACTAAAAATAAATATGGTGGGATATGGGGGGTGTGGCTCTCTGGTGCTTACCTAGCATGCGCAAGGTCCTGGGCTTCCTCCCCAGCAACACCCTCCCCCCGCCAAATCCGTGGACTTCCATGGCAGGTGCAAGAAAAGTAGGCAGGTCTAGAACCCCATGGGAGGATGGGAAAGGCATGCCCAGGGAAACTGTTGTGATGGTGGGAAGTCAGTGTGTTGGGTGGAGACAGAACAGGACAGTCTGGGCTCATGGGAGAAGGTGGCATGGTTGGTGGAGGACATTGCTGGTGACCAAAGTAGAAGGCCAAAGGGCAGAGGGTACAGGTCATGAGATGCTGGGATAGGGCAAGAGGATGAAGGGGTGTTGGAATCCACAGATTCAATGTGAACCAAGAAAGAGGCCCATAGCAAAGTTCAGGTAAGAACGAGTAAGGGGCGCCAACAGTAGCTAGCCGTGGGTGTAGAAGGAAGAACTCTATCATGCTATCTGGGGCTGAAGACAAAAAAAAAAAAAACAGAGGGCAGAGAAAAGCAAGCAGACCCCAAGTGGTGTGGTTAGAAAAGAGATGAGGTCAGCTGGGGATTTGGCTCAGTGGTGAAAGCTCATTTGCAGACCTCTAGGTTCAATCCTCAGTATTGCAAAAACAAAGCAGAACAGAACAGAAAAGGTCAATATGCATGAACTTGGTAAAGACACCAGAGGCTGATCTCCTATTTTGGCTGTTGGGAGCTGTTCTTCACACTAGGGGGCGCCCTACTCATTGTGGTTGTTGATTTGCATGCAGTCTTTGAGGCCTCATAACACAGGTGCTAGAACTCTATTGCCTGGGTTCAAGCTGGGATTTCCCACTTGCAGTTGTGTGATCTTAGGCAAATGACTTAGATTCTTATACTGAAGTCTGTAAAATAGAAATAAATATAGTACCAGTTGAGCATACCTAATTTGAAAATGTGAAATCTGAAGTGCTCTGAAATCCAAAACATTTTATTATTTTAATTTTTTGCATTACTGGTGATTGAACCCAGGGGCACTCTACCACTGAGCTACATCTCTAGCCCTTTTTAGTTTTTGAAACAGGGTCTTGCTAAGTTGCCAGCCCAGCTTCAAACTTGCAATCCTCCTGCCTCAGCCTCCTGAGTTGCTGTGATTACAGACAAACACAGCTGAAATCCTGAAAGTTTTAAGCACCTGATGGATTTTTGGACTGGAGATGCTCAAGTATGCAAATCCTCCAAAATCCAAAGAACTCCAAAATCTGAAACACTATTTCAGATAAGGGATACTCCACCTATACCTAAGTCATATGGTAGTTTTGAAGATTAAATGGATGAATATTTGTAAGACACTTGAAATAGTACAAAATAAATACTATATAGGTGTTGGTTAAATAAATATAATGGGAACTTTCTATAAGATAGCATTAATCCCATTTTGTGAAAAAATAACAGAGCACATCTTGGACTGCACCTTCTAGAATACAGGAGCTGTCAGGGTCCCTTCCCTTGTCCCTCAAAGGCAAGGAGGCGGGATTCTTCTGAGACTCACAGCTTCCTTCTCTTCTTTCTTCCCTGGGCCAAGATGAGACCATCCTAAGGATGGATGAGGTGGGTCACATCCCACAGACGGCAGCCAGCCACGTGGGCTCCTCCGACTCCTTTGCCAGAGATGAGCAGCCTCCTGCTGACATGCTTCGGCCTGACCCTCGGGACACCCTCTATCAAGGTAAGACTGGCCACATGCCACCTGGAGGCAGCACACTGCCAGTTCCCTCTGTGTTGATGGAGGACACTCAGGAGACTGGGCCATTCTACCACAATATCCCAAAAGTCCCAGGATCTTTCCCCCTTGTATACAATAGAACATGCATACAAGAAAGCACAAAGATATTTACATCCAATTTGACATTTCTTTGTTGTTGTTGTTTTGTGCTGCTATAAACAAACCCAAGGCCACGTGCTAGTCAAGTGCTCTACCACTGAGCTACATTCCCAACCCTTTTAAGATTTTTTTTCTTTTGAGACAGGATCTCACCAAGTCCAATTTTACAATTCTATAAATTATTACAGAGCAAATATATCTGTATGACCACTACCCAGGAAAAGAAATAGAATCAGAATCCAGAAGTCCCCATGCATCCTTCCTGTACCACAAATAAAATTCCAACTCTTTGTCATTTAATGAGAAATATGTTGACACGAAAGCATTACTTTTGTTTGTTTGGTGCTGGGGATGGAACCCATGACCTTGAGCAGGCTTCTGGGTCAGGCTGGGAGGGGCAAGCATGGTAGGGGTTCAGATCATGCAGCCCTGCCCCTGAGGATCTTAAAAATTCAAGTCACAGCCAGGCACAGTCATGCACCCCAGTAATCCCAGTGATTCGGGAGACTGAGACAGGAGGATGCCAAGTTCAAGGCCAGCCTTAGCAATGCAGCAAAACTCAAAATAAAAAGGGCTGCAGGTATTCCTCAGCGATCAAGTGCACCTGGGTTCAGTAATATGCTTTACCATAGAATTAATCCCAAGTAGTGTTTATATTTTATAAGATAACAATGCTTTCTCTCCCATTTCCCCAGTGGGGGGAGGGATAAAGAAAAGACAACTGGAAGATGAAGGGATTCTTGACCTATGAAAAGAAATCCAGTTATTGGTACTGCACTAGGGTGGCTTGTGGCCTCTCAAAAGTCTCTAGACCTTATTAGTGACTTTATAGGATAGGCCAGTGCTTGATTCCACAGTCACATTGTGCTTTGCATGTCCTCTGTTCTCTGCCACCAACGTGTTCCTTGAATACCCCTGCCCCTGGAGAGAGGTGCCAGCCTATTTGGTAGCCTCAGCTGATGGACATGATTCACAGCTACACCAGTGAATACTGAGAAGTGGCTACTCAGAGGACTTCAGCCCTCACTCTCTTCCAGGTGCCTTCTCCATGGCTCTAAGCCAGCCCCATTTATGCTCTCATCCCCTGCCTTCAATCCTCTTCCTTTCCTGTCCTCAGTGCCTCTGATCCCCAAGTCCCATCTCCGCCACATCCTGCCTGATTGTCCCTACAAACCTAGCTACTTGGTGGATGGGCTCCCTCTGCAGCGCTACCAGGGCCTCCGCTTTGTAAGTCTTGGATCTGGGTTTGGGGCAGGACTGGGGAGGGATTATTGGCTGTGACTAGGGTGGGTGGTCCTGAGGCTGACTCCCCAGTTTCCCAAGGCCCCATCCCAGCAGACAGGATGGTCCCACAGGTTCCTGGGCCAGGCAGAACTTCCATTCTACATGGACTAACCCAGACAGACTGTTCTGCAGGGGATGCAAATAGGTGCTGTGCCTTAGGATCCCCCGCCCCCCAACACACACCAACTGCTACAGTGACGATGTCAGGTGGCCTGGCTGAGGCATCCTACAGTCCCTGCTCCTAGAGCCACACATTGTCCTGCTCAGTCCCACTGGCCTGCCAGTCAGTGGCATTTGTTAAGCTCCAATAAGGCACTGGGGTAAAATCAACAATGAGGACCTAGAGCCCATTTAGAGGCCAAAGAGGCAGAGTGAACACTGTATATTCAGCTGTGAGATTGTGAGAGAGATGGGGGCAGGAAGGAAGTGGTCAGAGTCATCATGAGGCCTGAGAATTGTTTTTTGCGGCAGTGATCTCGTCTAAGGAGGGCAAAGGAGGCAGTATAGTCAGTAAGAAGAGAGGCTGTTTGGACTGTAGGAGGTGGCAGGAAACCTTCAGAGGCTACAGGAGAAGGAGGGGATGGATTTGGCTGTAGCTGGGGGGTTTGATCCAGAAGAGGAGATGAGGCAATGTGGACTAGACAACTTGACTCAAGGGTGTGTTAGGTCCAGAGGACCCAGGAGAGAGACGTGATGGGTAGAGGAGAATCCCCGGCAGTGTAACCAAACGTTTCATTCAGAGTAGCCCGTTGCTCCCTGCCATAGACAGGTCCCTAGGAGCTCTATATTTTGATAACTAGGGATAGGCTAACCCGGCTAACTAGTTCCTTAACAGGATCCCACCCTCTTCCTTCTGCTTCTGCTTTCTCCACTCCCAGGTTCATCTGTCCTTTGTTTATCCCAATGACTATACCCGCCTGAGCCACATGGAGACCCACAATAAATGTTTCTACCAGGAAAATGCTTACTACCAGGACAGGTAAGTGGCACTGAATGGGGCAAGAAGGTAGCCTTATTCCCCGCCAGGAGAGCTGCTTGGACTAGAGTGGCCCCAAGTGCCCTCCCCGTCCTAGGAGTCTTAGCTCTTCCTGGGTACCTCCCTCCCCCGACACACACACATCCCCTTCCCTAGTCTCCTTCTTCATTCCAGCCGATAGCTGAGCCTGCATGGCACCTGAAGGCAATCCACATCTCTGTTCCTCCTACAGGTTCAGTTTTCAGGAGTACATCAAGATTGACCAGCCAGAGAAGGAGGGGCCCAAGCATCCAGGTACAGAGTGACCGCTGAGGCTTCTGGGTCAGGCTGGGAGGGGCAAGCATGGTAGGGGTTCAGATCATGCAGCCCTGCCCCTGAGGATCTTAAAAACTCAAGTCACAGCCAGGCATAGAGGTGCACTCCGGTAATCTCAGTGATTCGGGAGACTGAGACAGGAGGATCCTAAGTTCAAGGCCAGCCTTAGCAATTCAGCAAAGCTCAAAATAAAAAGGGCTGGAGGTATTGCTCAGCGATAAAGTGCACCTGGGTTCAGTCTCTAGTACTGCAAAAAAAAAGAAGAAGAAGAAGAAGAAAAAATCCAAATTGCATTGACCCCTCCCCTCCCCCAAGGGAATAGAGAACAACATTCTCAACTTTTCCATATCAAGGTACATGTGAAGAATGACACCGTTTTTAACAGCGTGCTAGGGTTAGCTGGCAGAGATTTAGAGCCCTAGAGATTACTTGGATTACTGGAGGGGAAAACGATCCTTGGCCTACCATTTGGGAAGTTTTGCTAAGGAGAGGCCCTTTCTTCTTTTTTTTGGTGGGTGGAGGTACCAGGGATTGAACTCAGGAGCACTCGACCACTGAGCCACATCCCGGGCCCTATTTTATATTTTATTTAGAGACAGGGTCTCACTGAGTTGCTTCGCTTTTACTGAAGCTGGCTTTAAATTCGTGGTTTTCCTGCCTCATCCTCCCCAGCCGCTGGGGATTACAGACATGCATGGCCTTTCTTCTTGAGGGAGTATGGCATGTCTGAGACCATTTATTGGGTCCTAAAAGGGGTCAGACACCTGCTGTGCACTTTATATACTTTATTAGTGTACTTTTGTTTTTGTGGTGCTGAGGATTGATCCTAGGTTCTCACACGTGTTAGGCAAGTGCTCTATCACTGGGCTACATCCCCAACCCTACTTTATGCATTTATATCACTCAGTCTTCATAATCACCCTCTGAGAGGTGGATTTTTGGAGCCTTAATGCAGATAAAGAAGCTGGGGTTAATTGAAGTTGAAAAACTTTCCCAAGGTCTCACAATTCATTGGCAGAGCCTGGATCCCATCCCCATCTGGAGCCCCTTGGTGTCTCACACGCATCCTCAGCAGCAGCCTTCTCTGTCTTCTTGGGAAAAGGTTGAAAACTCTGATGAGGAATGGTTATTATTAACAGGTTTTGAGGAGGACCTTCTAGAAGAATCCCAGTATGAAGAAGTGGCAGAGGAGACCCCTGCCTCCCAGGACCAGGAGACCAGGATACGAGAGGGAAAACAAATGGTTGCCTCTGTCCCCGGCCAGGAGGTCACTGACTACCGCCTCCGAAGCCTGCGGAAGCTCCTGGCTCAGCCTCGGGGGGCCCCGCCGGCTCCCATTTCCAAGCATAACTCCACTGGTCCCTTCCCAGTGAGGGCCAGTGACATCCCAGTCCTGTCACCAGCGAGGAGGAAGAGAAAACCTACCCCTGAACCCAGCCGAGATTCACCTCATTCTGACAAACGGGCCCCTGGGAACCTGCCTCGAATTAAGAGCCCCAGGCCCACTGGTGACCGACCCCAGAAAACTCTAGAGCAGTCCCAGTGGCTGAACCAAGTGGAATCCTACATTGCAGAGCAGAGAAGGGGTGACAGGATGGAGCCTCTGGCCCCAAAATGGGGTTGGCATGGAGAGGAGGAAGTGGTGGCGGCTGCAGGCCAGGAAGGACAAGCGGAGGGAGAGGAAGAGGGGGAAGAAGAAGAGGAAGAGGATATGAGTGAGGTGTTCGAATATGTCCCTGTGTTTGACCCAGTAGTAAACTGGGACCAGACCTTCAGTGCCCGGAATCTCGACTTCCAAGCCTTGAGGACGGATTGGATTGACCTGAACTGTAACACATCTGGCAATCTGCTGCTTCCAGAGCAGGAGGCCCTGGAGGTCACACGGGTCTTCTTGAAGAAGCTCAACCAGAGGAGCCGGGGGTAAGGTAAAGGGCTTTCCTGGGGCCAAGGGGTGGGGTGCTGCTGGC
The DNA here is from genome assembly GCF_045843805.1 of Urocitellus parryii. NCBI lineage: Eukaryota > Metazoa > Chordata > Mammalia > Rodentia > Sciuridae > Urocitellus > Urocitellus parryii. The sequence goes on along the minus strand of NC_135535.1, from coordinate 117,799,327 downwards.
TGACCAGGAGGGCAGGGACCTGAGTGCTGGTAGCAAGCGCCCCTGCTGCAAGAGAGTGGAATTTCCCTCCCAACCCAGGCTCCTAAGAAGGACAAGTGCCTAGGGCCCCTGCCCCTGCAATGATCGGCACCAGTCAGTCCTTTGTTCCAGTCAGGCAGGTTCTAAAATACCTGGGTATCTGACCCAGGCCCCCAGAGAAGGCTTGGTAGATAGGGTACCCTCCCTCAGAGAGAGACAGAGACAAACAGGAAGAACAGAGGCTAAAAGTACAAATTAAGACCTCAGGGCTAAACCAAGCATGTTGGTATATACCTGTAAATCCAGTGGCTGCTGAGGCAGGAGGGTCTCAAGTTCCAGATCAGCCTTAGCAAGTCGGCAAAGCCCTAAGTAACTTAGCGAGACTCTGTCTCAAATTTAAAAATTAAATAAAAATATGTTAGGGCTCAGTCATGAGGCATGTCTAGGGATGGATATATGTATATATATATTTGTAAATAGATCTTTTATTTTATCTATCTATTTATTTATTTATATGCAGTGCTGAGGATCGAACCCAGGGCCTCGCACATGCCAGACAAGTGCTCTACCCCTGGCCACAACTTCAGCCCCTGGAGTTCTATTTTAAGACAGAATTTCATTTAAGTTGTCCAAGCTGGCCTTGAACTTGTGATTGGCCCTGCTGTAGCCTCCCAAGTAGCTGGGATTACAGACTTCTGCCACCAAACCTGGCCAATTCATTGGTTTTAAAAGTATATTCACAATATTATGTAATTTTCACCACTAATTCCAGAACATTTTTATTACCTTTATTACCTTTTTTTATAGCCAAGTGCTGTGGTACATCCTATAACCCCAGGAGCTGAGGAGGGTGAGGTAGGAGGATTGCTTGAGTCCAGGACTGGAGGCCAGCCTCGGCAACATAGGAAGAACACTTTTCTAATTAAAAGAAGGAAGGGATTTAAAAGAAACTCTGCATCTGTTTGTGGTTTCTTCTCATTCCTCCCTCCTCCCAGTCCCTGGCAACCACTAATGCACTTTTTATCGCTATAGAATTGCCTATTCTGGACATGTCATATAAATGGAATTATATAATATGTGTCCTTTTGCATCTGTCTTCTTTCACTTAGCAAAATATTCTCAAGGGTCATCCATGTTATAGAACATGTCAGTTACCTCATTCCTCTGTCCTGGTGAATGATATTTCATTGTATTAGATATACCACATTTTGTTTATCCATTCATCAGTTGATAGACATTTGGATTGTTTCTACTTTTTGGTTATTACAGATACATTGCTGCAGTGAATATTCATGTATCAAATTTTGTGTGAACATGTTTCATTCCTCTTGGGTATTTGTACACCTAGGAGTAGAATCTCTAGGTCACGTGGTAACTCTGTGTTTAACATTTTGAGGAATTGCTAAGCTGTTCTCCAAATCAGCCACATCAGCAGCATGTGAGAGTTCCAGTTTCTCTACATCCTCATCTGCACTTGTTATTTTCCATTTTATTTTGTTTTAAATAACCATCTAATGGGAACAAAATGGAATCTCGTTGTGATTTAGGAGTCCTCTCCCAATAATCCACAATGTTTAATATTGTAGAGGTTGGAGGTGGTTGAGTGCTTGCTTAACATGCATGAAGTTAAACACAGCTCAATAAATAAATAAACAAACTTTACTGTAAAATATAAATGCTGAATGCTCCAATTCACACATGGATTTGTCATAAATTTTACTTAGCCCAGATAATTTATATGAATAAATTAAATGTGTAATAAGTTATTGATGTTTTTTTTCCTTAAATGTAATTATAAATTATTGAGTTCTTCACCAGTCATGTAATTATTAGTAATTATTAGTTTTCTTTTTCTTTTTTTCTTTTTTTTTTTTTTTTTTTGAGATGGGTCTCACTATGTTGCTCAGGCTAGTCTTGAACTTGTGGACTCAAGTGGAAGACAGGCAACACTACTAGGACGCAGGGCTTTGTGCATGTCAAACATGTGCTTTATCACTGAGCTACATCCCCAGCCTTTTTTTTTTTTTTCTTAGTTGTAGAAGAACACAATACCTTTATTTCATTTGTTTATTTTTATATGGTGCTAGGGATTGAACCCAGTGCTTCATGCATGCTAAGCAAGCACTCTACCACTGAGCCACAACCTGGCACCCCGACCTTTTTGTTGTTGTTGTTGTTGTTGATGATGCTGGGGATTGAACTCTCCGCCTGGAGCATGCTAAGCAAGCACTCTATCACTGAGCTACTCCACGAGCCCTGCCAGCCATATTTTTTATTTGAATTGATGCTCAGTAACTATGCATAATTATGGGATAGTGTGACAGTTCAATACAAGTATACAGTGTATAATGATTAGAGAAATTGGCATATATCTCTCCTTCCACATTTATCATTTCTTTGTGTTAGGAGCATTTAAAATCCTCTCTACTAGCAAGTTTGAAATAATTAATTAATTTTTTCTACTATATTTATCCTACTGTGCTATAGAACATTACAAGTCATTCCTTCTATCCACTGAACCCCAGTACTCATTAACCATCCTTCTCCATCCCTACTTTTTCCCCCATCCCCTTCCCAGGCTCTGGTAATCACTGTTCCATTCTCTACTTCTGTGAGATCAATTTTTAGCTTCCACACATAAGTAAGAAAATGCAGTATTTGTCCTTCTGTGCCTGACTTATTTTACTTAACATAGGTCCTCCATTTCCATCCATGTTGCTGCAAATGATAGAATTTTATTCTCTGTATGGTTGAATAATATAATTTTGTATATATTCAACATTTTCCCATTCATCTGAAGATTAGCATTTTGGTTGATTTGATATCTTGGCTGGTTGAATAGTGCTTCAATAAACATGTGAATGTAGTTGTCTCTTCGGCATACTGATTTCAGTTCCTTTGGATGTATGCACAGTAGAGGGATTACTGGATCCTATTGTAGTTCTAGTTAGAGTTTTTGAGAAATCTCCTACTGTTTTCTTTAGCGGTTGTACTAATTTACATTCCCAAGACTCTGTGAGAGTTCCCCTTTCTCTACATCCTGGACAGCTTGTTGTTGTTGTTATATTATGACTTTTTGACAGTAGACATTCTTGTATTTAATATTTTGTTTTAGTTGTAGTTGGACACAGTATCTTTATTTTATTTTTATGTGGTGCTGAGGATCGAGCCCAGTGCCTTGCATGTGCTAGGCCAGTGCTCTACCGCTGAGCCATAACCCCAGCCCTGACGGTAGGCTAAAATGATATCTCATTGTTGTTTATTTGCATTTCCATGATGATTAGTGATGTTGAACATTTTTTTTATATACTTATTGTCCTTTTATATATCCTCTTTTAGGAAATCCCTATTCAGGTGTGATGCATGCATATAATCCTAGTGACTCAGGAGGCTACAGCAGGAGGATCTCAAGTTTGAGCCCAGCCTTGGCAACTTAGCAAGGCCCTGTCTCAAAATAAAATAGCCAGTGGTGGGGCTCTTACCTTGCATGTTCAAGGTCCTGTGTTCAATTTCTAGAACTGCAAAGAGAGAGAGGGCAGGGTGTGGAGAGCAGGGAGGGAGAGAAATGTTTATTCAGGTCATCTTTGCATTTTTAAATCATATTATTGAGGTGTTTTTTTTTTTTTTTTTTTTTTTTGCTGTTGAGTTGTTTTGTGTTTCTTATGTATTCTGGATGTTAAACTTTCATTGATGAACAAGTTGCAAATATTTTCTCCCTTTCTGTAGGTTGTTTCTTCACTCATTGTGTTTGTTTTTTTTTGCAATGCTGGGGTTCAAACCCAGGGCCTCACACATGCTAGACTGATGCTTTTCCACTGAGCTACACCCCCATCCCAGAAACTTTTCTCTGACATTTCATCTCCTGTGCTGTCAATGGATTCTGTTATTATAGCATCATGATTTGTTTGGGGCATTTTCTTCCCTTGTTTTTTCATGTTGTTCATGTGTCTTCCTCCTAGGTATTACAGTTTCTACACTATAATTTTGTAATGTCTCTGCAGGTTACCAATACCTCACCTCTGGTGTAACCAGGCCTGTGGGGACCTTGGTGATGGTCTTCCCCATCCTGGCTGTTGTCTCTAGATAGAAACAGGCCAGAACAGCCACGTATTGGTAGATGGGGGGACCGCAGTACCATCGTTCTCCTCCTCTGGGAGTGGGGCCGCATTGGTCTACTCTGCCTCCTCCACTCCTTGGGCAGGGGTTCGGCTCCCAGAAGCTTTTTAGTCTGATGTAATCCCATTTGTCAATTTGTGCTTATGGGGTCATATCTAAAAAATATTTGCCCAGATGAATGTCCTAAAGCTTACTCCTGTTTTCATAGTTTCAGGTCTTAAGTCTGATTCATTTTTGAGTTGATTTTTTTTGTATGTGGTGAGAAATAGGAGTTTTGTTTTATTTTTCTGCATGTGCACATCCTGTTTTCCCAGCACCCTTTATTTCAACAGACTGTCCTTTAGATAATTTGTGTTCTTGCTGCTTTTGATTGGCTGCAAATACCTGGATTTATTTCTGGGTTTTCTATTATGTTTCATGGGTCTGTGTGTCTGTTTTTATGCCAATACCATGCTGTTTGTGATTTTGATTTGCATTTCTCTAGTGACTAATGATGTTGAGCCAACCAGTCAACATATCTTATCAGAATGTTAATTTGAACAAGGAATTTTTATTAACTAGAGTCAATTTATCAAGGAACCTCATCACGGTGACCCCTCATATTCGCCTTGGATACTTAGAATGTTTAAGCTATAAAGGACCTTAGAGATGATCACAGCTCAGTAGGTATGTGTTTAAAGATGGAGGCACTGAGCCCTGGAGAGGTTGTGCAACTAACTTCCCTTGGTCCCTTAGCTTATGGAAAAGCTAGAATAAAACCCAGGGTCTCCTGATAACTGATCTCATGGGCTTCTACCACACATGCTCCCTTCACAGTGCAGGGAGGATTACTCATGTCTCCCACCTTTTCTGCCACAGGAGGTACCAGCTGCAGCGCATCGTGAATGTGGAGAAGCGTCAGGATCAGTTACGTGGCGGTCGCTACCTCTTGGAGCTTGAACTACTAGAACAAGGCCAGCGCCTGGTGCGGCTCTCCGAGTACGTGTCCACACGAGGCTGGCAAGGTATTGATCCAGCTGGTGGGGAGGAGACGGAGGCCCGGAATCTGCAGGGCCTGGTCTGGAGCCCACACAGACGTCGGAGACATGTCCTGAATGTCCGGGATCCAGAGCCCAAGCTTTGCTGGCCCCAGGGTTTCTCATGGAATCACCGAGCTGTGGTCCACTTTGTCGTGCCTGGTAAGCCCCAGGAGGGTGGGGATCCTAATGATAATTATGAGCACCCAGACCTGTTTTCTCTGATTCAATCTCCCAAGAGTTTGTTGAAGAAGACACTTTATAATTAAGGAAATGGAGCCTCCCACACACAAAAAGGAATGAGCTTAAGGTTACATGACTGGTAAATTAACTAAGAATAGGTGCTGACTTGTAGGCCAGTGATCTTTCTTTCACACTAGGTTTCAGAACTGGATGTGATTATGAACTGAGATTGTTGACTAAATAAGATAAGGAGGATACTGTACACAATGGCTTTATTATTATTTATTTATTTCAGTGCTGGTGTTCAAACCCAGGGCCTCAAGCATGCTTAGCAATCACTCCACAACTGAGCCATATTCCCAGGCCTAGAGTGGTTTTTACTGATTTATTTGTTTCTTTTTGGTTCTGGGATTGAACCCAGGGACACCCTACCACTCTGAGCCACATCCCCAGCCCTTTTTATTTTGAAACAGGATCTTGCTAAGTTGCCAAGAGCCTTGCTAAATTGCTGAGGTGGGCTTTAAACTTGCAGTCCTCCTTCCTGCCTTAGCCTACCAAGTGACACGGATGACAGGCGTGCACCACTGTGCCAGGTCCCACATGGTTTTGGTAATGAGAAGGGAAAACTTATAACAGGCAGGAGAATTACAGTATTGCAGGAAAGGATTGAAGGGTAGTAATATAGACAGAAAAGAGGTCTGATGGTTTGCTAGGAGAGAGCTGATGATGAGCCCTAGCCCCAGGCCTTCTCTCAGGGGCCTTCTCTCAGGTTGTTCATGGAGCTGGATAGAGAGGCCAGGTTACTTGTCAGCACTCCCTCTCTTTGGTTCTCTGCTCTTGCTAAATGATTTCCTATAGCCACATTGTTCCCTAAGCAAAGGTCTAGTGGGGACTCCAGACTCACATTGGAGCTTACAGTGGAGATGATCGTCTTTCACTTACCTGTTTCTTTCTTCCTGCCTGGCCCACCGGGGCAGTGAAGAACCAAGCACGCTGGGTGCAGCAGTTCATCAGAGACATGGAGAACCTGTTCCAAGTCACCAATGACCCACACTTCAACATCATCATCACTGACTATAGCAGTGAGGACATGGATATCGAGACAGCTCTGAAGAGATCCAAGCTGCGGAGGTGAGGAGGACCCCTGACCAGGCCACAGCCTGGGCTGGCTCCTTCCTGAAGTCCTAGGCTTTATTCAGTCCAGTGCAGAGCCAGAAGTCCCACCCAGTCACCAGCTTTTCCCCAAGGACTTACCTGCTGATATGAACCCCATCCCAGGAACACTCCATCTCTTCTGTGCTAAAGAAGAGCTTTCCTCTTCCTCCAGGGGACCGCTGCAGATGAGTCCTAATCCTCAGCCCCTGTTTTCTCCTCTTCCTACAGCTACCAGTATATGAAGCTCAGTGGAAACTTTGAACGCTCAGCTGGACTTCAGGCTGGCATAGATATGGTGAAGGTAATCAGTCTGTAGGGGGCTTAGGAGATGTGATTAGAGACTGGTTAAGAGGTAGAGAGGCATTTGAGATGTGTCAGCTCCTGAAAAGGGAAGGGTATGGGGACACATTGGTATTAGTCCCACAGTCATATTTTGTTACTACAACAAAATACCTGAGAGAATCAACTTAAAAAGAAAGACAGGTTTGTTTTATCTCATTGTTTCAGAGCTTTCAGTTCATAGTCACTTGGCCCCATTGCCTTTTGTCCAGGGTTGATGCAAAACATCATTGTGGAATGAAGGACGTTCCTCACTTATTGGTGGCCAGAAAACAAAAGAGAGATACAAAGGGACCAGAGTCCCAATACCTCCTTTAAGGGCACTAGCTCCCCCCACACAGGCCCACCTCCTAAACATTCCACTGGCTTCCTAGAGTGCTACAGATGGGCCACCAAACCTTCAGCTCATGCATCTTTGAGGGACACTTATCCAAAGCGTAGCCAGGAGCATTTTCCCTGCTATGCTGCAGGCCCAGGCCAAGTGTGGGACTAAGCAAATGACAATGGAGCATTTGTCCAGAGTCCTCAGAGCCCACAAAAATTGGGGGGAGTCAGAATTCACTGTTGGATGGTAAGAACTCTGTTCTGATGCTCAGTGGTGTGGAAACCCGCCCAGTGGTTAGTTCTGTGCAAGTTTGTTAGTCATTCTAATGGAGAAGAGCCTGGGGATTCTCCTAGAGAGTGGCCTCCCACCAGCCCTCTGCTGACCCTGCACCCTCCCCCTACTTTTTTTTTCTTCCATGGTCATGCAGCTCTTGGTTAAAAGGGCTGCCAGTGGGAGGCAGGTGGCCCCAGTCATGCACAAGCCTGTACTCTGGCTCTGCAGCCTGATCCCCAATGCAACGCACAGGCACAGCTGACCCTGCCCTTTCTGTCCCCAGGACCCACACAGCATCATCTTCCTCTGCGACCTCCATATCCACTTCCCTGCTGGAGTCATCGATACCATCCGGAAGCACTGTGTGGAGGGGAAGATGGCCTTTGCCCCGATGGTGATGAGGCTGCATTGCGGAGCCACCCCACAGTGGCCTGAGGGTGAGCCCTGCTCTGAGCTAGGGAAGAGGAAAAACCTTTGTGGCCTTGGTTCTCAACCTCAGAGCTGGAAACAGTCATATTTGTGAACATCGTCATCCTCTTTTCCTGCCCTGCCCCCCCCCACCATTACCTTTGCGCCTCCGGACAATCCAGAGAGAAGTGCCCCGAGCTGTGCTGACAGCCACAGCCAGAGATGCAGCAGTGAACATTTCCCACCCATCTTCCCCTTCATTCATTTGCCAAACATTTATTAGAAATTTAATGTGTGTTGTGTGCTGTGCCCCTGTGAGGATATGAAGGTGGGAAGAGGAAAATGCAGTAAACTGACCTGCAGCTGTGTGTTGTGTGGCTGCTGTTGTCAGATCCTGTCACCAGCCTGTGGTCAGTGCTATATTTGGTGGACCCTAACCTTGGTTAGAGGGCTTCTGCCCAAACAGGCAAGGGACCTGTTCAGCTAAAACAGCATTCAGCTTTAGTCACCCCCACCCTCCCTCTTTCAGAAAAGCCTCTAAGAGCACAGCCCAGAAGCCTTTTGCATTTCTTCCTTTTGACCGTGGCTCATCTCACCCGGAGCTTCTTGTCTGTCCACAGGCTACTGGGAGGTAAATGGATTTGGGCTGCTTGGCATCTACAAGTCAGACCTAGACAAAATCGGGGGCATGAACACTAAGGAGTTCCGAGACCGCTGGGGTGGAGAAGACTGGGAGCTGCTGGACAGGTGATTCGGGAAAGGAGGGCGTCCAAGACATCTGCTGGAATTGCATTCCATACTGTGCTCTAAGGAAGGAACAGAGCTGGATCACCCAGCTGGGCCCCTTGGCTGCCGATTTCCCCATGAACAAGTAAAAGGCACGGGTTCTGAGGAAGCTCTCAGGTGACTGCCTCACACACACTCTGTAAGCTAGCAGAGAGGAATGATACTCCTGCCGTCTGTGTCACAAGGCTGCTGTGACAATTAAACTGCTCAGTAAACTGTCAGAGGAAAAGCAAAAACAGTTGATCTGTAAAAGTTCAAGTGGTGATGTTCCCAGCACCAGGTGAGGCGCTCTGGCGAATATAACTGCCTCGTCCCTAAACTGGGTAGATCTCCCCACCACAGCTGCCAGAGGCTGTGTGGAAATAGATAAGGGAGACACAGGCCAAGGGTCAGGAAAGACTTTGGGGTTCACAAAAGAAGCATTGAAGGACAACAAGATATCCAGGAGGTTGTGGGATTTGGGGAGTTAGTGGGGGAGGAGATTTAGAGAAGAGGTAATAGCCTCAGAGAAGAAGGGGAACATAGGAGAACACAGTACAGGCTGTAGGCGTGGTAGGAGGGCTGGGAGCGAGTGTTTTAGCAGGGAGCCAGATTGTGCAGTGAGAACTGGGGATGTGGCTCTGGGGTGTGTACCTGGCACACATGAGGCTGATGAGGCTATGGGTTCAAGCTTTGGAACCGAAAAAAAAAAAATGTGCAGTGACATCAAGTTTAGGGGAGGAAGGAACATAGGGACAGTGAGGAAGTTGCTGCCTATAATTGCATGATATTCCTCTTTTAAGAAGTTTGCTACCAAGAGAAAGGGAAGGAAAGAGGTACCTTGAGAGTTGAGCTTAAGAGGAAGGAGCAAAGGAGAAAGAGGGGGAGGAAAGGGTTTAGTTACTGGAAGGGTGACTGGAGGAGGAGGAGGACAGGGCAAAGTCAGGAGCACCTGGGGCAGGGGACCTTGACAGAGGCATGCACTTCTTCCTGAGAGATGGGACAAGATGCAGCCCCCAGTCACTGAGCACCTGTACTTGGCAGGTGACTCACACGTTCCTTTGTTTCTCTCTCCCCAAACCCCTGTGTGGTAGGTGTAATTTTCTCCGTTTTTCAAAGGAGAAAACTGAGTCATGAGGAGTAGGTAATAACTTGCCCCAGATCTTTCCCATTTAAGTGTCAGAAGCTTAAAAACTAGGCCTGTGTATGATTTCCCCCAAGATGGAAGGTGACAATGCCAAGAGAACTGAAAGTGAAAAGGGGGATGTTGAGGGGTGTTATGTCAGATAACTCAGATCTCAGAAAACTAGATCAAAGTTGATCTCAAAAGTTGGGAAGCCCAGTATAGTGGTTACTATCACCCTTGATCTTTGTGCTGTGCTTTGTGTGTTTGTGTGTTTTTTTGTGTGTGTGTGTGGGGGGGCTTCTTGTTCTTGTTTTGGGGGCGTTTCTTTTTTTTTTTTTTCCCCTTTGCAGTGCTAGGGATAGAACTCAGGACCTCACACTTGCTAAGCAAGCATTGTACCACTGAGCTACCTCCCCAGCTGTTGTTATTTTACATTGAGACAGGATCTGCCTAAGTTATCAGGGCTAGCCTTAAATTTGGGATTCTCCTGCCTCAGTCTCCACAGTCTCTGAGGTCATAGGTGTGTGCCACTGTGCACCCAGCTGGGCTTTGTGCTTTGACACAGATGTCTGTCATGATTCTTAACTTGCCTGCTTCCTGTAAGGCCCAAAGAGAATGAATCTGTTTCCAATTCCAGCTACTTGCAGCTCTGTCAGAAGTGCAGGCCTCCTTGTGAAAGGGTCACCCAATGGGCTATGCAAATAGAAAAGGAACAGGGAGGGCTGGAGATGCAAGGGGCCCGGGGTTCCATCACCAGCACTGAAAGAGAGAGAGAGAGAGAGAGAGAGAGAGAGAGAGAGAGAGAGAGAACAGAGGCAGGGCCTGTAGATAGAATCTCCAACTCTAGCCCTTTGACTCTCTCAGATACTACCATTGAGTGCCCTGTGAGCTGAACTGCTGTTACTAGGCATCAGGAACTGTGTTTTACATCCATCATATCTACTTATGTGTATTATATTATGTATAATATGTGTGTATATGTGTATGTATGTTGGAAGTAGTGGTGAAGACTAGAGATGATGGATGCAAATAGCACATATATTTATAAAATTGTTATCCTCTTTCTAAAGATAGCAAACAGGTTCTGACAGGTGACGTGACTTGCCCAGACACGTTGCTGGGATTCTAACACCAGCAGCTGGGCTTCAAAGCCCGCACTCTTTCCACTACACCCAACTTCCTCCGTTCCACGGGAGGTGACCAGGGGAAGGAGGAACAGGGTCTGACGCAGATGTGAGAGGCTCAGTTCCTCAGGGGCCCGAGCTGCTTCCCAGTTGCTGTGTGTGCTTCCGTGGGCTCATCCTGCCCCTCCCTCTTTCAGGATCCTCCAAGCAGGCCTGGAAGTGGAGCGTCTTTCCCTCAGGAATTTCTTCCATCATTTCCATTCCAAGCGAGGCATGTGGAACCGACGCCAAATGAAGATGCCGTAGTCCCTGGAGCCACATGCAGCTCCTTGACTTGCTGTTGTTCCCCAGCGCCCCTGCTCGCTGCTGGAGAAGGGGAGGGCAGGGGGGCAGAAGCGATGGCTAGGCCCCGAGAGGCCTCAGAGCCAATTCCCCTTTCCACCGGGAGCTGTCCCCTCATGCAGAGACAGGTGCCAAGACTCCTCTGCCACTCACTCAATCAACAGAGAGAGAACGGCTCCTGAGACGGGGCAGCCAGGTCAAGGAAGGATAGACCTGCTTGAGCAATACTGTTGTTATCCATGAAGGTGCATTCCAGTCACCCCCCCCCCATGCTCCTCTTGGGAGTATTGGCCATTGAAACTGGAAACTTCTGCTGGACATATTTTAATGGGGGGTTTATTTTTTTAACCAGAGAACCAAAACTGCTGTTCAGACCCAGCATTGACTGCGAATGGGGTGAAGTTGTACATTGAAGGAGTAATCCCAGTCGCAGATTCCAGATCCATTTGTGTGTAGAGATGTGTCCCTAGGGCACGGTCCCTTCCAGAGGTGCTGGCCACACGTGGAGCAGGTCTAGCTCTAGCCCAGGCTTGTGCCTTCTAAACACACATACATTTCTCCTGGTAGCCCCTGAACCGTAGGCCGTTGGTTAGGGCATTAACCTCATCCCTCCAGGTGGCACTAGCTTCAGACCGGAAGCACAGAACTGGCAGCCAGGTCCAGGTACAAAGGTGGGGTTGGGAGATGGGGAACTCATGAGCATTGGGCTTACCTTGCCCAGGGTTGGACATATGGGCCATGCAGAACCCACAAGATGAAAAAGACCAGAGACAGATGCCCCTTTCCTTCCCAGCTCACCTGTGAGATAAGGCCTCTGGAAAGGATAGAAAGAGGCCAGCAAAGAGGATGTGGACGTAATCCATCAACTTTGTGTAGATGAGAAGAGGAGGCAGAAATCAGGCAGAGAGGGATGGAAAGGGAAGTGGAAAACTTGAATCCCAGAAGCCCAGCTCCCCTATGAATTTGCCCTCCTGCAGGGAGAGCCCCAGCTGCTTGTCCCTGAGGGGAAGAGGAGGAAGGGGTGTGGGTGAAACCTCAGACCTTGAGACGGGAAGTGGGCAAGGCAAGAGGTGTGGGGAGCTGAGGGTATTGTCCTGAAAGGTATCTTCCCCAAGGGGAGGGGAGCAGGAGGAACTGAAAAGTAAAGCAGTTTCAGGGAAAATCACCCTTGGCCTTTTCAGTCTGCGACCACCCTTTATGTCACCTGATGATCATGCACTTATCTTGCACTAATAATCCCCGGGTGCTTTTGTGGCTGGGGACTTTTCTACTGCTGCTGTTGAATTCACCAATGGTGCATTGGATGCTGGATCTTGAACTCCAGAGTCTGTGGACTGAGCTGAGCACAGGGCCTCCCTGTTGGGAGGTGCAGCGGGGCCCAGGAGCTCCCTGCTGTGACAGTCTACATCACAACGTTCAGAGCTAGGGTCTACCTGGTGGGCTCTGCATTCACCAAGAGCAAAACCATGGCATGTGGGAGGACGGAGCCCATGGAGAACCTTCTGGACTTTGGAGAGATTCCTGCCTTCCTCTAAGGAATCAAGAAGGACAGAGACGTTTCATTAATAGGCCATGGCTTGTATGCCATACCTGCCCCCCTGGGCGGTGGCTTTTACTGGTCCCTGCTCAGGACTGTACCCTCTGGAAAGGACCGCATAGGAGGTAGGCTAGGACTGCAGTTGGCTGATTGGGGTGCCAGCTTTCGTTTTAGGGCCACTCTTATTCTTGGCATTGCACTGGAGGCAACAGTCCCAACAGCCCTCTTTATCCACCTCTCCTAAGGACCAGGAGCCAGCCCAGCCTTCCCTGCCCTGCCCACACCCCTCTGTCCTTGGGCCAGTGCCTTGTGTTTGATGTCTGTTACCTCCCCACCATCTGCCTTAATGAGAAGGGCCGGACATGGCCCCTACTCTGTAGAGAAATGTCTTGGGTGAGGGGAGGGAGTGGGTGAAGGGAGGGAAAGCATTAAATACAGCATCTTCTTAGAAAACAAATGGCTCTTGTGTTTTCCTGTTGCCCATCATGGAAGAGGGTTGAATTGAGGGGCACAAGGATTGCATCTCCATCCCTCTGAGAGGTATGCCGAGGACCTCCCTCACTGCCCTCCACCCTTGCTGCTAGTTTGGGGAAGTTGCCGAGTTCTATGCTGTGGTTTGTTCAAGGATGTAACATTGTCCTTGGTGTCTCACAGTCTGATAGTAGACCAGGCATTTTCTGTTCAGTAAATTAATGGAAATTGGCCATTCAGCTGAGAATGACTATAGGCACCCTGGGTGAAGAAGGCTAGCTATCGGGCCAGATGGTTTGGTGAGCAGTGGATAAGAGCCAAGGGGTAGCTTATTCTAAGTTAACAGATGGGGCTGTGGTCCATGCCTGTAATCCCAGAGATTCAGGAGGCTGAGGCAGAAGGATCATAAGTTCAAGGTCAGCCTCAGCAACTTAGTGAGACACTATCAAAATAAAAAATAAAAAGGGCTGGGGATGTGGCTCCGTAGTAGAGAACTCCTGAGTTCAAACCCTGGCACTGCAAAAATAAATAAAAATTAATTAATTAATTAATTAAAATAGCAGATAGGGCTGGGGATGTCGCTCAGTGGTAGAGTGTTTGCCTAGCATGTGCAAGACCAATAAAAATGAAAAATCACTTCTGTTTGCAAGTTGACTGTCCTCGTTGTATTTGGCCCGAGCGAAGATCAAAATTTGTATTTAGTAAACATGTGCTTAAGAGACACTTTGGAGGTGGGGGTACTAGGGATTGAACCTAGGGGCTTTACCACTGAGCTATACCCCCAGCCCTTTTAATTAATTTATGTATTTTCATGTTGACACAGAATCTCACAAAGTTGCTTAGGGCCTTGCTGAGTTGCTGAGGCTGGCCTGAAAAATTTGCGATCCTCCTGTCTCAGCCTCCCCAATTGCTGGGATTATAGGTATGTGCTACCACACCCAGCAGGAGACACTGTAATGCGAAAGCTATTACAGGTTTCAGTAGGTCCTTGAAAAGGTTTGTGCATAAATGCATTAGTCCAGAATTGACTGATCTGTGATTGAGGTAGGAGATATCATAATCCCTTTCCAGGACACAGAGAGGGCATTCAGACCACCAGCCTGGACACTGGAGCCTTCACAACTGAAGACGAGGAGATTGACTCTGGATTCACAGAGATTTTTATAGATAGAAGTTAATCCATTTTACACAAAGGGAGAACTGAGGCCTGGCGCAGAGGGAAGGCATGGGGTGGGGTTGGGACCAAAGGCTTGATCTCACATTAACCTGCCGTAGGCTCAGGAGATGCTGCCAGGGGGGGAAGATTGGCAGTACTGGAGTCAGAGCTCAGGAATGCGGAACAAGTTGGAGTCCCTTAGACCTGTAAAGTATCACATCTTTATTCAGGTGCTACAGGGAAGAAGCCAGCACAGCTATATTGCTCTTTTAGAAGCTCTCCCAGGGGCTGTGGAAAGTGCCCATTAGCCTGGCAGATCAAGGAGGAAGGAGGCAGAAGCAGTTCCAGGACCAGTACCTGTAGAGGAAGCAGACAAGAGGCAATGAGGAGAGCAGACAGACCAGTGCTCCTCAGACTTGGATGCAGACACTGTTCACCTGGCAGTCTTACTAAAATGCAAGTGCTGATCCCATGAATGGAATGGAGGCCGGAAGTCCTGCATTTCTAAAGCCGGCTCCCCAGTGATTTTGTAGATTCTTCTGGCTCACGGACCATAATCTGAGTAACAAGAGCTGCTAGACAATACCAAAGAGACATTTCATGTTTCTGTCTTTCTCTTGCTAGATGGGCTGAACCAAACACTAGCCACATTAGCTTCCAGCCCACCCCAGGCTGTGGAATAATCTGAGCCTAAGAACTATAGGAGTCACTCATTGGGAGAAGGGACTTAGGGTAGGTCTTATTAAGAACCAGTCCCCTGCCTGGCACGGTGCCACACGCCTGTGATCCCAGCGGATGGGGAGGCCGAGACAGAAGGATCACAAGTTCAAAGCCAGCCCCAGCAAAAAGCTAGGCGCTAAGCAACTCAGTGAGACCCTGTCTCTAAATAAAATATTAAAAAAAAAAAAAATAGGGCTGGGAATATGGCTCAGTGGTCAAATGCCCCTGAGATAAATCCCTGGTACCCTCTTCCCCCCTCCAAAAAAAAGAACCAGTCCCCACTCTTCAAGACACCCCTTTGGCCCTAGACCTATAGGCCTTCCCCTTTGGCTTAGCAAGGGAGATTCTTCTTACCCCAACCCCCAGAGGGGACAGATGGGCCACCTGGGGGAGCTCTTAGATCAGGAACCTCCCATTCTTCCTCACCTAGGTCCCAGGCTGTGCTCAAAGGGGATTCCTTGAGGCCCTGGCAGTCAGGAAGCCTGTCTTTTGTGCCCCAAAGGCTGTAATGAAGACGTTGATGACAACAGTGATGAAGACCAAGGTGGTGGCCGCATTGTTGAGCTGGTTTAGTCGCCATTGCTTCTGCACCTCGTTCAGGTTCAGCCGTGCTGTGGAGGAGTAGGGAGCGGGGAAGTGAGGATCAGAGCAGGAGCCACACCCTGGAGCTTCCCTCCCCACATGCACTAGCTTGGAGAAAGTCTGGCACTTCAGAGATCCACCTGGCAGAAATCAAGGGAAGTGGTCATTGTTGGGCTGAGATTGAAATGCCTTTGGCCCTCCTGACAGCACATGGTACTTCATGGGATAGGATTTGGGAATTTAAACAGGTTCTTCCAAAAGTGGAGATGAATAATCACGAAATACTATAGGGAGCTGGGTGCAGTGGCACATGCCTGTAATCCAGCAGCTCAGGAGGCTGAGGCAAGAGGATCACAAGTTCAAAGCCAGCCTCAGCAATTTGGTGAGGCCCTGAGCGATTTAGCAAGACCCTGCCTCAAAATAAAATACAAAAAAAAAAAAAAAAAAGGCTGGGATGTGGCTCAGTGGTTAAGCACCTCTGGGTTTAATCCTCCATACCAAAACCAAAAACCAAAATGCCTGTAGGGAACTCTGCCACAGTGAGTAAAGATAGTCATTTGGCAGGTATTGTGGAGTGTCCATCTTCTGGGATATCAGGATAGAATAGATTTCTAGTCTTGCTGAACAGGAGTTATTTGTGCACTTGTAGGTGCAGTGGGCTAACACTAAGTATCTAAATTGGCATGTGCCAACCCAGGGGACTGGCTCCTCACCAATGACAACCAAGAGGATTCCGATGACCACCTGCAGGAGCAGAGAGATGCTGATGAGGGTGACAAGGGCAGTGTAGTAATGAGAGGACGGTCCCTGCTCAAGCACCGCTTTCAGCCGTGTGGCATTGGACATGAAGAGAGCCACATCCAGCATGCTCTCTGCCACACTCTTCTTGGTGGCATAATGGTTCAGGTTGATGGGTTGGTTCCTCCTGGGGTTGGAGTTCCCAGGCTGTAACGGAGAAAGCACAGACTTAACCTAGGAAACTTCAGAAGGGAAGCAGTGGAGAGACTGGAAAGTGGAGAGAGATTTTAATTCCCTTCCCAAAGCAGGTGGGAATGCCCTCACCATTGATGGTGAGCCCCTGCATGGTTTATGGGTTTATGGCTTGAAGAAGAAGAAAGGGCTACTGGGCATTGTGGCCCAGACTTGCAGTCCCAGGTCCTCGGGAGGCTGAGGTGAAGGGTCTTTTGAGCCCAGGAGTTTGAGATCAGTCTGGACAACATAGGGAGACTCTGTTTCAATAAATAAGTAAGCACAGACAAAATAAATTCATATAATAAACAAAAGAGGGCTGGAGTTCTGGCTCAGCAGTAGAACACTTGCCTAGCAACACCTGTGAGGCCCTGGGTTCAATCCTCAGCACCACATAAAAATAAATAAATAAAATAAAGGTATTGTGTCCAACTACAACTAAAAAATAAATATTTTTAAAAATAAACAAATAAAACATTGGACTACAGAAACTTTGAGCTCTGAAGTGATGCTATGCTGTGACGTCTACTTTATGGAGGACCACTTTCCCTCATACCTTGATACATCCAGCAATAGGTGATTTAAAGGTTGGGTAAATTGGAATAGATGCCTTTTCTCCCAAAATGACATGGTCCCAAGGGAGGGTGCATAGCTCAATGAATTAAACATGAGCTGCCTTTCAATCCACTCAGTCCCTGAACTAAGAACCCTGGAGCCTCAGCCCTGTTCACAAACATATTGTCCATTAAGTATAGGCTGTCAGAATACATGTATGTAAACATGTATATATACACACAGTAATTAGTGCATGCTAGTTAAAAACTGTTTTTTATTTTTCAATACCAAGGATTAAACCCGGGGTGCTATACCACTGTGCTACTTCCCCAACCCTTCTTTTATTTTTATTTTTATTTTTAAGACAAGGCCTTGAACTTATTTTAAGACAAGGCCTTGAACTTCTGATCCTCCTGCCTTAGCCTCCCAAGCTAATTTAATATTTTAAATAATTTTTAGCTAGGGCTTATTAAAATGTAATTTATATTTGATTTTGGAATATAAAATAAAACTGTTATTCTCAAGAATCCTCTAACTCCAAGGATGTAATCGAAATACAGGGCATATGGTAAGGGCCTCTGGGGTGGTCCAAGAAATTCACACTGGATGCTGCAGGCCATCTGCAGTCATTTAAGAACACTTGGGAGATTGACTTAGCAGTGGTGCTTAGGATAAATTGAACCAGGATGGACCAGATGTAAGGAGACTCATTTAAGCATTATGGTCTTGTGGTCTCTGAATGTGAGTCAGTGGTAGAGTGCTTGCCTAGCATGGTGAGGCCCTGAGTTGATTCCCAGCACTGCATAAAATATATAAAGCTTATGGTCTTGATTTAGGGTGAATATGAGAGGGAACTGAAGTGGCTGGTCATGAGAAGGGAAAGGAAGAGAAAAACGTGAAAGATGTGACTGCTTGGAGGTAGGGAAGCTGACCCAGAAGGTCACCATAGCAGGATGGCTCTCTATTTGGGTGGATGGAAAGACAGATGGACAGATGGTCTGGTGGATGGAAGGATGGATGAATGGATGGATGGGTGGGTGGGTGGATGGGGCAGGTTCAGAGGATCTGGGTGTGTCTTATACTCAGTGTGACCACAGCAAGGCACTTCACTTTTCTGTTTAACAGGTAATTACAGAGGTAAGTTAAGATGGAGGAGAAACCTATGTAACCAGAACTTTGGACTGTAAGAACCCTGAAAATGTTCTGAAATGCAGCGATCTCCACACTTTCTTTTTGTGGTGCTGGGGATTTAACCCAGGGTCTTGTGTATGCAGGGAAAGTTGGTAGAGCGCTACCAACTGAGCTATATCCCCAGCCCCTCCAAACTTTTCTGATAGCATCATCTCAGAATTAGCATTAATAATTGTTTTGGGTCAGGCACACTATTGTCATCCCAGTAAGTTAAGAGACTGAGGAAGGAGGATCACAAATCTGTCCTAAGTCAATGAGGATCACAGTTTGGAGTGGGGGTGGGGGTACAGACTATTGTTATTTGTAAATTTCACTTTTTAAAATTTTGTTTATTTTTTAAAATATGTATTTGTTAGTTGTAGTTGGACACAATACCTTTCAGGGTTCTTAGTTCAGAGACTGAGTAGATTGAAAGGCAGCTCATGTTTAATTCACTGAGCTATGCACCCTCCCTTGGGACCATGTCATTTTGGGAGAAAAGGCATCTATCCCTATTCTTTCACGGTTCTCTCTTCCTTTCCCTTCTCATGACCAGCCACTTCAGTTCCCTCTTGTATTCACCCTAAATCAAGACCATAAGCTTTATATATTTTATGCAGCCTTGGCCACTTGGATTGGGGATGTAGCTCAGTGGTAAAACACTCTGAATGTTTTACCAATTTAAGGTATCACAAAACAAACAAAACAGAGCAACAACAAAAAAACCCACCTCTAATCCACACATTCTTTTTGTTGCAGACTGAACCAAGTCTGTCCTAAGTCAACAGAAAGGGGTCCCTGTCTCCCAGTCCTCCTAAAGTTTGCCTTTGAAGTTCAGCCTCTATGTGACCTTCATTTTTAAACACCAGGCCCCTCACTCCCTTTGCCAGGAGGATCCATATATCTAGTCAAGGAAGGTTCTGGGTCACAGGGATGTCAACAAAGAGCACCTGCCCTGATAGATGGCATCAGTGCTGGCCACGTGCGTGCCTTGAGACTTCTGTTTCCAATGCACCCACGGGAAGATCCAAGCACAAAGGAACCACTCTGGGGAAGTGGTTGCACATTATCAAATCATCAAAATCTGTATATACTCAACTTCCAGGTACAGTGGTGCACTTTGGCCAGATTTATACACTTTTCCTCAGGAGGTGAGAATGGAGACTCATGGGCACCATTCATTCAACACAGTTTGACCATACATGTCAGGTTGTGCTCAGGACTGTGTATCCCCAAGGTGGGATAAAGCATTTTGCTACTTCTTTCCCAGGTCCCTGATGAGCACTGACCCATTGGGCTGCTGGTCATTCATACCAGACCCTGGTTGCCAGTTATTTTTCACAGGTACCAACATCAGCCTGGGGCCCAGAGCCTAGAGAAATAGGAAACAGGGCTGTAGACATGAAGGAATAGAGTACCTGCCTCTGTTATTCCTTTCTGTTAGATTTTTCTGGGGCCTGAGTTTCAGCCAGTACTGGGGGCTGTGAGTTGGAGGTGGTGGGGATAGTGTCGGGATGAGGACCTGTGTGGACCTGGGAGGCCACACACCTCATTCGGAGCCTTT
The DNA here is from genome assembly GCF_045843805.1 of Urocitellus parryii. Taxonomy (NCBI): domain Eukaryota; kingdom Metazoa; phylum Chordata; class Mammalia; order Rodentia; family Sciuridae; genus Urocitellus; species Urocitellus parryii. Next base: position 117,779,413 of record NC_135535.1, on the reverse strand, counting down.
GGAAATGAGTGCCAAGCCAGTCTGGGCTTGTCGGGGACCAACAGTCTGGTTGATTAGGGACAGAGATCCCAGGGCCAACACTTCACAAAGGCCAGAGGTCATTTACAACCTGTGGTCCTAGCCCATTCCCGTCACTATGAGAGTCTCTGATTCAGCCACCCACCTACTTGTTCAGAGTACTTCTACCCAGTTCCTGCCCCATGCCCACTCACTCCTCCTCTTCCCACCCTACACTCGAATTTGTTCAGTAGCTTCTTCCTTCCAAACCCAATTAGAAAGTTCAAAATCTGATAGATCTATCTAGCTTCGAGGGAGACACCTTTCTCTGAATATTTGCATATGAAGAGTAGACAAAACCTTAAACTCAAACCTCTAGCAGTGTTTTCAGCACTGACTAAATAAATAGTGATAGGAGGAGTACTTGGGAACAGAGAGACCTTCCCCAGCCTCTACCTAAAATATCCCGATCTGGACATAGCCTTGGTGGTGCATATCTTTAATCCCAGTGACTCAAGTGCTGAGGCAGAAGGGTTGCCAGTTTGAAGCCAGCCTCAGCAACTTAGTGAGATCCTAAGCAATTTAGCAAGACCCTGTCTCAGAATAAAAAATAAAAAAGGTCCTGAGATGTATCTCAGTGGTAGAACACCCTGGGTCCAATCTTCAGTTTGGAGTGGGGGTGGGGTAGAGACTATTGTTATTTGTAAATTTCACTTTTTTTTTCCAGCTCTGGAGATGGAGCCCAGGGCGAGTGCTAGGCAAACACTCTACCACTGAACTACATCCCCAGTCTCTGCAAACTTTTAAGAGCTGGTTGGCTTCTGTTGAACCTAATTGGAAAGCCCTGAGCTTCACAGAGTTGTGGAAATTCACAATGAGTTTAGGAGGTGCAGGCCTCAATCTCATCCTCTACTAAATCCAAGACCTCTTCCTCTCCTCTCTAAATTCAATTTAAGGAGTGCTGATTTTGGACTGCTTCTAACTGAAGGTGCTTTTCCAGGGTCTGCTTAAGGTGGTGACCCCGGTGAGGTGCCTGTCCTCTCTCATCTTCTCAAGGCACCAGTTCTCCAGAATGTCCACATGGTGGCGTGCAGGATCCAAAAAAGCAGCAGGATGGCATTTCTGCCTCCAGGAATCCACTGACAGGATAGGACTCCTGGGAGGCCCGGGATGGGAGCCTGAAAAGGACACAAGTCTGAATAGGTCAACCGAAAACCAACCAGACCTGAGTGTCCAAGGAGAGTTCAAGAATAAAACCAATACTGCCAAGTGCAGAGGTGCACACCTCATTCTGTCAGGAGAACGAGGCAGGAGGATCCCAAGTTTGAGGCCAGCCTCAGCAATTTAGTGAGACCCTAAGCAACTTAGCAAGACCCTGTCTTAAAATAAAAAATAAAAAGGTTGTGGCTCAGTGGTAAAGAAAGAATAAACCAATACACAACCAGAGAAACTCCACATCATATACAACCACAAGAATGGGATCCTAATTAGAATAAGTTAAACTCCATGTATGTATAATATGGCAAAGTACTGTCATGTATATCTAAAAAAGAACATTTTTTAAAAATAGCATTATGGAAAAAAAGAAGAGGAAGAAACCAATACTATCACGTGTAGCGGTGCACACCTCTAATCCCATGGACTCGGGAGACCCAGGCAGGAGGATCATAAATTCAAGACCAGCTTGGGCAATTTAGCAAGACTTTGTCTCAAAGTAAAGAACAAGTAGGGATGTAATTCAGTGGTAGTGTCCCTGGGTCCTCAGTACTATAATACAAACAAACAAATATAAAGAATGAGCCAATTCTGAAGCAGGGCCAAGGCTAGGTAGAAGAATGATTAAGGGAGGGGTCCAGGGGAGGGGCCCCAGCACAATCTGTAGCCTGGGAGCTGGCAGTTAGGAGGGGCTGGCTCTGAGACCCTGGATGAAGGGACCCCTTCATGGTAACATCTTTAAAAGTAGGGAAAGAGTTTTCTTAATCCTGCTGTGCCAGTTCATTGACAGCCCAGCTCAGAGGCAGAGATGGGTGAAATCACCTGTGGGCCCTCCCTTGCAACCTGAGGATGGGATTAGATAAACACCCAAATCCTGCAGGATGTCATCCTTTCTACCCACGCTCAGAGCCCGCAAGCAACTCCACCAAGGGTCAGGATAAAAAAGGAGAGGGTGGGTGGCTGGCAGGGTGGTCCCTGCTCCTGCCTTCAGAGGAGCTGGCCCTTTAAGGCCAGGCCCAGGCTGGTGGCGAACAAAGGCCCGGGAATGTGGGCTGGACCAGGGAACAGAGCCACCCAGAGTGAGTCATTCATGTTTCATGGACTGGGAATTGCTGGCTCCCACTTGCTGCCCTCCCCTGTCCCTGGCCCTGGCTCTGGCCCTGGCCCTGGCCCCGGCCTCCTCCCAGGGCTCAGGGGCAGCCTCCAGGGCCTGTCTGCCAGATCTTGCACTGGACAGGCTGGAGGCTTCCTCTTACCGCAAAGCTCCAAGCCCTCTGCCTGCTTCTGGTGCCTCTCAGAGCAGGGGCCAGTGGGCCTGGACTCCTGTCCTCCCCTACTGCCCCTGGGCTTGCTGCTTGGTGCTTAGTTTCCACATCCATAAACTGAGAGGAAAAAATCCTGTCTCTGGAGGAGAGGAGACTGTGAAGAAAGTGAATGATACTTTGTTCCTCCTCAGAAGGACAGACAGAAACCAAGTTGTTCTTCTTTTTTTTTTTTTTTTCCTTTCAGACTGAGATCTGTCTCAATGACGCTCTGTTTCTCAGAATCTTTCTTTTATGGCTCATTCTCTCTTGCACTTGACCCCTCCATTCCACTCATAGACAGCAGGACCCTGGGCCAGAGACCGATTTCCCTGGGCTCCCAGAGGCCCTATATGAAGTGTTACAGCTCTGGTAACCAGTTAGGATCCTGCTAGCCAGTGGCAGCCAAACTCCAGGCCACCAGGAGGGGCTTCTGGTTGATATGAGTTGGAGCAGGGCTGGCTGTGGGCAAACTGGAACTCTGGGGCCGCAAAAGGACGTGGGTTTGGTGACTGGGGTGGGTGGGCTGGTGCAGGGGGTGGGGACATTATAGACACACTCCATGGTATTTCCCGTTTGCCACTCCTGGTTCATCCCCTGTCACCATCATTTCCCTCCCTCTTCCTCGTCCTGTAGGTCCCAGCTCAGATTCACTGTCACCCAGGGCCCTTCTGCCAAGTCCCAGTTCCTAAGGCGGGAGTGGATTCCATCCCTTGAAATCATGGATGGCTTCATTGTTCTGCCAGACAATTATTTATCCCTAATCTTTGGCCTATATTTTTGTTTCTTTACAAAACTAAAGTTGGATAAGAAAGGAATGCCTTTTAAACGGAAAAGTAAATAAGTTTTTACATTGTTTATTGACATTATGGTCACGGGACCAGGAGCTCCAATGGTTCATTCTGCCCTTTCTTGGAAACAAGATTATAGGGATGTTGTCCCAGAGGGTCAAGGAAGTTAAGTAAGTAACTCTTCTACCAAAAAGCCATGGGATCCTGTACTCTGTGTGTGGAGGACCTGGAGCCTGTGGTGGCAGCAACGCCTTGTGGGAAAGGCCCGCCTGAGAGGGCTGAGGGGTAGTGATTTGGTCCAAGTCCCGGCTCTGCTACAAGCCATTTGCTACACGTGTAAAGCTGGTTCCCCTCACTGGGCTCCTTTTCTTGCTGTGAGATTGAGGGCTTGGGTCTTTTCCAGCAGAGTGATCTAGGAATGGGGAAGCCCCCTCCTCTGAGGAGAGTCTCAGGGACTGAGGACATTCCCCCAAGAGAGGCAAGGTGGGGGGCAGGCCAAGTGAGTGAGTCACTTTGAACCCGGCAGCTCTAGGGCATTGGTGACCTTTGAGTGAGTCATGCCTGTGAGCCCTGAGAAAAGCCATATGGCAGTCTTCCTGTGGGTCAGTTCAAACGAAGGGCTACAGACAAATAAGCCCAGGAAACCTGGCTGGTGGCCCTCTATTGGCCTCAAAATGACCAAACACCCAGGAAACCCTAAAAAGGAGATGGTGGGAAGCCAGGCTTTGAGAAAGCTAGTTTCCCACCCAGGGAAAGGGCAGATCCAGCGCAGGAAACGCAATCTGTTCAGACAAATGGATTTTGGTGGCCTTCAATGCCAATTTGCTTTTAACCCCGGTGTCTAAGATCCCTAATGACCCATCCGAATTCAGTCTGGAAGGATAATGGATCTGCCCCACTGTGCACACGTGTAGGAGGTTTCCAACACATTGGACTGTTGCAGTTCCTGCTTACAGAGTACATGCCTTTGTGACTGGCACAGGGCTAAACACAGGACATGAGTCATCTTATCTAGTCCTCACAGCATCACCATCCTAGTTGAGAAAATGGAGGTTCAGGGAGCCCAAGTAACTTGTCCAAGATGACACAGCAGTTTTTAATCCCATTCTCTGTGTCCCAGAGCCTGTAATTTGACCCCTATTCTATGTCGTCCCAGAAGTGTATGGTCTCCATGGAGTTTAGGAGCTAAAGATAAACATACATGACCTAAGATAAAGGAAGACAATTCCATAGTCCCGTGAGGGTACATACGTACACTTGCTCATCCTCTGCCTGAGTGAAATTTGCTTGAGACTCTCCTGAGTCTGCAGCGAGGCTGCATGCCTGAGCCCCTGTGCTGTTGGGCAGGAAGTATGCTACACTCAAAGGCAGAAGGCTTGGGTCTGGGGCAGTTGGGAGAACAGGATTGAGAAAGGGACTTTTATCTGTCTTTTTAATTTTTTCTTCTTTGTGATGTTGGCATCGGGACTCGGGGCCTTGCAAGTGTGCTGCCATTGAGTTTTACACCTTTAGCCTTGTCTATATATATATATATATATATATATATATATATATATATATATATATATATATATTAGTTGTAGTTAGACACAACACCTTTATCCTATTTATTCATTTCTATATGGTGCGGAGGATTGAACCCAGTGCCTCGCCCATGCTAGGCAAGCGCTCTACTCCTGAGCCATAGCCACAGCCCCTAGCCTTGTCTTTTTTGAATTTTGAATTTGGAATGTTGTTTTTGGTACCAGGGGTTGAACCCAGGGGTGCTTAACCACTGAGCCACATCTTCAGCCCTTTTTAATATTTTAATATTTTTAATATTTAATATTTAGGGACAGGATCTCCCTGAGTTGCTTAGGGCCTCACTAAGTTGCTGAGGCTGGCTTTGAACTCATGATCCTCCTTCCTCAGACTCCCAAGTCCCTGGGATTACAGGCATGCACCACCATGCCTGTAATAAATATGAAAAAAAAAAAAAAAACAATATACAGCTGGATGCAGTAATGCATGCCTATAATCCCAGGGACTTGGGAGGCAGAGGCAGGAGGATAGCAGATTCAAGGCCAGCTTCAGCAACTTAGTGAGACTCTCAGCAACTTAGTGAGATCTTGTCTCAAAAAAAAAAAAAAAAATTTTTTAAAAAAAGGGGAAATGGGGTTGTAGCTCTCTGGCAAAGCACTCCTGGGTTCAATCTCCAGTACCATAATAAAATAAAATAAAGCATCCCTAAGGGTCTAATGGTTAAAATAAATAGGGCTAGAAGTGTAGCTCAGTGAGGCATGCTTGCTGAGTACTGGAGGCCTTGGGTTCCATCCCCAGCACCTTAAAAAATAAAACAAATTAAAATACAACTGAGTTTATAACTTCATCTCCCTCAGACCTTAGCTTCTCCATCTGTGAAATGGGAATATCGTCCCTGCTTAGCACGAAGCATTCTTAGAAAGATACATGAGGGGTTAGTAGTGTTGCTCAGTGGTAGGGTTTTTGCCTAGAATGCAGGAGGCCCTGGATACCATCTACAGCATCACAAAAAGAAAAAAAAAAAGGAAAGGAAAAAATATCCATGAGATAAAATGAACAAATGTGCTTTGAGAACTGTAAAGTATTAAACAAATATGAGGAGAGAGAAATCTCTCCTACTCAAGACTATACTCCCACCAGTGGGCCTACAGGCATTTTTATTTTATTTTTTGGCAGTATTGGGGATAGAATTCAGGGGCTTTCTTCTACCACTGAGCCACATCTCCAGTCTTCTTACTTTTTATTTTGAGATAGGGTCTTACTAGGTTGCCTAGGCTAGCCTTGAACTTGCAATCCTCCCGCCTCAGCTTCCCTAGTTACTAGGCTGCACTACTGTACCTGGTATGTTTGTTTTTAAATAATACATTCTGACTCATGGCCTATCCCAGCCCAAATATTTTTTCCACATTTTCATTGGTGCATTTAAATTATACATAACAATGTGATTTCAGCATAAATTTCAATGTAGGCACCATTTAGCTTCTCAGCCACCCCCAGTGTCTTTGGAATGCTTCTCCCTGCTCATCTGAAAGCCTCTGACTTGGATTCCTGGCTCTCACCATGGAGCGGCACCAGTCTCTCAGGGAGGGAAATGGTTACACAAGCCAGCCCACATCAGGTCTCCAGGTCTCTGTTTTTGGGCTGCAGACTTCTCCCCTCTGCCCCCACCCAACTCTCTACAGGCGAAAGAGCAGACAGCTAACCTTCCTTAAGGCACTGCCTGTGCCAGGAGCAGTGGTAGGCCACACCAGATTACTCACTGCTCCCTGAACACACCCTACCCTTCCTGGCCTGCTCCTAAAGGCTTTCTTCCCCATGCCCCCTGGGGGAAGCCTCCCACCCCTTCTAGCCCATAGCCCTGCATGCACTACCAGGCCCTGTTGGTGGGGGTGGGGGGGGAGGCTGTACTAGCCTTAGGTCTTATTTAAGCCTCGGGATGGCTCATTCTGTTGCCTTCTTTACTATTTGGACCCCATCTTCCATATTCCTGGGTCACCAGGGTGCCTAGCTCAGCACTTTACTCACATTAGGTGCACAGTGAGTGATAGTAGCACTGATTCCAACCCTCTACCCATGTCTTTCTTTGGTGCTGGGGAATGGAACTGAGTCTCACACATGCTAGGCAAGGGCCAGCCACTGAGCTGCACCCCAAGCCCAGCACTTTATTTTTTTACCTGAAAGAAATACTTAGAAGATTTTTCAAAAAAGGAAAAAGAAAGGCCCTTTAAGGGTGGGGTCTTATGCACTTTGGCTTCCTGGTGCAGGGAGCGGTGTTTGGGACTTTGACTTAAGAAAAGCTCCAGCCAGGGGCAGCCCCTTCTCCTTGGACCGGGTCAGTGGCAGTCCTGATGGGGAGCCTCAGGGAAGGAATTACTAAGGCTGGTTGTCAGGTCAAAACCTGCAAAAACCCAGACCTCTGAGGCCTTCTGTTTGGGGCAAGTTACATGTAGACAGTTCGACTGCAGCCTTCCCTGTGCCAAGAGCAGCAATCTCGCCCTTAAAAATCAGCAGTCTCTAATCCATGTTAGGGTGGGGTGTCTTTTGCGTACTATTTTGGTAATAATCCCTGACTGGCCCAGAAACCTCCCCCATCTCCTGGGCACAATCTCACTTGCTCCAGGCTGCACAATGAGGCCTGAGAGCTGCAACACTCAGGAATCAGGGAGAGGCCTCCCGGGGAAGGTCTGCAGTACCTCATTTGTCCACTAGGGCTCCCTATCTCTGAAATAGGTAAGTCAGACTCAAGTTAGCTCACCCCGCTGGGGAACTGGGATCCAAGCTCTGCCCTCTCTGTGACAGGATTTGTTCCTAATAAACTGAGGCAGAACGTGTTGGGGGAGGGACGGGAAGGAAGAGGGGCTGCAATGGAAACACCAGGAGGCCTGCTTGCTCTTTCTAGGAAGCATTTTCTGTGGGGCACATCTGAAATCTCAGCTGAGGCTAGAGGATTCCAAGCCTAGGCAATTTAGGGAAACCCTGTCTCAAAACATTAGTGGGGGTGGGAGTGGCTCTGGAGATTTAGCTCAGTGATGAAACATCCCTATGTTCAATCCCTAGTACTGGAGGGGGAAATTTTTTTTTTTTAAAGAGAAAAAATATAGGAAGCATTTTCCACCTCCCCTGCTCTTAGGAAAGACTGTCATCACAAAGTCCAAAGTGAATCATAGGTTTACCATACAGAAATTTCCACAGAGTATATCTAGTCTCTCCCAATACCCAACCCAAATGAGCACTTGCTGAGTTAATTCCTTGCTCTGAGACTTCTGAACTCATCTGGCTTCAAACTTTATGGCCCACTTTGGCTTTGGGGTTCCCCAGAGAAACTTTCTCCAAGCCCACTCAGCCCCCCTTGCTGTCTATAGCCCTATTCATGTTCCAAAAGCCAACACAAGCAGCTAAACTTTAATAATAATCAAATAGTCATAATCTATGCCAGGTACAACTCTCACAAAGTTGGTATTAATACTTCCATTTTGCAAGTGAAGAAGTTGAGACTCAAAGAGATTAATTACCCAAAGTCACCAGATACTAAGGGATGGTTCCAGCATCCTAAGCCTATACATTCTTTCTTCTATATACCAATGATTCTCAAAGTGTGTAGGTCTTAAAGCAGAAGCTTTAAGCATTTGCATATAAGAAATGCAAATACTGGACTGGGGGTATAGCTGGTTGATAGAGTGCTTGCCTAGCGTGTGTGAGGCCATTGATTTGGTCCCCAGCAGTGCAAAAAAAAAAAAAAAAGAAAAGAAAAGAAAAAAAGAAAAAGAGAAAGCAAATTCTCAGGTTCTTTCCAGACCTTTTGAATCAAACACTGGGCAGAAAGCCCTCAATTGGCTTTCAGTATTTTAACAAGCCCTCCAGGTGATTCCCATGCAAGATCAAGTTTGAGGCCCACTGGCATAACTGCAGAATGTGTCCGTGCTTGATCTCTTCTAAGCTTGGTGCTAGACACTTTCGTATTGATTTTGTCATTGAATTATCTCTTACAGATGAGAAATTGAGGCTCAGAACAATTCAAGAATTTTGCTCACCCATTTTTTAAGAATTAGATGGGATTTGAGACAGGCAAGCCCTTGATTTCATGACCTTAACCACACACCATATAGCCTTGGAAGTACAGGACACAAACCCCTCGAAGGTAGGACCAGTCTAAAGTATTTATAGGTAGTATTTCTAGATCTTTCTATAGATTATAAAATTGATCAAAACCTACATTTCATACCAGTAGCCTTCATGCCCTAGCAGCTCCTGTTCCCCTATTCATGGGTCTGTTTCAGAGGATCTAATGCTTTTTTCTACCTTGCAGTGCTAGGACTCAAACCCAGATCTTCTGCAGTTCCTAGGCAAGGTTTCTACTACTGAGCTACTCTTCCAACCCCTCAGCCTCTCTTGTTTCTGTCAAGGCTTAGGTTTTGTGAGGGAACCTAGATCCAGATAGGTAAGTGAAAGTGACTTTCCAAACAATAATTGTAAAGCAAAATATCAACATTCCACATAATGGTGTATGAGTTTTGTGTGTTCCCTTTAGATTGTATGCCCCGCCCTGCTCCCCAAGGCAAGAATGATTTCCTTGGACTTTAAGGCAATTGGAATAAGAAGCAATAACAGTCGAGCCTACAGTCTCTGGCTGCATTCCAGGTGAGAGGACCTCACGAAGTAGATCCTTTCTGACAGTGAGATGGGAAAAAGGGAAGGTGATGAATTTCCCACCCCACCCAGCCCTGCAGAGAGCCTGCCAAGATTCCTATTCAGTTTAGTTCAACAAACATGTTTCTAGCTCCTATCATGTGCTAAGCATCTAGGATGCAATAAAGATTCCCGCCTGCCGAATAACCCTATTCTCGTAATCTTCTAAAATGACAAGGCTTAGCAGAGAATAAAGTGTATAAAAGGGGGAAGACAGGAGATAAAAATATTGTTTTGATCCCACCCTGATGGATAAGCTTCATGGGAACAAAGACTTTGTCTGGTTCACTGCTGTATATCAGAACCTGGCTTTTAGCCTGGCATGAAGAATGAGCAGAAGGATGAATGAATGAAGCATTTGTCATTCTCTGCATTCATTCAGGACCACAGTGAACTGAGGTCCCTGACCCTCGTACATGGAGCCCTCTGGGGGTGTCAGTCAGACCTGTCTTACAACATACGTCATCACAGCCTCAGACACACAGCATGTGTCTTCTGTCCTTGAGGTCAGCAGCCTTCCGTGTCTCGGCCATGGGTGAGACAGACTGTGGATGAGGCTGAGATGCATTGAGATGAGATCAAGATAGAGATGGAGCACTGAGTCCCAGGGATCACAGCCAGGGTGGAAACAGTTTTTAGTGGGGTGGGGGGAGTACTGGGAATTGAACCCAGAGGCTTTTAACCACTGAGCCACATCCTCCCCCCTTTTTTCCCTGTATTTATTTAGAGACAGGTTCTTACTGAGTGGCTCAGGGCCTCACTAAGTTGCTGAAGCTGGTTTTGAACTTGTGCTCCTCCTGCCTCAGCCTCCCTAGTCGCTGTGACCACAGGCAGGTGCCACCATGCCTGGCTGGAAACAGTTCTCAGTGTTTCCCCCACTTCCATAGGCCTGGCCAGCCCTGAGTCAGCTGTCCCCTGCCCACTTTTACCAATCTGAAGAGGCGCTGGCCCATTGGGGCTGTCACCTGGTGGCCCTCCTACCCTCAGATGTAACCTGGGTCCTCATGTGGTGGTGTTTCCCTTCCTTTCTCAGAACTTGAGTGTGGGCCTGTGAGGTGAAAGCTCTCAAAACCACACACTCTCCCTGCCCAGCACTCTCCCTGCCCAGCACTCTCCCTGACACCAGCACTTGGAGCAGCAGCTCTGATGTGGCCGGCTAAGTCTGAAGAAAACTGAAGTCGAGTGAAAGAGCGAATGATGGCATTGGCCGTGGAGTCGGGATCTGAATGAAGCCTGCCTGCCATGTCTGCCCTGGGTGACCTCAGGCAGGCTGTGCAATCTCACTGCTCCTCAGCTTCCTCACTCAGAAATTCCCCTTTCTCCCTCACATGGTGAGAAACTACCATGGGGATGGAAGGGACCAGCCATTGAAAAACTCAGTAAATCCCATAACAAAAATGCTGCACAAGTCCCAGTTCACTTCTAACCAAACCCTAGGCAGTCCTACAACTAGGGTCCCCATGGATGCTGAACATGTTAAATAGCACATCTCCAGCGTTCTTCCAAACTCCCAGCATTTTCTGTTTTCCTCTATGCTGGAGAAGGAACCCAGGCCCTTGTACATGCTAGACAAATGCTTTACCACTGAGCTCAATCCAGTTCTCAGCCTCTTTTTTTCCTTTTCCTTCCTTCTTTCTCTCTCTCTCTCTCTCTCTCTCTCTCTCTCTTTCTTTCGTAATAGGAATTGAACCAGAGTTGCTTTAGCACCGAGTCACATCCCCAGTCCTTTTTTTTTTTTTTTTAATTTTAATGTTTATTTTGAGACAAGTTCTCACTAAGTTGCCGAGGCTGCCCTTGAACTTGCAATCCCCTTGCTTCAGTCTCCCAAGTAGCGGAACTGCATACATATATGTTTCTTTTAAATATAAATACACATATGTTTTTTTTTTTTTAAAGAGAGAGTGAGAGAGGAGAGAGAGAGAGAGAGAGAGAGAGAGAGAGAGAATTTTTTAATATTTATTTTTTAGTTCTCGGCGGACACAACATCTTTGTTGGTATGTGGTGCTGAGGATCGAACCCGGGCCGCACGCATGCCAGGCGAGCGCGCTACCGCTGAGCCACATCTCCAGCCCCAGCACATATGTTCTTTTTAAATACCCATTTTGATTTAGAACTTACTACATTCTTCTTATGCATTCTTTAATTTATTTTTCACAGAAACCTGTGAGAGGAAACTTAAGCTCAAAAAGATTGATTAACTTGCCCAAGGTCACATAGCTAGGAGATAGGAGAGTCAAGATTTGAACCCAGGTCTGTCTGAAGCCAGAGCCTGAATTCCTAACAACCATATCACTCTGCTTGCCACTGTTTAGCTCTTGCACTTTTGCCACCATCCTGGTAGCCTGGAGCCCTGGAAAAATTGTGCCTAACACAGGACCTGGTCAGTAGTGTGCGCTCAGGAATGAATACATGAGTGAACTCAGACATGGAGGCATGTGAGTCCTGCCTTTAGCTACTGGCCCTGACCCAGTCTGCAAGTACTTTCCTACAGCCCAGGACAATGCCCCAGGACAAGGATGCAGTTGTTGGGTAGCTGCTGTGCCCTCACTCCCTTTCTAAAAATACTAAAGAGCAAGGGCCCTCCAGGCTACCAAGCAGCCATCCAGTTGCTCTCTAGGGTCACTGCTGTTCAGCCCTGTCCTGCCACCTGGCATCTGCTCCCTCTGGGCCTCCTGCCTGACAGCTGACCCCTGTCATTCCTATGACTGTTTACTGCAAAGCAAAGTCCAGTTCTGCAGAGGTGGGAGCTCCTGAGCAGCCAGGCCCAGACCAGTCTGGCCTCACCCAGGCTGAACTGTAGGACACCAGGACAGGTTTGGGGCTTTTCCTTTAAGCCCAAAACAAAGTTAGCCCTTCTTTTTGACCCGGGTTCCATTTTCATAGCCATACAGTGGACACATCCATCCCACCAGCTCCTTTTGCAGTTCAAGTACTAGCTTTTTACAGGGAGATGGACACGTCAGGTCAGGACACGGGTGTCAAGACCTGGTACCCCTTAGCAGCCATACAATCTGGGACAGCTGTTAGTCACTTACTAAAAATGTGTATAATAAAATTACAAAACAATGAGAATATTATCCTATATTTGTTTATTTATTTACTCATTTATTTTGCAGTATTGGAAATTAAACCCAGGGGCACTGAGCCACATCCGCAGCCCTTTTAGATATTTTATTTAGAGACAGGGTCTTGCTGAATTCTGGAGCTGCTGGGATTATAGGCATGTGCCCCCGCACCTGGCATCCCCAGTCCTTTTTTAATTTTTTACTTTGAGACAGTGTCTCGCTAAGTTGCTGAAGGTCTCATTAAGTTGCCCGGGCTGGTCTCAAACTTGTGATCCTACTGTGTCAGCCTTTCAAGTTTCTGGGATTACAGGCATGCATGGCTGTGCCCCGCCCTTGAGGACATTTTGAAACTCTGGGATGGGTAGAGAATAGTTTTCTTCTACCCTAGCACTAGGAAATCCCTAATTATACAGATCACCTGGACCGCAATGTTAATTCTATCCTCTTCAGATAGGAAGGCTAAAGCAAGGGCATGACCATGTGGTATCAACAAACCAGCCTGCTCTCTGGATGAATCAGCAGCATTGATTGAGCACCCACTGTGTGCACTGTTCTGTACTCTGCTCTGAGAAGATAGCTCTGTTTGCTCCCTAGCCAGTTAACAAATATTTGAGCATTTGTCTATTTTGGGCAAGTCAGTGTGCAGAGGACATTGCACAGAGATGAATAATTTAGAAGGGGAATTTGTGATTAATTATAGGGATGGTGTGAGAGAAAAAAGTGAGAAAACAGGAGCTTCTCCAGGTAGAGACATCAGAGGAGATATTACGGACCTCAATGCCATCTCAGTGATTTTTTTTTTTTTTTTTTTGTACTGGGTATTGAACTCAGGGGTGCTCTAGCCACATCCCCAGCCCTTTTTTACATTTTGAGACAGAGTCTCACCAAAGGGTCTTGCCAAGTTGCTGAGGCTGACTTTGAACTTGCAATCCTCCTGCCTCAGCCCCCCAAACTGCTGGAAATACAGTCACGCACCTCCGCACCTAGCTTATTTTTTGAGACAGGGTTTCCCTAAGATGTTGAGGTTGGCCTTAAACTTGTGATTCTTCTGTTTCAGTGTTCTGAGTCACTGGGATTACAGATGTGGGCCACTGAGCCAGCTCAACAGGATCTTGAAGGATAAGAAGAATCTTTGAGTGTTCTTTCTCTGATAAAATTATATAATCCCTGCCTTGGGATCCAATACCCTAACGAGAACAACTGGTAAATATACTGGTAAGAGGTTTCCAAATGGGTATTAATGTAACCAATAATAATTGGCGGGGCCTAGTACAAAATAAAAATACAGGACCTGTCATTCAAGTTCATTAAGAATTTCAAGATGGTGCCGGGCACAGTAGCACTCACCTATAAACCCAGAGATTTGGGAGTCTGAACTTAGTAAGACCCTTTCTCAAAATAAAAAAGTAAAAAGGTCTGCAAATGTAGCTCAGAGGTAGAGCTCCCCTGGGTTCAATCCCTAGTACTAGAAAAACAAACAAACAAAACACCCAACTAAGATGGCAATAGTGTGTGTGGGGGGGAAAGATGGCAACAGCAGAGTGTTAAACCTAGTGTGGGGTCCTTCTCAGTGCTGGGCCCTTTTGAGCAGGCTCTGTGAAGTAAGCCCAGTCCAGCTGACTGGTGAGTACTGGAGATCAGGATTAGGAATTTCTTTTTGCCAAGAGGACCACAGGCCTTGGGCAATCCAGCAAATGCTAGGTTTGCAACCTGGGTCAAGGTTGGCCCCCAGAAGGTGAGATCACTTATCCAGATCAGGTTCTATACTTGGCTCTTCCCTTTGGGGCCAGTGCAGAGTTCTGTCTCTTTGAGGTAAAGGTGCCATCAAGGCCAGAAGCTCTTAGCTCTTCTCTCAAGAGCCTGTACTGGGGTAGCAAAGAACAAAACCTCAGGGGCCTTCACTGGTAGAAGTGATGGGACCTGCTTCTCACTGTGAAGGGCCAGTTCCATTTAAAGGCATTCAACTTTGAACCTTATATATTTCCATCTGCCAACAGGGCATTATTTTTAGCCCCATGTCCAACTTCCATTTATAAATGGGGGAACAACCAGAGGGGGAGGACACTTTCTAAGATCACACCAACAGGCCGCCCTAAAACCAGAGCACCAGTTCCCGTCAGGCCCATCAAGTGCCCTTTCCCTACCAGCCAGGTGTCTTTCTGTGCTGACTGGACTGGAGGGACCCGGGGTGGGCTACCCTGTGCAGTGATCTTCACCTCCCGGACCTTGCCTACAGAAGAGAACTGCGGCTGTCCACGAGAGTACACTATTCACTGGACTTTAGAGAGGACTTGAGGTCTGGATAGAAGATACCCACCTGCCCCAACTCTAAGCCTTTAACTTTCATTGTGAGCAGATGGTAGAACTGCCTGGGATGAGAAAGCCCATAGCAATGCCTGAGGTAAATTCAGCCAAAGGGAAATTGTTATCAAAAACCTGTCTGAAGTCAGGTGTGGTGGCACACACCTGTGAAGCCACCCCCCTCTACAGGAAGCTGTCTCAGGAGCTCAAGGAATGCAGACAGGCTGAATCATAAAGCCCCCAAGCTAGGAGCAACTCTAGTTCAATTAGCAGAGAAAGTTCCCTGAAGGCGTCAAATAGTTAGGCTGCACAAGACAGAATGTTTGCACATGTGCAATCTCACAGAATTTGCACAGCTCTCTCAGGACCGAAGCTGAGGCTGCATTCTATGGATGAACAAAGTGGGCCTCGGTGCAAGGAAGTCATTCTTAGGGCCACCTGACTAGGTAAATTCCAGAGAAACCAGGTTTTCCTGGTCTTAGTCCCCTGCTCTGAGGTCGGGCCCTTGACCACCATTTTCCATCACTCTACTTCTTCCTGGCTCCTCCCTCCCTCAGTCCCCCTGTGCAGAGGTGGAGCTGAGGGTTGGCACATCACAGGCACGTCATACATATTTGTAGGGTAAGAACTGAACATCCTGTCCCCTGTCTGTAATGCCTTCTGGACCTGCTTCTGGCCATAACCCAGTAAGCTCTTCCTTCCATGAGGAATGCTGTTTCCAGCATGAGGACTTTGGTGACGCCTTCTATCTGGTTATTGATCTGATTATTCACTAGACTGTGAGCTCTTTCCAGATAGGTACCTTGGTATGAGGCTGGCATTTATCAACAACTTGTAGTTTGGTTTATGAAAGGTCCCACTCTGATACTATAGCTATAATATTCCATTTCTCAGACCAGTGTGCCACAGAGATACCTTCCCCAGTCCTAGCATATGATGATGTAGGCATAGATAGGATTCCCCTTGAAAAAAATACACTAGTATGTGCAAATTTAAATTAATTTAAAATATAGAAAAATTGGGGCTGGGGATGTGGCTCAAGCGGTAGCATGCTCGCCTGGCATGGGTTCGATCCTCAGCACCACATACAAATAAAGATGTTGTGTCCGCCAAAAACTAAAAAATAAATATTAAAAATTCTCTCTCTCTCTCTCTCTCTCTCTCTCTCTCTCTCTTTAAAAAAATAAAAAATAAAATATAGCAAAATGGAGGAAGGGAGAATTCATGTTGCAGGTGGATGCCAGAGACTCCTTCATTAAAAAAAAAAAATTATTTTTTCAGTCTGGGGATGGAACCCAGGACCTCACTCATGCTAGGCAAGTGCTCTACCACTGAGCTACATCCCTACCCCCTTCACAGACTTCTTTGAATAGCACCCTTTGTGAATATTTTTCTAATCTAAGAATAAGGAAAACTTTTATAAGCATGACAAGAAATTCAGAAGCCATAAAGGATAAATAAACTTTTTTTTTTTTTTTGAGAGAGAGAGAGTCTTGATATGTTGCCCAGGCTAATCCCAAATTCCTGGCCTCAAGTGATCCTCTGAGTAGCTGGGACTACAGGTATATGTCACACCATCTGGCTAGGATCAATAAATTTCATTGAATAAAAATTAAAATTAGCCCAGCGCAGTGACACACACCTATAATTCCAGCAGCTCGGGAGTCTGAGGCAGGAGGATCACAAGTTCAAAGCCAGCCTCAGCAATTTACCAAGGCCCTAAGCAACTTAGTGAGGCCCTGTCTATAAATAAAATTCAAAATAGGGCTGGGGTGTGGCTCAGTGGCTGAGTGCTCTTGAGTTCAATCCCGGGTACCAAACAAACAAACAACAACAAAAACCCACTGGGCTGGGGTTGTGGCTCAGCGCTAGAGCTCTCACCTAGCATATGTGAGGCACTGGGTTCGATCCTCAGCACCACATAAATAAATAAATAAAATAAAGGTATTGTGTCTGACTACAAATTTTTTAAAAAGTCAGCAAGTTTATAAAAAAAACCCACTATTTGAATGCAAAATAATAAAAAAATCAATTTCATTAATACTTATTTTATGCAAAAAACTGCATTGAACATTAATTTATTTCATTCTCATAATAATTCCATGGTATAAGTACTTCTTATTATTTTAGTTTTAGATAAGGAACCAACCTATGGTCATTCAGCTAGTAAATTGGAGACAAAACCAGATTACCAAGCATTTGCTGTCTAATCTGTGGTCTAGCCACTCCCTACTCTTCTGACTTTAAAAGTCAGAAGACTTGTGGTGTAGCTCTATGACAGAGCACGTGCTTAGCATGATGAAGTTCTGATTTCAATCCCCTGATACATGTAGAAATCTCAAGAATGAGACCATTAGGGCTGGAGCTATAGCTCAGCAGTAGAGCACCTGCCTCACAAATGAGAGGCACTGGGTTCAATCCTCAGCACCACATAAAAGTAAAAACATAAAAAGATATTGTGTCCATTTCCAACTAAAAAAATTTTTTTTAAAGTGAGCCCATTAGAACCTTACTCTAAAGATATTCTGTACTCTTAAAAGTGTAGAGAATATCTTGTTCCCTTTCTCCACACCAGCATTTATTATTATGGGCACTCTGACTGGAGTGAGATCAAATCTCAAAGTAATTTTAATTTGCATTTCCCTGGTTGCTAGGGAAGTTGGCCATTTTTTTAAATATATTTATGGGCTGTTGGTATTTCCTCTTTTGAGAAGTATTTATAATTCTTTCGTGCATGTATTGATTGGTTTGTTAATTTATTTTTGGGTGCTCAGCCTTTTGAGTTCTGATTATATTCTGGATATTAACCCCCTATCAGAGGATCCGCTGGCCAGGATCTTCTCTCATTTTCTAAACTCTATCCCCATGCTCTTCATCGTTCCCTTTTCTGTGCAGAAGTTTTTAAATTTGATGCTGTCCCACTTTTCAATTCTTGGGTTTTATTTCTTGAGCTTTAAGGGTCTTGTTGAGGAAGTCAGTGCCTGCTTCAATAAGTTGGAATGCTGACCTTATAATTTTTGTTTTGTTTGTTTGTTTTCCCAGCAGTGGCAAAATTTCTAGTCTAATTCCTAAGTCTTTGGTCCACTTTGATTTGACTTTGGTGCAGGGTGAAAAATAGGGATCTAATTTTATTCTTCTTCACACGAATATCCAGTTATCCCAGCACTGTTTGTAAAAAGGCCATCTTTTCTCCAACACATATTTTTGGCACCTTTATGGAGTATCAGATGACGATAAGTATGTGGGTTTGTCTCTGTGTTCCATTGGTCTTCATGCGTATTTTGATGTCAATACCATGCTGTTGTTTTTTTTTTTAATAACTTTCTTATTTATTTATTTATTTATTTATTTATATGTGGTGCTGAGGATCGAACCCAGTGCAAGGCAACTGAGCTACAACCCCAGCCCCGATGCTGTTTTTGAACCAGGTATTGTGGTGCCTCCAGCATCAATTTTCTTTTCTTTCTTTTTTTTTTTTAATATTTATTTTTTAGTTGTAATTGGACACAATACCTTTATTTTATTTGTTTATTTTTATGTGGTGCTGAGGATTGAACCCAGGGCCTTGCACATGCTAGGCGGGTGCTCTACCACTGAGCCACAACCCCAGCTCCAGCATCACTTTTCTTGCTCAAAATTGCTTTGGCTATCCTGAGGCTACTCTATTTTATTCTTCCAAATGAATTTTACGATTTTTTTTCTAGTTCTTTGAAGAATATCGTTGGTGTTTTGATGGGGAATGCTGTGAATCTGTATAACACGTCTGGTAATATGGCCTTTTGACAATATTAAGTCTGCCTATCAAGAACATTAACAGTCTTTCCATCTTTTGGCGGGGAGAAGTGGGTACTGGGGATTGAACTCAGGGGCACTCAACCACTGAGCCACATCCCCCACCCTATTTTGTATTTTTTTAGAGACAGGGTCTCACTGAGTTGCTTAGCACCTCACTTTAGCTGAGGCTGGCTTTGAACTCATGATCCTCCTCTCTCAACCTCCCCAGCTGCTGGGATTACAGGCATGTGCCACCACACTTGGTGGTATTTCCATCTTCTAAGGTCTTCTTCAATATTTTTTTTCTTCAGTGTTCTATGATTTTCACTGTAGAGATGTTTTACCTTCTTGGTTAGATTAATTCACAAGTGTTTTTTTTTTTCCTTTTGTTTTTTTTTTTTAGGTCAATGTGAATGGGATAGTTTTCCTGATTTCTTTTTTTAAAAAAATATTTATTTTTAGTTGTAGTTGGACACAATACCTTTATTTTTATTTATTATTTTTTTATGTAGTGCTGAAGATCGAACCCAGGGCCTCGAGCTTGCTAGGAGAGCACATTACCACTGAGCCACAACACAGTTTTCCTGATTTCTTTCTCAGCAGAATCACTATTAGAATATAGGGAAGCTATTGTTTTTTTTTCTTATTGATTTAATATAAAATATGTGATTTGTTCCTCTTCTTTGAAAGTTCTATTGTTCTGAGCGATAACATGTCCTTTTATTATTGGATTAAAGAAAGCCCGGGAAGCTATTGATTTATGAATGCTGATATTGTGGGGGAAAAGGTACACTCATACATTGTTGGTGGCACTGAAAATTAGTAGAACCACTCTGGAAAGCAATACGGGGATTCCTAAAAAAACTAAGAATGAAACCACCATATGACCCAGCTATCCCACTCCTTGGTATCTATCCAAGAGAACTAAAATCAGCATACTATAGTGATACAGCCACATCAATGTTTATAGCAGCACAACTTATAATAGTCAAAATATGGAACCAGTCCAGATGCTCATCAATAGGTGAATGGACTAAGAAAATGTACAATATACACAATAGAGTTTTACTAAGCCATAAAGAAGAATGAACTTTTGGCTTTTTCTAGTAAATAGATGAACTGGAGAGCATGATGCTAAGTGAAATAAGTCAGACTCAGAAAATGAAGGGTCAGATATTTTCTCTCATATGCAAAAGCTAGAGCAACAGAGGGGAAAAGTTGAGGGGGGGTCAGATATCATAAATATGTAAGGAAGATGAGTGGAGTAAAAAGGAGATTGAGGGAGGAAAAGAAGGGACAGGAAAAGAAATGTGAGGTGAATTTGACAACATTACACGATGTGCATGTATAAATATACCACAGTGAATTCCACCTTTATGTACATCTATAAAGCACCAATTAAAAATAAGTAGATAAGCAAATGGAAGCAAGACTAGTAGAATGCAGTAAGAGGAGTCAGGGGTGGTAGAGAAAGGAGGGAAGGAAGAGGCACCAGGGACTGAAATGGAACAAATTAAATTCCAGGCATGTATGATTATGTCAAAATAAACCCAACTATCATGCACAATTATAATGCACTAATAAAAGCATTTTTTAAAAGAGTATTTAAAGAATAAGTAATTCCAAAAATGTGTAGAGTATGTGAACTAACAAGCCCCCCCAAAACATCACAAATGTGTATGCCCTATTAGCTTGGTAAAGGTTTAGGAGACTGGTAATACTCAGTGTTGATATAGGTGTGGCCAGCAGAGCATATTCACATCCTTGGAAGGAATGTAAGTTACTATCAAATGTATCAAGCAAAATTGCCACAATCTTCTCCCCCTCTTCCTCTTCCTCTTCTTCCTTCCTCTTCTTTTTCTTTTTCTTTTCTTTTTTTTTTTTTCCGATAGGGACCAGGTCTTGCTAAATTGCTCAGACTGGCTAGTAGCTGGGACTATAAAATGTTCATAATATCAAACTATTACTACTACTACTACTACTACTACTACTAGTATTATTACTACTATCAGTGGTGCTGGGAATAGAACCCAGGGTCTTGTGTGTGCTCAGTAAGCACTCTCTACAACTGAGCCACATCCCCAGCCCTCAAATTTCTATATTATGTATTAGTATTCTGAATTATGCATTAGTATAAGAATAGGAAACAAGCAGGAGAGGAATTTATAACACCCTAGAACATTCTCTAAGTTATATATTTTCCCATTTTGAATTTTTTACAAGTACTATGTCATCCTTTTATAATTAGGAAAAAATAAGAAGATACAATTAAATATATGGTAAATAAATACTGCACAACCACCCTTTCCTGTTTATTTATTTATTAAACAAGCGTGTCCTAAATATAGCTAATATAGTCCTAGGCACTGATGCTAGATGTTGGGAATGCAAGTATTGATAAACAGCTAAACATAGCTTCTGCCCTTGAGGAACTCCCCCTCCCCCAGATTTAATGCGGGGGCTCTACCACTGACCTACGCCTCCAGCCTCCAGGGTTCAGGTCTTCTGTGGTGAAGGGGGGTGCTCCTGGATTACAGCCTTGAAAGATGAGCAGCTAGTGGGCAGCAGTCTCAGGATGCAGTAGGCTCAAAACCCAGGACCCAAGGGGTCCTTGGGTGTGAATGGAAGGTAATCGGTAGGAGGAAGAGACAGAGATGAAGCTGGATGGAGTGGAACAGATTGGAGAGGGTCCAGTGAAGTGTAGTTGTCCCTTGATATCCTGAGGGATTGGTTCCAGTACCCCCACACCTTGAACATCAAAATCCCTGAATGCTCAATTCTCTTATTATATACATATTTTTTTTTCTGTTTGTGGTGCTGAGGATCCACCCCAAACCTTAGCACATGCTAAGCAAGCCCATGATCACTGAGCCACATCCCCAGGCCTCCATTCTCTTATGGAAAATGCTCTATGTAGTATTTGCATATAACCTACCTAATCTTTTATACATTTTAAGTCATCTCCAGATGACGTAACTCTTCGGTGTAAATGCCATTGTAAGTAGCTATTGTATTGTGTTTGAAGCACAGCAGGGGTGGTAGTATGGACATGGGGCCTCCCAAAGAGATGTCAAGGGAGTAGAACTGGCAGGACTAGTGAATGACTGGGTGCTGAGGGTGTGGGAAAGGGAGGGTTAGAGAATGACACCCTGTGTTTCTGGTTGGGTGACAACCTCTGTGCATTCCAGTCTATAATCTCACCCTCCGCATTGCAGGCAATAAGATTCAATTCATGAACAACTTTCCAGGAACACAGCTCTTGTGTAAATAAGGGGCACCTTTGATCATCTTTATGCATGGGCACCTTTGCCTGGTGCCAAGTGCAACAGTCCACTGACCACTGTGCCACAGCATCTGGAAGCCTGCCAGGGGCTTCTTCTGACTAGTGCTCAATGCTGAACAGAATCCAGGACAATACCATTTACAATCAGGATCATAGGAGAAGGGAGAGAAAAAAGATCATGAGTGATCCTTCATTTTTTAAAGTGGTGCCATTGGGGACTGGGGTTGTGGCTCAGTGGTAGAGCACTCACCTGGCATGTGAGAGGCACACATAAAAATAAATAAATAAATAAACAAACAAATAAATAAATAAATTAAAGGCTCGGTGGCTCACACCTGTAATCCCAGCAACTTGGGAGGCTGAGGCAGGAGGATCACGAGATCAAAGCCAGACTCAGCAATTTAGTGAGGTGCTAAGCAACTCAGTGAGACCCTGTCTGTAATAAAATACAAAGTAGGGCTGGGGATGTGGCTCAGTGATCGAGTGCCTCTGAGTTCAATGCCTGGTACCCCCAAAATAAATAAATAAATATAAAGGTATTTAAAAAAATGTGGTGCCATGGTCCCTTAGTTTTCTGGCTCTTGTCTCCAGATTCAGGGCTATTAAAGCCCCTCCCCTTCACATGATTTCTATGAACCAAGGTCGTTGGGGCCCCAGCCTTCAACTGGGTTCAAGTGGCTCTGAGTCTGGATGTTACAATACCCTACAGCATCTGCTGTCACCTCCTCCTTGCTGACAGCATTCAGCTGGCGCAAAAATAGCCCTGTCACATTCACATGCCTATTCCACACCTGTCAGCAGTCCTGGGTTGCAGACTTTCTTGACCCACTGCTGCCAAGATCCTACTGCCCAAGACCATATGCTGACTTATCTGCTATTTTGTTCAGAGGGTTGGGGGTGATTCTAATTGCAGAAGTTTCTGGAAGGGCAATGCTATTGGACTCCATAGAGTTGGTTTTACAACCAGAGGCCTTTTGGTTGAGCTCTGAGTCCCTGGAGGGACAGTTTCTGCAGTGGACAGATATCACTGTGTCACCAGGCTGGCTTCTTGCTTCAGGTCTCCCTGCCCATCTGATCTCATTGTGCAGTCGGCCTGAGGCTTCCTAGGAGCTGCCTCTAACTAAGGGCTGTGGTGTTTCTTCTGAGGTATTGCTCAAGGTCCAGGCCTCATTTTAACAGGATTGCCTTCTGAAAGAGTGAACAGGCTGGTGATAGGTATGGTATGTAGAAAAACTGGTCAATTTTGAGCAAAGAGAGTCCCTTGCCCCCACTTGTTTAACAGACCATCCAACCCCTTGCTCCTTCCATTCTGTTTATTCCTCCAACTGTTCCTTAAACCTAAAGACCTAGAAACCCAGCTACCAGCTGGGGCCAAATACATATCTTGTTTGCAATCTTGGTGGACTCTTGATTAAGCTATAACAGATGAAAAGTGTGGACTCTGAAGTCAGAGGTAAATCTGGCTTTAATACTTGCTAGGTAGGTGACCTTGGACAAGTCAAGTTGTCTGAGCCTCAGTTTTCTCGTCTGCAAAGTGGGGGAGAATGATGATCCCTCCCTCACTTGGTTGCTTTGATGATAAAAAGAGACACTCCATAGAGAATAGTCAGTGCCTGCTAAATACAAGGGAGTATCATCATTGCTGGAGGTATCCACTGTTGAACCACCGTCATACATTCTTAGGAATATCCAACACAATGGTGCTGAACAAAAGGAGAATGATATTAGAAATATATAAGAAATAGGACAACTAACTGCTTAGGCCCAGACATAAAGGGAGGCAGTATTTGGAAGGGTCACAATTTCTTTCTTTCTTTCTTTCTTTTTGGTGAGCTGTGATCTAACTATGTTGCCTAGATCGACCTTGATTTTGGGGTCAAATGATTTTTCTCCCTCTTTCCAAGCAGCTGCCACTGAACCAGCTTGGGTCTGTTTGTATTTGTTTTGTTTTGCTTTTGTGGTACTGGAGATTGAACACAGGGGCACTATACCACGGAGCCACATCCCCAGCCCTTTTTTTGTATTTTATTTAGAAACAGGGTCTCACTGAGTTGTTTAGCACTTTGCTGTTGCTGAGGCTGGCTTTGAACTTGTGATCCTCCTGCCTCAGTTTCCCAAGCTGCTGTGATTACAGGCATGCATCACAGTGCCAGACCTGGCCCATGGTTTTTTAAGCTCTAAAATAGATCAATTTTAGCCGGGCATGGTGTTGCAAGCCTGTAATCCCAGCTGCACTGGAGGCTGAGGTAGGAATACTATAGGTTCAAAGCCAGCCTCAGCAACAGTGAGGCGCTAAACAACTCAGTGAGACCCTGTCTCTAAATAAAGTATAAAATAGGGCTGGGGATGTGGCTTAGTGGTTGAGTACCCTTGAGTTCAATCCCCAATACCCCCCCCCACACACACACCAAATCAATTTTGTTGATATACTTTAAAAAAATATTAATTAAATTCCAGGCCTTATTTGAATTTCACTAGATTTTTTTTTTTGCTAATACATTAACATTTTTTTGTAATTGTAGATGAACAGAATACTTTTTGTTTGTTTGTTTGTTTTTATGTGGTGCTGAGGATTGAACCCAGTGCGTCACACATGCTAGGCAAGTGCTCTACCACTGAGCTACAGCCCCAGCCCATGCTAATACATTTTTAATACCTCTCCCGCCCCTCTTTATTTTTGAGGTGCTGGGGCTGGAACCCAGGGCCTTAGGCCTGCTATGCAAGTGCTGTACCACTGAGCTACACCCAAACCCTAGTGCCATTTTTTTTTTTTTAATTCAAGAGTTCAATCCAGGATATGGTGCTTAGTTGTCTTCTTAGTCTTTTTCTGGTCTGTTACAATTTCTCAGTCTTTGCTTTTCA
Organism: Urocitellus parryii; assembly: GCF_045843805.1. NCBI lineage: Eukaryota > Metazoa > Chordata > Mammalia > Rodentia > Sciuridae > Urocitellus > Urocitellus parryii. Next base: position 117,754,617 of record NC_135535.1, on the reverse strand, counting down.
TGATCTTAAATTTTTTTCGGGGGGTGGGTACCAGGGATTGAACTCAGGGGCACTCGACCACTGAGTCACATTCCCAACTCTATTTTATATTTTATTTAAAATATATAGGGTCTCACTGAGTTGCTTAGTGCCTTGCTTTTACTGAGGCTGGCTTTGAACTCGTCGAGATCCTCCTGCCTCAGCCTCCCTAGTCCCTGGGATTATAGTCCCGCGCCACTGTGCCTGGCATGACCTACATTTTTGAAGAGTACTGGTCCAGTGTTTTACAGAATGTCCCTTAATTTAGATTTGTCTATTGTTTTTCTCATGATTAGACTGGGAACTATGGGTTTTGGCAACTAATACCCCAGAGGTGAAGTGTCCTCCTCAGAGTATCATATTAGGGGATACATGCTATCAGCCAGACTTATCACTGGCAATGCTTTGATCACTTGGCTAAGGACATGTTTTCAGGCCCTATGGTTTGGATGGGTTTTATCTGCACCAAAACTCATGTTGAATCTTAACTCTGCACTGTGACACTATTGAAAGGTGGTGGAGCTTTTAAGAGGTAGGACCTTCTATGAGGGGATTGGGTCACGACTACCCTTGTGAAGGGACTAATGCTTATCCCGTGAAGTGGGTTGGGCCTCACTGGAGTGAACTGGTTCCTGACAAAGCAGGTTGGCATGAAAGATCAAGCTTGGCCCCTCCCTTACCTCTTGCTCTTCTCTTGCCATGTGCCCCCCAACACACACATACACACACATGCTTTCCCCCAGTTTGACACTATCTGCTCTGAGGCCCCCACCAGAAGCAGATGCTGGTGCCATACTCTTGTACCTCCACAACTAGAATGTAAATAAACCTATGCCCCCCCCCCCCCCGCACAGAACTGGGGATTGAACACAGGAGAATTCTACCACTGAGCTGTATCCCTAGCCACTCACCCATCTCCTTTTAAAAATTTTTTGAGACAGAGTCTTGCTAACTTGTTGAGGCTGGCCTCAAACTTGTAATCCTCCTGCTTTATCCTCCTGAGTTACTGAGATTATAGACATGCCTGGCTAAACCAATTTTCTTTGTAAAGTACCCAACCTTGGGTATTTTGTAATAGCAACACAAAACATACTAAGACACCATATTTCTTCACCTCTCCATACTCTTAATTTTTGGGAAGGATATCACTAAGTCCAACTCACACTTAAAGGGGAAGGAGTGCAGACTTTTAGAAAATGATATTATCCAATACTATTATTACTCCTAAAAATGTTCATACTAATTGCTTAATATCATCAAATATCTAGTCAGTGTTCAAATTTCTCCATTTACCCACATTGCAATTGGTCAGTGTCTCAATTTCATTTAATCTATAGGTTCTCCTCCTTTCTTTTGTATATTTATTTTAATATATTTTTAGTTGTTGATGGACCTTTATTTTATTTATTTATACACAGTGCTGAGAATTAAATCCAGTGCCTTACATGTGCCAGGCAAACACTCTGCCATTGAGCTACAGCCCCAGCCCATCCTTTCCTTTATTTTTTTCCTTAAAATCTATTTTTTGGAACAAAGCAACTCACATGTCCTGTAGAGTCACTCAGTGTGGTAGTACTCCTGCAAGGTGACCGGCAGTAACCTTTGCCTCCTGATATTCATATATTATGTTATCCCCACCCACGCTGCATAAAGCCACCCAAGCAACTCACAGAAGGATGCAGCAACAGAGGTGTGTGATTTCCAGGGCTAGGTCATAAAAGACATTGTGGTTTCCATTTTGCTCTCTTTTGAATTACTTGCTCTAGAGGAAGCCAACAGCCATATCACCAGTGTCCAGGCATCTTATAGAAAGATCTATGGGGCAAGAACTGAGACATGAACTAGAAGCACTGACTTTCCAGCCATGAGTGAGCCATATTTTTCTTTTATTTGCTTGTTCTTTGAAGTACTGGAGATTAAACACAGGGATTCTCTGCTGCTGAGCTATGTCCCCATCCCTCTTTATTTTTTACTTTTGAAGGAGGGTCTTACTAAATTGCAGAGACTGGCCTTGAACTTGTGATCCTCCTGCCTCAGCCTCCCAAGTCTCAGGAATTACAGGTGTATGGCACTGAATCTGGCTGTCCCCAGCCCTTTCTAAAATTTTATTTGGAGATAGGGTCTCATTAAGTTGCCTAGGCTGGACATGAATTTGTGATTCTCTTGACATAACATCCTGAATTGCTGGGATTACAAGCATGCACCACCTAGCTGATTGTTTGCTTTTTGATACAGGGTCTAGCTATGTTGCCAAGACTTCTTTGAGCTCCTGGGCTCAAGAGATCCCCTGCCTTAGCTTCCTGAGCCACTTGGACTGCAGATGTACTTCACTATATCAGTCTCTGATATAGTGCATCTAGAACGTGCATCTTCCAGCTCCTGCCAAGCCTTTAGATGATGCAGGCCTGTATGACATCATAAATACAATCTCATGATGCCTTCAAGCCCAGCTAACTGACTCCTGAATCTCTAACCCACAGAAATTCTCAGAACAAATGTTTATTATTATTTCAAGCTATTAAACTTTGTGGTAATTTGCTACACAGTGATACCTAGCTGATACATAGTCTAGATTCTGTTCATTATTTTTCTGTCCTCTGGATTTCCAATAAACAGGTAATTATAGCTAGAGGTAGATTCTGATTCTGGGCAAATGTTGTGGGGGAGAAGACTTCATAGGTGATTTTTATCAGGATGCACATAATATCTGGTTGTTTCTCAGTGTTTGATCTTTTTTTCCCTTTTGGTACTGAGAATGAGCCCAGAGCCTCACACACATGCTAGGCAAGTACCCTGCCACTAAGCTACATCCCCTGTTCTTTTTATGTTTTTGTTTGTTGAGACAGAGTCTTACTAAGTTGCTGAGGCTGGCATTGAACTTGTCTCATGTCTCAGCCACCCAAGTAGCTGGGATTATAGGCATAGTATTTGATTATATGAATATTTCTTTATTTGACATTCTCTAAAAAGGTAGTCCCACTGAATATACAATTCTACATTACAGATGTTTTCTTATGCATACGCAATAAAAAATAATTAAAAAAAATTATTCTATTGTCACTTGGCTTTTACTTTTGCTATTGAATTGTCAGTCTTTTTTTTTCCTCTGGATGCTTCTTAAATCTCTTCGTTTTTGATGTTCTTAGCTTCACTATATCTAAGCTCAATATGTTTAAAAAAACAGGTTTGTTCCTCCTCCTTCTCTTCCTTGATGGATTTGTTGGACTTCTAAATTTGAATATTGGCATATTTTATAAACTTTGAAAGTTTTCAGTATTAATTTTTCAAATATTACCTCTCTAGCATCATCTCTATTGTCTCTCTCTAGAACTCTGATCAGATACCAATTGGACCTTTTATTCTCAATATCTTTTTGTTTCTTCTGTCACTGCTGGGGATGTGCCTACTAGACAAGCACTCTACCACTGAGCTACACACCCAGCCCCTCTTTATATCTTTTAACTTATTTTCCATCATGTTGTCTATCTATGTTGCATTCTCAATTTTTTCTTCCATGCTCTCTACAGATTCTTTCCCCCCCCGCCCCAGTACTGGTTATTGAGCCCAGGCCTTGGGCATGGGAGGCAAGTGCTCTACAACTTAACCATATTCCCCAAACCTTTTTATTTATTTATTTGTTTGTTTGTTTGTTTGTTTATTTATTTATACCGGGATTGAACTTGGGGTACTCAGCCACTGAGCCACATCCCCAGCCCTATTTTGTATTTTATTTAGAGACAGGGTCTCACTGAGTTGCTTAGGGCCATAGTAAATTGCTGAGGCCAGCTTTGTACTCATGATACCCCTGCCTTAGCCTCCCAAGCTGCTGGAATTGCAGGCATGCACCACCGTGCCTGGCCCCTTTTTACGAGACAGGGTACAGCTAAATTTTCCATGCTGGACTGGAACCTGCAATCTTCCTGCCTCAGCCTCTAGAGTAGCTGGGATTACAGACATGCACCACCATGCCTGGTTGTCTACCAGTTCTTTATTTATCTCTTCTGGCTGTCTACCTTGTTATTTGAAATGATTATTGAGTTGTTAGTGCTTTTTCTCATTTCTAGAAGTTCTATTTTGTTTTTCAAATTGATTTTGGTATTTTCTGTTCTTTATTCATCCTTTAATTTTCTATTTATTTCTTTTTTTTTTTTTTGGTACTAAGGATTGAACTCAGGGGCACTCAACCACTGAACCACATCCCCAGCCCTATTTTGTATTTTATTTAGAGACTCATTGAGTTGCTTCGTGTCTTGCTTTTGCTGAGGCTGGCTTTGAACTCGAGATCCTCCTGTTTCAGCCTCCCAAGTCATTGAGATTACAGGCATGCACCACTGCACCTGGCTAATCATCTATTTCTTTAAGTCTATTAATAATTCTAAGTCTTTAGAATTCAGTGTGTATTTTATATTTGAATATTTATATTTAATTTCTCTATTCATATCCTAAATTTTCAAAGATTAAGGAGAAATGTAGACCTACCAATAAAATGAAGCTGTGACTAAAGGAAAAATATTTTTTCTGCTTTAGCATTTGAATTAAAATTAATGGAAGCAGTGGGGCTGGGGATGTGGCTCAAGTGGTAGTAATTAAATGTGACATACAAACTCATACAACCATACAATATACCATTCAATTGTGTGTGTGTGTGTGTGTGTGTATGTGTGTTTGTGTGTGTATTTAGTACTGGAGATTGAACTCAGGGCCTCACACTTGCTAAGAAAGTCAAGTGGTCTATCACTGAGCTATATTATATCCCCAGTCCTCAACAATAAAAATGAATGAAGTTTTGATACATACTACCTTATGAGTGAACCTAAAAACTTTAAGTGAAAGAAGCTACAAAAGACTAAAATTTGTATCATTCCATTTTTGTGAAATGTCCAGAATGGGCAAATCTATTGAGACACAATATTAGAACTACCTAGGGTAGGAGTGAGATTGGAATTTTTAAAAATTCATGTATTTATTTTTTACTTATAGGTGGACACAATATCTTCATTTTATTTTTATGTGGTGCTGAGGATCAAACCCAGTGCCTCACACATGGTAGCCAGTGCTCTACCTCTGAGACACAACCCCAGCCCCCAGGACTGGAAATTGATCACAAATTGGCACAGGGTTTTTTTGGGGGAGTCAATGAAAATATGAAATAAACATTTAAAATTCAGATTGTCATTTACTCTAACCACATTTCAAGTTCTTCGATAGTAAGATGTGAGACTATGGGATGCATGCCTATAATCCCAGCTACTCCAGAAGCTAAGTCAGGAAGATTTGAGGCCAAACTCAGCAACTAAGTAAGACCATGTCTCAAAATTTTGAAAATTATTTTTAAAAAAGGGCTGGGGATGTAGCTCAGTGGTAGAGTATCCCTGGCATCAATCCCAGTAAAAAAGAAGAAGAAGAAGAAGAAGAAGAAGAAGAAGAAGAAGAAGAAGAAGAAGAAGAAGAAGAAGAGGAGGAGGAGGAGGAGGAGGAGGAGGAGGAGGAGGAGGAGGAGGAGGAGGAGGAGGAGGAGAAATATGAAGAGGAGGATAAGAAAAGATATACAGATTGAAAGGAAGAATGTTTCTTCACAGTTAACATGGTTGTTTATGTAGAAAATCTAAAAATACTCAGAACTAATAAATGATTATAACAAAGTTGCAGGATACAAAATTAATAGACATAAGTCAATCATTTTCCTGTACACTGATAAACAATTAGGAATTAAAAACACAATACCATTTATATTAGCGCTCACAAAATTAAATACTTAGGTATAATATGTACATAATCTACATATGGAAAAATATAAAACTCTGATGAAAGAAATCAAAAAACTAAAATAATGGAGAGATAAGCTATGTTCATAGATAAGAAAACTCAAATTTATCAAGATGTCAGTTCTTCCCAACTTGACCAATGATTCAATGCAATTCCAATCAAAATCTCAGGAGTTATTTTGTGGATGTCAACAAACTGATTCTAAAATTTATATGGAGAAGCTTTAAAAGGACCCCAGGATAGAAACTGAAGAACAAAGTTGGAGAACTGATACTATCCAACTTCTACTATTAAATCACACTAAGCAAGACAGTGGCATACTAAAAAGAACAAATAAAAATGCAATTTAAAGATTAAAAAAAGAGATTGATATTGGCAAAAAAATATGGACAAATAGATCAATGGAACAAGATAGAAAGTCCAGAAACAGATTTATAGAACTACACCTAACTGATCTTTGACAAAAGAGAGCAATGACAATAAAAACAATGAAGCAAAGCAGTCTTTTCAACAAATGTTGCCCAAACTAGGTAACCATATGCAAAAGAATGAATCTTTGCACAGAACACCCTTCACAAAAATTAACTCAAGGGGCTAGGGCTGGGGCTCAGCAGTAGAGCGCTCGCCCAGCTCACTCGAGGCACTGGGTTCAATCCTTAGCACCACATAAAATAAATAAATAAAATAAATGTGAAAAAAAACATAAAAAAATCAACTCAAAATGGGTCATAGACCTACATATAAAACATTAAACTATAAACTGAGTATGGTGGCACACATCTGTAATCCCTAAAATTCAGGAGGCTGAGGCAGATGGATTACAAGGTCAAGGTCAGCCTCAGCAATTTACAGAGACACTCTGTAATTTAGTGAGACCCTGTCTCAAAATAAAAGATATAAAGTGCTGAGGGATGTAGTTCAGGGTAAAGCACCCTTAAGTTCAACTTCCAGTACAAACAAACAATCCACCCACCCCTACCAGAGAACTCCAAAACTCTTACAAGATAACATAGGAAAAACCCCAGATGACCTGGGGTATGGTGATGATGACTTTTTAGATACAACACCAAAGGCATGATTCATGAAGAAAATTATGGATAAGTTGTTTTTATGGTTTGGATGTGAGGTGTCCCCCCAAACCTCACGTGTGAGACAATGCAAGAACATTCAGAGGTGAAATAATTGGGTTATGAGAGCTTTAACCCAATCAGTAAATTAAGCACCTGATGGGAGTCACTGAGTGTTGACTGAAGGTAGAGTGTGGCTGGAGGGGGTGGGGCCTTGGGGTGTCCCTCTGGGGTATGTATTTTGTATTTGGTGAGTGGAGTCTTTGTCTCTCTGCTTCCTTATCATCATGGAAGCTGCTTCCCTCTGCCATACTCTTTCTCCATGATGTTCTGCCTCGCCTCGAGCCCTGAGGAATGGAGTCTATGGACTGAAACTTCTGAAACTGTGAGCCCCTAATTTTTCCTCCTCTAAAATTTTTCTTGTCAGGTCTTTTAGTGACAGCAGCAGGAAAAGCTGACTAAAACAGTTGTTCTTCATTAAAATGAAAAACTTCTGCTTTGCAAAAGAGAATGAGAAGACAAACTATAGACTTGGAGAAAACATTCCAGAGGATGTTTCCAATAAAGGACTATTATTCAAAATCTATCAATGACTCTTAGGATAGCAATAAGAAAACAAACAACCTGATTAAAAAATAGGCTAAAGACCTTCACAGACAAAACTTGGTATAGTGGTGCATGCCCGTAGTCCTTACTATTGGGGAGGCTGAGGCAGGAGAATCCCTTGAAACAGGAAGAAAGAAAACAAAAAAAATCCTCAGATACATCACCAAAAAGATATACATATGACAAGTATGCATGTGAAAAGATGTTCCATATAATATGTCATCAGGGAAATGCAAATTAAAACAACAATTTGATTAGACTGGCCAAAATCCAGAACACTGAAACACCAAATGCTGGTGAGGATATGGGATGATAGGAACTCTATTCATTGGGGAAGCAAAAATGGTACAGCCACTTTGGAAGATAGTTTGGCAGATTCTTACAAAAGTAAACATACTCTTAGCATAGGATCCAGCAATCGTGCTTCTTGATATTTTCCCATAAGAACCAAAAACTTAGGTCCACACAAAAACCTGCCCATAGATATTTATAGAAGTTTTATATTTAATTGCCAAAACTTAGAAACAATCAAGTTGCTTCAGTAGGTAAATATATAAATAAACTGTGATAATCCAGACAGTGTTATATTATTTAGTGCTAAAAAAGAAATGAGCTAGTGAATCGTTAAAAGGAATGGAGGAGGGGCTGGGATTGTGGCTCAGCAGTAGAGCGCTCGCCTCGGACATGGGAGGCTCTGGGTTCAATCCTCAGCACCACATAAACATAAATAAATAAAATAAAGATGTTGTGTTCAACTACAGCTAAAAAGAAAGGTAAATAAATATTAAAAAAAGGAATGGAGGAATCTTAAATGCATATTACCTAGTGAAAGAAGTCAATCTGAATATGTTACATATTGTACAGTTCAAACTACAAGATATTCTGGAAAAGGCAAAATTATAGACACAGTAAAAAGATCAGTGGTTGTCAGGAATTGGGAAGGAAAGACAGGGTGAGTAGGCAGAGCACAAAGGACTTTGAGGGCAGTAAACTCCTCTACATGTCATTATGAGTTTGTCCAAATCCATGGAAACATGCAACACCAAGAGCGAAATGTAAACTATGGAGTTTATGTGATAATGATCTATCAGTGTGGAGTCGCCAATTGTAACAAACATACCATTCTTGTGACAGGTGTCGATAGCAGGGGAGGGTATGCAATAATAGAAGCAGGAGGTCTTTGGGAAACCTCTGTACCTTCCTCTCAGTTTTGTTGTGAACCTAAAACTGCTCTAAAAAATTTAAGCTACAAAGAGGAAGAAATAAAACCAGAAGATAACACAGAGACTTTATAATGGGGAAGAAGTTCACAAATCTTAAAATGGTAGAAATCACAGCAGAAATGGTTAACAAACATCAAACATGTTAAACTTCTTCCACAAGAAAAACTTCTACACTTGATCTCAGCCAAAAGGTCAAGAAGTAATTGAAAAACCACCATCTGTGTGACCTTAGGCAAGTCAGTTAACCTTTCTGGGCCTCAATTTGCTCTTGTGTACGATGAAAACAGTAACAGCACGTTCCCGGTAGGGTTGTAGTGAAGACTAAATGAGTTAATGCGTCAAAGTGCTTACACATAATAAACACTCAGTAAAATCTTAACTTTGCTATTATTATCCTATGTTCTTTTACAGGCAGGCTCTTGGAGTTTTGATAGTGTTGACCTGGGATGCTAAGGGTTGTACTGAGAACACGGTGACATGTGAGGATATTGTCTGACACTGACATAATTAAAGGTATTAGCAATAGACAAGTAAAATCAGATAAATCAAAGAATTAAGGCAGCAGCTATTATCTATATTATGTCAAGCCAAAGAAATATTATACATGGATGGTCCCTCGTTTACAATGGCTCTGCTTATGATTTTTGGTTTTTCTGTTTTGTTTTGTTTTTGAGGTGTTGGGGCTTAAATACAGGGCCTCATGTCCGCTAGGCAAGCACTCTACCACAGAGCCTATAACAATTCACATTAAGAAATGCTACAGGAGTGCTGGGCACAGTGGCACAAGCCTGTAATCCTAGCGGCTTGGGAGGCTGAGGCAGGAGAATCACAAGTTCAAGGCCAACTTCAGCAACTTAGCAAGCCTCTAAGCAATTCAATGAGACCCTCTCTCTCTAAATAAAATACAAAAGAGGGCTGGAGATATGGCTCAGTGGTTAAGTGCCCTGGGTTTAATCCCCAGTACCAAAAATTAATTAATAAAAAAAAGAAGGAAAAAATGCTACAGGAGCTTATATCAAAAGGAGGCCTTGGGCTGGGGTTGTGGCTCAGTGGTAGAGTGCTTACCTAGCACATATGAGGCATTGTGTTAAATCCTTAGCACCACAAAAAAATAAATAAATAAGTAAGTAAAATAAAGGTATTGTGTTCATCTATACTAAAAATATAGATTTTTTAAAAGGCCTAATTTTCAGGCATGGAGGGATTGGGGCATTGCCACACTTGATCTTAGAGACCAGAGGGCCCAAAGGCCTTTGCCTTTTTAACCCCTCTGTATAATGTTGCCTGTTCTAGTATTAAAGACTTCTCTGCTCCTCAGTAGGATTTTTCTCGGTAACTCTGGGCTTATTTGTGTAGGTGGAAGATCCCCTCCAGAGACAAATTAATCTTTCATATATAAACACATTTCATAAGCATCTGCAGATAAGTTTCCTGTCAAGAAATGAGCTCGTTAATGGATGGGGAGATAAAGAGCTGCTCACATGCAAAATCTACACACTGACGCTGTGTGTGAGCTCACAGCTGTAATTTCATGTGCATGTAGATATGTACAGATAGCACTTTGCCAATGACCTGTTTCTGGTATGCCCAAGGATGTTTTCAAACTTGGATAGATCGCAGGTGTTTTCACTTATTACCCCCTGGGCATCAGGGGGCTGAGTGCTGGAACCTGCATTTACCAGATGACTGTGTCCATAACTCCGTTTTGCACACAAGCCCCCTTCCCGTTCCTGCTCTTCCTCTGCTCAGAGAGAAGAAGCTGGCAGTGGATTCCAGAAAGGCCTGGAGATGATTGCCCAGGCTTGCCCAAGTTACCAGACTGGGCCATGCCGGGGGCTGAATGGTGTGGACCTGGCCACAGGCCACCTTCAAAGCAATAGCTCATCCATGACTCAGCCTGAATTTGTGAGAAATGAAGCTTAAGGGAGGGAGATATTTAAATCATGATCATCAATTGAATCTAAATCTCTTATCAGTCATTGGAGGTATTCCTAATATCCACCAAACTATTAATTGCAATGATGTCTGGATGATAGTTATTATAAATAAGATTTATTATGACATAGGTGTTATCACATAACTTCATTAGGACACCAAATGTATGTACTTTATGATGCTATGTACATGGAACAAAAGAGACTAAACAAAAATGTTCATCGTGTAGGGCTGGAGTTATGGCTCAGCAGTAGAGTACTTGCCTAGCATGTGAAAGGCCCTGGGTTTTTTCCTCAGCACCACGTAAAAATGAATAAAACAAAGGTATTGTGTCCAACTACAACTAAAAAAATAAATTTTAAAAAAAGTTCATTGTGGTTACTTCTGAAGGAGTCAGGTTATAGATTACGTTGATTTTGTGAGTTTTTTTTTTCCCTGAAATCTCCAAGATTCTATAATAAACACATATGACACCTAGCACTGATCTTGCATTGTGCTGGGTTATACTTTATAATATGATTTCTGACTCTTACAATGTCCTGCAAATTGGGGATTATTTACCCTCATTTATAGAAAAATAAATGGCTCAGATTTGTAAAGATTTCACAGCATGTCAATGGCTTCCTTGGGATTTGAATCCTGACTTGCTTCTGCCAGTCAAGAAGTGTGGAGAGACTTCCATGCCTATCACTGGGGCTTGACCCTCTGCCTCTCTTCAGCTCAGTTGGACCTCTACCTCAGTGTGCCTGAGGGGTCTCACACGCCACCACAAATTACTAGCATTGCTCATCTCTGGGCACAGCAAGCCCCCTATTGAGTGTACTCTAAATCAATATTTATTCACCTCCGGCATCAGCTGCATCTCCTTTTGCCCACCTGGCAGGGCCCTGATGTTCTTCCCTCCCCTGCCTGAGGAACGTGCCCAGAAGCAAATTGGCACTGAGAGTCACATTAACTCCTTTATTTCCTCCAACCTCCTGAGCAAGTGGGGGGTCTTGGCTGCTACCAAGCTTCAATGCCCCAGGTCTGAATTCCTCAAAGTGAGTCTTGGGAGGTCCTTGGAGCTGGGTCCTTCTGAGAGACATGCAGTGAAGTTGACGAGGGAAAGGTGATGGAGGCTATGCGAGAAATGGAGTTAGAAGCTTTAACAAAACAGTGGAGAAACGGTTTGAAATTAGATTGGTGACAAGGCAGGTGGCAGGATTGTTGACTTTCTTCTTTTCCTACTTGTTAGGGTTGTTTGAATATTTAAATAATTTTTAAAAATCAATTTTGAATTCTCAAAGGGTAAAAAAAAAAAATGTATGCAGAGGGGCTGGGGTTGTAGCTCAGTGGCTGAGCACTTGCCTCCCATGTGTGAGGCACTGGGTTCGACCCTCAGCACCACATAAAAAATAAATAAATAAAATAAAGACATTGTGTCCATTTACAACTAAAAAATTTTTTTAAAAAGATATGTAGAAATTTATCTGAATCCTTTAATAGTTAAAACATCCCCAATCCCTCTGGTAGGGAGATCCCTGTCCTTTGACAGATGGGCCTATATTGACCTAAATGCTTGTTATTTAGCTCATCAGTGAACTGGGTTTGCATCTCACTTGGAATGCGTTCCCAGGCTTGCAAATAGGTGTTGCTTTTTGCATTATTTTCTACCAATAAAAGATGTTTTTTTAAAAATTAACTTTAGGCTGGGTGTGGTAACATACACCTGTAATCCCAGTGACTCCAGAAGCTGAGGCAGGAGGATTACAAATTCAAGACCAATTTCAGCAACCTAGTGAGACCCTAAAGCCACTTAGCAAGACCTTGTCTCAAAATAAAAAATAAAATGGGGCCTGGGGTTTTGGCTCAATGGTAGAGTGCTTGCCTAGCACATGTGAGGCACTAGGTTCGATCCTCAGCATCACATAAAAATAAATAAATAAAATGAAGGTATTGTGTCCACCTACAACTAAAAAAAAATTTTTTTTAATGGGCTAAGGATATGACTCAGTGGTAAAGTGCACCTAGGTTCAATTTGTAGTACAAAAGAAAAAATTAGCTGGGTGTGGTAGCACGTGCCAGTAATCCCAGCTACTTGGTAAGCTGAGGAAGGAAAATCACAATTCAAGTTCAGTCTCGGCAACTTGGTAAGACCCTATTTCAAAATGAAAAGTACTGAGGATACAACTGAGTGGTAAAGCACTCCTGGGTTCAATCCCTTGTATATACCCTCCAAATACAATAAAAATTAACTTTTGAAATTAAAATAATCATTTCTAAGGAAGTGAAAACAAAGTCAAATTTATCTTTTTAACCTATTACTTGATAATTTTTTTTCCCCAGTACTGGGGATTTAACCCAGGGCCTTATACATGCTATTAGGCAAGCACTTTACCTGAGCTGCACCCCCAGCCCAATAAACATCGTTTTAAGATATTACCATCCCCTAACGAAGCCAGTGGCAATCTCTTAAATAAACACTATTCAATTAAAAATGTGTCACTTCAGATGCAATCTAACATGGTGATGATAGAGAAGCACAGTGGTTAAGATATGCTGGAGGCTTCCAGTTCAAAGGTGTTGACACTGCTGGGTCATACTGTAACTCTATGTTTAACTGAGGAACTGTCAGATTGTTTTTCAAAAAGACTGCACTACTTTCATTCTGACCAGTAATAGAAGAGGTTTAAATTTCTCCATGTCCTTACCAACACTTGTTATTATCTTATGTATATAAATAGCTTCCCAGCAAGAGTCTTAAATTTGTATTTCTCTTCTGGCTAATTTGAATATCTTTCCATGTGCTTATTGGTCATTTGCATATCTTCTTTGGAAAAATGTCTATTCAGCTTCTTCGCCCATTTCCAAATTAGGTTGTCTTTTTATCATAGAGTTGTAAGAGTGCTTTGTATATTTTGGATACAAGTTCCTTATCAGATGTATAATCTGTACATATTTTTTTCTTTTTTTTAAATATTATGCAGGACTTTAATATGAGAACAATAGATACATACAGCATACATATTTTTTCTATTGTGTGGGTTCTTGTTTTTCTTTTTCTTTTTTTTCTATGTTTTAGTTGTAGATGAACACAATATCTTTATTTATTTTATGTGGTGCTGAGGATCGAACCCAGTGCCTCACATGTGAGGCAAGCACTTTACCACTGAGCCAGGATTCTCGTTTTTCTTCCTTCCTTTTTCTTTCTTTCTTTCTTTCTTTCTTTCTTTCTTTCTTTCTTTCTTTCTTTCTTTCTTTTTTTATGATAAGGATTGAACACAGGGCCTCATGCATACTAGGCAAAGTACTCTACCACCCCCTTTTAAAATTTTTTGGTACCAGGAATTGAATCTGGGGGCACTTTACCACTGAACTACATCCCCAGCCTTTTTGTTTATTTTTGGTACCAGGAATAAACCCAGAGGTGCTTAACCACTGAGCAACATCCCTAGCCCCTTTTAAGATTTTATTTAGAGACAGATTCTCGCTGAGTTGCTAAGTGCCTCACTAATCTGCTGAGGCATGATCCTCCTGCCTCAGCCTCCTGAGTAGCTGGGATTACAGATGTGCACCACTGTGCCCTACATCCTCAGCCTTTTTTATTTTTTATTTTGAGACAGGGTCTTGCTAGGGTGCAGAGGCTGGCCTCGAACTTGAGATCTTTCTGAGTTGCTGGGATAATAGACGTATACCTCCCCACCTCACAAGGCGATTTTTAAAAGTATAGATTGTGCTGGGCATGGTGACGTATGCAGAAGGGTCGCAATTTCCAGTCCAGACTCAGCAACTTAGTGAGGCCCTAGGCAACTTAGTGGGGGCCTAAGCAACTTCTCAAGAACTTTTCTCAAAAAAAAAAAATAAAAAATAAAAAGGGATAGGGATGTGATGTTCAGTGGTCAACCTTCTGGGTTCAATCCCTGGTACAAAAAAAAAAAAAAAAGCATATGAATTGCAAGATCAAAGAGAATAGGAAAGGAAACAAGTAAAACAAGGGAAATAAACAACTTGGCCAAGCAAGAAGATGCAACCTGAGGCCTTAGAAAGGAACCAAAGGGACACAAACAATTCAGGAAAGCACTGGATGGGGAAGGACAAGGTACTAAAGAAAGTAGGAATGAGGCAGTAAACTGAGAAGGGAAATGGGCTTGAAGTCTATTTAAAGAGCAGTTCAACCCTCCAGGTTTCCTCCACCATTCTCAAGCCTGGTGACAGCTTCTCCCCAAAGCAAAAGACCAGATATTCTTTATTTCTTAGCACAGGGCTCTTACAATGTGGTCTATGAACTGGTTTGGATCCACAAACTATTACTCAACCCAATAAGAAAAGTATAGAAAGCAAGAATAAGTACCTAGGATTTTTACATCAATGTGGCATCACCTTAGCCTTCCAGTGGGCGATCAGGGGATTCTTGTTGCTGGATTGGGTCTAGACAGTTTGGATGTCTGCACTCGACAGTGAGGCTTACACAGTGTGAGATGTGGGTTGGTCATGTACAGTGGGACCACGTATGAGGGTCCCTGACAGATTGGAAAATTTTAATAACTGGCCCTTCATTACAGATAGTTTGAAAAAGTGCTGTGTTAGGGGCTGACAGGCGTGTGTGTGTGTGTGTGTGTGTGTGTGTGTGTGTGTGTGTGTGGTTGGAGCCCCTGGCTCAAAGTCTGCATTCCAAACAGTGGCATACCACCTCCCACTCTCATTCCAGGAAAATGGCAGCCAGGCTTCCACCCTCCTCCAGTACAGATCCCCAGTCAGGAGTCTAGAAGATTCCGATCAGGGAAGACTAAGTGGCCTAGAGAGAAGACATTTAAACATGGACATTTGGAGTTCCCTCAGCAAAGAAATTGACTTAGCTCCTCCATACATCTCCACAGTGAATCTCCCCAATGCATAAAACTTAAAATAAAAAAATGTTTAGAATAGGTTTTATATTAATATGATTCAGAATTCAGAAGATTCAAAAGGTACAATGAAGACATCCACACTCCTTAACTATCCTTCATGACTTAGTTTCCCCTCCAGTAGATTTTTTTTGTGCCTCACTCTTTTTTTTTTTTCCCCCATCAGGGATTGAACCCAGGGGTGCTTAACCACTGCACCACATCCCCAGACCTATTTTGTATTTTATTTAGAGACAGGGTCTCACTGAGTTTTTAAATTTAAAAAAGTATTAACAGGGTTTAAAGACAGGGTCTCACCTCGCTTTTGCTGAGGGCTGGCTTTTTCTTTTATTTTTTTTAAATCTATTTGTTCTAATCAGTTATACATGACAGCAGAATGCTCTTCAATTCATTTTACACAAATGTAGCACAATTTTTCACTTCTCTGGTTGTTCACAAAGTAAGGTCATGCCATTCATACAATCATACAGGTACCTAGAATAATGATGTCCATCTCCTTCCACCATCTTTCCTATCTCCATGCCCGGGGTTGGCTTTGAACTCACAATTCTGCTGCCTTAGCCCCCTGAACTACTGGGATTACAGGAGTGTACCACTGTGCCCAAATCATGCCTCGCTCTTGAATATACATAGCAATCCTATATGATAGACAAAAATAAGAAATAAGGGGGACTGGGGTTATGGCTCAGGGGTAGAATACTTGCCTAGCATGTGTGAGGCAGTGGGTTCGATTCTCAGCACTGCATATAAATTAATTAAATAAAGGTCCATCAACAACTAAAAAAATATTAAAGGAAAAAAAAGAGGAAAGAGAGAAATCAGGGAGAAAATAAGAAAAAGAATTTTAAAAAAAGAGATTAGGAAAGGAAATGAAATAAAAACAATATCCTATTTTAAAAAGGAATATTCACAATGGTATAGTCCTGTAATCCCAGTGACTTAGGAGGCTGAGGCTGGAGGATCACAAACTCCAGGTCAACCTTGGCTACTTAGCGAGGCCCTAAGCAACTTAGTGAGACCCTGTCTCAAAATAAAAAATAAAAAGGGCTGGGGATGTGGCTCAGTGGTTAAGTGCCCCTGGGTTCAATCCCTGGTACCAACACACACACACACACACACACACACACACACACACACACACATATGTAATATGAAAATTAAAAACTTACCCCAAATAGTTACAAACAAGTTTATAAAATCACAGAAAGTAAAATAAAGAGGAAAAAAAAGGGATGGAAAATTAAATATGAAAAACAAGAAAATTAAGAATTCTGTTCAGGAGAGCTGACATACAAACAACAGGCTCTAGATAGATTGAACAGAGAAAAGAGAAGGAAAGAAAAAATTAAATGAACAGTTCAGAATTACTTTTTCTAGAGCAGATGTTTGTTAGTTAGTTTTACATCATTGCGGCCAAAATATCTGACAGTAAACAATTTAGAGGAAGAAAAGTTTACTTTGACTTATGGTTTCTGAAGTCTCAGACAGAGGAGTCCATGACTCTGGGGCCAAGGCAAGGCAAAGCGTCATGGCAGAAGGGCATGGTGGAGGGAATCTGCTCACCTCATGTGGATCAGGAAGACAGGGGTCGGGGTGGGTGGGGGAGTACGACGACAAGGGGAACACAGGGAAAATGAATCTTTCTAGGACACATCCCCAGTGACCCGCCTCCTCCACCCATGTCCCACCTACCTACAATTACCATCTGGTTAGTCCATTTACACTAGGATGGAATGATAAGGTTACAGTTCTCATAATCTAAAAATTTTATCTCTTAATATTCCTGCATTAACAGTGAAGTTTGTTGGGGGGAGACACCCCATATCCAAACCATAACAAGAGGATATTAATTCCCAAGTCAAAAGGGTTTGACAAGTATATAAATGAGAAAAGATATGCCCATTCTAAAGCACAGGGCATAGTGACTCTCAGAACTGGAGGTCAGACAGAAGAATCTACAAGCTTTCAGACATGAGAATAGAAAATTAAGTGGCACTGGGTATAACAAATACTCAGCCACATGCTCAAGCAGTATAAATATGATATCAGTCATGTTACTACTCAGGCATGGTATTTCTTTGCTAGCTTTCATAGGGAATTATCAGAAGAGTGGCACCACTGGAAACAGAAAGTAAATCAAGGATGAGGCAGAAATGCAATTCCCAGGTCTGTGGGTAGAGTTGCCTTGGCACCAAGCAGAACAGAGGGGAAAGGAAAAAAGGAATGTGGGAAGGGAAGGGGAACACAGCACTGAATTAAGTGCATGGAAAGAGAAGTCAATAGATCAAGACAGGCATTGGAATCCCTGCCTCCACTTCCTGAGGCCCAGCTGCAATCCTGTCCTTCAGCTTTGTGAGACGCCCATCTCCTTGTAATAAACTCCTTGCTTAACTGGTTACAGTATATCTCAGTCATTGTAACCAAGATTCCTCCCAGTACCTTTGTTACACAGGCAATTAGAACCAGCAGTCTCAAGCATTAAAGCTTGTTAGAAATGCCAAATCTCAGGCCTCAGACATACTCCACCAGGATCTGCATTTTTGTTTTGCTTTGTTTTGCTTTTTGCATGCTAGGGACCCAAACCAGGGTCTTGAGATTTCCATGCACATTATTGTCTGAGAAGCACTGTTCTCATATATCTACCTTGCAAGGGAGGGAACTGTGGTGTATTAGAGATAATCGTAAAATACTGATCACATAGACTTTTTAAGGTATTCATGTGATGACAATGATGATGATGATGATGACAATTATCGGGATGATTGAACGTAGATTACTTTAGAATTACAGTCTCAGGAAGAGTTCCTAAGACCTTAGCAAATGATAGCCCTACACCAAATTACAAAAACAAGCACAAAACCCAGGCAGCAGAAAGCACGTTTTTATCGCATTTATATCAGTTTTGCTCCAGGAACCTGTCAGGTCAGTTAGCCCAGGTGTCAACATGGAAACCATTAAGAAAAGCCACCTCTCAGGTGTGGCAATTGGCTGTGAGTGACTGACAGTCAGCATCCGGGATGATGCCTGGCCAGGGGAATGCTGAGCTAATGCTACCCTTCTCAGCAGCGCAAGCATTCTGCCCCTGCACTCAGGAAGTAGGTCAAGAGGAAATATCCTGAGTTAGCAGCTCCTAATTGCTTTTTCAGGCAGAAACCTGTGGCCCGTAGGACTGGGGGTGGAAGAGGAAAGGGAATGAGAGGAGGTTGGGGGGCCCACTGCGGGGGTGGGGATAGGAAATCACATCCCCATTCTTGGCAGGAACAAGGTTGCCTCTCACCATACTTTTCCTGGCTCCAGTCCTTTGGCATCCATCCATCCTCTTTGTGCTAGGGGTTCCATTGATTTTCCAATGCTGAGCAAATTTGAATGGAAGCTGCGATTGTAAAGATTTTAAAGGAAAAAGGAAATGTGTTTGTGGATAGTTGGTGTCCCATCCCAGCACTCAGTGTCCTGTGCCTGAAGGATGGATAGTCAAGGTTTTGATCTTCCCAGCAATTATTGGTCACCCCCTTCTAATTGTCCACCAGTCACACGGTTGGTTCTGTACTCAATCCTTAGAAGTTTTCACCAAAAAGAGAAAATACCTCAGCCTTCCAAAACCTTACATGATAGAGTCCCCAGTCCTTTAAACCATCGCTAGGAGCCAAGCACAGTGGGGCACAACTGAAATCCTAGTGTTTTAGTCAGCTTTTTTGCTGCTATGGCCAAAAGACCTGAGAATAACAACTTAAGAGAGGAAAAGTTTATTTGGGGCTCCTGGTTTCAGAGGTCTCAGTTCATAGTCGAATAACTCCATTGCTCTGGGCCCAAGATAGAGCAGAACATTATGGTAGAAAGGTGTGGTGGAGGAAAGCAGCTCAGGACACAACAATCTGGAAGCAGAGACAGCTCTACTCAACAAGAACAGAATATAAGCCCCAAAGGCTTACCTCCAATGACCCACCAGCTCCCACCACACCCTACCTGCTGCAAGTTACCACCTAGTAAATCCATTTAGAAGATTAATATGCTGATTAGGTTAAGGCCCTCATAACTCAATCATTGCACTTTTGAACATTCTTGTATTGTCTCACACATGAGTTTTTGGGGGACACCTCATATCTAAACCATAACATCCAGTGACTTGGGTGTGGTGGTGCATGCCTGTAATCCCAGCGGCTTGGGAGCCTGAGGTAGGAGGATCGTGAGTTCAAAGCCAGCCTCAGCAACTAAGCGAGGTCCTAAGCAATAGAGGACCCTTTCTCAAAATAAAAAATAAATAGGGCTGGGCATATGGCTCAGTTGTTAAGCCCCCCTGGGTTCAATCTCCAATATTACATAAATAAATGAATGAATCTATAGAAATATTATCCTATTCAGTATTAAATTCTACCATCATTGAATGACTGTCCCTTATGAAAATGGCCAGTTTTTGCCTCTAGAGCCACCGTTATAGCAATAAAAGCCAAAAAGTAGCCTAAAAATGTTGTAGACATTTAATAATTGCTTGCTACCTGCCAGGCACTTTTCTAAGTACATATTTTAACTCATTTAATTCTCACAACAACCCTATGAGATTAAATAAAATTTTAGTCACCATGTTACAGATGAGAAAGCTGAGGAATAAAGAGATTCAATGAGGTCACATAGCTAGTTGTGACTGTGTTAGTCAGCTTTCTGTCAAGATAACACCTGATACAGTTAATTTGAAGGAGGAAAGATTTACTGGGGCTCACAGTCTCAGAGATTTCAGTCCATGGTCACTTGACCCTGTCTCTTTGGGCCTACAGCTACTTTAGGCCTAGGGTAAAGAGAACATCAGGGTAGAAAGTGTGTGTTAGGGAAAAGCTTCTCACCTCATGGTAGCCAGGAAGAAAAAGGGGAGAGGAAGGGACCAGGGTTTCAATATCCTCTTTGAGGGCCACTTGCAATGACCTATCTTGGTATCTGGAGGCCCCACCTCCTAAAGATTCTACCATCTCCCGGTAGCACCACAGGCCAAGCTTTTAACACCATGGCCTTTGGGAGACATTTAAGATCCAGACAATAACAGTGAGAGAACTGGGATTCAAACCCAGGTAGTCTGGCTCCAGATCCCTGCTCTTGAACCTTGGTACTTGATCCATGGCAGAGGGGCAGGTTGGTAGGCAAGCTGTTGGCAACAAGGCTCCTGCTAACTAATCCCATTTTACCTTGACGAACTGTCTGATTTCAGTTAAGCAACTCAGAGGCAATATGGGGAGGAGCAAGAGCAGAGGTGTCAGAGGGCAAAGATTGGATGATAGTCTTAGTACTGCCACTTAGAAAGGAAAGGTACTAATGCTGATTGAAGGCAGAGCATGTGTCAGATCCTGGGCACCTTCCAGGTTTAATCTTACCAGCTGTCCCCGGTGACCTTAGGCAAGTCCCTGTTCCTTACTGGGTCTTTGTTTCCTTATAAGTAAAGTGAACCAGGCAATTTCAGGGTTGTTTGTCGTTTTTGCCATGCTGGGGATTGAACCCAGGACCTTGTATATGCTAGACAAGTGCTCTCCCACAGAGCTACACATTCCCAGTTTCTATTGTTGTCCTGTTTTGGTACCAGGGATTGAACCCAGGGGCACTCAACCACTGAGCCACAATCTCCAGCCTTTTTTATATTTTATTTAGAGGTAGGGTCTCACTGAGTTGCTTGAGGCCTATTTAAATTGCTGAGGCTGACTTTGAACTTGCGATCCTCCTGCCGTAGCCTCCTGAGACGCTGGGATTACAGGCATGCACCACCAAGCATGACCCTATTTTTAAATTTTCAGTCTGTAATTGAATCTAACAACACTCACTGAAGAGTTACTGTGTGTGTGCAGGTGCTACACCAAGAGCCAAGGGGCCTCAGAGAGGAATCAAAGGCAGACGGCTTTTGCAAGGCTCACAGTCCAATTCTTTTTCATTTTGTGAATCCTTTTGAGTTGAGCAAGTCATCATTACCCCCTTATTTAAAACTTGGGGAAATGATGTGTAAACATGGACATGCACACTGTTCATTTGTCACTAAAGGGTGACAGGACTCTTCCTGTTCTTCATATTCTTCCCTCATCCTGACATCACTGTGATTAAAAGGTACAAAGTCCACTTTGAGTTCCCAACTTCCCACAGTCATTTTTGTACCATGTTTCTGCCTTCCCTGTCCTGAGAAGTGCAAACATACCACATTGCTGTTCACCCCCAAATCACACCGAATCAATGCTATTAAGTGCATAAAAATCAACCACCTCTGGAAGCCCTACTCTATTTATTTATTTATTTGCATTTATTGGAATGAAACCAGGGCCTCACACATGCTAGTCAAGCATTTTACCATTCAGCTACATCCCAACCCCAAGCCCTATTTTTTTTTTTTTTCCTATCCAAAGCCCAGCCTGGTACATGAGCAAAGACAGTTACCATATACATCATGACTCATTATCCCATCTGCTGACTCGGAACTGAAGCCTCTTGCTCCACCAAGTAATTACTGGTGAACAGGAAGTCCTTCGTTAAAGATAAGGTCAGTCTTCTGGCTGAGAGGAAGGGGTCAGCAGGCACAGCCTTCTGTTGGACACCCCTTCTACCTCTATAAGCTCCACCAAAGCAGCCAGCCCTGGTTCCCTGCATACAGTGAGCACTCAACCCAGCTTCAGCAGTGGATTAGCTGCTCTGGACTACTCTGCCCAGCACAGCTGCAAGATGGGGTTGCTAGGCAGCATATAGAATGTGGGTCTGCAGTCTGAAGGAAATGACTTCACCCTTCTTGTTTAGCAGAACTGGGCTATGACAGGAGAACGGCAGCACTGAAAGTCTATTCTTTAAAGAAAACTGTACTATCAAATTCACCACGGTAATCTGTCCCAAGAACTTCCTTTTCTGTGCCCCAAGTTAGGACAGAGGAAGAGGCACAACATCCCCATGCCCTTCTTGAAATGGCGTAAGAGTGAAAATGGATTTTAGAAATCATTGTATCTAAACAAGTCCTAGTCACATTTTCTGAAGCATTTCCTTGTAGATATTTCCCCCATGCCCACTATATCTCTTCTTTGGCAACAACCTGCTTCCAAGGCTGAATCAGAAGAGATAAAAACTTTGTGGGTTTTTAAGGAACCAAGAACACTGGTGATCTCTGTAGGAGGTGTCCCCCAATATTAATTTGACCTTCTTTTTCTTTTCTTTTCTTTTTTGGTACCAAGGATTGAACTCAGGGGCACTTAGCCACTAAGCCACATCCCCAGTCCCTTTTTATTTTTTATTTTGAGATGGGGTCTCACTAAATTGCTGAGGCTGGCTTTAAACTTGTGATCATCCTGACACTGGGATTACAGGGGTGCACCGCCACACCTGGCTCTGTCTGACCTTCTTACAGGATAGTAGAATTTTTTGACTGGCTGCATGACTGCCTAGCTAAAGTCAACATTTCCCGGTTTCTCTTGCATCACAGCCATATGGTCAAGGTCTGGTTAATAGGAACTTAGCAGGAACAAGTGTTCTCTTAAAAGGAACATGCTTTCCCTATCCTCTCTTTTCCTCTTTCCCCAGCTGGAAGGTGGACTTTGTGACATGCTTTCTTCAACCATGTGTATGTGAGGCAGATATCCTAAGAGCAGAGCAACAAGCTAGAAGGAGAACAGGTCCCTCACGCCTTGGAGCCACCATATCATCCCCAGACTGTGTGCACACAGGAGAGAAATGAACTTCCATCTTCTCTAATCCTTTGGGGCCTTGTTTTTGCAGTCAGATTTTTTATCCCAAAACAGCAGGCTTTGAGGCATCACAACCATCATAACCCCCTTTATCTGAAGTTCCCCTAGCTCTACTCTCTGAGGAGACAGGCTATCGATGTTGTATTTGGTCTATGTGTGGCTGGCTATAGCTGAGTAGACTGGGGGTAGGCGCTCCCTCCAAGCAAGACCCATTAAATTCTCCTTCCCATAAATTTGGAAATGAGATTCACTCTACTTTTCAATCTCTACTGAATACCTAAGCCAAGATGCGTGGAGAAAAGCCAGAATGAAAGATCAGAGGCTCAGGGAAAGGAGCTTCATGATCTCCCTGCCTGTGGTTCTTGGAGAGACCCTGAGCCCTTATAATAACTCCTGCTGCTTTGGTCTTAGATGCTGTCCGTTTGCTGTTGCTAATTATCACCAGAAGCGCCTCTCTTCTGATCCTTGTAAAGTTGTGCATCCTCATGAGACAGGGGACCTATGCCTCTGCAGCCTGCCCCTTGGTACACTGGATCCTTTCCATCCTTGCAATGAAGAAAGATCTGAGGTGAACTATAATGCACTAATAGATTATCACTCAATTGGTTATTGAGTGAATTGATCCATGGATTTTTCAGGGAGTTCCAAACAATTCTTGTAGAATGATAGGGGCAAAAGAGACAAAGGTAAAAAGCAAAATGTGCCCAGAGAGATTTAGTGACATGCCCAAATCCATGAAGTTCAGTGGCAGAACCTGGACCAGATCCCAAGCCCACTCCTCCTCCCCTGCCATCCCTGGCTGGTCGACTTTGGAGAAGACTCTGAGGGTCCAGGAGGAGCTCCCATATGCTAATGAGCAAACTCCCTATGACAGGTATGTCCAACCTGTCATTTCTGTAGCTCCTAGGAAATATGAAAACTTCTCCTTTTTTCTTGAACTTTCTAATCCTAAATCTCACCACATATCTTAAAGAATAAATAGTAAAAAAAAAAAAAAACAAAACAAACCCTTCAATATTAAATGCTGAATTTTAATCACAATAAAAGAATAAATTGGTTTTTTTTCCTGTGAAAGGAGGAACATCTATACTTCCACCATGTGGACCCTACTCTCCAGGTATTATTTTATTTAAATTGGACAAGAGACCTTTCCCATGGTAGGAATGTGAGGTTGAGAAAGGCTAAGTTACTTGCCCAAGACACATAGCTAGTAAGAATGGCACTAGGGAGGAACCCAGATACTGGTCTATCTGGAAACGCAGTGTCTTTTTTTCAGGTTCTGGGGATGGAACCCAGGGCCACTCTATAACTGAGCTAGATCCTTCTTTTTATTTTGAGATAGAGTCTCATTAAGTTTCCCAGGCTGGCCTTGAACTTGGGGTGCTCCTGCCTCAGCCTCCTGAATAGCTGGGATTACAGGCACATACCACCTAGGTGGCCCCTGGCTAACCCAGAATCCTTTACACGCCATGCTGCCTCCTGAAGATCCATCCCTACTGATCATTTTTGCCTTTATTTTCCAGCCTTCTCCATGGGCATTTGCTCAGCAAGGCTTGATTGGCGTCACCAGTGCTGGGCCTGAGCCACAGGGGACATCCTGAGGGAGGAGTGGTATGCCTGGTGGCTCTCATGGAAGGCTCAACAGATGGCACTCTTCCTGTGCAGTCCTGCCCTCTCACTGCCTCCTCTCTGGGGCTTGGCCCCCTCACTCGAGGTGTTTCCTTTTTGCCTCTGACCACGTCTTTTTTCTCTGTACGTTCTTTGGTGCCTATGACCTGACCTGATCCCGCCTCCCTCTGATCTCCAATGACTTGCTTATTCCTCCTGAGTGCTACCTTGTCCACAGAAGTCATCTGGTTAGCTCATGTTTTCTCTTCAGAGAAGAAAACAAAGGCTTCATACCTCAGGGCTCAACCTGTCTGTTTTGGGAGCTGTGTTTGCAGCCAGAGATGAGTGTCTTGTTCAGATTCCCAGGGGCCTAAGGGCAGGACTCTGTCTTCACACGCCGGGTGGCGTGCACTGTCAGCGCTCTATGGAAAACAAATAGCTGTCATGCAAAGACAAGGAAGCTGCCCAGCGGCGGGAGGCTCCTATCCTGAGCTCAAAAGATGTTGTCTCGAGGTCTTGACCTCTACTATTTAGCACACAAGCTCAGGTTCCTAACATCACCCACAGAGGCCATGCAGGAATCCTAGGAGGATTCTGCTTGCCATGGTCTCTCTGATGATTCAGGGGAGAGTGTTTGTGTGAATGTGTAAAGGTGTTTGGTGGAAGAGAGGATCCTCTCTGATTTCATTGTGGATTATAGAACTAATCTATGGTTACATTTCACTTTCAAAAAATGAGTGATTTTCAAGGAGAGTTATAGGGCCCCATTAGGAAGGTACATCAGAATCTCAGAGATCCAGATGATAAATGAAAACATGTTCTATTTACAAAAAAAGAACATAATTTTTTAAAAAGTACTGACTCAAGCTAGATAGTGTGGCCCAGGCCTGCAATCCCAACTACTCAGGAGGCTGAGGAAGGAAGATGGTAAGTTCAAGGTCAGCCTGGGAAACTTAGCAAGTCCCTGTCTCAAAATAAAACAGAAAAAGGGCTGGGGATGTAGCTCAGTGGTTCTGGGGACGGAACACAGGGCCACTCTATAACTGCGCTAGATCCTTCTTTTTATTTTGAGACAAAGTCTCACTAAGTTTCCCAGGCTGGCCTTGAACTTGGGGTGCTCCTGGCCCCTGGGTTTAATCCTCAGTACAAAAAAAAATCAAAACTGACTTGTTCCTTGTGAAGAATGGTACTTCTTCCCATTCTTTTCTCTACTTAAAAGAGGATTCTACTTACGAACTGGGAGTGTAGCTCAGTGATACAGCATTTGCCTAGCATGTGTGAGGCACTGGGTTCGATCCTCAGCACCACATAAAAAAAATAAATAAATAAAAATAAAGGTATTGTGTCCATCTACAACAACAACAACAACAAAGAATCTACTTACGCCAGGTGCGGTGGCACATGTCTGTAATCCCAGTGGCAGGGGAGGCTGAGGCAGGAAGATTGCAAGTTCAAAGCCAGCTTCAGCAAAAGCAAGGCACTAAGCAACTCAGTGAGACCCTTATCTCTAAATAAAATACAAAATAGGGCTGGGGATGGGGCTCAGTGTTCAAGTGTCCCTGAGTTTAATCCCCGGTACCAAAAAAAAAAAAAAAAAAGAATCTACTTACTCTTCAAAGACCAGCTCAACTTTCTAAGCCCTGGGGAAGCCTTCCTCAGCTCCTGTAGGCTAACTTTGTCCCTCTTCCTCAGTTCTCCCAGAGCATTTGATTAATTCCTGTAGCATACCACTCACCATAGGGTATTACGGAGGGCTACATGTGAGATTGTCACTCTATGGGGCAGCATGCTCCCAAAGCTTTGTCTCACACGACTTCACCTACATGTTTTAGGGTCATTTCAGGGCAAGAGAAGAGCCCTGATGATTGGCAGTGAGTCGGTGCTGGTGGAGGCAGCATGTAGGAAGAAAGGACTGAAGAGAAGCGAAATGAATGTGAGAGAGAGAGAATCTATGCCACAGGGATTTGATCTAGGTTTGGAGGCTACAGAAAGGAGTGCTTTTAATGGGCCAGAGGTAAATTGGTTAGAAAAAGCTAATGAGAATTTACTGGGGTCAAAGAAATTCTAAGTGAAGTTCTGGTTTGCCATTCCAAATGATTGCCCCAACTGTCTTTTGAGATAGGAAGACCTTAGAAGCAAGCATGGACTTCTCCAGTGATACAAGCTAGAGCAGGAGAGACGGAAGCAAAAGCAGGGTAATACCCTGGTCATTGGGATTAGCTGTGTCTAGCTGTACTGAGGAACCGGATTGCTTACCTACCCATTTACTACTCCCCTATGGCTTATACCTCCTGTTTTCTTGAATTCTCCTGATGAACTATGGACTGCAAATAAGCAAAGGAACACGTATAAGTCTAGGAACTTGGTCTGGGGAGGACACAAGTCTGGATGCTTGGGTGTTGTTGGTACAAATTGTTCAGGGATAGAGTGCTGGAAGATTGTCTCCGTGGGTGCTTGTTTCATTCTAGTACAAAACATGGTTGTTCTGATTCTAGGGACAAGGATAGTGACAGTGATACAGATTACACAGTATCAACAGGAAACTCACCCTCAACCCCCTCTCCAAATGGAAAAGAGGTCAAGATGCCAAGAACTGGGACTGCATGACCATGAGATGGGCTGAACTACCAGTTCATAAATTAGAAGCAAAACTCTTGAGTGGT
Source organism: Urocitellus parryii (assembly GCF_045843805.1). NCBI lineage: Eukaryota > Metazoa > Chordata > Mammalia > Rodentia > Sciuridae > Urocitellus > Urocitellus parryii. The sequence goes on along the minus strand of NC_135535.1, from coordinate 117,727,160 downwards.
ATAAGGAAGCTCTGCTTCTCACAATTCTAAGATTTGTCCAGAATGCAACACCCATCCACACAATAATCACTCATGTGACCTAATTCTGAAGACAGGGATGCTTAGTTAAGCCAGTAAGGGATTAAAATTCCCTTTGCGATTACCTGGGCGTCTCTGGCACTTGCAAAGTTAAAATTGCCTCCATTTCATTAAAAGAGCATGGTCACCTGTTCTTGACCTAGGTCTTCTAACCTCAGCAAGATTGTTCTAGTGACACCTGGTGTGAGCTAAGAAGACATCAGAAGAAAAGCACCAGTGGACTATTACAGTTATGGTTTGAATACTAAATGTCTCCCAAATGCCCGCCTGCCAAAGGCTCCGTTGCCAGCCTGTGATGCTATTGGGAGGTGGTAGAACTTTTAGGAAGTGGGGCTTAGTGGGAGGAAGTGAGGCCACTGGAGGTGTGCCCTTGAAGGGGATATTGGACCCTGGCCCCTCCCCTTCTCTCTTTGCTTCCTGACTGCTATGAGAGGAACAACCCTACTCCACCACGTGCTCCCACCGTGGAGTACTGTGCTGCCACTGGCCCAAAGCAACAGGGCCAAGTGACCATGGACTGAGAGCTCTGAAACCATGAGCCAGAATAAACTTCTCCTCCTTATAAGTCGATAATTTCAGGTATTTTGTCACAGTGGTGGAAAGCTGACATAATTATGTAATAGAGCACATTGTCCTCAACACAGGCTTCCCTGATCTCCCCACTTGCAACTAAAGCCACGGACCCTGCTTAGAAGCTCTTTCGGATGCCTGTTCTCTCTACCCACCACCTGAGCATTCCCTCTCCTTCCACACCTGCCTTTTCGACAGCTGATGAGGCAAGTGTCCTGGCCAGCACACAACAATTTGCCTCCCCTTTCTTCCTAGGCTTGTAATTAGGGTGTGTGTGTGTGTGTGTGTGTGTGTGTGTGTGTGTGTGTGTGTGTGAAACTCCCAAGCTCTGGGGATAACAGGCCCAGCCTGGCCCTGTGCTGTTTCTCACGGTTCCCCGAGCTTGCACAGGTGGCTCTTGCAGCACAGGAGCTCCCAGCTCCTGGCCCTCCTGGTATCAGAGTGTTTTCTGTTCTCTTTGCTCATTCCTCAGGATGTTCTGATTTCCTCACCTCAGGCTTTTTGTTAGCCACAAAGATTGAGCAACAACCATTGGGCAGTAGGGTCAGACAGAGGCCTGCTTCCTGGGAAAGGGCTTCTCTTTCACAGGTCACTCTGAAGTCACTTGTTCTCCAGAGGCCTTTGTTGTGCCCAAACCTGGGCACTTGACACTCTGGCTTCACCTAACAAAGGGTGACTCTTTCTTCAGGCACTGCCATAGCTGTACTCAGCTCCTATGGTGGTGGTGCTGGACACTGGTCAGGAGGGCAGGTTCTGAGGTCACCTTCCCTAAACGTGACTCCTGGACCTGCTGCCAGCTGGCTCTGTGAACTTGACATAGCCCCCTGTAAAACGAAGGTTATCTTATAGACATGTGAGGATTGAAAGTGATGACTTGTCTAAAGTGCCTGGCATTTGTCAAGTGAGGTCAAAGTGGTTTTGTTTTCTGAGAAATGATGTCCCTAGGGTCCCATAGTCACCCTATAGGTTCAGATCAGTAATTCTTCCTTGAATGGCCAAAACAAACCACTTCTTATGACTCATCTAGGGTTCTTCCTGCCTCAGAGCAAAGTTACGTTGCATCAGATGGAACCAGAGTATCAGGGTGAAGGCCCAGCACCTCCTGACTGAGCCTCCTGCATGATATGTAAAGTCACAGAGGAGATGCCTGAAGGTGACCTGGCTCTCCTCTCCAGACAGGGCCATTCTGTGGAGTAAAGGTCTTCCATTGCCTTCTTAATAACCAATTAAGAATTGAAGGTGATTATATAGTTTATCAAGGGCCATTTTCAATCTTTTCTAGAGAAAGGAATTATACTCTGTCACTTCCTTTTTCTTTTCTTTTCTCCTCCTTCTTTTTTCCCTGAGCAGGGGGGATCACATTTAGAGACAATTTCTCTCTGCACTCTCTGCAGTCTTTTTTATTTTTTTATTTTGAGACAGGGTCTTACTAAATTGCTAAGGCTGACCTCACACTTGGGATCTCTTGCCTCAGCCTCTCAAGTCACAGGGATTATAGGCATGGACTACTGTACCTGTCCCACTCTGCCACTTTCTAGTGGGGAGCCTTGGTCTGGCCATTTCAGGGCAAGACCACATGGACCAGAGGCCTGTGTGGGCTTCTTGGGGCAAACTCAAGAGACTCAGACCTCAGGAGGGCTTCCTTATCCTACCTAGAACCCATAAGAGCAATGGGGAAGCAAAAGGAGCCAAATGCAGGAAGCTTTTTTCTTTTTTCCATATCCTTGACTGATCCCACCTCCCTTCTGATCTCTTCTCCCACAAAAATTATCAGAAGAGTTCTGGGGGGTGTAGCTCAGTGATCGAGTGCTTGCCTACCATGTCTGAGGGCCCTGGGGTTCCATCCCAGCACAACGACAACAACGACAACAACAACAAAGGAGACAGAACAAATACCCCATATTCTCTTCCCTCACAAGCTCCTCTGCTTTCTCCGGATCCTGCTTGTGGGAAGGGGTAGAGTGTCACTTTGCAAAGTACTTCCAAGGTGGCTCAAAACTTCCAGAACCACGTTTGCACATGCCTGAGACCTCCCTTCAGATACTCACACTGAGTTCTTCCATAGCAGAGTATGTGTCCTGGAAAGGATGTTCATTTGCTCTGAGCTCCAAGGTCCCTCTGGCTTCTGTTTAGGACATACACATTCATTCTCAGCTTTATTTTTCTGGTTGGGTAACTGCATAAGTCATTCAGGTTTTCTGGCCTATAAAGTGGAAATAATTTCCCCTATCTTCTACATAAGATTGTCATGTGGATTTTGAAATGAACTAATAGAAATAAAATCTTTCCATAAACTTCAAAGAACAGGTAAAATTTTCAGATATTATTATTATTATCATTTTTAACATTACTCAAAGAATATAGTCTGATAGTCTGAAGATGACAAGGAAGAATCTGAAGGCAATAGGGGAGAATCTGATTTATTGATTTAATGTCAATCTGCATAAAATCCCCCTCAGTCCCTCTCTGAAGTTGTCTAGGGTACTGGATGGCAGCTACTGTGCTCTGTCAATTCACCTATCTAAACCAGTAGGAATTTCCCAGGTGGACCATGAGAAAGTTCAGTCTTAACTGCGGCAAGTGGTTAAAAGTCTTATGGGAATCAGTGGCAAGGTGTGGATATGGGGGAGTGTAGAGAAAGCTGTGTGATGTCTGGAACCCGGGAGGAATTTTAGGACTGCGGAGGATTGCTAGGGCAGAAAGGGACTTAGTGATCAATTGTTCCTGCCCTTCCCATTTCACAAATGAAGAAACTGAGGTTCAGAGAAGTATATAACTTCATCAGGATTCCTGGGGGGCTATAGTTAGACACTTGGGTTGACCCAGTGAAGGTCAGTCCAGCAGCACTGTGGCCCAAGGGCTGCTCAGTCATAATGCCAGAGCACTGGGCTCCCAGGAGGCTGTAGTGTTGGATCAGGAGCTGAATTGCCTCCTACCCCAGACATTCTGTCTCAATCTGCAGAGAAAAAGAGGCTCTTGGCCTCACAGTGTAGCAAAAGACAAACATACTTGGTTAACAGGAGCCCTTGAAAATGTGACAAGAGGGCAGAGAAACTGTAAACACCTCTCCATGTCTTGCCTTAAGCCCACACCTGGTTTTAAAAGTTCGAGGTGGCAAAGACTTGAAAGGTCTCTCAGAGCTCCATGAGAGCCCTGCTCAGGTGCAGGAAAAACTGGCCTCTGGACCCCAACAGACAAAAGATTCTTAGAAAGTTCAGACTTATTTCTGACAGGGCAGCAAAACCAAATCCCAGCACTTTCAAAGGTCGTGAGCCTCATGGGGGATGAGGTAGGGAGAGGGGGCCAGCAATTTTTTTGAGGGGCATAGTAGCCAGAATGAATGGTCTAGGAGGGAGGAACTTTGTTCTCAAGAATGGATTTGATCCAGCAAGGATTTATTAAGAGATAAGGCTGTGTCCAGTTCCAAGTTGGGCACTTTAGGTATCGAATGCAGAATAGGTTTGACTTGGCACCTGCTTTCAAGGAGATTGTTGGGGATTTAAGACTCTCACACAGGCATCAAAAGAGAAAAAAATAGAAGCTATGCTAAAGGTCAAAGACAAAATGTTCTGGAAGGAATGTGAAAAATCAATGTAGACTCACACAGTTCTGAAGGGCTTCATAGGGAAATCTCTACACAGGATGATGCTCTTTAATTACTACTAGAGGAGGACACAGGACAGCCTGATCCGAGGAGGATGAGCAGAGGAAGGCACTCTTCCCAGACTCCCTTGTCCATAGGCTGTGAGCTGAAATCAGAATTTTAAATAACACTCTGGACCCCCAGGGTTGAGTCTTGCTTATGGAGTCTTCCAGAGGCTTTAAAGATGTGGTAAAGATGCAGTAGATAGACAGGACCTTAGCATTACTGGTAAGCTGTGGCTGAGTTCAGAATGATTCCTTGGGTTAAAGGGTAGCAAGATAATTTAGGCATAAAGAAGACTTAGGAATCGGGAGCCCAGTGAGCCTGGAATAAAGCACTCCTGCAGAGTGATTACCATCTCGGGGTCTGGATTTAGGCTTGGTTTTGGATTGTTATCTCAAGCTTTTAGTAATCATGTGGCATTGTCATTAACCTCCTTAAGCTTCGGTTTCCACATCTCTAAAGTGAAGTCATAATAATCCTAACTCACAGGCTTCTAGGAAGGACTAAATGATATAAGGCTTATCCCACAGCTTGGCACCCTCAGCCCATGACAGCTATGCCATCGCTTTATGTTCCACTTTGTTGCCAAAGCCTGGTGTGTTGTGTGGTTGGCTCTCTTGTCTGGTTGTTGATCAGGTCAGGCAAAGGCTAGCGTGTTCTCTCTTCTCTCAGGTGCCCTTTGGAGATCTCTTAATGAGAGGAGAGTGCAGAAGGGGTGGGTCTTGGAGACTAAGTCCATTCCACAAGTATGTGAACATCCTGCAAGTGCCCAAGAGATATTCAGGAGTTCTGGGTTTGGGAGTCGACTTCATTCTACCTCACAAAGAACTTCCATTTTGCTAGACCCTACTTTCCTCATCTATAAAGTGAAGAACTTAAATTAGACCAGTGATTCTTTCTTTGTGGAAAGAGGAGGGGGGCCTTCGGTTCCAGATATGGGTCTCTGAAACCAGATGCACACCAAACATTGCCAATAAACCAAATAAATAATGCATGTCACACACAGATGCTGTGCTGGTTTTAAAATACTCAGAGATGCTGCTAAACTTTCTAACTATATATTTAAAGGATGATTGAATGCACTGTAGCTTTTTATCAGCATGCAATCTTTCATTTATGGGTACTCAAAGAACAATTACCATTACTTGGAGGAATCCAAAAACGGTTCTGAAGTTTTAAAGAGGTACTTGAAAAGTTTGGCTCCAATTTTATCACATGAAGGATATGCTCCACCTTTCCTGGACCTGTGCTCCTGATTCCAACCCAACAAACAAGCACTCCTCCCCTTTTAGCCTCAGCATTAGGCTAGCAGATATTGGAATAGGTTCCCCTGTGGCAGGAAAGACAAGATGGAAGGAAGAAGGACAGGTAAGATAGATGAATATTACCTAAACAGAGAAAGACAACTTTTTAAAGAAATCTGAGAAATACTCAGTTTTCTACCCATTTTCAAAAAGTGGCCCATCACTTCCCTGTATTTGTCATTGTTTCCAACTGCACACATGTTTGCAGCACATGGGAAATGGGAGGAGTTGGAATGTCCTCCGAATTCCCCTGACACCCAGTTCCCACCTTCATCCTCTAGAAAAATGTGTTGTTTTGTTCAACTTTTCAGGAGGTCACAGACCATTTCAGACCTGATCAAGGTTGTGGCCCCTCACTCTGTTCCCCCACCTCAGAATGCAGACATCCACACACATATGTGGGAAATTTTTACACATGATTTCAGCAGGTCCACTACCCTTGAAGCCACATAGAGCTTCATGGGGACTTATAAACCTGAAGTTGGAAAATTCTGCATTTGAGTGAGTTGCTTTCCATATGTTTCAGTTTACTTGTCTTAGTTTTCTATAGATAACTCTATGGAGCTCACAAAGTGCCATGGGACCTTTGTATGTCCCATTTCCTGTTCTGCTGCTATAGGTATCTTAGGTTTTGGAAGACAGGGTCAGCACCAGGTTGCATGCTCTAAGGTGGAGAATTGCAAAGGTACATTTTCCCTCAAGGGTAGGTTCTCTGGGTCACAAGCATAGGGTGAATGAAACCAAGACAGGAGCTTGGGAACAGAGTCTATTAGAGATTCTGTGTGCACCTGCAGTCACAGCTACTCAGGAAGCTAAGGCAGGAGATTGCTTGATTCCAGGTGTTCAAGACCAACCTAGGCAATATAGTGAAACCCCATCTCAAAAATAGAATAGAATAGGAATCTCTCCTGATGATGCAGTTTTTGTAGGTTTCTATTCTAGGCCTGTAGACTTGTGGCCCTTGACATGAAAGCTGCTCCAGGCAGGATCTCCTAGCTTCCTGTCTCCTCCCAGCCACTCACTGTCCTCTCCCCTCAGATCCTGTATGAAGACACACTCTAGAAAAATCTAGAGTGCATCTTCCTGCCTATCAGAGAAGTTTTGTTCCCATCCACACAAAGCTTCACTCTTTTTGTTGTTCAAACTCTGAATGTGAAAGCTCAGTGGTTATTTATCACCCTGGGCCCAAGCTCAGTTGGCCCCAAAGCATCTACTCTTGGACTTGGTTTGCATCCAACATGTTCCTTGGGACAAATGAGAAGGCATAGTCTGGAGGGATTAGGGGAAAACCAACAGGTCCACCAGTGACAGATGGGTTAGGCGGCTAGGCAATTGGCACCAGGCAAAGAAGTTTAATTCCCCAAATACCAGGATGTTGGGCAATATTGCAAAGAATGAAATTCATTGCTATTACAGTCCTTCCTCTACCCCCACCCTGAACTCTATGTCCCATCCTTTTCCTCTCCGGTGTACTATCAAATGACTCATTGTTCTCTATAAGCTTACCCCACTGAGTTCAACTTTATCCTGGCTTTCAAGGACCTTAAACCTATGGCTGCAAGTGTCTTCACAGGTTTTATATAGGTGTGAGCACTTCTACACATTCAAATCCCTCTTATTAAGTGGTTGTTTTTTTTTCTCTTCCCCTTTAGTGCTGGAGATAGAACCCAGGGCCTGGTGCATGCTAGGATAGTACTCTATCACTGAGCTGTACCACCAACCCTTTGAGTTTAAAAATTAATTTATCTAATAAGTATTTAATTAGGTTAGCATACTAGAATATGGGGGAAATAAAGATGTACTAGGATATAGGAAAATATATAAGTGAATGAGATTTTTATTCTGCTTTCAAGGAGATTGAAAAACAAGGCATATGAGGCCCAAATATATGGCTATATGGATACACACACACACACACACACACACACACACACACATATACACATGTATGCATGCGTATATATTTGCCCTGGCATAGTCATTGTCACATAGCAAGTGATATTTAAGCTGGACAGCAAAAGATAGGTAAGACTTAGAGAAACAAAGAGAAAAAGGCATTCCAGGAGGAGGAAGGCCTGAGAAGAGCCTTGGGAGCAGCAGGATGGGCCTCCATGTAGAAGAGCAACTTGTTCTATTTGGTGAGAATGAAGAGAAGGGGAGTAGAGAGAGAGAGAGAAAGTTGGAAAGTTAGGGTAGAGTCAACATGTGGGTGACCTTGAATGACAGGCTTAAGAGGAATCTGGGACTTTTAGGGACAGCCCTGAGGGTTTTGAGTAGAGGAGATCCTGGTGATTGTAGCTGGGTCTTCAAAAGATTCATTTGGTCATTCTGAGGAGGCTATACTGGAGAAAAGAAAGAAAAGAGATTGGGAGGTGGCAGTAGGAAGAGTCTTAAGAAGAGGGACCTCTACAGGAGACTTTTCCAACAAGCTGTTTCTGGCCAACAAACCCAAAGTGACCTTGACCTCTGTTCTCCATGGTTCTCATGCCTGGATCTCTCATGAGGAGCAGGACACTCTGGTTATTAGAAGCAGGCTTTGAGATCTATTACAGATAAAATGAAATAATTATGTCCAGCTTTGTTGTAAAGGTTAAAAGCCATAAAATTTATTAACACACTTAATAGAGGCAATGAAAGCAATTAATAAACATTTGATATGATAATCATTATTCCATGATTCATGTTGTAGATATTTGTGTATAGAGCTAGGATCAGGGGCTGGGGTGTAGCTCAGTGGTAGAGAGCTTGCGCTGCAGGCATAAGGCCCTGGGTTCCATTTCTAGAACTACAAAAAAACAAAACCTCTTGTTTGTTTGTTTGTTTGTTTTGGTGGGGGTAGCATTCCTTTATTAGATTGTAAGCTGCCAGAGAGCAGGAAGCCATGTTTTTTTCTGTCTTGGTGCTTGCACAGCTTCCTATTCCAATTAATCAACCAACGAATATGAAAAAAAAATGGGTAACATAGCAGGTGAATGATTGGGGTTGCAAGATTTTCATTAAATATAGAAATATTCATCCTTTTGAATAAGGACTGATATTTTCTTTGCTCCAAGTGCCCATTATTCTCAGAAGTACAATCACTATAACTTGACAGATATAATGAGAAATACTGAGGGATGGGCAATTCTGTCCTCCAGACAGGGAATAAAGTCCAAGTTCCAGGTAAGTTTTTTGACTCACTGGTCCTGGTAGGCATTAATTAGAAACCACTAAGGCCTCTGGGCTTGTTCCTAATGGGCCTATGTTCACCATGAAGAGTTATGGCATAAAGTCCTTCCAGCTGGTGTCCACCAGAGCCAGGTTAGCAAGGAGACAGTGTGAGCCAAGAGTTAGTGCATAGCAGCATTTGGATTTCTGGTCTTTTTCCTAATTCTTTTTTTTTTTTTTTGGTACTGGGGATTGGACTCAGGGGCACCCAACGACTGAACCCCACCCTCAGCCCTATTTTTTATTTTATTTAGAGGGTTTCACTGAGTTGCTTAGCGCCTCACTTTTGCTGAGATTTGCTTTGAACTTGTGATCATCTTGTCTCATCCTCCTGAGCTGCTGGGATCACAGGCATCTCTTTCTAATTCTTGTTCCTGTGAGCGCATGAGTACACACAGTGCTTACAAGGGATTGAGCCCAAGGCCTTTCACATGCTATGTGTCTGCTCTACCACTGAGTTACATCACCAACCTCTCTTTACAATTGTTTTACCCAGAACTAAGAAACCTTGGTCAATCTCTTCTCTCTACTGCAGGGCCTACTAATAAAAGCATCCCATAATACTGATGAAATACCTCCTCCCAACAAAGGCAGTCCTACACTCTAGAACCCTCTAGGAAGGTGGAGACAGTGGATCTGGCTTCAAAGAATTTCATTTCAGCTGAAGGAGAAGAACAGGAGGGGCAAAACCCAGGAGAAATATGGTGTTGTGGTTCAGAGTATAAACAACAGAGTCAGGCTTTGTGGTTCAAATACTGGTTTTCTCACTAGCTAACTTTGGGCAATTACTTAACTTTTCTACATTTTAGTTTCCTTATTTCTAAATCAGAAATAAAAATAGTATTTATCATATAGGGGTATTATTAATGCTTAAATAAAATAACTTATATAAAATGCTTAATACCGTATGGCCCCTAACAAGCACCCAATGTCTGGTAACTCTTTATTATTATTCAGTTTAATAATAACATTCAACCTGGAAAGTAATATATGGCAATAGGGAGTTTTCCAGACCATTTAGAATTTTTTTTCACTCCTTTAGGTTTTCAAGCCTTTGCTTTTTCTTATTCTTTTTTAAAAATATTTTTTATTTGTAGATGGACACTTTTATTTTATTTATTTATTTTTATGTGGTGCTGAGGATCAAACCCAGTGCTTCACATGTGCTAGGCAAGCACTCTGCCACTTAGCTATAACCCCAGATCATCATCTTCCTCCTCCTCCTCCTCCTCCTTCTCCTCCTCCCCTTCTCCTTCTCCTTCTCCTTCTCCTTCTCCTTCTCCTTCTCTTTCTTTGCTAGGAATTGGACTTAGTGTATTGCACATGCTAAGCAAGCAATTTTAACCTCTTTTTTTTCTCCTCTTTTTTCGGTACTGGGGATTGAACCCAGAGTGCTCTATCACTGAGCTACATCCCAACCCTTTTTATTTTTTGAGAAAAGTTCTCACTAAGTTGCTGAAATTGGTCTAGAACTAGCAATCCTCCTGCCTCATCCTCCTGAGCCCCTGGGACTATAGGTGTGCATCACCTTGCCCAGCTAAGCTTCTTGACGAAAGAAGATCCTGACCTTTGCTTTTATAGATGTCCCAACACCCACCTCTAGTGCTTTGCAATCAAGCAGATGTTCAAATATTTTTTGAGATTATAATTATATACATTTCTAATTCCCAGACTAATGGAATAGGTAGGTAACTAGGAGAATTGGGACAGTGAGACTGGTATAGTTGCATGGGAAGGAAGTCTTCATGAAGGGGGTAAGGACTCTGATTCTGAAAGCCTAGAATGAGTTAGGGGTTCAAGAGAGGCAGGGTGGTCATGGCTGTAGCACATGCACATTAAAGGTGGTGGCACCAGGGTTCCCAGAGCCTAGGATCTGAGGGTGGGCTTAGGGGGGCAGGGCTGGAGGTGGAGCCAGAATCCCCTGGGGCAGATTTGGGGCCCAGTGTCAGGAGCTCGCAGAAGTCTCAGTGTGCAAGGCCAAGCCCTGTCTGTCCTCCCAGCTCCTCTTTCAACACCCTGTGCCAGTTAGGAGGCCTGTGAGTAAGAAGATTGACTGAGGGGACAAGGAGCTGGAGTCCAAAGATCGAGGCCAAATGTGTAAAAGGCCTGCATGATCCTTCCACAGCTTTATTTGGTACCACCCCCCCTCCAGGCTGAGTTGGAACACTGGTCTGGGTGGAGAAGGGGCCACATGTTCCCATGCCTCTGGCAGGCCTGTGTCATGATATCTATCATCAAGGAAAATGAGGTGCAGAATTCTTCTTCCTTTTAAAAAAAAAATCTTATTTTTTTCCCCTTTTCAGTACCTCAGCCCGTTTCCCCCTCTGTGGTACTCTGAAAATCTCCATAAGCAGTATATCTTTCTCTCCCAGAGAGTGGGAGCCAGATATTTCCTTTCCTCTGTGTCTCCTCATAGCATCACTTTCCATGAGTGTTTGACACACGATGGATGGTCTTCCTGTCTGATGCAGAATAACCAACATCACTGTTAATAACATTTCCTTATTTTTCAGAGAGGGAAAGGGAAAAAACATAATTACGGTAATGCTTACACAGTAAGTATGAATCCCTAGCCTACACACTGTTCATGTATAATTTGATCCTCACAACAGTCCTATGAGTTAGGGACTATCATTGTCTCCATTTTTCATATGGGAAAAGTGAGGCCTGAAAGTTGAAGAACTTGCCTAAATTCACACAAGTGAATTAATAAATACATTACACAACTAGCTACCTGGGATTTGAATCTGACCCATGGTCAGCCACCCTATCATGCCACCGGGATGAAGCCAGCAAAGGTCTGATGAGCGGGGAGAGCAGGTCACAACCCAGGAACCCTGCCTCACAGGTTCTTCCAAGCAGTTAACCTACTCAAGTCTTCACAGATAGTCCAGATGATGATGTCAGTCATTGCTGTCCCACACCAGTTCCTGTCCTCGGGTATGACAAGATGGCAGGATGAAATTTTACCAGACCACTCCCAGGTTCCTTCATCAGGAGACTGAGAATACTCTGAGGACTGCCTGCCTTTAGGCCACTTTTTAAATTTTTTTCCATTTTAAAGAAAGTGGTAAACACCTGAAAATAGAGTTTTTGAAAGAAAGTGACTCTTCAGTTATAATTATAGCACAGAGGGCCACTGCTTTCTATAAGCAGGGAAACTGCTTCTAAATATAGCCTGCAAAATGCAGCCTCCAGCCCATTCCTTTCCTCCCTGGAGGGCTGAGGCCTGCACCCTGGGCTGCCATCTCCCTCAGCAGTAACCCCACTCAGCCTCATTGCCTGCCCCAGCAGTCTGCAGGGGGGTGGGCGGTGTTTCCACCCACCCAAGTGGATCCACTTTTTGCCTAATGTTCTGGAGGAGAAAGAGGGACTTATTTCTTCAATATGTGCAAGGATTAAGGGTGCATTTAAAAACATTTAAAAATGCCTTCCACCTTTGACTGAGGTAGGAGTTAAGCCTGTGGGTTCTGAACGGGAAGAAGTTGAGGCCTAAAGAACAGAAGGTCCCTTGCAGGAGGACTTAGCAAAAGCCCCTATCACAGTCTGGGGACCAGGGGCCTGCCAGCTCATTTTCTATTTCTAACCCAATGTCAGGCACTTGAGTATGGTACTCAACCTAGCAATTTGGAGATGGCAGTGGGTAAGTATGTAACAGAACAGGATGCTCTCTGGACAAAAGTTCAGAAAGAAAACCAAACGGAAGACAGTCCCCTACGCCTCCTCTGGACAGTCTCTAATGACCCTACGGAAATGTTCCAGCCATGCCTGGGCATCTGCAAAGTTACTCACCTGAGAGTTGTTTCACTTCCTGATCTGTGGGATCAGAAATGGGAAATGCAAAGTCATCTCTGTGTATGTGTGTGTGTGCGCGCATGCACACATGCTGTTTGTTAATCACTCTAACTTATAATCCCCTTTCTCGGTCTTCACTCCAATTTCAGTTATGTGGAAAAGAAGTGAGTAAAAAATTTTAAAAACCAAGTCAAAAAAAAAACAAGAAAAACAGTTTCTAGGAAACTTCATCTAAAATACCTGGAAGATTAGAATTAGGTCTGAACACTGTAGAACTCCATATTTCTGAATTTATAGCATGGCCTTGAAAATTATAGATTTTTTTTATCCCTTTATTATTATTCCAGAAAATCATGCAGATGAGAACATAACCAGATTGTGAGTGTGTCTAAGATATTTATTAAGGATGCTCAAGTTTGGGGGAAGGTCAGCTGAAATAGCAATTTGTGGGTGGAATATTAGCAGGCTGCAGAGTAAATCATAGAAGGAAGGGACTTTGGGAGACAGAGGAGGATGAAGACTGAACTCAGACTCAAGACATGGGAAATGATTTGGTAATGCTGGAGTCCTGTGTGCTCAGGGTTTAAAGTCTTCACCAGCCCCAGGGCTTCTAAGGCACCACCAGTAAGTAGAATCAGATTCCATTCAGCAAAAGCAGACAGGAAAACAAATCTCTCTTCTGTGTTTTCCTGGTTTCAAACCAAACATGGTAGCCATCTGATGAGATTCCAATGTCAGGAAAGGAAGATCAAAAGGCAGCCAGCCTCTGACCACAGGGGAAATCAGACTAATGGCTCCTCACAGGCCTTCCTCCAGCACTGCACTCTGGAATGTTCTCCGGGTGTCTGTGAAGCTCCCCTGATTCTAGCCCACGGGAGACTTCCTGCCTACTGTCTCTTTCCTGTGACCCCCAAATGTCAACTGGCCAGGCCCAACATTCCTGTCTGGGACGGAGCAGCTTAAACCACTTGTGTGAGTCACAGGTAATTTTCAGCTGTTGTGGGAAGGATAGAGTGGGGACAGAGTACAAGATCCTGATGAATCTTAGCTCTAGGGGAAAGGAGTTGGGACTGGGGAAGGAGGCTCTAAAGGGCAACTGCAGTGTTCCCCAGTTTTCATGCACCTTCACCAACATAGACAGATTCCTATTGATCTACTAATAGCTTCAGAAAACTTGACCTTTTGCAAAAATGAGGAAACTAAAATTATAGCCCTGCCTGTAGCTTGAAAGCCTGGCCAGCTGGGGAGGCTGCCAAACCAAACCAGAACCAAGCTTGGAAATTTCATGACATTAGCACAAAAGGTGAGTGGGCCATGTTGAATTTGGGCAAGATCTCACAGGATCTTGGATCTGGTGCCTTTTCTGACGGTAGGTTCCAAACAGAAAGGTTGGGAAACATACCTCAGCCTGGCATTGGACATGGGGTCAAGATCTAGTTCTTTCCTTTCCAGGGAAGTCTTATGAGAGTTGAGTCTATTCCTGTCTTGTAAATCTATCCTGCTACTACTTAAGTACACATTCCTTGGCTTATTATTTAAAAATCCTCCATAATTTAGTGCCACCCCACCTGTTGACCAGTACACTTTCACACACATGCTCTGGTCTAATGAGGCGGGCCTTCTTACAGTCAGTCCTCAGGTGGCTTCCTCCTACCTGCCTTTGTGTTTCAATACTCAGCATTCTTCACCTTCATTCCTGAATCTGAGTTTACTCTTAACTTCTTTAATAATCTCTGAAGAGCCCACCTTTGGAGAATTTGCCAATTATGTCAATTTTCATCTCTCCATCTCCAAGTAATTACCAAGTCATTCCATGACATATGTTCCTCTTCAGTAGACTGTAAGTCCCTGTGACTTTTATGCTACAGTGCCTTGCTTATATTGTGCTTGATAAATAACTGTTTTGACATTTGTTTTGTTTTGTTTTTGGGGTACGAGGGATTGAACCCAGGGCACTTAACCACGGAGCCACACCCCCATCCCTTTTTTGTATTTTATTTAGAGACAGTCTCACTGACTTGCTTAGGGCCTCACTAAGTTGGTGAGGCTGGCTTTTTTCTTTCTTTCTTTCTTTATTAGTTGTCGATGAACCTTTATTTTTTATTCACTTTTATGTGGTACTGAGAATTGAACCCAGTGCCTCACACATGCTAGGCAAGCACTCAAGCACTCTACCACTGTACCCTGAGGTTGGCTTTGAACTAGTGATCCTTCTGCCTCAGCCTCCTAAGCCACTGGGACTACAGACATGTGCCACTTCGACCAGTGATAAATTTAACTATTGACTAAATGTAGTTCCTCGTCTTCTACAAGTTAAAGGCTAAACAGATACACACAGAGACAATGATCTCATTCCAATCCTATGAGATTTCAAGACAACATGATGTGGGACCTCTCTGTTTAGAGAATACAGAGAATGGTTGTGCCGCAGATAGTGAAGGAATGAATAAAATGCCTGTCCAACCCTGACGTTTTAAATGCTTATCTGAAAAATGGGCATCTTCAAAATGGTGCACTCTTTATGTCATCCAAATCCAGGTCACCATAATTTCAGATTCCTGTGTGCTTAAGATGTTTCCTTCTCATTCTCTTTGTCTTTAGCAGAGAGATGAGAAAGAGGTTGGAAGAAACCATATACTTCTCAAAATGGAAAAGAGCAGACATAAAAGCTAGTAGAATGCCACAGAGTCCAGAAACAAAACCTCACCTAAATGGTAAATTGATTTTCAACAAGGAGCCAAGATCATTCATTAGAGAAAGAGTGGGTTTTTCCAACCAATGTTGTTAGAAAAATTAGATATTCTCACACTCAAAAGAATGAAATTGGACCTTTATCTTATGCAGAAATTAACTCAAATTGGATCAAAGTCCTAAACTTAATTAAGAGCCAAAACTATAAATCTCTAGATGAAAATATAATGGAAAACATTCACCACATTGGATTTAGCAGTGATTTCTAGACTATGACAGCAACAGCATAAGTTACAAAAGACAAAACAGATAAATCGGATTTCATCTAAATGAAAACTTTTTTCCATCAACGGACACTATCAAGAGAGTGAAAAGAGGGATGGTGATGTGGCTCAGTGGTAGTCTACACCCCTAGCAGGCCCAGGGTCCTGGGTCTAATCTTCAGTAAGAGGAGGAGGAGACAATACACACAAGGAAAGAAAATGTTTATAAATTATATATCCAATAAGGGATTCATATTCAATATATGAAAAATTCCTACAACTTAACAATAAAAACACCCAACAACCCTATTCACACCTATAATCCCAGCTACTTGGGAGCCTGAGGCAGGAAAATCATATTTCCAAGGCCAGCCTGGGTGACTTAGTAAGACCCTGCCTCAAAAAATAAAATAAAAAGGGCTGCAGATGTCTCTCCGTGGTGGAGCACTTACTTAGCATGTGTGAGGTCCTGGGTTCAATCCCCAATACTACAAAACAAAATACAAAAATGAGCAATGGACTCAATAGACATTTCTGCAAAGAAGATACACAAATAGCCAAAAAGCATATAAAAAAGTTCTCAACATTATTAGTCACTAGGAAAATGCAAATCAAGGGCTGGGGTTGTGGCTCAGAGGTAGATCACTTTTCTAGCATGCGTGAGGCACTGGATTCGATACTCAGCACCACATAAAAATAAAAAAAGTAAAGATATTGTGTCCACCTATAACTAGAAAATAAATATTTTTAAAATTCATAACCTACTTGAATCAAATGTATGAAATATGATATGTCAAGATCATTGTAATGTTTTAAGCAACCAATAAAAAAATGCAAATCAAAATCATAATGAGATGCCACCTCTCACCCCTCAGGATGATGGCCATTAAAAAAAATTTTTTTTAAAGAATTGGCAAGGATATGGGGAAATTGAAATCTTTACATGCTGCCAATAAGAAAGTAAAATGATGTAGCCATTGTGGAAAAGAGTTTGATCCTTTCTGAAAAAGTTTAACATAGATTTACCATATAATCTAGCAATTTGACCCCTAGAAGTATTCCCAAAAGAACTGAAAGCAGGGAATCAAACAGATAGCTATATACCAATGCTCACAGCAGCATTATTTAGGATAGTTGAAACAGCACATGCCTATAATCCCAATGGCTTGGGAGGGTGAGACAGAAGGATCACAAGTTCAAAGCCAGCCTCAGCAATTTAGCAAGGCTCTAAGCAACTCAGCAAGACTCTGTCTCAAAATTAAGAATTAAATTAAATTAAAAAGGGCTGGGGGTTTGGCTCAGGATAAGCATCCCTGGATTCTATCCCTGGTACAAAAAAAAAAAAAAAAAGTTGGAAACAATTCAAGTATCCATCAACAAATAAGTGAATAAACAAAATGTGGTACATACATACATACAATGGAATATTATTCAGCCTTAAAAAAACAGAAGAAATTCTGATGCATGCTACATCATTAATAAAGCCTGAAAACATTGTGTTAAGCGAATGAGCCAGACCTAAAAGAACAAATATTGTATGATTCCTCTTATGTAAGTTACCTAGAATAGGCAAATTTTAAAAACCAGAATTCCCTAGGTTCCATCTCTAGGAAAAAAAAAGATGGAAAAAAAAGGAGGATCAAAGAAAGGAAGGAAGAAAATAGAAGAGAGGCTACTTAGCTGGGGAGAGGAGGAACGAGGAGTCTTTCTTTAATGGGTGCATGAAGAACATTTGGGATGATGAAGTTCTGGATGTGGATATCGGTGATGGTCGTACAACACTGTTAATATAATTAGTAACACTGATTTGTACACTTAAAAATCGCTAAAATGATAGGCTTTGTTACTATATTTTACCACAATTTTTAAAAATAATAGAGCCTGAATCCAGCAATAAAGGAGTATATCAAGCAAATCCAAAACAGTACATCATTCTCTGAAACTGATCTACACTCTTGGAAATGTCTAGATCATAAAAGGACAAAAACAGGGAGTAGGGTGCTGTTACAGATAAACAGAGACCTTAAAAAAAGGACAAGCAAATGCCATGAGTAATCCTTGATTACATTAAAAAAAATTTTTTTTAGTTGTAGATGGACACGATACCTTTATTTATTTATTATTATGTGGTGCAGAGAGTCAAATCCAGTGCCTCACATGTGCTAGGCAAGCCCTCTACCTCTGAGCCACAACTCCAGCCTTACATTTTGATTAAAAACAAAAAGCTATAAAGGATATTGTATGGAGAATTGGGAAAAGTGAATATGAATAATGATAAAAATTAATTTATTATTATTATTATTATTATTATTATGGTGCTGAGGATAGAACCTAGGACCTCATACTGGCCAGGGAAGCACTCTACCATGGAGACACATCCCAGCCCTACAAAATGCTTTCAAATGGAAAAAAATATATAATGTATCTCTAGAAACAGAAAAATGTGGTAATATCAATGAATGTAGATGAAGGATTCAAAGGTATTCACTGTACCAGTATTTCCATTTTTCTATATTAGAAATAAAAAGAGGACAAAATGGGTTACTCATTTTGATTGACAAGTGACCAGGGAAGCACTGGTTTTCTGTGAATCAGTGAGCAAGATATTGAACTTGTTGCCACATTGATTCATCCTCTATTGAACTCACTTGGCAAGGTTCCCAGAGGGGCTGACATGGATTATTTGGGAGGTGGAAATAGATGCTTCTTTCTGTCAACTGTGACTCCTCACTTTGGCCCTTGATGCCTCCCAGGGCTTACTTCTCTGCCCACCCACAGCTCACTGTGCCACCTACCTTGACCACTTCAGGATCTACAGAGCTGTGTCTTGAGTGTGCCCAGGTTGTCAGCTCCCAAGGGCAGGGCCATGTTCACTTCTTTTAACCTTCTTATCTCAATGTTCCAACCCCTTGCTTTGTACAGAAGAGCTAAATACATAGTGGGTGCTTAGTAAATATTCTTCTATTAATTGATTACTAACTAATCCCGTCAGTATAAAAATAAAGGCATATATGGAAGTATAGGTGGACAAGGTTGGGGTCGAAAAGTTTGCCCAGCTAAGTTATTAAAAGGCTGTTGGGTAGGACCTTGTGGAAGAAATGCCAAGTGTAGGGTTTGACACAACCTAATTCTCTGTGGCAAACAGATGTTACTGGCTTAGGGAGTGATTAATACTTAGGGGTGGGGTAAAAGAAATACAGCCTTGGCAAAAGCTTATGAATACCTAAGCACAGTATGTCCCCTGCTTTGCCCTATAGGGCAACTGTTGTCTCATCCCCATGAGTTCTTCCCAAGGAACCAGGGCCAAACCAAGGATTAAGGATCTGAAAAAGGGAGTTCTCATTCTGGCTCCTTGAGTAGAGAGACACTGCCTTGGGGGACATGCACCAAGTGTGATTCAAGGAGAACAAGGCTAGGCTCTATGAAAAGGTGGGAGCAAGACCTGCCCCTGCTTTGTTCCAGAAGGAAGGTGCTGCCCACATGCTGAGCAACTTGCAGAGCTCCCAGACCTGCTGCATTCCACCTCCAGCCCAGACACCCTGTGCTGCTGTGTTGCAGCTTGTTAAGGGAGTGTAGACTTGTCCTTCTTGTCTTGAGTAATTTTTCAGCAAGACCTAGAGGGTAAATTTCTTCTCTATTCTAGCCAGGGCTTCCAGGAGACAGACCCCATTTCTAACATATACTCAATATCTTGTTATTTTTCTATTCAATTGTAACTTTTCACTGGCCACCAAGTATCACACTAGCATTGACACTTAGTTTCAAATCAAATCGAATATTTTTTACATAGATTCTTGTATTGTGAAGATTTCATATAAGTTCCGAGATTCCCCTCCAAAATTACAAACTTTTTGGGGAATGATGCTGTGTGCTGTTTTATAAATATGTAAATTGTCTAGTGCATATACATGGTATGCAAGTCTCTGCAATAGTTAAAAATAATAAGAGGGGTTGGTCATGGTGGCCCATGTCTGTAATCCCAGTGGAGAATTGTGAGTTCAAAGCCAGCTTCAGCAAATTAGCAAGGCCCTAAGCAATTCAGAGAAACTCTGTCTCTAAATAAAATATAAAAAAGGATTGGGGATGTGGCTCAGTGGTTAAGTGCTCCTGGGTTCAACCTCTGCTAGGAAAATAATAATAATAATAATAGTAATAGGGGCCAGGCACAGTGGTGTACACCTGTAATCCCTGCGGTTGGGGAGGCTGGGACAGGAGGATTGCAAATTTGAAATCAGCCTCAGCAACTTAGTGAGACCTCAGCAACTTTGTGAGACCCTGTTTCAAAATTAAAAAAAAAAAAAAGTAAAAAGGTCTGGGGATGTAGTTCAGTGCTAAATAATGATAATAATAACAACAACAACAACAATAGGGAGCTACAGATATAGGTCAGTGGTTGAACACATACAACTCTGGATTCAATTCTCAAAACAACAATAAAATGTATCTATATATTCTGACATAGAGAGATTTCCAATTCATATTATTATTGTGCAGAAGAAAAGAAAAGACAAAGCCAGGAGGCAAAGTAGGAAACCCTTTATGTAGAAGGAACTAGTAAAAGACATGAGGGTCTGGTCCATCCTTCCTCATATATTTCTAGCCACAGACATTTGTTACAAACTAGTGTGGTAATAATACAGTAATTTCATGTACTTTCCTTTTTGAAAGGAATTGTAGTTAACGTCAAATAATATATCAGGCAGTTAGCATAGGACTTGTCAAAATAAGTCACAATTACATAGCACTTACATGGGGCAGACATTGCTCTAGTGCTTTACATGAATTATTTAATCCTCACAATAGTTTTATAAAAAAACCTGAGGCACAGACAGACTTAGTAATTTGTCTCAAGGTCGACAGCACAGCAAGAAAATGGCAAATCCAGGATTCAAATCCAAGTCCAGCTCCAGAGCCTCTATGCCTAACCGCTGTGCTGAAGGTGCTCAATAAATGTACCCCTTTCCATAACCCCTGTTTTTTTGTTTTTGTTTGTGGTTTTAGTTTAGTTTTGTTTTGTTTTGGTTTTTTGGTACCAGGGATTGAACCCAGGAATGCTTAACCACAAGTAACATCCCCAGCCCTTTTTTATTTTTTATTTACAGACAGGGTCTCACTAAGTTGCTGAGGCTGGCTTTGAATTTGCCATCCTCCTGCCTCAGCTTCCCAAGCCACTGGGATGACAGGTGTGTACCACAGCACCTGGCCCTTTCCATACTCCTTTCCTCCCTTTTCTTTGTTTCTATATCTTGCATGTGCCTCCATGATAGCACTTTCAACACTGTGAGAAATAACAAAGAAAGAAAGAAAGAAAGAAAGAAAGAAAGAAAGAAAGAAAGAAAGAAAGAAAGAAAGAAAGAAAATCCCCAGCCTCAGCCAAATATATGGCTCCATCCTTCTATCGACTTGAAGGTTTGAGGTACCTCTAAGGAGTTACTGATGCCTTCTGGAAACTATGTGAGAGTGTTACTGAAAGAACTTGACCATTTGTTGTGACTGTATTTAGTCATGTAATATACAGAGATCACCAGGTAAGAACCCTGAGGACAAGGTTTAGGCCCCGTCCTGGATTATATCAAGTCGAAGCTCAGCTTAGGCTAATGATGGCACAAGCATACTAAATCACTGAGGGTGAGAGGTTGCCCTGATAACTTTTTGAGAAATGTAGGCATATGGTATAAGGTTTCTAGAACCCTAACTCTTGGCTTCTCAAACCCTGAGAAATTAAGATCCATGCTACCTGAAAGCAAACTAGGAAGTTTTATACAGGTCCAGATCCCTAAGGGTTGCTAGAAATGACATTGTATGTAGTGCTGTTTGGGATTAAATCAATATCCCTCCAATTTGCCAGACCTATTGTCACAGCAATATGTATTCCCTGTTCACACATGGAATGTTTGCTCTCTGGCAGCCAAATGCACTTGGAACTGACAAATGATGATCTCATAAAGCAGGAAAGCTGAGCAGTTAGTCAGATGATTAACACGTTCTTAAAATGGAGGAGTTGAACATCACTTAATGAAAATATCTGAGCATTGAAGAATCAGAAGTTTCCAAACTCAGAATGCAACTTAGGAACCATCATATCCAAAGTCCTTCATTTTGCAAATGGAAAACTGAAGCTTTTTTTTTTTTTTTTTTAAAGAGAGATGTCAGGACTTCTGGACTAAAAAAAAATTTAATTCTTTCAATAGAGTTCATTCTGGAGCAAAACTACTATGGGCTTCTCCCTAACTCTAAGGCTTTAGTACCAGTTGCAGTCATCAATTCACTTCAGGTACTTGATGACTTCTATTCTCGTCTTAACAGTCAGTTTCAATTTTTATTTTAGTTTTTGGATTTGTTTGGTTTGGTATGGTGTTGGAACTTTGTACATGCTAAGCCTGTGCTGTACCACTGAGCCACAGTCCCAGACTATTTTATTTTTCTTAATTGGCTTTGTTTCCTATTCTAGAATGAAACAACATTTTATTTAATAAAATAGAATGTGTTCCCAATTTTATTTTTAAGTGTCCTGTACTGTGATTACTTATATGTAAAGAAGAATCCTACCCCTCTCACCCATAGCTCCAATGTTACAGACTGCTCCTAACATCAGAACCACACAAACAAAAGGCTTTAGGTAGTAGATGGGGGTTAGATGTGATCTACATAAATTATCTGCATACTTCATGTCTAGAGATTTTAAGGTATGGGTCCTCCAGGTGGTTTTCAGGCCTTTTTCTAAGTAATCATGCTCAGGAGATGAAATTATTTGTCAATCTGCTTATACGATTTTCAAATAATAAAAACCCAGCTATCACCCTACTGATAATTCAGCAAAAAAAAAAAAAAAAAAATCCTGCCTCCCATGTGCACAGTATTTTCTGGCTTGCAAAACCACCACTCAAACAGACTTACCTTCTCACTTGGGAAGAGATGTTCTAGGAACATGGTTTCTATTATGTCCTGACTAGCAGGACAGGACCCAGGAAACTGTGGTCCTTCTTGAGTACTCTGAACCTGGCCCGCTTTTCCCACTCCTGGCTTTCTCAGTTCTAGACAAAAGCAAAGCCTCAATTTTCTGTGAAAGGCTAAAGAGGGCTGGGATGGTGGGTCAGAGATAGAGCGCTTGCCAAGCATGCGTGAGGCACTGGGTTTGATCCCTGGCACCACATAAAAACAAACAAATAAAGGTATTGTGATTCCAAGGCTTCAGTACCAGCTACAGTCAATTCATCTCAAGTGCCTTGTGACTTCTCATCTTAACAGTCAGTTTCAATTTTTATTTTAAAAAAACTTTTTTAAAGGCTAAAGAGGTGAGCAGGGGTCCTGAGAAGGGGAGGAAGACGTGCCCCAAGCCAAGATGTTTCTCATGGAATTCAGGAAAGCCTTCCAGCTTCCTAGGTTTATCAGATCCTAGTGCTAAAGACAGTCTGTAGTGGAAATCCTTTCTCACACTGCCTTAGAGGTAGGTCATTTCCTAGTAGGGCCCAGAAAATATGTGTCTTGGAGCACAACGCTAGAGTCAACAGTGTTAGAGTCGGATTTTATTCAGTCTTTGACTTGGTCCTGCAGAGGCCTCACCTAGAATGGGACAACTGGGGCTGTGAATCTCAGGTAAGAGTCCCTGGCTAGCTATAAATGAACTTTTCTGAACTTCAAGTTTTCTCATCAGTAAATTGGGGTTAATGATACTTCACCCTGAAAAAAAAAAAATCAGGGAAAAAAATGTAAAAATGCTTGCTCCATACAGAGCGCTCTGAAAGTGATAGCTTCATGATTAACAACCTAAGGGAAGCCTAGGAGGCAGGAAACCAAAAACTCTTCTGCAAAAAAGGAACCGAAATCGTGGCCGAGCTCCACCCACCCCGTCAGCGAGCCTCCACCGCGAGGGCCCGGCAGGAAGAGGACTCTGCCCTCCCCCGGCCTGCGGCTCGGCTCTCGGCCCGCGGAGGGCTGGCCGAGGGGGGAGTGCGTCGGGGCTGGTTTTGCTTTAGAAAAGGGCGAGGGGATGCCCTCGGCCTTCCGCTGGGGAAGAAGGTGGAGACACTTCAGCCGAGTAACCGAAGCTCAGGGCCAACCCCTGGCCCCGGAGCGGATGGGGGGAAGTGTGCCCTGGGGCCGACTCCCCCTCCTGGCCCCGCCGGGGTCGGCTGGTCGTGTTTTGCAGGCTCCGACCCCTGCTGGTCGGGACGGTGCGGGCCACAGGTCCTCAGACCCCGCTCCACGCCGCCCGAGCGCCGGCCTCAGCCTCCTCCTTCCTCGGCGCGCTCCAGGCCTCCGCCTCCCGGGCCCATGCCCTGCGGCCTGGCCGCGGCCTCTTCCGCCCTGCGCTGGCCCTTCCCTGCGCCTGCGTGGGCAGGGGGAAGCCTGCTCTCCCGAATGACCCTTCAGAGGCCACGGCCTCCTTCTTATGAAAAGAACATTCACATTCCCAGGAAGGCCTTGGCGGGGAATGCGCTCCTGAAGGGCAGGCAGGCTGCCCGGGAAGCACCACGGCCCCACGGCCCCACGGTGTCGGGTCTGTCCCCTGGGGGCTTTCGGAGCCTCTATCCAGGTTAGGGCTCCAGGGAAACAGTGGGCCTTTTCTTCCTTTCGGAACCACCCCACCTGCGGCCCTAACTGACCCTCCTCCCTTCCACCTTGTTCAGTGGCCTCCACTGTTTGCAGACTCCACAGGAGCAGCCTATCTCATGATTTGTAAGTACTCAGAAGAAATGTTTGCATTTCCAGAAATTCCAGCCTTCAGGCCTAAATCAACCCAGCTACACAGTTCACAAACGAAGTAAAGGGGAAATGAGCAGGAACCCTGGATTCAGGAACACCGCTGTGCAACCAGAACTTTACACAATATCTTCTCTTTTAAAACTCCTGAGACCCCCTGAGGGAGTGTGTAGCATCTTCCTGGCCTGGAGAAACCAAGGCTCTGAGATATTAAGAATACGGTAGTTGGGCTGGGGATGCAGCTCAAAGCCAGACACTGGGTAGGATGCCTGAGGACCGCCCCCTCTTCCTCGCACCCCACCCCTACCCTCGCACATCTCAACGACTGAGAGTCTGGTTTGCAAGCAGCCAATTCTTAGTGACTCAGCTTCATACCAGGACACCAAGTAGTGTCCAGATTCAAATCCCCCTGGGTTCCCTTGTTTGCTTGGGGAGCAAACATCAGGGGCAATAGATGTTCCTGGAGCAAGGTTAAAGTTCTTTCTAGCAGAGAGTGGGAGGAAGAAGGTGGGTACTTCCCACACATAAAGAAAGTCCCCCCCTATGGGAGAGTCCCCCCTATGAGGACTGTCAAACAGTAGTTTGAGCCACCGGTTTCCACAGGCTATTGCCCACCCACCACCCCAATCTGCAACCCCCCGCACCCCCCACCTCCACCCCTGTTGCTGGGAATTGAACCCATGGCCTTGCCCATTAAATGCTCTACCACTGGACTACACCCCCCATGCTGCTCTTTGTCATCAGATGAGTGTTCATACTTTCCTCCCACATCTATTCTGGAACCCCCTTCCCCTCACATCATGGGAACAGTCTGAGAGGATTCTGACACTTTTGTGGGTCATCTTAAATTACCAACTCTTCTCTCAGGTCTTAATTAACACTTTTCTTTGACTCCACAAGCCTCCTGCAGCACTTCTACTCCCCCCTCCCCCTTTTTTTGGGGGGTAGCCCTCAGAACACCACCTATTGAAATTGCTTATTTTCTTATCTGACACCCCCTGTGGAGGTAAGTAGCTACTTGAGTGCATGAACAATGCTCTGAATGTAACCTCTGCATTAAGCTGAAATTCCATGGTCCAGCTCCCACGATGCCAGTGTTCCCCAGGATTACCATTTGGAAACCATTGAACTAGTGTTTGGAAGTTAAAGAAGGGAAAAAAGGAAACTTGGAGACTGTAAAAACCTGACCTTTAATCACCCTAACAACTGCTGGGTGTGGTGGTGTGTGCCCATAGTCCCAGCTACTCTAGAGGCTGAGGTAGGAGGATCACCTGAGCCCAGAAGTTCAAGACCAGCCTGGTCAACATAGCAAGACCCCTATCCCCTAAAATAATAATCCTGACAACAATAATAGTGATTATCATTTAATCAGTGTTGATTATATAACTATATAACAGGTATTGTTCTAAGTATACCAGTGCAACTGAATCACCTGGAAAATCTCCTTAAAATGCAGGTTCTGACTCAGAACATCTGGGGTGGGGCCCAAGATTCTGCATTCTTGAAAAGATCCCAAATGATAATCCATGGATCATAATTTGTATAGCAAGGCCTTGGTGTCTAAATTTATCTATCTATCTATCTATCTATCTATCTATCTATCTATCTATCTATCTATCTATTTTTACATTTGGATTGTACCCAGGGCCTTGCACTCTATCACTGAGTGACATCCCCACCCTTGATCCTATCCTCTTAATAACCTATGAAGTTGGTTCATTTTACAGATGAAGAAACCAAGAGATTTCATATATGTGTCAAAATAATGCTCTGGGTGTGTAGCTAGCTCAGAATTAGAGTATTTGCCTAGTTTGGACAAGGCCCTGGGTTTGATCCCCCACAGAGTAAATTAATTAATTGATTAATTTTAAAAAATATTTAAAAGACTACAAGGCAGTAAGGGAATGGAGATTATGTGGGCAGTGTACAATTGTAGAAAGAGAAGGTTTTAGGAAGAGGAAACAGTATTTACACAAAGCTTGGCGTGCAGAGGAGATAGACAAGGACTATACACAGGTCTGTTTCACCCAGGACACACTGTGGGCCCAGTACTTGGGGCTATGAGATTTCCAAAGGTCCTCCATATTTCAGACCTGAGAAAAAAATATTGGAACCTACATATGAAAACTGAAATTTTAATTAATAATTCCAAAATTCAAATCATTAAAAATTCTTTCAAAAATTTTATAAAATATAAAATATTTTATAAAATATAAAATCATATTTAGTGAGCAATATGGGCATATTTGAATACATTTGATAAAAATAGGGTAGGGCAAAGAACAGACTAGGCCATGGCTATGTTGAGTTTGGATGTAATCCTGAGGGCAGCTGAGAACCACTGATAGAAGCAGAGTAATGTTCTCTGTGGCTACAGTGAGGAGAATGAATTGGAGGCAGGCCAGCCTGGAGGCCCAGCAGCTAGAGACCAGATAGGCAGTTAATTTCTTCCAGACTGAAAGAGAATCTCTCCTCAGTGCCAAGATTAGCATAAAATGATAGCATTATACAACCCAATTATTATTTTATTTCTCTAGCATCAATCTGACTCAGCATTCTAAATTTACTTAAGATTTGAGGATGAGGATTTTACAAATCCTTCCTCATTAAGGCCAATGATATTACAATCTAGAAGAGGACAGGGGCACATGTTTTAAGTCAGATAGGCATGAGTTTGAACCTCAGCTCTGCTTCTTGCTACCTGCCCAACTTTTGCACAAATGACTTCTCTGAGTATCAGATTCCTTACTGATATAGTGGGCATAATGCTCTCCTCACAGAATTAAGAGAGATAAAATGTATATGCAGTGCCTCTCATAGAACTTATAAATAAATGCCATCATCTATGTGCCATTGTTCTGAGACCTAGTCTAGTTTTCTGAAGAAGGGTACAGAGAATGGGGTGAATAATTTAATCTTATTAATTGTCTGAGGTAAAATTAATATCCCCATTTTGTAGATGAGGTCAGAAATTAGATCAGAGCTCAGAGAACTAGGGGCAGAAAGTGGTAAACCCACAAGAGCTGGTATTTCATTTTATTTTTATCTGGTGTGCACTCTCTCCAGCAGTCAACATCTGCTGTTTCCAGCACTCTATGATGGATCCAAAACCTATTCCCCTTAGTCATGGCACAAATCAGTCACGAGGATGAATGGCCTATGGCAGGTCACCAAATACTGTTTTCTGACTCCACTGAATATAATTTTCCCTCTCTCCCCAACCTTTCACAATATTCCTACTACCTCTTTGCCCCCCACCACAGCCTCTGATTTTTCCTTATTAAAGAATTTGCCTCTTTGAAATTCAGACAGAACCACCCTCGATTGGGATGCCTTCCAGGGTTCCTCCCTTTAGAGGGAATAGATAAGTAGGTCACATAGGGATGGTGGGGGAGGAAGGCAAATTCTTATGGGAGGAGGAAAAATACTGAAGATCCCATTATAATACTGCAGGAGAGTGGGAAACAAAATAAGAGGGTTTTTTGCTCTTTCTCTCATTCCCTTCCCCCTTCACAGTGACAGTCCCTGCTAGCCACTATTACAGTGGAAAGCATTTTGGAGGCTGCACAGGCAATACTGAGTTCTTAGGGTTTGGAGATATTATGAAAACTGTATTGAGCAGAAAGCTTGTCTACCTGTTGCTTCCCTACCCACCTGTCTCCTCTTCAAGCTACCCCCTCTATACTCAGGTTGCATCTTTCTCCTGTATGGAGAAGAGAAAGCTCAGCTTTTCTGGAGTTTCAAAGACTCTTGTCTGAAAGTTCAGGTCTCTGGAGCTTGGAGGCTCCCCAGTGCCAGAAAGACACTGGCTGTGATTGCCTGCAGCAGCAGCCTGGGATCCCGTTTACCAAGATGCTGTTGTGGCAACCAGAACAAGTCATAGGCTTTGCACGATTTTGCTTCCCCGCCCCAAACCCTCTTGATAGCAGTTCACAACAAGGGGTGTGGATGAGCATTAAATTACACAGATTGCCGTGAAAAACAGAGACAGACAGGGACAGGGACAGAAGCAGGGTGCGGCATTAAAGATCCAACAGTACCAACTCCACCCTGACACACTGTCCCTCAGGACTGAGCCCCACTTGAATCATAACACTGGACGGCCACATTTTTAGGAAACTTCAGCTAAAGGGGAAAGGTCCTGGCTGAGTGAGTGAGGCTGTGTACAGATCAGGACTGAAAGCATGCATCCGGCAGACAATTGGTCCTTGGACTCCATGCCTAGGGCACAAGGCAAGCACACAAAAACAAAAAGACCAAAGGCTGATTCTCCAATCCAGGGTCAACAAACTCTCTTCCCTCCATGGTGGTTGGAGGAAACAGGAGGTTCACATCTGGCGAGGTTTAGAGGTTTCCACTGTCCTCACCTGAAGCCTGGTGAACTTCTAGTTTAGAATCTTACTGTGTCAAGATACTGGCAGCTCTTTTGCAGAGGTTAGAAGTGACACTGCAGACTTTGGGGTATGATAATCTCCCACCTGGCTCATGTTCCCATATTCCTCTTTACCCTCCCCTCCCCGTTCCCAAGGTGCTGCAGATTACACAGGGATACTAAGTCCCTTCTGCTCTTCTTCCTTCACTCTGTAGAATGAGTCCTCCTATCTCTTAGATGTCGGTAACCTAAGTGCCCTATGGGAAATTTGCATGCTTTTAGTGGCTCTCTTCTCTCCCACAGATCACATTAAAAGCAGTACTGGGTGACAGGAGAGAGACATCCATCTTCACCTGGGCTCTTCATTATGCTTAATCTCCCCAGTGGGGTAGATCTGTCAAACACACCTCATTCCCAGGCTGGAGTAATCCAGAGCCATCTCTCAACTGAGTGGGTGTAAATCCCCACAGGTATGTAGCAGGCAAGTAGCAGCAGTGACAGTATGGTGGTGCCTTGAATTGAAACAAGAAGTTTGAACTTGTGAGGCTTAAGATCCTTTGTGTTCTCAAAAAGCCACTAGCAGCTCCTTCTCCAGCCTGGACTGCTTGACTGACCAACATCTCCACCCGGTCCTGGGTAGGCTGCCTTATCTAGGTCTAGTGCAAGTCCTAGCCTTGGCATATCTAGGCCTACCTGGGAGAAAGGTTCTAGTCTTGAAGCTTCCGTATCCCCCATCCATCAGTAATTCATGCTCTAAGAAGAGGTTCTAAAACTTTAGTATGCATCAAATCACCAGGGGGCCTGTTAAAATATAGTAGCTCCCTCAAGGGATATATTCCAAGACTCCTAGTTGATGCCTGAAACTGTAGACAGTACCAAGCCCCATATATACTATGTTTTTTTTCCTATACATACATATCTATAATAAGCTTTTATCTATTCACTTAAAGAAAGCACTATATGGATTCTCTTTGGCATATCTGAATTACCAGCATCACTACTCTTGTCCTTTGGAGCAGTTATTAAGTAAAATAAAGGTTGCTTTAACCCAAGGACTGTGATACTGTAATAGTTAGCCAACATAGATAACCAACATGGCCACTAAGTGACTAATGGAGAGGTAGCCTAGACAACATGGAGACGTTGGACAAAAGAATGATTCATATCCTAGGTGAGAGGGTGTGAGTTTTTATCATGCTATTCAGAAAAACACACAATTTAAAATTTACGAATTGTTTATTTCTGGAATTTTCCATTTAAATTTTTAAAAAAATATTTATTTTTTAGTTGTAGTTGGACACAACATCTTCTTTTATTTGTTTTTAAGTGGTGCTGAGGATCAAACCCAGGGCCTCACACATGCTAGGCAAGCACTCTACCACTGAGCCACAACCCCAGCCCCTCCACTTAAATATTTTGACCATGGTTGACCTCATGAACTGTTTTCTCAGGAAGTAAAACCTTGGAATAGAGGGTAGATACTGACTGCTAGGCCTCATACCCAGGGTTTCTGATTTGATAGGTTTGGATTGGGGGCTGAGAATTTATATTTCTAACAATTCCAAAGTGATAGGATGCTGTTGTTTTAGGATTCACATCTGAAAACAAGTGACTTAGAGTATAACAAAAAGAAAACCTAGGTTTGAGTCCTACCCCTGCCACTTTCTGGTTCTGAGATCTTATACTTGACTTCTGAGCTTCATTCAGTTCCTCATCCATAAAAGGGGTGGGGACATAGCTTAGTGGTACAGCACCCCTGTATTCAATCCCCAGTACCCCAAAAACAAAACCAAGGGCTTTGTTCTGTAACTAGTTCACTGGGGAGAAACTGACAAATAACTCTGGTGAATAATGGTCTTTGCTTTGTAGAGGCACCTGGGCTCTCAGACGAAGGTCCTGGAAAGGAGTGAGCAAGGAGTTGAGAGGATTCAATTGCACCATGTGTTTGCTTTTGTTTCATTTTGCTCTACCACTGAGCTACATCCTTTTAAAAATCTTTTATTTTGAGACAGGGTCTCACCAAGTTGCTGAGGTTAGCCTTGAATTTGTGATCCTTCTGCTTTAGTCTCTTGAAGAGCTGGGACTACAGGTGTGTGCCACTGTGTCCAGCTAGACTGCATCTGTTATTTGAAAGACCCTTTCACTGTGCAGGGGAAATTGGGTATCAAGGCTGGGTATGTGTCTTAGTGGTAGAGCACTTGCTTCATATGCTGTATGCTCCAATTTTTTAAATAAGTAGTCTTTCAGTGAACATCCTTGCATATCTGAGCACATCCTAGGTTGGATCCCCAGCACCACAAAAAAATAAGTAAGTCAACAAACTTTGTCTCCTGTCTATCAGATACTCTACCTAATACTGAGGCTGATTTTGGGCAGATCATATGTGAGGATTCTAAGGCCCAGTTAAGCTCATCTCGTACCTCAGTTTCCTCTATAAAACAAGGGCTTCAGGCCAGGTGTGGTAGTGCACACCTGTAAGCTCAGCTGGTCAGGAGCCTGAGGCAGGAGTATCACAAGTTTGAGGCTGGTCTGAGCAACTTCATGAGACAGACACACACACACACACACACACAATGTATATATATAAAGTGTCCCATATTCAGAAATCTACTCATTTGCATGTAGACACAACTGCTTTTTTAATCTTTTTTAAACTACAGATTTTTTTTATTCTAAATATAATATATGGGTTGGTAGAAAATATGCAAAGGAAATAAAAAGTAAAGTAAAAGAAGAAAGTGAGTCATTCATAAACTCAGAAATAACTAGTAAACATTTTGATATATTTCCTGCCAGTAGTTAAATTCTCATATTTGTTCTATATAATTTTTTTATTAGTTGCTCAAGACAATACAATGATCTTGACATATCTTACATTTGATTCAAATGGGGTATGAATTCTCATTTTTCCACATGTACAGATTGCAAGATCATATTGGTCATACAGTCACGTATATACATACAGCAAAACCAGTGTCTGTTGTATTCTGCTCCCTTCCTATCCCCTCCTCCACTCCCCTCCCCTCCCATCACCTCTCTCTACCCAATCTACTGTGACACATTTCTCTCTCTTTTTTTTCTTCCCCCTCACACCATCATATATGTATTTTGTATAATGATGAGGGTCTCCTTCCATCTTCCATGCAATTCCCCTCTATATAATTTTTAAAGGAATTCAAGGTTAATTGTTTATGCAATTCTATATTTAACTTGACTTGTGATTCATGTTTTGGTATTCTTTTAACCATTCTTTGAAAACATACACACACAAAATTATTCCATAGTATCCATTCACAGATGCCTCAAACTTTAACCATCCATTTGTTATTGTATGCTCCAGTTTTTTCTATAAGTAGTCTTTCAGTGAACATCCTTGCATATCTGAACACATTTCTGATTTTCTTAGACAGAAACAAAAAAGTCTCTTGACACATACTATTAAATTGTTTTCTGACGTCCTATTTGAAAAATACTTCCAGAAGAGATTTCTGGTTTCTGGCTCTGCATGTAAGGAGATTGGGAGTAGCCATTTCTGTCTTAACAACAGAACTGAAAAATCAACATCTTTTCTTGGATATAACAGACAGCTGAGTATATAGGGCAAACCAAAGCCTCCACAACTGGAAAGACAGGTGAATACAGGGAGTCATGGCTTAACAGAGCAGACTCAAGGTACAAATCTCTACAGAAGTCAGCACCAGGTAGGAAAAGCAGAACTGTATTGATGAATTGCCAAAGCCTCAGAGTGGACAAATATGAGAGGTAAGAACTGCAGAGGCACCCAGTCATGAGGTGAGAATAAGCGGAAAACTTTTGTGAGTTTTATCTCTAGGAAACCCACCAAGTTCTCACATTAAATGTTGGAGTAAAGTCTCATGTTTCTGGTAGAAAGCGGAAGAAGGAATCATTTTGAAATGCACTAGAGCATTCTGGTATTTTCATTTATTATTTTTCTGTTTTGTTTGTGGTACTGGGGATTTAACTCAGGGGCACTCTACCACTGAGCTGCATCCCCAACCCTTTTTTATATCATTTATTTTGAGACAGGGTCCCAAAGTTGTCCAAGCTGTCTTCAAACTTGTGATCTTCCTGTCTCAGCCTTCCAGGTAGCTGGGATTACAGGTGTTTACCATGATATCCAGTTTATGTATGTTTATGTGTAAATCACCTATGTATGTGTTTGTATGATAATAAAGTGAATGACAACATGATGCAAGGAATGGAGGGAGGGTTGGGGATTGTTTTATCATTACAAAGTACTCACACTACCCATGAACTGGTATAGTATTATTTTAAAATGCACTTGCATTAATTGTAAATGTATAGTACAGATGCTAGGGCAACTACTGAAAGAATTTAAAAAAATAAATCAGCTGGGTGCAGTGGCACACACCTGTAATCCCAGTGGCTCAGGAGGCTGAGGTAGGAGATTACAAGTTTAAAGTCAGCCTTAGCAATTTAGCTAAGCCCTAATCAATTTAGTGAGACCTTGTCTCAAAATAAAATATAAAAAGGGCTGGGGATGTGGCTCAGTGGTTAAGCACCCCTAGGTTCAATCCCTGGTACCAAAAAAAAAAAAAAGACACAAAACCCTTAACACACCATATAATCCAGCAACTACACTCTTTGATTTCCCCCCATATGAGCTGAAAACTTATATTTACACAAAAATCTGCACATGGATTTTGTAGCAGCTTTATATATAATGTCACAATTTGAAAGAAACCAAGATATCCTTCAGTAAGTGAATGGATAAATAAACTGGTAAATCCAACAGTGGAATATTATTCAGTGCTAAAAAGAAATAAGCTATTGAGTCATGGAAAATATTGAGGAATCTTAGATTACTGAGTGAAAGAAGCCAATATAAAAAGCCTGCATATTGTATGATTCTAACTATATGACATTCTGTAAGAGGTGCACAACTATGGAGATAGTATTAAGATCAGTGGTTCCCAGGGCATGGGAGAAGAATGAGGCATGAAAATGTAGAGCACAGAGAATTTTTAGGGCAGTGCTAACAATGGAAACATGCCATTATGCATCTGTCCTAACACAGAGAAAGTACAACACCAAGAGTGAGCTATAATGTAAACTATAGCTTTAAAGATGTGTTAACATAGATTCATCAATTATAAAACAATGTACTATTTTGGTGAAGGAAGTTGATTATGATGGAATCTAGGCATATACAGGTACAGAAGATTTGGGAAGTTCTATATATATATATTCAAAAAGATGCAGTTGGGAGCAGTGGTGCATGCCTGTAATCTCAATGGCTCAAGAGGCTGAACCTGGAAGATGGTGAGGTCAAAGTCAGATTCACCAACTTAGTAAGGCCCTAAGTGACTTAGGGAGACCTTGAATCAAAATATAGAAAGGGCTTGGGACATGACTAAGCACCCATGTTCAATCTCTGGTACCAATAAATAAATAAATAAATAAATAAGGGAAAATTGGTGGTGCAGCTCAGTGGTAGAATGCATGCTGAACATATGCAAGACCCTGGGTTCTATCCTCAGCACCATGAAGAATATATATATATATATAGTATCTGTGTGCATCAATAAAAATAAATAAAACACTTTCAAAAAAGATACATTTACCATGTATACGTATCTATAAAAATACTTTTAGAGTACTTAACTCTATAGCCCTTCTATTCATAAGTAATTTCTACATCCATACCCATTTCATTCTGTGTGTTGCTACACTTAACCCTTTTCACATTGAATCTGCATATTGAATGTTGACAATCTTAGTTCCTCTTATAGGAGACCATTTTTACACATCCTTCTATACCCCCCGTGGGTAGAAAAGGGGGCTGTATGTGAAGCTGTATGGGGGAATCTGGAAGCAGAAGAGGAGCTCCCCTTTGAGAAGGAACCAGACTGCAGGCTTGAACCCTATTTTTGAAGGACTAGAAAGGGATTTTACTCAACCTTCCTCACATCTGAACTCTGGGAGGTGGAGAAAGATGGAAAACTAATCAAGTCCAGAGCATGGAAAATGAGTAGCCTGAGCAAACAGGCAGGGCTTCCACCAAGGGCAGGGAAAAGGGCAGAGGCTTGAAGACCACACTTGTAGAAGGACAGCGGGAGTTCCAGGTATTTAGTAGATAGAGACAGCCACATGTCACTCTTACTTACTTGTATCGCTACTAACATCCTAGTCTCACAGGTCTTGACCTGAGCAAACAACCTAGAACATGATTATTGATACTCAAGTGTATGTTTTTAGGATTGCAGTTTCCCAGATTTACATTGTGCCATGTTCATGATTTCAAGGTCCTAGTGAAAAGAAAGCAGCAGTATGCAGTCATGTATCCCTGTGACCTGTATCAGCCAAACTAGCCACACTTTTGAACAGTTATGACAGATGTAACTATTGAAAGCATGCAGTATATGGCCCATGTCACTCTTGAGGACTGCATAAAAGTGTTAAGTCACATCATGTCTCTCACTTTAGCCTCTTTCTAAGCAATAAAAATCTTGAAATCACAGGTTTGATGCATTAGTTACACTTTTTCCAACACACATTAAAACAACAAAGGTATCCATTATAATACAAAGCTGTCAGTCATCGGTAACACCTTTACTAATTGTACCACATTTTGGGGAAGAACTGGTTTAACCAAATAGTTTCTTTTTTTAATATTATAGCTAATCGTGTATAGATTGTATATATTTTTTCCACTTAATTATAAGCTTCCTAACATCAGGGACCATGTTTAATTCAATGCTTAGTACTGTATTGAAGCTCAATAAATATTTGTTCTTTCTTTGGTTTGTTTGGGTGATGGGGTCGAGATTATTAGGAGTTAATCTATGTACTTAAGTTACACCTACAAGATCAGTATCACAAATAGGAGGGCAATAATTATTTATTTATTTATTTATTTTAAAGAGAGAGAGAATCTTTTTTTAAAAAAATATTTATTTAATTTTTTTTTAGTTTTCAGCAAACACAACATCTTTGTTTGTATGTGGTGCTGAGGATCGAACCCGGGCCGTATGCATGCCAGGCAAGCACGCTATCACTTGAGCCACATCCCCAGCCCCGGAGGGCAATATTTATATGGCAAAAGAAATTGCCCTGGTTTCAATGCTATACCTTCACTATTTGAACTTGGATTTAAAGGTGTTTTTATAATAACAGGATTTTTAAAAAGTGAATACTTTTTAAAAATACTCACATACTTTCTCCTTGTTCTTCCTAGGATGAATAAAATACAAGTTTAAGACTTCATCTTGGGCTACAAGATAGAGTAAAAGTATGTGCCTAGCAAGCAAGGAGTGAAATGTATAGTTATTGATCAGTAAATATTAGTTGAATGAATGTATGAAGTGACTTAGCCACAGTCAATTTACAACCCCTGGAAAACCATCAAAGAAAAATGGAGGAAGAACTAATAGCTATTCAATATGTAATATTCCAGAGCCTTTATGTCTTTCCTCCAGATTTCGTGAGGATAGACAACCCTACCTATCTTTAACCAAAGTTTGCCTTTTTGGAAGACCATAGTTTCCAAAGGATACGAGCTCCAATTTTATCAGAGAGCTGAACAGGAAGTGTAGTGAATAATGGACACCTTCTGACCAACCAAACTAATAAATGACCAAAGGAAGGTATGAATAAAGACTAAAATAAGCCAGGCATGGTGGTACACTCCTGTATCCCAGGGACTCAGGAGGCTGAGACAGGAGGATGGCACATTCAAGGCTAGCCTGAGCAATATAGTGAGTCCCTGTCTTAAAAAAAAAAAAAAAAAAATTAAAAGGAAGCTGTAGATGTGGCTCAGTGGGTAAGTGCCCCAATCCCAGTACAAAAAAAAAAAAAAAGGCTAGTATATTATTATTATTATTATTATGTGGTACCAGGGATTGAACCCAGAGCCTCACACATGCTGGGTAAACACTCTGTCACTGAGCTACTTCCCCAGCCCTAAGCTAGTATATTGAGAGAATGATTCTAACGACGAAGAGAAAGCTATACTAACTTTTCAGTCACTTGCTAGAGATAGAAAATTGATCAAATCTTCATTCCACCTGTCTCTTTCCTTCTAAATCAAATTTAAGTCCATAGGTTGTAAACTCAGGATTGTTTTACCCATTGGCACATAAGAAACATGTTCTTCATACACTGGAAGTGAGTGTTCCCTTAGCTACTTAGGAATGGAGGCAAGAACTAAGTGCAATAAAAAGAAAGTACACCTCAGAGGACCTTGCTTGGAGTCCTAACTCTGTCAAGGTCTTGATTGAGTGTTCTTATGCCTATTACTGATCTCTTCTAACTCATGGGTTTCCTTAACTCGTTCATTTAACAATTTTTTTCTAAGCACTTACTGAGTACCAAGTAGTGCTCAGTGCCCTAGGGATCCAATAATGAATAAAATCCAGCAGACCCACTTAAATGGAGTGTATCTTCTAGTGAAGAGTGACAGGTAATAAATGATTAAATAACCTCAAATGGTGAGCAGTGCTATGGAAAAGATAAAACAAATGATAAAGACAAATGGGGAGAAAGGGTCAGGAAAGGTCTCCCTAAGGCAGTAACATTTGAGCTGAATGTCCTAAAAGAAGCCAGCCAAGGAGCAAGGAATAAGCCAGGGAAAGAATATTCCAGGAAGAGGGATCAGTAAATCCTTCAGGAAGACCACGTTTGGGGCTGGCTGATAATCCAGGAAAATAATACTACGTATGCAGTTATATCAGGTGAATGATTTTGAGGGTTTTTTGTTGTTGTTGTTTGTTTGTTTGTTTGTTTTTGGTATTGGGGATTGAACTCAGGGACACTCAACCACTGAGCCAAATCCCCAGCCTTTTTTTGTATTTTATTTAGAGACAGGGTCTCACTGAGTTGCTTAGCACCTCACTTTTGCTGAAGCTGGCTTTGAACTTGCAATCCTTCTGCCTCAGCCTTCCTAGCCACTGGGATTACAAGCATGAGCCACTGTGCCCAGCCTCAGCTGAATGATTTTGACAAAAGACACCAAATAATCCTACAAATTTCTGGTTTTGTGTCGGGGGTCAACCAAGGGCAAAAGCTCTGCTATGAAGTTTTCATACACTCTAACACCCCCACCTCCAACACACCCTCTCTGATTAAACAAAAGCAGCTCTTCTTTAATCGAAAGTATTTCCTACATTGCTGCTTTAAGATTTAGTTGGAAGAAGACCAGGTTAAAAACATTATTGATCTCAAAAGTCATTTTCTGAGCAGGGTGTGGTAGTGCATGTCTGTAATCCCAGTGGCTCAGGAGGCTGAGGCAGGAAGATCTCAAGTTCACAGCCAGCCTCAGAAACTCAGTGAGGCCCTGAGCAACTCAGCAAGACCCTGTCTCTAAATAAAATATAAAAAAGGGAGAGGGGAATGCTGGGGATATGGCTCAGTGGTTGAGTGTCCCTGAGTTCAATCCCCAGCAGCCCTCCCCCAACCCCCTGCACAAGTCATTTTCTGCTCTTCCTCAAGCTCTATGAAGTTTTCATACAACCTCTATGATGGCTATAGGAAGCTTGATTCTACTTTTTTTGATTGACAGAGTCAGGAAATACAGATTCCAGCAACCTGACTCTGCTCTCAACCAGAGCCTTCCATTCCCTTTTCCTGTCATGGTGGGTTGGACTCTAAGGTACCCTCTAAACATATGCCTGGTAGGAAAGGATGTTGACTCTGCCTCTTATGCTGGCTTCTTAGCTTGCTCTGTCTGAATGAGATGCTTTCTGTCCTGCACAGGAGAGAGCTTTGTGCAGGTAGCTGAGGAAGGACTAGTTTCTTTCCAACCTGTAAAATGCAAAGTTGGCCAGCTGCCTCCCTTCCAACCCCAAAACTCATATCTTCTCTTGTCTCCAGAGAGCTGTCTGGCAGCTCTCAAATCGTCTGACTGTCCTGGGGTTTTGGGAAAAGCACTGCACAGAATGTGAAGTCATTTTCTGGTAACACAGATCTAATTAGCTCTTTGACTGACAGGAGGAAGCAGAGGCCAAGAGGGATTTAAACAATCCAGTCTCACATATCTCAAGACAAGTGAAGAACCAGACGGGAAAATGGAGAGAAAAGGGGAATAAAGAGAAAAAAGCCTAGGGAGACTATGGAGAAGGGGGAGGGGAAGAAAAAGCATGGGGAAGGGAAGAATATCAAATGACCAAAATATCAGTCCTTTGTTCTTCTAGCTTCATCTCTGTTCCCAATTTCCCTTCTCTCTCCCAGACAGAACTTACTTGAAGGTCGATGATTTCTCTTTCTGATTCCATCTTGCTGCCCTCCAGAACCTTCACACACCGGGTGCTAGAAACAGACTGCGTGGGCTCCTCCAGGTTCTGCTGTCTGTCTCTGCTGCTTTCCTTGGGTGGGAGAGAGTACACAGCTGGCAGGACAGACCTGCTATTCATCCGGCTGATGCGGGATGGCCATCCTGGCCTCAGCCCCTGGGGGAGGTGTATACTTGTCCACCCGTGCAAGCATGTGTTTCTGCATGTGTATGCATATGTGTACACTCCAGAGGCTGGCGTGGGGCTCACTCATTAATGGGTGGCTTTTTGAGTTGGTGGTGACAACATCATTTTCACCAGCATTTCCAATGCCCCTCCAGTCCCAGCAGAGCCATCTGAGGTCACCCAGCCTGCTTTGAGTAAGTAGTTTTACTACTAGGAAAGAAATCCTGCATATTTATCAAGGAATTTGAAAGTCAGCCTGAAGATGTTTTTTGAGTTCACATTGGTTGAGCTGAGCAGGGTCCCTAGTCCAAGGGTGGGGTAGACTTCAGCATAGCCTCGAGACTGAAGTTTAGGAATTTTTCTGGTTCTTTGCTTTGAACAAAGCTTAAAAGTTTGTTTTTTTTTAATGGTAGTTTACTTTAATAGGCTCAAAGCATAAGCCTTACTCTACAAAGTGGTTAAACAACAAATTTTTGTTGATATATTGTTTGATACCTTTAACTTCTCCCTTTATGAAAGAAGGAGAGAGAGAGAGAGGGAGCAGGGAAAAGTTGTACCTTCGAATCCTTTTCATGCAACGGGTTGCATTTTCTCTACTTTTTAAGGAAAGCTACCAGGGCTAAGTCTTTTTTTGGAAAGTATTTCTTTCTCCTGTTTACCTAGAGCCCAAAACTCTCCTGACTTGTTCCTAAAGCTCATTTTAGAACTAAGCTGGTGTGGGTGTGGGTATGTCTGTGAATGTGCATGAAGGAGGGGTTTGTCAGGGAGAAGTCTCCTTCAGAGTTTAAAGAGATGGTAGTGGTAGGGAAGAAGCAGAGTCACAAATTTACCCTCACTATACTTCAATGCACAGAGTTGGAGGGCAATTTCTTTATTTCTGTTAAATGTCTTTTTAAGTTTTCACCTTACTATTCAGTGGTGTGACAAAGTGTTGGACAATGGGATGGGAATCCAGCTTTAGTATAATCTAATAAGCATAGTTGAATTTAACAATTTAAATGGTGAATAGCCCAGCATAGATAGAATAGTCTTTTGGATTTCTACCTCTTTTTCCCAAAGAGGGCGTCTAGGCCGAGGGAGATGGGTGGATGAGGGATGGTTCTTGGAATTATCCCATGGCCTCTCTGTTTAGTTTCTGCTGTTTTCTGCTATGGAGCTGCTTAGAAGGGGCAGGGCTTCCCCATGGCTACATTTACTAGTCTCTGAGGAGAGTCTGGTCCTACTCCATGCCCTCCTGCTGACACTGGCAATGGATGTTTATGGCCAGGAGAACTCGCTCTCTGTCTCCATTTAAGGACCAGTGGTCTCCCTAGTTGAATGCCCTATCTTCACTTTTGTGGTGACGTGGACCACCCTGTAACCTGGCCATGACTTGAAAATATCCCAGACATACCAGCTCAGTGGTACAGCTCTCTAAGGTGGCCTCCTCTGGAAACTCTCCTACCGGATACTCAGCTAATGCTCCTTATTCCTCCCTGGGCTCATGAAGCTGAGGGGTGGTAAGGAAGAACTAGAGAAAGGCAAGCCCAGTACCAAAGCTGGCAAACAGTCTTCTTATAAGGCTATGCAAGGTGGGTGCAGCTCAGTTTTTGAGGTGACTTCCTTCCAGATTCCCAAATGGGAGATGTAGAGCCCATTCCTTTGAAAATCTACCACCAGTATCTATCACCCCACTCCTCATAACAATAACGATTTTGACCACTGCGACACAAAACCTGAGAAAATCAACTTAAAAGGAGAAAAGGTTTATTTTGCTCATGGTTTCAGAGATTTCAGTCCATGGTCACATGTCCTGTTATTTGGGGACTATGGCAGCATAGTACATCATGGCAGGAACGCTTGGTAGAAGGATTCATGGCAGTGTCATGGCAATCATTGAACAGAAAGGGGCTGGGTTCCTAGTATCCCCTTCAAGGGTGCACTTCCTCCCACTAGGTCTTACCTAGTGGTCCACCACCTCCCCAATAGCACTGCAGACTGTGACCAAGCCTTTAACCCCTGGGCCTTTGGGGAACACTTCAGATCCAAATCACAGTGAGAAGCACTGTAGCTCATACTCACCTTATTTAATTTTCACAACAATTCTGGGATATAGATACCTTTATTACCACTTTATAGAGGAGGAGAGAGAAACACTAGAGGTTAAGTAGTTGACCAAACTTAAACTGAAATTTAAACTTTGGCATTCTGGATTCAGTCTTTTATTACCCACAATTTTGGCTTAGAGAGGAGAGATTGAACCACATCTCGGAATTCTTGCTCTCCCTTCCTCTGCTATATTTCTTCCCATAATCCCCACAATCTGGGATCAGAAAAGAGGGGCTTTGTCTTCTTGCTTCTCCTGTTTGACTGGAATGTATCTTATGTGGAATTATATGGCAATAATTCAAAGAGGAAAATAGAGAAATTTAAAAAATTCTCTTTCTCATCAAAAATATGTCTTAGGTAGCCATAGTGCTACATGCCTATAATTCCAGCAACTAGGGAAGCTGAGGCAGCAGGATAACAAGTTTAAGGTCAACCTGGACAACCTCATGTCAAAAAATTAATTTGAAAAATAATCAAAATAAATAAATATATATATATATATATATATATATATATATATATATTTTTTTTTTTTTTTAATTGGGGATGTAGCTCAGTGGTAGAGGGCTTCTGGGTTCAACTCCAATACTGGAAAAAAATGTGTGTCTGTGTGTATGTGAGAGAGTGTGTTTGTGTGTGTGTGTGTGTGTGTGTGTGTGTGTGTGTAGTCTTGCTGGAAAATTTTAATTTGGGTGTCAGAGCAAAATACTACCTGTTTTCTTTGTGTCCTTGTTATGGTAACTCCCACTAATCTGTAGATAATATGGATGCATCTGGCTCAACCGAGGGGAAACCAGAAAAAGAAAATGCAAAAGAGAAAAGCACCTGAATATATTTTCAAAGAAATTTCCCTATTAATAAGCACATTGACCTCAAAAGGAAACAGCTGTGATTGGTTATAATAATGTGTTTGTTGCCAAGATCTTTCTGGATTTGAATCTTTCCTATCTCATAATCACTACTTGGAAGTAAACAGAAAGTAGGATTTGGAAAGTGGTTTATCTACCCTATCACACTGTGACTCTGGACCAGGGTCAGCGAATGTTTTCTGTAAGGGGCCAAAGAGCAAATATTTTTTAGCCTTTGTGGGTTATGTTTTTAACTGCAATTACTTAACTCTGCTATTTCAGTGTAAAAGCAGTCGCTGATAATATATAAATGAATGAGTATGGCAGTGTTCCAATAGACCTTTTCTTACAAAAACCTAGTAGTCATATTTATAAAAACAACACCTGATTTGGCCACACAGGTTGTAGTCTGCTGACCTTCATCCCAGAATTTAAGAGAAAGACTCTTTCAAATCTAATTCTCACTTGAAAGGTAACTGTGGAACCCCTACTGAATGGATATTGTGTTAAGCTCTGCGGGGACATCCAGGCCTCCAATGCAGCCCTGGTGAAACACAGGCCTGTACGCGAGGCTGAGGTGGAGAGTGCTTCTGACATTCGGCTCAGGTACTGAAATTGTACCTACATGGAGGCTGTTCAATCTAGAGGGGAAAGGTTTCTGTTTCTCTTTACTGCTAGGGTGATTTTTTCAGTGTGAAGCCCAAGGGAGATTTTTAGGGAAACTTGTCTCTTAAAAAAGTATATGTTCAAGAACACACACTTACAGACAACTTACAGAGAAACTTAGAAAGTAGCTGTGGGATAGGGGGTGGGCTAAAATTAAACCCTATATTTGTCTATGCAGGAGTAACGGAGTTGTAGAATGTTGAAGAAGCTGAAATAAGAGACTTTGCCTGGTATAGGGCTATGCCCCTGTCATCCCAGCTACTCGGGAGGCTGATGTGGCAGGATCACAGGAGTTTTTATTTTCATTTTGCTTAAAAAAAAGGTAAAAGTAAAAGAAGAGTCTAAATTTTTAATTATAATTTATTTTTTAAAAATTATTTTTTTAAATTAACATAAAAATTGTAAAAGCCAGGTATGGTAGCACTCCCTGCAATCCCAGCAACTTTAGAGACTGAGGCAGGAGGATTACAAGTTCAATGCCAGCCCCAGCAATTTATCGAGGTCCTGTCTGTGTCTATCTGTCTCCCTCCCTCCCTCCCTCTCTCTCTCTTTGGTACTGGCAATTGGGGTGCTTTACCACTGAGTCACATTCCCTGCCCCTCCACTTTTTTTTTTTTTAACTTGAGATAGGGTTTCACTAAGTTGCTTAGGGTCTCGCTAAGTTGCTGAGTCTGGCTGTGAACTTACCATCCTTCTGCCTCAGCCTCCTGAGTTGCTGCAATTATAGGTATGTGCCACCCTCCTGGAGATACCCTGTCTCAAAATAGGAAATTAAAAGGCCCCGGGATATAAAATTAAAAAATAAAAATTGTATTTATTTATGGGGTACCATGAAATTTTCCAGTATGTGTATGCATTGTGTAATGTTTTAATCAAGGTTAAGTATATCTAGTACTAGAAACATTTATCATTTTTTATGGTGAAAATATTTAAAATCCCAGCTTCATTGAAATATGTAGTATATTATAATTATTTCTAATCACCCTAATGTGTAAGATCTCTTACTTTTGAGTAGTGTGAAAAGCCGTAGGGTGAATCAGTTGACCTGGGTTCCTTTGTCTGCTGAGTCACTATGTGTTCTTAGGCAAGTTATTTAACTCCTCTGGATTTTATATTCCCCTTTGTGAAAAGTGAAGCTGTCAAGAGGCAAATCCTAAGGTTCTTAAATCCTTTTTCTAATATGTGTTTATTTTAAATCCTGTTTCTAAGTGTGTGTTTAGATTCAACACTTCCTAGGTAACAGTGAAGTTCTCAGGTCCAGGTCTGAGCCAGGTGCAGTGGTGCACACCTGCAATTCCAGCTATTCAGAAGGTTGAGTCAGGAAGATCACAAATTCAAGGCTAGCCTGGGCAACTTAGTGAGACCCTGCTAAATTGAGCTAGTGAAGTGCTTGCTTAGCACGCATGGGTTCTTAGTTCAATCTTCATGACTGAAAAAAATAATAATAAAAGAAAAAAAATCAG
This sequence comes from Urocitellus parryii, assembly GCF_045843805.1. Lineage (NCBI taxonomy): Eukaryota > Metazoa > Chordata > Mammalia > Rodentia > Sciuridae > Urocitellus > Urocitellus parryii. The sequence continues at coordinate 117,683,030 of NC_135535.1, read as the reverse complement.
ATCAAATTCTAAATTTTAGTGTATCAAAGTTAAGGTCAGGCATAGTGATGCATACCTATAATTCTAGCCACTTGGGAGACTGAGGCAAGAAGTCTGCAAGTTCAAAGCCAGCCTCAGCAACTTAGCAAGGTCCTAGGCAGCCTAGCAAGACCCTTTCTCAAAATAAAAATAATCTTAAAAGGGCTGGGGTTATGGCTCAGTGGTTGAATGCCCCTGAATATATGAATAGAGCAAGAAGAAACCAGTACCTTCAGTTTGATATTGCCAACAAAACCCTCTCTAATGGAATATTAATGTAATTAGAAAATATTTTAGGGGAAATTACCCATTACTTCTGCTAGTGAGACACACATCAAACAAGATACAGAAGTGAGAATAAAAGCAAACTTCAGAACATGCTTACAAACCCACTTATGATCATTTACAAATTAACTCAGCTATTTCTAAATTCACTGTTTTGGGAATGCTGGGGCCAGGACGGAGGGCAAAAGGAAGCTTTTGAGGGCCTGAGAATGAAGCTAGCAGTGCAGGGACTGATGGGGTACCAGGTTGGCCAAGGGGATGATTAACAATTAGGTGACTAGCACTATCCAATAGAACTTTCTGTAATGATAAAAATTTTAGAGCACATTTCCATCTTCACTGTTCAATATAGTACCCATTAGTCACGTGGAGGTGTTGAGCAAATGAAATGTTGTTGGTGTAGTCACAACACTACTGAGGATCTGAATTTTAAATTTTATTTAAATCTTTACAAATTCACATTTAAATAGTTAGCTACATTTAAATAGCTAGTAACTACCATATTGACCAGTGCAGCTGTAGGCCAAAATCGATCTATTCAAAACATTGTTTAGCAGTGGCCAAATCATATTTACCACTTCTTTTCTTGCTGCTCTTAACTTTTTAGGTGTTCATCAGGCCAAAGCCTGATTTGACATAAATAGGAACTCAGGGTACACAGCTCTCGTGGGAATGCCCCATGAAACCTGGGTTTGCTCTTGGTTGTGGTAAGCAAAATTTCCCTTTGTTCTTTCGAATTCAGAGTAGGGGGATTTGAACTGTGACTCACTCTCCAGTGACTGATTAGAAACAGAGCCTCCCTCTGTTGATGTGGAACACTTTTCACCTCTCATCCCTGAGATGAAGTTCAAAGTCGCTTGGCACTCTTTTGGTGGCATGTGATAGGGTAATGACTGATCTCAGCAGTAGGACAGAGCAAGATCTCAGTGGTTTTCAAACTTTTTAAACCATTGAAACCCTTTTCTTAAATGTAATCTTAGGTGGAAGTTAATATAAAGTAGATTAAAATGAAGCTGCTCAAATCTGTCCTGCTTGCTCACTGTCCATTTCTCAAACCAGCCCTTAAGGTACCTCTTGGTACTTGAATTCTGGACATTCTTCAGACTTGAATTCTAGACAAGTTCCTTCAATTGTGTTAGGGTTAAGGATCACAAGTAATCCAAAATTATATGGAGTTTTTCAAGTCTTGAAATGAGGTATGTAAGAGATGCATATCTCAATACATGTATAGATCATCTCACATATATATATGTATATATATACACACACATATGTATATATATACATATGAATAATGAATAATGAATGAGAAAGTTTAAAAAGCAAATTATATTCACTTATTTCAGCAACAGATGGGATGCTTGCCCACAGGGTCTTTCTTACTGACAAAATTTTCCTCGGACAAAGGAATCTGAATATCCCTTTTGCACTATTTCCCAAAGAGCACAGGGGACTCACAGTTGGGGTGGGGGTGGGGGTGGGGGATGAATATCAGAAAGTGGCCATAGAAATGGTTCTTATGCTCTTCCAACATAAAAGGTGTAAGGACAAAGGGATCAGGCACAAGTCCCTAGATTGGCTGGATAGAAAGGGAGCACAGTGGTGGAGTTCTGAGTGAAGTGGAAATAAGAGATGAAAAATTCAAAAACTCCTCCAAGATGAAGGTACCAATTCAATCCCTTCAACACACAGATGACTTTTTAGTGGTGAATGTGGAATTAGAGATTTATAATCAAAGTTTCCTGGTTACCTCTTTAACCACATGGATAAGTGCATGTGAATGTGTGAGTATAATAATTCATCTGTGAGCATGTAATAACTAATCTGGGAACAGTTCCTTACAGGTTCAGAGGACTTTGTACATGATTTCTTTTGTCCCTCACAATGACCTAGTTGCAATTCACGGAAGTGGGATCTAAAACTAAAGTGACCTGCCCAAGATCACACAGCTGGTAATAGAACCAGGACTCAGTTTGAACATTCTTTCTTCCAACTCTTATTTTTCTCCACATGATGCTACTTAACATATATCTTTAACTCACACCAAATGCGTGCGCACACACACACACACACACACACACACACACACACAGTTATTATTGCTGCTATGCAGTAAAGCTTAATAGGTCATTGATAATAATAACTCATTATCTTCCAAAGACAATGGTCCCGCTATTTCCTGTGTTGTTGTTGCTGCTGCTTTGTGTTGCTGGGAATCAAACCCAGGGCCTCATGCATGCTAGGCTAACACTGTCACTAAGCTATCTCTGCCAGCAGCCCCCATTACTGTTGTTTTAATGAACTTTATTTTGTAGAGTAGTTTTAGGTTCTCAGTAAAATTACGCAGACAGTACAGACTGCTCTCATATACCACTTTCCCATCTGCCAGGCTATCAACATCCCACACCAGAGGGATACATGTTGCAACAATGAACCTGGATACTTCACTATGCCCTAAAGTCCATAGCTTACATTAGGGTTCATTCTTGGTGAACTTTTTATATTTTATATTTTATATTTTCTTCAGAATTCTGGAGCATGTATTGAAAAGTTACTGGTGAAGGAAGGGAAGGGGTAGAAAGGAGGAAGGAAGGAAAATGGTGGCTTGGCCAAGTTCAAGGGTATCCTGGAATAGAAAGCAACATTTGAAAAAACATCTTCTTAATTATTGGGAATATGCAAAGAGCTCCTCTTTAACGTGCAGGACATTCAGAAGAGGGAGAGCGAGATGTTTATGTTCCATTTATTAGACAGGAGACATGAATTAAATACATCAGCTTAGCACAAGGATTGTGCATTCTGGTATTGTATGGGGTCTTTTATTTTGTTTGGGTTTTGTTTTATGATTGTTGTTTATTTTTTTTTGTTGTTGTTGTTTGTTTTTTGTTTTTTTGTTTTGATGCTGGGGATTAAACCCAGGGCCTTGTGCACATTAAGCACAAACTCTACCAATGGGCAACACCTCATTCTGTGGGTTTTGACAAGCTATGTTTTTGAAAGTTATTTTGCTTCTTCTCACCCTATAAATATGGGGAACACACCATCTAGTTTATAAAGATCATTGTGATGATTAAATTAAATCAGATCATGAATGTAAAGAGAATTACCTGCCTGACAGAAAGGAAGAAGAACTCAATACATGAAGCTAATATTAATGTCATTGAAATAAGCCTGGCAGTTTTACCCTCCTGAGTCTTTCCCTTCTTTTCCCTTCTTCTCCTTTACATCAGCCCAGAGCCTCTGCCAGAAATATCATAAGAAGTTCCTTAAAGGTACTAGTCTTTGAAGACCTCCTTACTGTACTGCTGAGAGAAACTTGAATTATAAGTGCAATTCTTGGAGGAGGTAGGATCAGGGAAGCAGAGATAAAACGCATGGATGTTCACAAGACCCTCAAGGTGGGCCACAGTGCAAAAATGGTTCAGATTTGGACTACCAGCCAAAGGAAACGGGAAGAGAAAGTGCAGAGGGAAAATGCCAAAGCACAGGGGTGAGCTGTTGCTGCAGCTACTGTGAAGGTGAAATATACCTTTTCAGCAGTTTGTCAAAGAAGATCTTCAACATGTGAACTATGAAATATGCAAAATGCATACTCACGGCCACATTTATATCTCCCTCGGCTTTGGACACCTTCACAGATGGTATCTGGGGAAAATCAAAAGGAGCAAAGCTTGTAGCCTTTTTCTTTGTGAACATCCTAGTGAAAAGATTTTGTTTCAAGTGTTCTTGTTATTCCTCTGGCAACCTCTTACTCTTCTGCTTCCACCACTGTTCTTACATTTAGAGTTTGTGTGTTTTACTGATGTTACTATTTCCTATACAACTGTTAGAATCTGCTGAAAGCCTTATGAGAACAGAGATTGTGCTTCTGCATCTGACTTTTTTTTTTTCCTTCCGGTGCTGAGGATTGAACCCAGCCCTGCACATGCTAGGCAAGCAGTCTACCACTGAACTACATCCCCAGCCCTGCTTCTTACTTCTGTACCTCCTCTAGCAGTAAGTCCCAGCAGATGAGTGCCTACTAATTGATCCTGGGCTTCCAAAGGTGGACCCCCTGCTGCAGAGTATAGTGCTGGGTCCCCAAACCAAGCAGATGCCCAAAGAGGTTCTTATCAAAAAAACTGTTGGTGGCACAGACCTAAGCGAGTTGGTGCAGAAATGGAAGTGCAGTTTCCTGAGCATTGTCATAACAAGACACTGATTGCTGTGTGATGTTAGATGAATCATTTCCTTTGTGTTACCTTGGTTTTACTCATCTGAAAAATGGGGAGGATAATTTTATAAAAGAACATGTACATATTCACTTATTTTTCCTCATCAGAAAAGTAATATATGTTCATTATAGAAAATATAGGTTATTCAGAAGGATAAGGGAGAAAATAAAATAAAAGCCAGTTTTTATAAACACTGTTTATATTTTGGTTTATTGCTTTTTAATGTTTTCCTGCACATGCAAATGCATGTGCATAAGTAAAATTTGTAGGGCTTAGTGAAAAATGAAAATATAAGTCTCCTTGTTCTAAAATTATCAAAAGAGGGCAACAGCAGAGTTGTTGTTGGTGGTGGTTGTTAAACCAAGTATGGAGCCCATGCAACTACACAGTCTTACACACAGGAAGCTGACTTTTTATATTTTCTTCACAAAATAATAAGATCATTTATCAAGTGCTTTCTGTGTGTCAAGTATTCTACTCAATGTATTCTAATTTAATTTACCTAAAATAAATGTGATCCTTCCCCTGATGCCCCTCTATCTGGCAGACAAAACAAATGGAGGTCAGAGATTTTAAGAAACTTGCCCAAGTTCAGACAAGTGGCTAGTAAGTGGCAGAGACAATATTCATACCCTTGTCTTTCCTGACAGCAAGACCATGCTTTTTACTCTACAGCAATTCTCTCTCGTAATGATTCATATAAATCAGTATGAGAGACTTTTAATAAGATCAAGATTATATTATATATAAAATCTTTTTAAGATATATTTTTTATTTGTAGATAGGCACAACACCTTTATCTTATTTATTTTTATGTGGTACTGAGGATAAAAACCCAGTGCCTCAAACATGCTAGGTGAGCACTGTACCACTGAGCCACAACCCCAGGCCTATATATATAAAATCTTATATTGCATTCTTTTTTATTTTATATCATGAGTGTCTTTTTCTCTATATGTCAATAAATACGGAGATCCTGGTGTGGTGGTGGACTCCTGTAACCCCAGGGACTTGGGAGGCTGAGGCAGGAGGATTACTAGTTTGAGGCCAGCCTCAGCAACTTAGTGATAACCTCTCTCAAAATAAAAAATAAAAAAGATAGGGATGTGCCTCGGTGGTTAATCACCCCTGGGTTCAATCCCTAGTACCAAAAAAACAAAAATAAATACAGGAGAAAAATGTTGGCTATTTATGAGAAACACTGAAGACATAGATGACAACACATTGAGAACAATTTCATTGCATGATTATATTGAATACAAAGCACCAATGAGCCAAAGCAGAAGCACATGGCTAGCAGAGACTTATCAAAAGCTAAACTGGTTTATTTAATTAATTATATTTTTATGGAACGTAAACATCTTGTTCTCCCTGCTTTGAATGCCCTGCATATTAAAGAGGAGCTCTTTGCATATTCCCAATAATCAAGAAGATGTCTTTTTCTCAAATGTTGCTTTCTATTCCAGGATACCCTTGAACTTGGCCAAGCCACCATTTTCCTTTCTTGCTCCTTTCCACTCCTCTCCTTCCTTCACCAGTAATTTTTCAATACATTCTCATTCTCAGCGTTTGGCTAATTCCTTTCACAACCTAGAAAAGCCTGCAGCGTTCCAGCACTTTCAACTTTACTTTCAAATCCTGCAAATGGGAAGGACCCTTACACTTTTCTGCCTTTGATTTCTCTTCCCACATAAGGCAAACACCTGCCTACTTGAGAAATAGAGAATCCTAATGGGTTACATTTCAGTTTTGGTTCTCATTATGATTTTTTAATAATTAATAGAGTTTAAATCTATTATAGGACATTTGGAAAATAGAGAAAAAATACCACAAGTAACTTCATGATCCTAACACACCACCACACTCAGTCTATTTTAGTAAGGTTGATATTTTAAGAAAAGTTTGACTCTCCACTCACTCCTGTAATTACTACACTATTTTTGCACTTAGAACATCTTTTAAGCTAATTCTCCCTTTTCAAGATACTACTGCCAATTCATGGAAACTGGGCACCACTGACAGCTCAGCCTTGGTCTGTTCAGAGGTGACCACAAATCCAGTTTCATTTAAACAAGTAGGCAGCTTATTTTTAACAGTTCTACTGGCTGATGGGTCAAAGACAGCCTCTATGAGGAAGACATTGGACAGCCTCATCTTTAAATAACAATTTAAATGTATTTCATCAAACACAGCCTTATACAGATCTGTCCATTCAAATATCACTTGCAATTTAGGTAAGATTATAACATGACCTCTGTTCACAGAAGCAGTTACTTAGAAATAGAAGGAATATATATAAAATGCATCTAGCCAGGCACAGTGACTCATGCCTATACTCCCAGAAGCTCAGGAGGCTGAGGCAGGAGGATTGCAATTCTAGGACTGCCTAGGCATCTTAAAAAACCCTGTCTCAAAATAAAAAGAATTGGGGATATAGTTCAATGGTAGCGCACCCCTGGGTTCAATCCCAGGAGTGCAACAACAACAACGGTAAAAAAAGGAGCTATATATTTAATAAAACTCTTTGTAGTATTGTTTAAAATTTCCTAGCTTGGATAAGAGAGAGAGAGAGAGAGAGAGAGAGAGAGAGAGAGAGAGAGAGAGCGAGCGAGCGCGCCCAAGCACTCATGAGCACATACCTGGAAAGAGAGAGTCAATACATAGAAATATAAAATGTTAGAGATAGAAGTTATGTCCATGGTGGTTGTGGATGATGTATAGGTGGAATATATATCAGAATCACCTGAAGGTGGCCATATATGTAACAGGTGAAGCAACAGATTCAAAAGGTATAAAAAAAACTACTATACATCAACAGAAAAAAAAAAACAGCAGAGAAATGAACCAGACGTTTGAACCAATAATGAACAGAAAAAGAAACTGAATAGTCAGATATGAAAAAATTACTTCACCTGACTAGTAATCAAGGACATGCAACCTCAACTGATAATGAGACACTATTTCACACCCATGAGACTGACTAGAATTAAACTGTCTGACAATAATAAGCATTGGTTCATACATAGAAAAATGAGAACTCATACACATCTGACAGAAGGGTAAATCACAAGGTCCATTTTTTAGAATAATTTTAAAATATCTAGCAAGTTTAGAAATATTTGTAGTTTGAGACCTCACATCTACTTTAGAGTTCTGAATGACCTTTCTCAAACTGACATTCTTCTTCTGAACTATAGCATAGAACTAGAATAACTGTTTCCAAGGATGGCATATAACTAGTATCATTCTACTTGCACAGGAGAGAAGTTGATTTATCACATACAGTGGTTGCATTATGACATTAGTGTTTGTATTATTATACCCAATTGAGAAAGAATACCAGGGAATTTCCCAAACATATTTTACAATACCCCACTATTAGTAATGTAACTGAATGCAATGGGTTTGCCCTTGGTGAATGCAAGCCCATAAGTACAATCAGGAAATAAATGACTGAAGGAAACTTTGTCATTTGCAGCAAGTAAGGGGAGCACTGGAGATATTTCTCAATGCAGTGGCTCCCCAAGCAAGGGACTTTTATTGGGAGACTTGTGCATATTCATATAAGGAAGGCTCATTACCACATGTAGAGGTGGAAACATTCCTGGGCTCAGTTTGGAGATAATGTTCTTTATACATTTCATGTTCAAAAAATGGCCAACAAGAATGCCTCTGGGTGGAGAATTTAGTATTATAATGAGCAAAGTTTATTCTAGGTCATATAGAAAGGGTGGGTGAGAGTGACTCAGAGATTTTGGCTGGTTCCTTATAAGTTTCTCTGGAGGGCCTTACTTAAATAAAATAATAATAATAACTTTGAAGACTTGTAAACAGTTACTTAAAGGAAGAGCAGCTTTCCACCTATCCCTGTAGCATATTGATGGTTGTCCCTAAAAATACCTGCTTAAAGCTAACAGTAATAATAAAAAAAATTGGAAGTAATTTGCTTCCAATCACAGCATATTTATAGTGCAGAATTAAGTAATTGAACCAGATCGGTATGATTCAACATAGATAAATGCTGAGAGTGAAATGTTAATTAAAATTTTTAAAACATTGCAGGGTGTACACTTGTAATCTTAACTATTTGGGAGGCTCAAGCAGGAGAATCACAAGTTTCAAGGCCAACCTGGGTAACATAGCAAGATCCTGTCTTAAAACAAAACAAATTTTTTTTAAAGGGTTGAGGATTGTAGAGTGTTTGCCTAGTAAGTGCAAGTCCACGGGTTCAATCCCCAGTACCACACATACACACACAAAAGTAAAACATTATAAAAAGTATGATGACGCCAGCTTGGGAGGCTGAGGTAGGAGGATCACGAGTTCAAAGCCAGCTTCCCCAAAAGTGAGGTGCTAAGCAACTTAGTGAGACTCTTCCTCTAAATAAAGTATGAAATAGGGCTGGGGTGTGATGTGGTTCAGTGATTGAGTGCCCCTGAGTTCAATCCCTGGTAACCCCCCCCCCCCGCTCCAAAAAAAAAAAGTTTGATGACATTCACAAGTATTTTATAAAATACATAAATGAACACTATATTGTATATGTAGTATAGTGTATTTATAGTAAAAATATATAATAGGATCTAAATATGCATCACATTCATGACAGTGTCAGCCTCTGCGGCAAGGGATATAGTTTGAGGCTATGGGATTCTGATAATTATTGTTCTACACAAAACTCTCAGGGAACTTCTTCATCCTTATGTGCTTTAAAATGAGGCATAACTTGATAACTTACTTTGGTCAGCAAAATATGAGTGGAAGTGTTACTTCCAGGCAAGAGATTTGAGAACCATATGTACAATTCACCATGTTCTTTTTTCTTTTGCTCTAGCTATCATCAGTGTTTCCTATTCAGTAATGACAGTCTTCATCAGCTGGGTCCTGAAGTAAGGGCAATGTATGAATGAGTCCCAAATGACCCACAGTTAACATGAGGCATGATTCAGAAATAGATAAAAATCTAAAAGGCCTAGCATGGTGACTCATGTTTGTAATCCCAGCTGCGGGAAAGGCTGAGGCAGGAGAATCGAAAGTTGGAGGTCAACCTGGGCAATTTAGTGAGACCTTGTCTCACAATAAAATAAAAAGGGATGGGGGTGTTACTCAGTGGTGAAACACTTACCTAGCATGCAGGAGGCCCTTGTTCAATCCCTAGTACTTCAAATTTAAAAAAAAAAATCTGATTCTAACTTTATAATATGCATGTTTTTCTTTCAAGCTGTCTCAAACCTTTTCAGAAAGCAAAAATGCCTGTAATCCCAGCGGCTCAGGAGGATCACAAGTTCAAAGCCAGCCTTACCAACTTATTGAGGTGTTGAGCAATTCAGTGAGACCCTGTTTCTAAACAAAACACAAACAAAGGGCTGGGGATGTGCTCAGTGGTTAAGTGCCCCTGAGTTCAATCCCTAGTTCAAAAAAAAAAAAAAAAAAAGCAAAAATGAACAAAGCATGAGTCCTCTTTTGATCACACTATCTCTTTTTCAGGTTCTTTCCATTAACTGTGCTTAACTCCTCTTCTAACAAGGAAGCCTCAACTGCAGGAGAAAACTTCTTGTCAATCCAAAACATGGCCACTTTGCTAAGTAAAAGTCTGATGTAATCAAGGTGAGTCTATAACCTGGGATTAGTTCTGATCTCCCACTGTGGTATAATAAAGGAGTTCTCTCTGTGGTTATATATTTTAGGATATACTTCATATTTCTAAATCAGATGCTTCAACACTTATCATTTTCTTTTGTTCCCCCGAGGTGTTTTATATTAAACATTCAAACGAGGGCCAGGAACAGTGGTGCATGCCTATAATCCCAGCAGCTCAGGAGGCTGAGGCAGGAGGAACACAAGTTCAAGATCAGCCTCAGCAACTTAGTGAGGCTTTAAGCAACTTAGCAAGACCCTGACTCCAAATAAAAATTTAAAAGGGCTAGGGATTGTTTTTTTTTTTTTTTGGGGGGGGGTTGCCTTTGTCAAGCACCCCTGAGTTCAACCCCCAGTACCAAAAAATAAAAAATAAAATAACAACACCCAAATAAGAAACAGAGTCAAGATAATTCCAAGGATTCATAAGACACCTCATCTGTAAACTAAAACAAAGGAGAACTGGACATGTTGCTCATGATAGATTCCTTGCCTAACATACTCAGGGCTTTGGTTTGATCCACAGCTCTGTAAAAAGAACAACAAACCACATAAAGAAATCACTTCAGAGTTGAAAAATAGACTGTGTCAAGAGATGAGATTATTTGATTCCATTTGTCAGAACCACTTTAGAAGTGTCATTGTCTTTCAGTCTTTATGATTTAAAAGTCTGTATGATTTGTCTTTCTTTCTGGATAAGGTATATATGCATTTCTTCTTTCAATCAATATTTATTATTTAAAATTTGAAGTGATTTCTCATGTTATTTCAAGTTCTCAAAAATTTTTTTTTGAGTTTTTGTAGTTGTACATGACCAGAATGCCTTTATTTTATTTGTTTATTTTTATGTGGTGCTAAGGATCAAACCCAATGCCTCACACATACAAGGCAAGTGCCCTTCCACTGAGTTACAGCCCCAGCCCAAAGTTCTCAAAAATTTTTGAAAAGGAAAAATTTCAAATTAACCAAAGAAGTTAAGAACCAAAACGAGAGTTGAAATATATCAGCAAACAGGTAGATGATCAAAGATAAGCTATGAGGCTGGGGTTGTAGCTCAGTGGTAGAGTGCTTGCCTAGCACTTTTGAGGCACTGGATTCAATCCTCAGCACCACATAAAAATAAGTAAATAAATGAAGTTATTGTGACCATATATAATAAGATAAAATAAAAAGATAAGCTATGGAGGATATTAATTCTCCAGGCATGTGGCAATAAGCAGTACAAGACTTAAATCTTAATTTTTAGGTTAGGACTAAGTGATCTGGGGGTAGCATTATTTCAGATATTTTTTGGTTTGGTTTTAGCAAGAAAGAACAGTTTGCTTTTATAACAGAAGGGAGTTGGAGGGGTAGAATTCATGCCAATATAATCAGTGAAGGTCCTGCTTCCCAAACTAGTGTTCTGAGGATCTTAAGAATTCCTATCTTTAGTCTTCACACATAATTTGACTCAGTAAATGTCTGTCATGAGCCTGTCATGATTAAGCGGATTTGCATTGCTTAGAATTAATCTAGAATTGTTTGCTGTGAATTTATTATGTTTATTGCAGTGCATTAAGGGGTTGTCATTTTCTTGATTAAGAACCTATAGAATGTAATAGAAAATAGGACAGACAGCAGAATACATCAGACACTAGAAAGGCAATATGTCAATCAATGGAAGGGTAACTGATGTGATTCAGCAATCTGTATACGGGGTAAAATTGGGAGTTCATAACTCACTTGAACCAAACCGTGTAATATGATGTATTAAGAACTATGTAATATTTTGAAAGACCAATAATAAAAAAAAGAATAAATTAAAAAAAAAAAAAGAACCTATAGAATGAAATTGTATTGAGTGATTTGAGTGAATAAAGCATTGACAAAGGCAACCCCCCCAAAAAAACCGAAAAACAAACAAACAAACAACATCAACAACAACAACAACAAAAAAAAAAACAGAATTCCTATCTTAAGAATTCCTAAGTAGAGCTGGGCATGATGGCACATGCCTAAAATCCTAGTGACCTTGGAAGGTTGAGACCGGAAGATTGCAAGTTCAAGGCCCACCTAAGCAACTTAGTGAGACTCTGTCTTAAAATAAAAAATAAAATAAAATAAAAAGGGCCGGGGATGTGGCTCAGTGGTTAAGCACCCCTAGGTTTTGTTTCCAGTACTCACCCCTTCCCCCCCAAAAAGAATTCCTAAGTAGGTATACTTAATGGTCAGATTATGAAAATGATATATGCTTTCTCTCTCTGTTGAAGAATCATAATTCATAGCATTTTAATTAAAGATTGACAAGTCTTGCAGAAATCTGTTTTAACTTTTTAAAATTCAGTGTCCACAGATTTATTTGTGCCTAGAACACTTTTTTGCTTACTTCCATGAACACCTTCCAGGTCAATATGGGAATGTTCTAAGGCAGTATCTTGCCATGCAGAGTGTCCTTGGTTCCCCACCAGAAAAATGAGGACATTACATTTGTTCATTCACACCTAATTGAGACATTATAGAATGTCCACGAGGGTTCTGAACTCCTTGGAAACTATATAGTAACAAACTGCCATTATCTCAGCTGCCTAAGCACAATGGGGTGATAAGTCACATTATTAGATACTATAAACTTGGAACTAGAGGATGCACCACAGCCAGATCTCTATGCTGAAGGGATTTGTACTCGTTTCATATACTTCAGTAAACAAACCCATTTCATGCTGGTGTCTGTTTCAAACAGACTGAGAAGGGAAAAAAGGAAATAAAGAGGAATAGACAAAGTGGAGCAGAGGGCATATTATTGCCAGTAATTGTTAACATCACCTGAGGACCTACTGTATGCTGGGGCTTATGCTAAGCAGTGGAAATTCACTACGTTTAAATTTATTCCATTTTTAAAAAATTAAAAAAGCTAGATGTGGTGCTTATGCCTGCAGTTGCAAGTACTTAGGAGATTGAGGAGGATCACTTGAGTCCAACGGTTTGAGGCCAGACTGGGCAACATAGACAGACCCTGTCTCTTAAAAAAAAATTAAATAAGTAAATACATACATTTATCCCATCTAACCCTCAATCTGATTCTAAGGAATACACACTTATGGCAAAATTGTAGTGTGTTTATTTTGTGTTTCTGGATCAAACCCTTATACATGCTAGGCAAGTGTTCTATCACTGAGCTTCAAAATAGAGTCCAGAGAAAGTGGCTCATCCAAAGACATATAAGTGTTATGAGGCAGAGCTAAGACCTGAAACCAGGTCTGTCTGGCCCTAAAACCCACACATATATTAATGTTTCTTAAGATAATATAAAGTGGGGCTGGAGTTGTGGCTCAGTGGTAGAGCACTTGCCTAACACATGAGAGGCACTGGGTTTGATCCCCAGCACCACATAAAACTAAATAAACAAAATAAAGGTGTTATGTCCATCTACAACTAAAAATATTTTTTAAAGATGTTATCAAATTGTAAATTTTTTTATTTTAATAGTTTTGCATTTTAATATATATTAGAAAAAATACAATATATATAGCAAACCCATAGAGGTCTCATGAATGTCATAGGTGAAGATAAAAGAAAGTCCATTTTTTAAATTAAGAAAATATTTATACAGGTTTATGTGAAAATGTCAAAAATCATGACGGTGGGGTGCTAGTGACGAAAGCTGGACCAATAACCCTTCAGCCTCCCAACAGGTAGGGAAAGGCAAAAAGCTAAAGGCCAGTTAGATTCACATTAACAAAGCTTTGAGCTTGTTTCTGTCTCCAACCAAATAAGCCTCCTCTCAGTTCTTCTGAAGGAAGTAACTGAGAGGAAATGAAGTTAGTGAAGGCTAAAGACTGGGGATGGTGGCTGTGTTTGCCTGGATGGGGGATGGGACTGAGAAAAATAACCGCGACTGTGAGATCTGATCACAGAAGATCAGACTGATAAGCATGGCCTCCTAAGAGAAGAAACAAAGTCCTGAGTCCTTGGCAACCCTGGTTCATCTTTCAGCTCCATGGAGAAGATGAGGGCCTTAGTCAAGACTTCTTGGTTGCAAAAGAAACACATTCAACTGGTTCAAGTGTGATGCGGGGAGAAGGGGTCTGGTGGATTTACTGGGTTTGGTATAGACCACACAAAGAGATGGGGTGTGAATCTGGACTCAAGATTACTGCCTCTCATCTCTGCTTTTCTGAAGTTCTGCTTCATTCTCTCAGCTTCATCAACAGGACCATGGAGGCACTTGCTTTATATCACTTCACCATTTTAGCCCCTACAGGACAAGTAGTGGAGCTGCCAGTCATATTGGGTTAGCTAGAGTCAGGAGTTCATTGCTGTCAGGTGTACAATAGCCAAGGTTAGCACAGCACCCTATCAGCAATTGACAGGCCCATCTGAATTTAGAATCTTCATACTCATGGACTCCTAGGACTTCTATTAGGCAAGAGTAGGGTCACATTTCCTGATATTATGATCAGTATGGTCCTTAGCTTTCTTGTTCTTTCAGTTCAGTAAGTTGTATTTTAATATCTGACATTTCATATGTAAATCTTTGGATTTCCTGCATCAATGTCTATGCTTCTTCCATTGCACAAACTCTGGCCTCCTTGAAGCTTAAGCATGATGGACACATACTGAATGATGAAACAGCAATCATTTGGGATATAAAGAAAAAGAGTTCAGCTACTCAGGAGGCTGAGGAAGGAGGACAAGCTTGAGATAAGTCTGAGCAACACAGTGAAGAGCTCTATTTCAAAAACATTTTTTTAAGGATCCAAACAATCAGTAATGGTTATAAATACATTCCTCAAAACTGTGTGGAGAATACTGAAGAGATGGTGATGATGATGGTGGTGATGGTGGTGGTGGTGGTGATGGAGATAAAAGAAATTAGAAGGTTCTAATCTTGGCTCTGTCCCTTGACTAGCTTAGAGATCTCAAACGCATCACATAAAAACAAGATGACTCTCTAAACCAAAAATTTCTATAACTCTATGCCTGGAGGAGAAAGAGGATCTTGGAATAAATGAGGTAATTGGAGTCAGATGGGGATCAGCAAGATCTGGTTTCTTAGAGATGAATCTTTAAGAGAGATTTGAAATGTTTGAGGATTCAGTGGAAAGAAAAAGACCAGGTTTGGGGCAATAGGAAGAGCCTAATCACATGGGGAAGGAAATGGCCATCAGTTTGTCTGAGTAGAATCTAAGTTGAAGTATAGATAAACAAAAAATTAAGATGGGTTGGAGTAAGAGGAAGTTCAGGGAAGGCTAGTGAGGTATCTTGAAATCTGTGTTAGGGATATTTCCCAATTTTAAATAGGGTAAAAAAATTTAACCATTTAAATTCCTTTGGTTTATCATTAAAATTTCAACAGTATAAGCTTCTCTTTCTCTTTGTAAATGTTGATTAATCTATTGGTCATAGCCAGTGCTTAGGAGAAAGGAGTAGAGATTGAAACAGAGCCCATTACACATTGGCAGCACAGCAAGTCTACACAATGATTCCAGCAGAGTCTAAATAGAAGACAGGCTTACTGCATACAGCCAAAGATGAACTACAGTCCTTACAGAGAAACTGTATCAGTCGGTTTTCCATTACTACAATAAAATGCCTGAGGCTGGTTAACTCTATAAAGAAAAGAGGTTTGGGGCTGGGGATGTGGCTCAAGCGGTAGCACGCTTGTCTGGCATGCGTACGGCCCGGTTCGATCCTCAGCACCACATACCAACAAAGATGTTGTGTCCGCCAAGAACTAAAAAAAAAATAAATAAATATTAAAAATTCTCTCTCTCTCTCCTCTCTCACTCTCTCTTTAAAAAAAAAAAGAAAAAGAAAAGAGGTTTATTTTGTTCACAGTTTAGGACATTCAAATGCATGCACTACAAATGGCAGTAGTGCAGAATAAAAGATCACTTTACAAGACCAAAAACCAGAGAAACATAATCACTGTCAAGGGTATGCCCCTAGTTTTCTTAAGGTCCCAATTCTTAAAGTTCCTATCATTTCAACCCTACCACAGTGAGGACCTAACACTTGAACCTCTGGGAACACATACAAACCATATCCAAATCATAGCATGAACCAAAAACAGGCAATTTTGAAGGGAAAAAATCCTTTCAATATGGAAAATTCCAATCTTTGACTACAACCTGCTAGGCTCTATTTTTGTTTTAGTTACTGCTTGGCTCAAGATAAAGGGTTGTCAAATTGAGACCTATATTCTCCCTCAGCTTAACCGGGGAGAAGCTGGAGGCATGGTTGGCAGTAGCCTGGTATTTACCCATTTTTCAAATAAAGTCTTTAAAACCCCTAGCAAGCCAGCTGAAAGGGATTCTTAGGGTAATTGTGGTGGCACACACCTGTGATCCCAGTGACCTGGAAGGCTGAGGCAAGAGGATTACAAGTTTCAGGTCAGCCCCAGCAACTCAGCAAAACCATGTCTCAAAAAATAAGAAGAAAGAGGAGAGGAGGGGGAGGAAGAGGAAGGGGGAGGAAGAAGAGGAAGAGGATAAGAAGAAGGAAGGGCTAGGGATGTAGCTCAGTGGTAATGTGCCTCCTGGATTCAATACCCAGTCCAGAGAGAGAGAGAGAGACAGACAGACAGACAGACAGACAGACTCTCCCTAAGTTGCTGAAGGCTTTGCTAAATTGCTAAGGCTGGCCTTGAACTTGTGATCCTGCTGCCTCTTTCTCCCAGGTCACTGCGATTACAGGCATGCACCATTAGTCTGACGGAAGTGGAATTCTTCTATCAAGCCCAGCTCTGTCCACATCAAAAGATAATAAATCAGGCTTCCTGCAGGCCATTAACAAGAGGGAATAGGTAATTGGAATGGCTTTGAGTTCCTGTTCTTAACCTTGAGCACAAGGCAGAATCTCCTGGAGGGCTTTTAAAAACACAGATTATCTATTGAAGGCATCAACAAATTTCTAGAGGCATATGAGTTGCCCATATTGAATCAGGATGATATACACAATTTAAACAGATCAATTTCAAGCAAGGAAATAGAGGATGCCATCAGAAACCTACCAACCAAGTAAAGCCCAGGACCAGATGGATACACATCTGAGTTCCACAAGACCTTTAAAGAAGAACTAATACCAATACTCTTCAATTTATTTCAGGAAATAGAAAAAGAGGGAACACTTCCAAACTCATTCTATGAGGCCAATATCACCCTGATTCCAAAACCAGGCAAAGACACATCGAAGAAAGAAAACTTCAGACGAATATCGATAATAAACATAGATGTAAAAATTCTTAATAAAATTCTGGCATATCAAATACAAAAAAAAATATTAAAAAGATAGTGTACTACAAACAAGTGGGGTTCATCCCAGGGATGAAAGGCTGGTTCAACGTATGGAAATCAGTAAATGCAATTAATCACATCAATAGACTTAAAGATAAGAATCGTGATCATCTCAATTGATGCAGAAAAAGCAAAATACAGCACCCATACATGTTCAAAACGCTAGAAAAACTAGGGATAACAGGAACCTATCTTAACATCATAAAAGCTATCTATGCTAAGCCCCAGGCCAACATCATTCAAAATGAAGAAAAACTGAAAGCATTTCCTCTAAAACCTGGAACAAGACAGGGATGACCTCTTTCACCACTTTTATCTAACATAGCCAGAGCAATCAGACAGATGAAAGAAATTAAAGAGATACAGATAGGAAAAGAAGAACTCAAATTAGCACTATTTGTTGACAATATGATTCTATACCTAGAAGACCCAAAAACTTCCACCAAAAAACTTCTAGAACTGAATTTAAGCAAAGTAGCAGGATACAAAATCAACACCCATAAATCAAAGACATTTCTGTATTTTAGTGACAAATCTCTGAAAGGGAAATGAGAAAAACTATCCCATTTATAATGGCCTAAAAAAATAAAATACTTGGGAATCAATCTAATGAAAGAGATGAAAAACCACCACAACGAAAACTACAGAACGCAAAGAAATTAAAGAAGACCTTAGAAGATGGAAAGATCTACCAAAAGCAATATACAAATTTAAAGCAATTTTAATCAAAATCCCAATGACATTCCTCATACAAATAGAAAAAGCAGTCATGAAATTCATCTGGAAAAATAAGAGACCCAGAATAGCTAAAGCAATCCTTAGCAAAAAGAGTGAAGCAGGTGGCATCACTATACCAGACCTTAAGCTATACTACAGACCAATAGTAACAAAAACAGGATGGTATTGACACCAAAATAGACTGGTAGACCAATGGTACAGAATAGAGGACACAGAGATTAACCCACATAATTACAGTTATCTTATATTAGACAAAGGCACTAAAAACATACATTGGAGAAAAGATAGCCTCTTCAACAAATGATGTTGGAAAAACTGGAAATCCAAATGAAACAAAATGAAATTAAACCCCTATCTCTCATGATGCACAAAACTCAACTTAAAATGGATCAAATACCTAGGAATTAAACCAGAGACATTGCACCCATTAGAAGAAAAAGTAGGCCTTAATCTCCATCATGTTGTATTAGGCCCCAACTTCCTTAATAAAACTCCTATAGCACAAGAATTCATATCAAGAATCGATAAATGGGATGGATTCAAACTAAAAAGTTTCTTCTCCGCAAAAGAAACAATCAGTGAGGTGAATAGAGAACCTACATTTTGGAAGCAAATTTTTACCACTCACACATCAGATAGAGCACTAATCTCTAGAGTATATAAAGAACTCAAAAAACTAAACACCAAAAAAAAAAAAAAAAACCCAACAACAACAACAAAAAAACCCAAATAGCCTAGCCAATAAATGGGGCAAGGAACTGAGCTGACACCTCTCAGAAGATGATATACAATCAGTCAACAAATATATGAAAAAAATGTTCAACATCTCTAACAATTAGAGAAACACAAATCAAAACTACTCTAAGATTTCAAATCACTCCAGTCAGAATGGCAGCTATTATGAACACAGACAACAATAAGTGTTGACAAGGATGAGGGGGAAAAGGCACACTCCTACATTGCTGGTGACTACAAATTGGTGCAGCTAATATGGAACGCAGTATGGAGATTCCTCAGAAAATTGGAAATGGAACCACCATTTGACCCAGCTATCCTACTCCTTGGTCTATACCCAAAGGACTTAAAAAGAGCATACTATAGGGACACAGCCATATCAATGTTTATAGCAGCATAATTCACAATAGCTAAACTGTGGAACCAAACTAGATGCCCTTCAATAGATGAATGGGTGAAAAAAAATGTGGTATATATATACACACAATGGAATATTACTCAGCAATAGAAGAGAATAAAATCACGGCATTTGCAGGTAAATGGATGGAGTTGGAGAATATAATGCTAAGTGAAGTTAGCCAATTCCAAAAAACCAAATGCTAATGTTTCCTCTGATATAAGGAGGCTGATTCATAGTGGGGTTGGGAGGGGGAACATGGGAGGATTAGACAAACTCTAGATAGGGCAAAGGGGTGGGAGGGGAAAGGAGGGGTTATTGGGGTAAAAAAGAGGGTGGAATGAGATGGCTATCATTACCTAAGTACATGTGTAAAGACACAAATGGTGTGAATATACTTTGTATACAAGCAGAGATATGAAAATCGTGCTCTATATGTGTCATATGAATTGTAATGTATTCTGCTGTCATATATAACAAATTTGAATTTAAAAAATTTTAAAAGTTAAAAAAAACAAACCACCGATTATCAGACCCCCTCACCTAGAGTTTCTGATTCTGTAGGTCTGGAGTGGGTCCAGGGAATTGGCATTTATAAAAAGGTGATTCTAATGCGTGGGTCCAACAGGACCAGAGCTTGAGAACAACTGGCTTAGAGCTAATTCATTTCCCAGCACATGTTCTAATGACAGTGGATTAGGGAATGTGGCAGTGTCATCTTTGTATGTGAAGGCTTAATGCATCCCCAAGTACCCTTAGAATATAATTTTCTATTCTTTGAGAGCTGATCGTATCATGTTTTCTTGATCTCTGGTCCCACTGCAAGATTTCACCCACAAAATATTCACATTATCTAATGTGTTTACAGATGATCCTCATTATTCCCAGATTCTGTATTTGTGAATTTGCCTACTCCTTAAAATTTAATTGTGATCCCCAAATCAATTCTCACAGTGCTTTTGCAGTCATTCGAGGACATACACACAAATTAAAAAAAAATGACTCACCATAAACACAGAAATGCACATTCCTAGATGAGGTCAGACAGAGCTCTTATACCATAAAAAATGTCCTTCCAATGTACAGTATATTTAGTACTATGTTCTTTGCTATTTTGGTGATTTTTCTTGGTGATTATATTATTTTTTGTTTTAGTTCTTTTTGGGGGATGGGGTGGGGGGAGTTCTGTACATTTAATCCAGAGGTACTTTACCACTGAGCTATAACCCCAGCCCTTTTTGTTTTTTATTTTGAGACAAATTGCTTAGGGCAACTAAGTTGCTGAGGCTTAGCCTCATTATATTACTGAGGCTGACCTTGAACTTGCCATCCTCCTGTCTCAGCCTCCAGAGTTTCTGGGATTACAGGTATGCACTACCACACTAGGTTTGTTGTAGTTTCTTTGTTCTTTGTTTTTCTTACTGCTGGTGATTGAAATCAGGGCCTCATGCATGCTAAGCATCTGTACCACTGAGCTACATCCTGGCCCTTTTACACTATTGAAAATGGCCCCAAGGGCTGAGGGATGTGGGTCTGTGGTAGAGCACTTGCCTAGCATGCACAGGGTCCTGGATTCAATCCCTGGCACTGGGAAAAAAAAAAAAAAAGTGGGTCCTCTCCTTTGTGGTTCTGAAGAGCCGTCTAGTATTTCTTTTTTTTTTCTTTTTTTTTTATTGGTTGTTCACAACATTACAAAGCTCTTGACATATCATATTTCATACATTAGATTGAAGTGGGTTATGAACTCCCAATTTTACCCCAAATGCAGATTGCAGAATCATGTCGGTTACACATCCACAATTTTACATAATGCCCTATTAGTAATTGTTGTATTCTGGTACCTTTCCTATCCCCTACTATCCCCCCTCCCCTTCCGTCTAGTATTTCTAAGTACAAGATTGTGATGTGCCTAACAGAGAAAAAAGATGTGTTCAATAAGCTTCATTTAGGCATGATTTATAGTGCTGTTGTTCACAAATTCAATGTTAAAGAATCAACAGTTCACCATTAATAATATACATTTAAACAGAAATACACATAATTGGTTGAGGAAGATATTATGACCTGAGGCTCCCAGGTATCGCCCCCAGGAGCAATGTTTCAGTGTTCACAGTAACCTCATAGAAGAAGGTAAGCACTGTACAATGTGGGCATCATATATTATAGGGAATCTGAGAGTTTGAAGTGCAGAAAAGAAGCACAAAAATCAAAACATGGAAAAAAAAAGGAGAATATCTTGAAAATTGACTCAAAGACTTAGCAAATAGATTAATCATCTGTAAACTATATGCAAAACTTAGTTATTTCATATGCCAAAATATAGGAAATTGTTGGTGATAGCAATTATTTTAACAGTTCAGCCTTCTCTTACTACCCCAGCAGATAATATTTTGTTTTTAAAAAGTGCATCCAATGCTCCCATCTTCATCAACACTGTCTGTCCACAACTATCAGAAGCCGCAGTCTGTCTGGGCACAAAATAACCTACAAAGCCTTGTAGGTTCAAACAGCAACTCTTTATTCCCAAACTCTCACCGGCACTCTACACACACTTCCCGGGAACACACCAGCTCTGCGCTGCGCGCATTCTCAACGGGAACTCCAAAGTAGCGGGCAACCGAGGCAGCAGGATCCGTCCTAATCCCAGCAGGATCCATCCTAATCCCAGCAGGATCCTCCTAATCCTGGAGCTGCCCTATCCCCCCCCCCCACAGGATCCGCCCTAATCCTGGAGCTGCCCTAATCCCGGAGTAGGGTCACCTTTCAACCATTCCCTCTAGCAAAATGCCAGGTGTCATTGGGACCGAACTGTGGCTCTCAACAATCAGACCCTCTATGCCAATAACGCCCATTTCTCATACTCATTGCTTAGGCCTAGTGGAGGAAGGGCCAGGGCCTCCCAGCTGCTGTTTAGCTCACTCTTGTTGTAACCAGAGAACAATGAATCCTTCTAATGGAAGGATGAGAATAATACTCCCATTGTTGGTATAGCAGCTAAAAATGGGGCTCTGAACTTGGGGAACAGTTCTTCCTCTTTTCTTCTGGTTCTGTGCTTTTTCAGAAGCATAGCTACCTTTCAAAGATGTGCTATTACGCTGGGAAGCCAGGAGAGGAATCCCACATCCAATACAACCCAGAACCACACACACACACACACACTAAGAAGGCAAACACAGTGGCCTTGACATTTATTGACTAAAGACAACTCCATCCTCAACAGATTTGGATGGAGAATCCTACAGTCCCCAGTGTAAGCATATCAAGGCAAACGTGTTTGGGGAGAAGTCCTGCTCACATGGGTCGGAGAGTGGCAGGACTTTCAGTCAGTCAGAACTAAAGATCATTGTCAGTTAAGTGGAATGACACAGTCCAATTTTTCTTCATTTTTATGTTATTGAAAACGTGATTTTTGTGTACATCGTCAGGGTCTGCAATCTGTATTTTTGACAGTTCTATTACACTTGTGCCAGCTATTCTTTTTTCCCCTTGGGACACTTGATGGCACATTGTGAAAGAGGATGGGAGTGTGTATTTTCTCAATAGTATGCTTATGGGTTTGGACACTCACCTTTTCTCTTGCAGCACATTCTCTTTGTTGTCAGCCACCACTTGATGGAATAATGTGCTTGTGCACATCTTTGGTATATCGATCTTGTTTCATCTTGATCTGCTTCGTGGCAACGTTTATGTTCTATTAATAGAGGTACTATATTTGCATTTGAAACGTGCGCTATAATGACAATTCCTGGCAGTTGGTCACTAGGGGGTTGGGGCTTAAATAGTGGGCAGGAGGAAAGTGATATATAATGGGATAACAGAATGGGAACCTGAAGCAATTTTGCTTCAAGTAAGATCCTTTAAATATTGACAATATTCAGAGAACCAACTTCTCAGTCATGTTCTCAACTTATTTTGTTTATTGCCCTTTGATTTTAATGTTGATTAGACAGTTTTTTATCTGTGATTTGTATTATTTTCTCAGTGATTCTCATTTTTCATCCTCTAGTACTTCCTTGCTCATTTGCATTGTTCAGTATACACATAGGTATCTGAACCCTTCAACTTCCTTTGGGTTTCCCGCAGCTTCCACAAATTCTAAAAACCTTGTTTGCATTCAGAGTCTTCATGAAACTCTATATATTTTTCAACAGGGTACATGCTATGTGCATGACACTATTCTAAACAATTTATATTAAGTCATTTAATTTTTATAACAGTCCTATGAGGAAGATTCTACTATGGATTCATTAAAAAAAAAAAAAAAAAAAAAAAAAAGCACAAGGAGGTGAAGTAACTTGACCAAGGCCACCCAGTAAGGAAGTAGCAGAACTGAGGAGACAAATCCAGCAGTTTGGCTCTAGAATCTGTGCTCCTAGCAACCACCCCTAGGTCCTCTTATGCATAGTGAATGACAAAACTTGCACTAGCCCTGCCACATTTCCCCTAATGCCTGTGGCCCTGATCTTCTGTCCTTCCAAAGCTTTCCCTTAGCAGATTTTCACAAAAACTGCTGCAGAGGATATGGTGTTATGACACCAAAACCTGGCTTCAAGGATGGACTTGTGGCCCCAACCTCACTGGTGGAAATGTAACTGAACACTTCAGGGATTGTCTTAGCTATAAATGGCCCCCTAACGCAAGGTCAGGTCCTTCCCAAGGCAGCCCATATCCAATTACCAATAAAGGCAGGAGGTATAACGACTCTGTTGTTGCAGCCAAACAGTGGGATAACTTGAGCCATTTTTCATTCCAGAGCTCTCCATGGGGTTGGCGAAGGCTGTCTTCAGGGCTGCAAGCTCCTCCCTCTACTCAAACTGCTCCCTGGCTCTTCTTCTTCAGTTGTCGGTCCTCAGGGAGTCCTTAATAAACATTCCAGACACAAGTCTGTCTCAGAGTTCCTTTCTTTGAGAGCCCAACCTGAGACTACTACATAGGCCTAGGATTCCCCAAAGAGTACAATCTTTACAGGCTAGAATGAAGAGAAAGAGGTGTTACAGAAAAGTAGGCAGGGAGAGGTTGTGAAAAAAGAAAATAAAGGAATTGAAAAGGAAAAGAAAACTGAAAAAAAGAAAAACTATTCATAATACCAGACTTATCATCTTATATCACTTTTTTTTAAGAGAAAGAGAGAATTTTTTAAATATTTATTTTTAGTTTTCGGTGGACACAACATCTTTATTTTATTTGTATGTGTACTGAGGATCGAACCCAGCACCTCGCGCATGCCAGGTGAGCTTGCTACCGCTTGAGCCACATCCCCAGCCCCATCTTATATCACTTTAATCCTGCTTTTTCCATTGGTCATCTCCAGCTAATTTTTGTTTTCCTCTGAAACTTTTTTTAAAGGTATTTTCTCTTTTAATGCACAGGATTGTTTCTAATTCATCATGACTAGTGCAAATCCTTAGTCACAATTTAATATGGAACAACTAGGCAGCCCTTCCTGAAGAATCTGGCTAAAAGCAGAAGCAAATATTCTGTAGGGTTAGCTCTGACCTGCTGTGAGAGGCTCTCTCTCTGCAGTGAATATGTACCTTACAGCAGAATGGAGGCTCAGAAGTCTTTGTTCTTAAAAATCACACTATTTAGGTAGTAGTTTACTATTTATTCTCATCCAGCCCATTTGGATCTTCATTTTGGGGGCTGGGGGTGCTGGGGATTGAACCCAAGGGCACTTTATCACTGAACCATATCCCCAGTCCTTTTTGTTTTTAATTTTGAGACAGGATATCACAAAGTTACTTAGGGCTACTTAAGTTGCTAAGACTGACCTTGAACTTGCAGTCCTCCTGTTTTAGCTTCCCAAGCCTCTAGGATTACAGAGTGTGCAACACCACACCCTGCTCAGATATAAACTCATTCTTACTTGGGGTTGAGGTTTACTCTAGTTTTCTGGCTCCCACCCAGGCAGGGGGTGCTGGTGTGCTACTGAGGGTCTTCCCTTCACTGGGCAGGTGCTGGAGCCCAGATGGTTAGAGCATGAACCAGCCAAGCCAACTCTTCAGACAGCACCATGTGGACCAGCCTTGCAGGGGGCTCAGATCCTTGAAACAAGAGTCACCATTGCCATGAGGAAATGCATCTTACTGCCTGGTGGGACAGTACAATCTCCACTCTCATTATACAACTCCAGCACCTCAGGGCTTGGGCCAGCTCCAACTTTGCAGAATGACTGCCTCCAGTGGACCTATGGGACAGACACAGGTAGCCATGGAGATTAGGCACTGGACCAGTCAGTCATCCAGCTGAGCCTCCACTGCTGCAGCTCCCCTGAGCTCTCTAAAATGTTTGTGTAATGGCAGAGTATGGTGGTCCATGCATATAATCCCAGTGATTTGAGAGAGTAAGGCAAGAGAATCCCAAGTTCAAGGCCAACTTCAGCAATTTACTAAGACCAAGTCTCAAAATAAAGCAGAAGAGCTGGGGGAATGTGGCTTAGTAATAGAGTATCTCTGGGTCCAATCCCCAGTTCAAAAAACAAATTAGTGTAAAAATGTAGAAAATCCTCAAAATGTTGAAAATATAACTACATGTGGACCAGCAATCTAGATTCATTACAGCATTATTCACAATAGCCAAAAAGTGGAGGCAACCCAAATGTCCAACCCAAATGATCGATAAATGGATAAGCAAAAGGTATTACATGTACAAATGAGGTATTATTCAGCCTTCAAAGGCTAGAAGATTCTGATATATGCCACGACTTGGTGAAGCCTGAGGAAATTATGCTAAGTGGAATAAGCTAGTCACAAAAAGACAAATGTTGTATGATTCCACTTACATGAGGTACTTGGAGCAACCAAATTCATAGAGACAAAGTAAAATGGTGGTTGTTACAGGCTGGGGACATAGGAGAAAGGGGAGTTATTATTTAATGTTTTGCAAGATGAAAAGAATTATGAAGATCAGTTGCACACAATGTGTATACTTCACAGTCCTGAACTGCACACTTAAAAATGATTAAGATGAGCTGGGTATGGTGGCCGTGGCACACACTTGTAATCCCAGCAGCTTGGGAGGTTGAGGCAAAAGATGGCAAGTTCAAGACCAGCCTCAGCAATTTAGCAAAACCCTGAGCAACTTTGTGAAACCCTGTCTCCAAATAAAAAATGAAAAAGGCCCCTGAGTTCTCTCCCCAATTAAAAAAAAAAAATGATTGGGGATATGGCTCAGTGGCAAAGCACTCCTGGATTCAATTTCCAGTAGCTGCCCTCCCCCCAAAAAAAATGAGAGAGAGAGAAAAGAAAAAATAATTAGGATTTTTTTTTTTTTTGCACTGCTGGTTATTGAATCCAAGGCCTTGCACATTATAAGTAATCATTCTACCACTGAGCTTCGTAAGGTGGTAACTTTTATGTTATGTATATTTACCATAGTTTAAAAATTCAAACACAAAAACTAGGGGAACACTTAACATTTCTCAAACTTGTTCCTGTGTATGCAACTCTTTGAAGATGATAATATATCCAAAATCCTGCTCAGTGTAAGCTTTGAAAGGAGAGAGATCAATTTTTCCCTAAAGTATGTGACCAGAGAAGATTAAGTCGGAATCTCAGCTATGTGGGAGGATGAGGCAGGAGGACTAGAGTTCAAGACCAGCCTGGACAACTTAACAAAACCTGGGTAGGGAGGGCAAGTGAGGCGAGGGGAGTTGGAAGTTCTTAGGGGAAATAATGTGAAATGCAGGAGATCCTGCCACAGTGTTGCTTTGTGGTGGCTGTGACAGGCACTGCTTGTGTCCTGCAAAGACAATCTGAAAGCAGAAGGAGGAAGAGTGTTTGCTCATCAGCTGGAGTTGGTTCTGTGCCACAGCCAGTGGAGAATGGAAAAAGGAAAAACCATTTGTTGTGATTCTAAGAGGGCAATTACAATAGCAGGTGTTAAACAGGAAGAACCAGAAAAACAGTTCTTGAAGCCTCATTCAGCAGCTCTGGAGGGAAAAAAAAAAATGCCTAGAAGGGCTCAAAGACTGAAGTTTTGAAAGCAAAGATGACAGAAGGAACAATAGGCAGGTATCAGCCTGAGGATTCTAGCAGCCAGGGATAGAAGCTGAGGAGACACTGTGATATGGATCAAAGTCTCTCTTGATTCCTTGGATGCCAGGTGGTGCTCTGGCCATGGCCTTGGCTCATGACAATGAAAGAGGAGCCAAACAAACAATCAAGAGGGAACTTAAGCTTCACTGGGGTTCTGTTACAAAGTAACTCCAACCAACTGCCACTCTGAGATGACTTCTCTCATAGCAATGTCCCAACCAGGCACTGTAACCATGGAGGCCCTATTTGATGCACAGGTGAAAACTATCTGTCTGGCTCATGAATTCAATTCACCTGATTCCCTTTTCCAGTGCACACCCCCCCCCAAAAAAAAATCACCTTATAAATTTAAAATGGTGTAGGTTTCCCTGGATGTTGCTAAAAGGGATTTCCTTTAAAGTATTTTCAATGTTGTTTCCTTTCTCTAGTTTTTGTTCTTGTTGTTTTCAGTGTTCTTTTTGCATTGTGGTCAAATATTTATAACATAACAGCACTTTAACAATGTTTAAGTGTGCATTCAGTGACTTTAAATACAATCACAGCGTTGCAAAACTATCACAAATATCTATTTCCAAAACTTTTTCATGACCCCAATTAGAAAATTGCACACATTAAATAGTAACACCCCAGGCCCCAGTAACCTGTAATCTCCTTTCTGGCTCTATGAATATGCCTATTCTACTTGAGATAAATAGAATAATCTAATATTTGTCCTTTTGTGTCTGGCTTATTTCACTTAGCATGTTCTCCAGGTTCATCCACATTATAGCATATATCAGAATTTTTTTTTAACCAGGAATTGAACCCAGGACCTCATATATTCGAGGTAAGCACTCTGTCATTGAGCAAAATCTCCAGCCCCTTTTCAAATTTTGTTTTGAGATAGGGTCTTGTCAAGTTGTCCAGGCTGGCCTTGAATTTGCAATCCTCCTGCCTCATTCTCCCTAGCAGCTGTGATTACAGGCCCATGCCACCATGCCTGACTAGAATTTCATTCCTTTTCAAGACTGAACAATATTCCATTGTATGCATACACCGTAATTAATTTATCTATTCACTTATCCATTTAGTCATCTATCCATTGATAGACACTTAAATTGTTTCTAACTTGTGGCTATTGTGACTAATGTTTCTCTGAATATTGGTGTATAGGTATCTGTTTAAATCTCTGCTTTCAATTTTTTTGGATATATACCTAGGAATGAAATTGCTGAATCAAGATAATTCTAGATGTAACTTTCTGAGGAACCATGGAAAATTTTTCTATAGCAGCGGCACCATTTTACATTTCTACTAACAATGCATAAAGGTTATAGTTTCTCTAGATCTTCACCACATTTGTATTTTTATTTGTTTGATAATTGCTATCCTTTTATGGGTCTGAAGTGATAACTCATTATGATTTTAATTTGTTGTAATGACTAGTGACAGGTACATCTTTTTATATATTTATTGGCCATCTGCTTATCTTTTCTGGAGAAATTTCTATTCAAGTCCTATGCTTGGTTTTTGTTTTGTTTTTTAAGCAGTTTCAAAGGGGTAGAGAAGGGGTAGTTCTCACTGGTGCATCAAAGGGAGTGTTTTAATCAGTTTTTTCACTTCTATGACTGAAAGACCTGACCAGAACAACTGGAGAGGAGGAAAGATTTATTTAAGGGCTCATGGTTACAGAGGTCTCAATCCATAAACAGCAGGCTCCATTCCTTGGGGCTCCAGGTGAGGCAGGACATCATGGCGGAAGAGTGTGCCAGAGAAACCAGCTCACAAGATGATCAGAAAGAAGAGAGAGACTTCATTTGCCAGATACAAATATATACCCCACAGCCACTGCCCCAATTCCTACCTCCTTCAGCCACACCCTACCACTTCAATTACCACTCAGTTAATCCCAATCAGGGGATTAATTCACTGATTGGGTCAAGACTCTCACAATCTAATCGTTTCTCTTCTGAAACGCCTTGCATTGTCTCACACATGAGCTTTTGGGGACATCTCACATCCAAACCATAACAGGCTGCATCCATAGTTACCCAGTGTGATAGTGACAATGCTTTGAGAAGTTATTTCAGGTTGGTAGTTGACTGAGGCTACTCTGTTCAGTGTTACAATTTCTTTACAGTCCTGATTATTAATCCCTATCAGATATATGACTTGCAATATTTTCTCCTGTTTGATGGATTGTCTTTTTACTCACTTGATAGTATTTTTTGGTGTACAAACATTTTTAATTTTGATGAAGTCAATTGTATCTTTTTTTCTTTAATTGCTTGTGATTTTGGTGTCATACACAAGAAATTATTAACCAATCTAATGCCATGCAAATTTTCCCCTATATTTTCTTCTAAGAATTTTATAGTTTTAGCTCTTATGTTTAGGTCTTTGATCATTTGAGTTAATTTTTATATATGCTGCAAAGTATGGATCCAACTTCATTCTTTTATATGTGGATATCCAATTTTTCCTTAGTTTTATATGTGGATATCCAATTTTCCTTAGTGCCTTAGTTGAAAAGACTATTCTTTCCCAGGTGCGCTCTCTCTCTCTCTCTCTCTCTCTCTCTCTATATATATATATATATATATATATATATATATATGTCTAAAACATGGACAAATCTAAATATTTGTGATTTTATTCTCCCTGCTAGTCAGAAAAGGGCGGGTTACTTAAATTATAATACATAAGAAACACAAGTTATAGTTAAGTAAATATGGTAATGAAGCCAGGTAACTATTTATAGAACATTATTAATATTGCAAATCCAGTTTTATCTAATTGATGGTGTCCTATTGCTCCAGCCAAAATAATTCCCTTCTATCATGGAGCTCTTACATTGATCTCTTAGCATTCATTGTCTATAATACTGTTTTTTTCTTTTCTTTTTTTCCGGGATGGGGGGGTGGGGTACTGGAGATTGAACTCAGGGATACTTGACCAGAGTCAAACCCCAGCCCTATTTTGGCCTACTATTACTCCAGCTACTACTGAGACAACCAACTCTTTTTTTTTTTTAAGGTACTGGGAATTGAACCCAGGACCTCAAGCATGTTAGGCTTAGGCAAGTGCTCTACCACTGAGATAACTCCCAATCCAACAACCAACTTTTCTTGGGCATGATTCTTGTGTTCTGCCACAGAATTCAGAGCCCAAAGTAGGGGATGCCCACAAAACCCACTCATCACTCATGCATATACAACCTAGCAGTGCAGGGGGGGTTCAGTGCCTCATGGAAGCAAATCTTGACCAATGGGGGCAGGAACAAGTCTTTCCTTGCATCAAGGGAGAAATTCTGGGGCCATACTACATGGCTCCTCAGAAGCTCCTCAAGTGATAAAGTGTGTTTCCTAAATGAGCAATGTGAGAATACACCTCTAAACTGGTTTTCTCTTCTTTCCCAATTTTCATTCTCCCCAGTTCCATGGGGTTACCCTCCCCCCAATACTTTCACTCAAGTCTTGGTCTCAGAACTTGTTTTCCAGGAAGAGCACAAGCTAATATATAAGCTTTCACCTTTTGATATTCTTTCTTTTGTCATTGTTATTATTTTGTTTTGTTTTTCAAAAAATAAGAACAAATTATTTCTTGCAACCAGGGATATAAGACTAAGAGGAATTTACTCTTAGGACTCAGTAGGGATTTGGCAATGTGATTAAGATAGAAACACACGGTTTCTCTATTGGACTAAAAGAAGACAAGAGTCTGAAATAGCCACTCTTATGGGATCAGCTATTTTAAAAATCACTGTCCATTGACTGGGAGTTATAATTTCTCTGTCAGTATCCTGCCTCTTTTACAAAGCATTGCTCTATTTGGAAAGCTGGTATGATAACTTTGCAAATATCTATCTCCTTGCTTTATTTTTTTAAAGTTTGTTTGTTTGAAACATGTACAATACAATTCAGTGGATTTGGGTAGATTCACAAAGCCATGCAATCACCACCACTAATTTCTAAATATTTTGATCACCTCAAATAGAAACCCATATTTTTGACCAGGCACAGTGGTACATGTCTGTAATCCCAGCAAATAAGGAGACTAAGGCAGGAGAATCATAAGTTTGAAGCCAGTCTCAGCAATTTAGCAAAGCCCTAAGCAACTTAGCAAGACCTTGTATCAAAATAAAAAAATAAAATAAAGTAAAAATGGCTAGGGATGTAGCTTAGTGGTTCAAACCCCAGTATGAAGAGGAGAAAGGAACCATATTTATTAGTAGTTACTCCCTTCCAACCCCACAACTCCTACCCTGCTCCTAGTCCGTGGCAACTACTAATCTGCTTTCTAACTCTACAAATTGGCATGTTCTGAACATTCAATGGTAATAGAATGCATCATTCGTGTGTGGCCTTTTATGTCTGGATTGTTTAATTCAGCAGAATGTTTTCAGGGCTTATTCATGTTGCAACATGTATCAACACTTCTGAGGTTCTTTCTTCCTGACCTCAATTCTTTGAGATGAGCTGGATGTCCTACAGTTCCCTTCAATTCTGACCTAATTCTTGGAGTCAGCATCGGATAACACACGTTAAGGGCTCAGTCCCAGAGGTCTGCCTCCACTTCAGATGCCAGCTACAAATGGGGTACCCATGCTACCTGCATTTCTTCTTGGCCAACCACAAATTCATGGATTCCCATGATGTCCCATCGGGGTCAATAATTCACTAGAATGATTCATAGAACTCCAAAAAGCATTTTATGTATTGCTATTAGTTTATTATAAATGATACAACTCACCAGGCATGGGGAAGTATGCCTGTAATTCCAGTGACTGGGGAGGCTGAGGCAGGAGGATTGCAAATTTCAGGCCAGCCTCAGCAATTTTTCGAGCTCTGTCTCAAAATTTTAAAAGAAAGAAAGAAAAGAAAAGAAAGAAAGGCAGGCAGGCTGGGGGAAGTAGCTCAGTGGTAGAACACCTCTGTGTTCATACAGGAAGGAAGGGAGGAAGGAAGGAAGGAAGGAAGGAGGGAAGGAGGGAGGGAGGGAGGGAGGGAGGAAGGGAGGAAGGAGGGAAGGAAGGAAGGAAGGAAGGAAGGAAGGAAGGAAGGAAGGAAGGAAGGAAGGAAGGAAACAACTCAGGAATATATAAGTGGAAGAGATGCATAGGGCAAGGTAAGGAGGAGGATGATTCTCCAGGACACCTTTCCCTCAGCATTTTAATATGTTCACCAACTGGAATCTCCTCAACCACTATAATCTAGGGGTTTCATTGAGACTTCATTACATAGCCATGATTGACTAAAGCATTGACTGGTAATTGAATTGAAATATCCAGTTCTTCTCCCCTCCCTGGAAGTACAATGTGGGGAATAAGGCTGACAGTTCCAACTCTCTGACTTGCACACCAGCTCCCGTCCTAGACCCTGGTATGGTTGAAAGGAACTCATTATGAATAACAAATAGCACCCCTATCACTTAATGACTTCCAAGGAGTTTAGGAGCTCTGTTTCAGGAACTGGGAACAAAGACAAAATTTCTCCTTTCTCTCTCTTTCTCCCTTTTGACTTTGCAATATATTAGGCAAGTGCTTTACCATTGACCCACACCCCCAGCCCTTTTAAAATTTTATTTTGGGGCAGGATCTCATTAGGGGTTGCTCAGACTGGCCTCAAATTTGCCATTCTCCCACCTCAGCCTCCCAAGTAGCTGGATTTACAGGAATGTACCACCACACCTGGCATCCAAATGTGTTTCTCACTTTAGTTCTCCCTCAGCATCTATAGGCCATTGGTTCTAGGTGCCCCGCCCCCTGCCCCCGCCACAGTCTATATATATTCTTTGTATAAAATGATACTGTATTTGCATATAACCTACAAAATCTTCCTGTATATGTTGTCATTTCTAGATTACTTTTTTTTTGGGGGGGGGGTACTGGGGATCAAACCCAGGGGCACTAACCACTGAGCCACATCCCCAGTCCTTTCTTGTTTTTATTTTGAGAAAGGGTCTAGCTAAATTTCTTGGGACCTTGCTAAGTTGCTGAGACTGACTTTGAATTCCTATCTTTCTGCCTCAGTTTCCCAAGCCACTGGGGTCACTGGGATTATAAGTGTGTGCCATCATGCCTGGCTGGATGACTTACAAACCACAAACAATGTAAATGTCATGTAAATAATTGCTGTACTGCATTGCTTAAGGAATAATAATATAGGTGGGAAAGTGAGCACATGTTCTATATAGAAGCAATTTGGAGGGTGGGTGTTCTCCCCCTGTGATTGGTTTAATCTATGTATGTGAAACTTGGGCATATGGAGGACCAACTATCCCATAATGCTTCACTTCTTTGGATGAATAATATCCCATGGAATAATATTGTCATATGGAAGCACCATTTTAAAAAAAATTTTTGTACCAGGGATTGAACCTGAGGGTGCTTTACCACTGAGCCAAATCCCCAGCCCTTTTCATTTTTAGTTTTGAGACAAGGTCTCACTAATTTGCTTAGGGCCTCCCTAAATTGCTGAGGCTGGCCTTAAATTTGCAATCCTCCTGCCTTGGCCTCCTGAGTCACTAGGATTACAGGCATGTGCCTCCATGCCCAGCAGATGTATCACATTTTTTCCATTCCTTGGTTGATAACCACTTGGGTTGTTTCACCTTTTGGCTATTGTGAATAGTACTGCTGTAAACACTCATGTGCAAGTTTTCTTGTAGACACATGTTTTTGTTTCTACTAAGTAAACATCTAGTGTCAAAGGATAAAATTACAATTCTAGAATCAGGCAACACTTTATTCCATAAAATAGATTAAGTGTTCCAATGGGCTGAGTAGAAAAAAAATGGTTTTATACACAAAGAAAGGCAGAAACAAAGAACAAAATGTGATTTGGTCGTTTCAAAGATAATTTCCTTGTAAGGCAGGGACAGGGAGACAAAACAATAGAAAAATAACTGATTGGCTAACATCAGGTTACTTTAGGTTAACTTTTTTTGTGTAAGGATTATGGCAGAGGGAACTTTATTCTCACGCCAGTTGAACTGGCCTGTTTGGGAAATGTGGCCATTATCTCTCTAACCCCAATTTCTCAATATTTCCATTCCTTGGAAGGGCAGATGGACAAGTTAGTTTCAGTTTGGTGACATGGAACTTTGCACGAGTGACTTTATTTTTATCTTAAGCACAGTCTGTGCAGGAGCTCAATCCAAAACAATGGCCTCTTATGATCTTTATTTAACTCTAGAAATTGAATTGCTGAATCTAATAATAATGTCATGGCTTTTTTGTCTTGTTTTTGTTTATTTTGTTTTTTGAGGAACCAAACTGTTGAACTACTTCCCAAAGTGCTTGTATTTTCTTTTAAAAAACTTTTTTGGATACTAGTTAGGTTTTATGTCCCAATTTACTTCATATACTCTTGAGGGAAGCGTTTCTTCTTCCCCACATCTGCCTTGTATCTATCTTAGTACCTTATACTCTAGACGTGTTCGTGTGTGACCATGTAATTAAGACAATATGCCCTTTTTCTTGGGTCTTATTGTCAGTTGGTTGATGAACTACATATAGCTTTTCTTTGCTTTCCTTACATAACAGGAGAAATTCAGATAACTGAATGAGGGGTAGATGGTGTGCTGACGGTGGCTGGCAGGTGGTGGTGTAACCAAGAAAAGATCCGATTCTGCTGCTGCTTGATATAGCCAGTGACTCAAAGAGAAAGTGCCAAGAGAAGAAATTTAGTTGTTTAAGTTGCTGAGGCTGGCCTTGAACTTGTGATCCTCCTGCCTCAGCCTCCTGAATCCTTGGGATCACAGGCGTGTGCCACCAGGCCTGGCAGGAAAGCGATTTATTCAGTGGCTAAAGAATGAAGAAGTGAGAGCTCTCATGGCAAATCAGCTTCTCCCCTCCAGGGAGTTGAAGAATCACAGATATGGGATAGGAATAATGAGGGAGGGAGGGAGGGAGGGAGAGAGAGAGAGAGAGAGAGAGAGAGAGAGAGAGAGAGAGAGAGAGAGAGAGATAGATTAATAAATGGGGAGGAATAGTCACATTCTTTCTGGGAACAGGTGGAACTCCTTCCATGGTCTGGTGCTTCCTGTCATGGCTGCTGGCAGGTATCTTTAGCCTTGAAAGGTGAAAAGAAAAGAAAGACCAGGCAAGTCTAGGTTAGATTAACCCTGTTTTATAGTTCTGGACAAAACATTTCTTAAATGATCAGCATATCTACCTGCAAAACTGAGTACATTCTGACCACAAAGCTTAAGGCATAAAAGGAGAAAAACAAAGTAGCAAGGCAGAGAGGCCAGGCCTTTTCATCCTGTTCCAGTCATCTTTCAGACACCTGCAGGCCCAATAGAAGAATCAGGGTTTTCAGCAAGAGTGGCCTTCAATCCCTGAAAAGTAACTAGGCAACTCTTATCATCATAACTCACACGTCAGAGGTATCTACAACAAAGCTGGTTAGAAACTAATAATGTATCATCCAGCTGTGTGACCTCCAAAATTAGTTATTTTTAAGTCAACTAAGAACAAGTGAAGCTAGGGGGTTTATTTAGATTTCCCCTCATTAACTGTAGAGTAAAAAAAAAATAAATGGAGCCAGGGCGGTGGTTCACGCTTGTTATCCTAGCAACTACAAAACTGAGGCAGGAAGATAGCAAGTTCAAGGCCAGT
Source organism: Urocitellus parryii (assembly GCF_045843805.1). Taxonomy (NCBI): domain Eukaryota; kingdom Metazoa; phylum Chordata; class Mammalia; order Rodentia; family Sciuridae; genus Urocitellus; species Urocitellus parryii. The sequence goes on along the minus strand of NC_135535.1, from coordinate 117,647,097 downwards.
CTCAGAAACCCAGTTAAGGCCCTAACTTAGCAAGACCCTGTCTCAAAATAAAAAAGATGAAGAACTGGGGAGGTAGTTTAGTGCTAAAGTACTCCTATAAGGGAAAGAAATTAGCTGCTAGGCAGGCACTTTAAAAAAAAAAATTTTTTTTTAAATTTAAGGTGGGGCCTTTGAGAACCAATTAGGATTAGATAGAATCATTAGGGTGAAGTCTCATGATTGAATCTTAGTGACTTGTCTTTTGTTTTTTCAGTGCTGGGAATAGAACCCAGGGTCTCGCCATGCTAGGCAAACACTACAACAAAGCTACACCTCCAGCTCCCTAGTGGATTTATAAGAAAAAGGAGAGACCAGAAGAGAGACACGTGCATAGAGGTCCTCCCTGACTTTTGCTGTGTGGTCTCTGTGGACTCTGCCTGCAAGAAGGTCATCACCAGATACAAGTCCTTAAACCTCCAAAATCTTGAATCCAAATAATACTATTTTTGTTTTGGTAGTGGTGCTGGGAATTGAACCCAGGGCCTTTTGCATGCAAGGTAAATACTCTACCAACTGAACTATATCTCCAGCCTCTTTTCTTTACAACATATCTGATATTGTTGACAACAGCAAATGGATCAAAATACCAAATTAAACTAGACCCCCCAAAAAAAAAGTGAGGGAAAGTTTATTAGCTCTATTTATCAGAATTCCTAAACTTCCAGCAGGGATGGCTCCCTGTTGTCAGATTGCTCATGCTCATGTCTTCCTGAGTCTATTGGCTCTGCTTTATTCTATCTGGGCTTTATCCTAAGAAAGCTTCTTTCCAAGGCTTGGGAGGCTAAGACAAGAGGATCATGAATTCAAAGCCAGCCTCAGAAACTGAGTGAGGCCCTAATCAACTTAGTGAGACTCTGTCTCAAAATAAAAATAAGGGCTGGGGCTGTAGCTCAGTGGCAGAGTGCTTGCCTAGCACATGTGAGGTACTGGGTTCGATCCTCAGCACCACATAAAAATAAACAAAATAAAGGCATTCTAAAAATAAATAAATAAAAATAAGAAAGGGCTGGGCATATGGCTCAGCGGTTAGGTGCCCCCCGAGATCAATCCCAAGTGCCAAATAAATAAGGGAGAGAGAAAGAAGGCTTCTTTCCACCTAGCTGTAACATGTCCCCTGGAAGTTCCCTTTGCTTCTTATCTCTTTTATAAAAATACAAGAAAGCAAGACAACTATCAGGAGCTAAGTTCTATTTACGAACCTGCTGATGACAATAGTAGTCTAACATTCTTTTAGGGTGGAAACTCAGAGCCATTCATCACACCACCACTTCTCTCCTCACCACAACTTCCTCTGGAAATTCTAGCCTCCACAACGTGTACCTCATGTCCGAATGGCAAGCACCTACTTCTGTCTGTTCTTATGAGCAACATAGGCTGATGTCACCGTGGAGTGGTTAGAAAATAATAGTGTCTTGGGGTTCATACTTCAAAACTTCCTGCTGGTCTCTGCTTCCCCTCTTGAACTTTGCTTGGGGTCTTGCTTTTTATGTCCTGAAAGGAAACTGGTGCTGTGGGACAGCCATTCCTGGAAAAGAACATGAAGTGGCAGGTGAGAATGAACCAGTGGTGTGTGAGGCAAGCCTACCAGAGAACAACCCGAGTTCTTTCTTCAGTTGACCCAATCCCTCCTGGTGGGGTTGTAGAAGTCCTGAAATAGGGCTTAATATTTTCCAATACAAAGAAATGAATCCCCACAATAATAATAAAATCTAGGATGTCCTCAAACTCAGCTCAGGTCAAGGATGAAGTGTGAAAGTTCTTGATTCCCTCTGCCTTCTGTCCCTCTGCAACTGCTTCTCTCTAATCCTCTAAAATTTTCTGAGCCAGGGTTGGGATGAGAAGTGGACCAGAGCAGAATCTGTCTCACCTCACACAATCATGTTCCAGCAGCAAGAACTCCAAAGAGCCCTGAAATTCTCAATTTTTACTTATTTATTTATTTTAGGTATTGGGAATTGAACCCAGGGGCACTTTACCACTGAGCTACATCCCCAGCCTTTATTAATTTTTTTTTTTAAATTTTCAGACTGTGTCTCTCTAAATTGCTGAGGCTGGGCTTGAACTTGCAATCCTCCTGTCTCAGCCTCATGAGTCATTAGGATTAGAGGCATTCACCACCACACCCTGCCCAAAACTCTCAATTTAAACTTGGCCAACATTAGGAAAACATACTTTTCAAGGTTAAATAACATTTTAATAATTTGTTAGCTTAATTTATAAATTTTAAATATTAAGTTTATAATTTGTTTTTTCATCTGTATTCGTGCCTTGGGCCACACAAATGTTAGGGACAAACTGGGTATCTTTTTTCCTTTTTCTTGTTAATTGTGGAGCTATTGTTTTTATGCACTTTCATAAAGAGAAGGGGACCCAAAACACTTACATTCCTCAATTGCAACTTGAATTTGTATCACTTCTTCCTCCACATAGGGGAAGCACTTAATAGATTTAAACCCTAGCAAGCAGAGACCACTTGGAAAAGAGCACAATGTGATTGATAAATGTAGGTCTCATTTCAAAAAGTTTGTTGGGTATGAAAAGGAAGGGGGGAAAAATCACATTAGTGTTAGTTAAGAATAGGAATGTCCCAAAGGCTGAGGCAGGAGGATCGCAGGTTCAAGGCCAGCTTCAGCAATTTTGCAAGACCCTGTCTTAAAAAATAAAAAGAGCTGGGGAGGTTGCTCAGTGGTTAAGTGCTCCTGGGTTCAATCCCCAGTAAATCGCCAGCATGAAAAATAAAATAAAATAAATTCCACACCAGCAGCTGCAAGAAACCACTGCATGATAAGTAGTGGTATGCAACAAGTATGAGAGCATACTGAATGGAAAGAGTCACCTCATTGGAGGAGGTCACAGACCTTTACTTTCATTATCACATGTCCTACTCAGGAAGTGAAATTTATTATGGTGTTTGAAAATTAGGAAATCAAGTCATAAATAGTTCAATTTATGGTAGAGAATTATATCTTAATTTTTTTAAAGTCAAGCACCTTGCCCAAGGTCATAATATATCCCTACAAGATCATTTGACCAAGACCAGATATTGAAATTGCTGGGCCCAATACAAAATGAACATGTGGTCCCCTTATTCAAATATTATGAGAAATTTCAAGACACTGATAGCAGGGCATTAAACCAAGCATTGGGCCCCAAGGTATTGTATAGGTCCCAGCCCATGAAGCTAACATGGTGAAGCTTACATGGTGCAGGTGAAGCCAGACATTGACCGAAGGCCTCCTAGTTCCCAGTGAGGTACATGAATGTCTCAAGGAGCCTAGCAGGTCTCAAACTGGAGAACAGAATTTCCATGGGTTCCTCTGATATATACTGTATGCCAGTTAAGTAATTTTGGTTGTTTTATTTTCCTATCATCCCTCAAGTTTGAGAAATACTGGGGCACTTGTCTTATCAAAGTCAGTCCTGGTCAGGTGTTGCCACAGTCTGGCTGGGCCCGATTCAGGAGCCACTTGTCAAAAGAAACAAACTTTATTTTTAGAACACACACACCAAACCACACAGCTCTTCAGGAAAAACCCTCAGAGCCCAACTGCCACCACCAGCTTCCCACAAGCCTCTCAACCTCCCCCACTCCTCCTGCTCTTGAGGCCGATTGGCTGGGTCCAGTGGGCAGAGCCAAAAAAAAGTCCCCCAATGAGCAGCTCCATGGTCTAAAAGGGCTGGGAAACAATCCAATGAGCATCACCGCAGAGGAGCCAATCAGTTGGCAGCTAGAAGTTTGCTGGGGCCGTTGTGAGCCAATCATCAGCTGGCAGCAGTGCTGGCAGCTGGAAGTTTGCTGGAGCCCCTTTGGTTGAGCCAGCTGGAAGTTTGCTGGGGCCCCTTTGGCTGTGGCTCTCAACAAGGTGTGGTGGTGCATGCCTGTATCCTAGGGATTCAGGAGTCTGAGGCAGGAGGATCATAAGTTCAAGGCCAGTCTCAGCAACTAAATGAAGCCATAAGCAACTTAGTGAGACACTGTCTCAAAAAAAAAAAAAAAAGTGAAAAGGGTTGGGGATGAGACTCAGTAATTAAGCATGCCTGGGTTCAAGTCCCAGTACCAAAAAAAAAAAAAAAAAAAATAGCCCTGGATTGGGGATGCAGCTTAGTCGTAGAGCACTTGCTTGCTTGATTTTATCCCCAGCACCCCACCCAAAGAAAAAGCAAAAAAGTTGTTGAAAGGGGTCCAGGCAAGTGAAGAGCCCCAAGAGTTCAGTTTCATTAGCTTTGAGATGAATATTCTCCTCCCTACGCCCCAGTACCAGGCCTCATCTCCTCTCCACTTCCCAAGAACTTTGCTCTTTGGTATCCCTTCCCTTTCCTATGTCATTAATTCACTCCATCTCTTACCATTCCCTTACTCCTGTCCCTGTTGACTCCTCGTCTCTCTCTAGGTTTCTTCCTGTCTCTCCGCTGAGAGATGGCTTTTGTCATATTTATAATTAATATATGGCTTGAGTATTTTTTTAAAGAGAGAGTGAGAGAGAGAGAATTTTAATATTTATTTTTTAGTATTTGGTGGACACAACATCTTTGTTTGTATGTGGTGCTGAGGATCGAACTTAGGCCGCACGCATGCCAGGCAAGCGCGCTACCGCTTGAGCCACATCCCCAGCCCATGGCTTGAGTATTAATTGAACATATGAATAGTGTTCTGGAAATTTCTACTTGACCTCTCAGCAGCATTTGTCATAATTGGGAATTCTCACCATTTTTGGTGGGGGGAAGTTTACTGGGGATTGAACCCAGGGCCTTGTGCATGCTAAGCCAAATTCTCTACCACTGAGCTACATCTCCAGCCCTTTTTACTTTGAGACAGGGTCTCACTAAATTGCCCAGGCTGGCCTGGAACTTGTGATCCTCCTGCCTTAGCCTCTTGAGTAGCTGAGATTACAGGCCTGTGCCACCACACCAGGCAGAACCTTCAAGTTCCTTTCTTGGCTTCACTGATACCGCAATCTCCTTGTATTCCTCTTCTAACTTAGGTCTCTGAGCGTTTTTCCTGCTCATTTTTGGCAGGCTCCTGGTCTTCTACTCAAACTCTAATACTATGATATGTGAAGTAACTAAACCATGCAGGGCTCAGTCCCAGGACCATCTTCTCTATTTACACCGTCTTCCTACACTGATGGGTGACATTTCCATAAATAATTTAAGCAGGTGAGAACATGTGGCTATCTGAGGTGTTCCAGGCATTGAGGGAACAGCAAGCAGACCACTGGGGCTAGAGTGGAGCGAATGATGAGGAGATATGGAGGGTTGGTGGACAGATCATGCAGAACTGGAAATGGGCCACTGTAATGACGTCAGTTCTTACTCCAAGGTGAAAAGCTAATGGGATGACCAGGCTCTGACTTACACTGTACTATACTATGATCAGTCTCACATGTAAATGAGCAAATGAGTGGAAGAAAATGGGACAGAAAAGGAAATACAGACCTTAGTTAATCTGGGAACCAAGAATAAACTAAATGACCTCTTGAAGAGAAGTGTAACTCCCAATGCACTTCCTCACTTACGTTGAAGATGTCAAGACTGCTCAAGGTGCCAGCTTGCTATAGATCTCCCCTTAGGTTTGCATGCTGCAGGAGGGGCAGCAAAGACACTTGAGCTGGGAGAGAAAAGCAGCTGGTTGCTGGTGAGACTGGAAGAGGATCCCAAGCAGCAGCTCCTTTGTCACTGGAAACCTGACCCTTTTCAGTTGAGCCAGACAATGACAGTTTTGGCCACAGACTGTTAGGGAAAACTGCCAAGTTCACAGTCAGCCTCCCTCAGCCTAGACAGCCTCTGAGAGAGAAGTGCAGCTTTTCAATATAAAGAAATGAGACTGAGCAGAGGGGAGAACTAATATTTTTCATTAATATAACACACAGACTGTGTCAAAATGTGTTGCTGAATCGATTTTATTCTAACCATGGGAAAGCACGACTTAGCCACAAACAAAAGAGAAGTCATGATTGTGGAGTGGAGATTTTAAGAAGCTCCAAAATGGCTTCACTAGATAAACTTACCTTTGCTACAATTGATTACCTCTGCTGTATCCCTTTATTTTTTATTTTATCTATATCTACTTACCTATCTATCCATCTATATATTTGTGCATACTGGTTTAAACCCAGGAACTCACACATGCTACACACATGTTCCACCACTGAAGTTAACCTTCAACCCTATTTTTTTTTTTTTTTTTGTGGCACTGGGGATTGCATGCGAGACAAGTACTCTATCAACTGAGCTATATTCCCTGAGCTGGGTGCTGTGGCATATGCCTGTAATCTCAGCAGCTCAGGAGGCTGAAGCAGGAGGATTGCAAGTTCAAAACCAGCCTCAGCAATGGTGAGGTGCTAAGCAACTCAGTGAGACCCTGTCTCTAAATAAAATAGGGCTGGGATGTGGCTCAGTGGTTGAGTACCTCTGAGTTCAATCTGGTACCCCCCCCCAAAAAAAAAAGAGTAAAAATGAATATGTTCCTAGTCATAAAAATAATTCATGTAGAGTTGGAGTGTAGCTCAGTATAGTGCTTGCCTAGCATGCATGAGGCCCTGGGTTCAAGTCCCAGCATCTCACACACACACACACACACACACACACACACACACACACATACATGTACATGGTTAAAAATTCAAGCATTACAGAGGGGTATACAATGCTGTCTCTCAATAATATAAGCAATGTAAAGATTTCCTAAATTCATCTACTGAAAGGTAAATATACAAAAGTAGTGATGAAAATTCTGAAAAAATAAAACGGGCAAGATATGATCTCAAAGATTAAAATATAAAGAAATTATAATTAGAATTTGGTAATGGCACAGGAATAGACATATTAGAGGTATAAAATAGTGTCCATAGGTAGACCCAAAATATATGAGAATTTAGTATAAAACAAAGACAGAATTTCAATAATTGGAGGGAAATAAATGGAGTAAGAACATTTAGCTTGCTATCTTTAAAAACCAAAAAAATTTGGATTCCTATCTCATTTCTTAAGCCAAAACAAATCCCAACTGGGTCACTTATTTATTTATATATTTGAAGAAATGGGGTTTTCCCGTTGTTCCTGTCATTCAGGCAACAGCCCAGGCTGTCCCTGAACTCCTGGGCTTAAGGGGATTCTTCTGCCTCAGCCTCACAAGTTACTGGGACTGTAGACATGTGCCATCTTACTTTGCATGGATCATAGATTTAAATTTAAAAAAACAAACAAACAACCTAAAAGTACTAGAAGAAAACATGGGAGAATTAAAAATAAAGGGGCTGAAGTTGTAGCTCAGTGGTAGAAATCTTGCCTAGTATGCGTGAGGCACTGGATTCAATTCTCAGCACCACATATAAATAAATTAACGAATAAATAAATAAAATAAAGGCCCATCAAACATTATAAATAAATAAATAAATAAATAAACAAACAAGCTAAGTGTAGTGGCACACATTTGTAATCCCAGAGACTCAGGAGGTTAAGGCAGAAGGATTGAAAGTTTGAGACCAGCCCCAGCAACTTATTAAGACCCTAAGCAACTTGGCAAGACCCTGTCTTAACAATAAAAAATAAAAAGGACTAGGGAAGTGACTCAGTGGTAAAGCATCCCTGGGTTCAATCCCCAGTTATACCACCCCAACACACACTTGCAAAAAAAAGCTCAAAGCTAACATAAAAATTTAGGGAGAACTTCTCTAAAAATAAAAAATAAAAAAGGCTGGGGATATAGTCAGTGATTAAGTGCATTTGGGTTCGACCCTCAGTACCACAAAAATCAATCAGAAAAAAAAAGCCTTTCTAATGTTATAAGCTGATGTGTTTCCTCAAAATTCATATGTTAAAATACTAACTGCCCACCTCAGAATGTGAGTATATTTGGAATTAGAGTATTTAGGGTATTTAAAAAGGTGAAGTTAAAAAGAGATCATGAAGATGGACCTTAATTTTATATGACTGATGTCCTTATAAGGAGATCAGGACACAGACAACACCATGTGAAGACACAAGAAGACCACAAGTCATGGAGAGGAGTCACAGAAGAAACCACCTGCTGATGCCTTGTTCTTGCACTTCCAACCTCCAGAACAGTAAAGAAGTAAACCTGTTTTGTTTAAGCCCCTCATCTGGGGAGCTTCAGTATGGCAGCCCTAGCAAACCAACATAGACAACTAAGATCTTTTTAATATGCAAAATTCAGTATTTGAGAGAAATGATAAGTTTTGCTATATAAAAAGTTTTAAATTTCTACATAGAAGTAAAAACAAACAAAACACAACAATAATAAAAGAATCTCCAAGTTGGGCTCTGTGGCATATACCTGTAATTCCAGCTACTAGAGAGGCTGAGGCAGGAGGATTGCTTGAGCCCAGGAGTTTGAGATCAGTCTGGGCAACAAAGCCAGACTCTGTCCTCTCCCCTTCTCCAAAACACACACCTCCAAATCCAAAGACAAATAATAAGCTGGGGAAGGTGGGGAATGACATTCAAAGGGCTATTTTTATTTTTAAGAAATAATTAAAATTGCCAGATTTTCTCTCTATTCTGCTGCCTCTCCTTCCACCCTCTCTTTTTCTCTCAGTAGAAGCTAGAATTCCAGATTTTTATATCATATCTTCCATTGGTTTCATGTTAAAAATTAAATTGTCAACACTACACAGACCAACATTATGAGAGGCTCTTAGTTCAGGGTGACTGGTCTAGATTACCACCACAGGGGGCCTTCCCTTTAATAGGTCAGCAGGTAAGAAAGCAAAATGAGAATTTCTTAGTTATCAGAATCATGTACTCAGGCACACATGAACCTGTGCATGCATATGCGCGTGTGCATGCACACATATACAGGCATACCCAGTTGATATCAACTCTCAGTTTCAGTACAAATTGAGGCCTGGGGGTGTTACTCATTGGTATAAGTCTTACCTAGTGAGCTTGAGGCCCTGGGTTCAATTCCTGACACTACAAATCAAAGACCAAAACCTACAAAACAACCATAAAATTTCAGTGCAGTTTAGAGATACATTCACAGAATAAAAACATTTTCACACATGCAACATAATTTTTACTGACCTCTCCACTGCCCAAATGGGAATCAAGCTTCACTTTTCTGTGGGAGTTGTGTCAATCACTTCCTTTTTTGTCTCCTTACAAGGCAATGAGCCTCACCTGAGCAAAAAAACAGTCTTTACAGAGCTCTCTGTTGATTGATGGCTGCACTGAGGACCTGGAATAGCTTTAAAATAACTCCCTTCTCTGTACTTTGAGCCAAATCACATTCCCAGGCAGACATAGCCAGAAGGGGAAAAGGAAATAGGAAAATGTATGATCTACTCGTCTAAGAACCTCCTATGAGTAAGTGTGAGGTGAAGATAGGGGTAATATGCTTGTCTTGGGTGAGGGGAGTAATAAAAGTTCATAATTTGAATTGCTAACTATGGTTAATGTTGAGTAGTAGGGTTTGGGATGGTTTCATTTTTATTCTGTATCATTTCCAGAATTTTCTAGAGTGAATTTATATTGCTTTTACAAACAGGAAAGAGAACAACTGTTGGGGCTGGGGATGTGGCTCAAGTGGTAGCGCTCTCGCCTGGCATGCGTGCGACCCGGGTTCTATCCTCAGCACCACATACAAACAAAGATGTTATATCCACCAAAAACTAAAAAATAAATATTAAAAATTCTCTATCTATCTCTCTCTCTTTAAAAAAACTGCTATGTTAAGGTTACCATCCTAACTAGATTATACAAACTCCCCTGAGAGAGGGGTCAGTTTTGTATTCCTGTGTGGAGAAGGGATTCCCATACCTATAGTTTAGAATTCATGGTAGGCACTTGGTAAAACCCTTACTAACAGACAGTAATTTGGATCTTTTCCAGAGATAGTCCTGATTAAGGTCACTAGTCAAGAGATCTTTGTTTTGCCTGGGCCAGGATAACCCTCAGGGAACTAACTGGGAAGCAGATCTATGGGCTGGACATGTATTGCCCTATGTTGACTCAGAACTCCTGGGCTCAAGTGATCCTCCCACCTGAGTCTCCCAAGCACTTGAGAGACTGACTACAGGTGTGGGCTTCTGTGCCCTGCTATTTTTAGAATTATTTTAAGCTTTGATTGGTGTTTACTGGTTTACAACAGGGTTGCCAATCACAGATTTAATATTGAATAGTGTGAATATCACCCATCAGATTGAATTTATTTCATCCACGAAGCCTCTTCTGACCTCCTTACCTAGACATAAGATTTCCTTCTTTTTAGTTTGATTGTACATAATTTTTACCTCTGCATCAATCATTACTTTCTAAATTGATACTATACTTATTTATGTAGGTATCTTATCTCCTCTCCTAGACTGTTTCCTGAGATCCAGATCTATTCTTCAGTTACTTTGTCTTATAATAAGATAACAGCTACCATTGATCAAGCAGTTACTCAAGTACCAAGCTCTTTACACAGACAATTCTATTTAAAACAAATCCTTCCCATGAAACAAGCATTTTTATCTTCATTTTACTGAAAATTATGGTTTTCATTTTCAGTTTTTTATTGAAAAACCTGAGGACAAGTATAAAGTCACTTGGCCACTAAGTAATAAAGTCTTTTTTTCTTTTTCTTTGTGGTACTGGGGATTAAACCAAGAGACCCTCTACCACTAGCCTTTTTAATCTTATTTTGAGACAGGGTCTTTCTAAGTTGTGGAGGCTGGTCTCAAACTTTTGATGCTCCTGTCTCAGCCTCTTGAGTCACTGGGATTTTAGGTGCGTGCAATTGTGCAACTACTGGTCCCTCAGATCCTTCCATAATGCTTCCTGCATACTCTAAGCAATAAAGGTGCTGTAAACATCTCTTTAATGGATTCATGAATCAGCTGGTGATACAATAATGTTGTAGACCATCACTTCAGATATCTCTTTTAACCTCATAGCATTTGAACAGTTAAGGCTGTAAAAGATTCAGGAGTAAAATCAGTTTGACCATTATCAAATCAAGTTCTACCAAGACTAACATTAGCAACATTATAATTAACCTAAGACACCACTTCACAATCCCATAAAGACCTGGCTGAGTCTCACTTCCTATGGAGGAGAGGTTCCACATCGCAAGGAATTAGATTAGATAACTCTTTGAACCTTGGTGTTGTGTGTGTTAGGGGCAGAGGGCAGATGTACATACTTTGTGTAGTTATTATGTGATTTAATGAGATATTATGAAGGACCTAGGTCAGTGCTTGGTACCCAATAGGAACTTGCCATTCTCTGGTGAGAAGGAATTTACCCTCATTCCCACTTTGCAGCTAAGTTGAAAGAAGACAAAGCCAAGAGGAAAAATGAATGTATGACAGGTGGCACTATAAGAGAGGTTAGTCAAATTCCCTGTGGTGAAGTGGTTGTGAATCAGAGGAGTTGAGTCCACTCCCAGAATTCCACAAAGCAGCTTCCAGACTTGCAAGAAAATTGTCAGGAGAGGGATAAATGAGAAACCTCATAGAAGGAGGAAGTAGTTATTCCTCACAGAGTGAAATTGGGTCTTAGAATCCCTTCTCTGTAATGAAGATTTTATTGGACAGGATTGGGTTAGTTTAAGGGTATTTAAAGATCTACAAATCTCCCTGGGTCCTCTGTACTTCACTGAGGAATGGGAAGATTAATTGCAGGCACCTGCCAGTCTGATCATCCCACTCAACATAACCAACCCGGAAAAATTCCTCTCTCATTCCAGAAACTGCTCGTCCGTCTTCTGCACATCTGTCTGGAAAAAGGCAGACCAGTTCTCGTTTTTCCCAAGCAGTAGGAAAAAGTCAATCTTAACAATGTTTTAAGTTTGTTCTAAGAATCTGGACAGTTACTTAAGAGATGTTTCAACAACCTGTGTCTTAGGTAAGACTCTTCAGAAAGAGAACTCTAGACAAGAGATGTGCATGCAAAATTGGTTTTTTAAAATTAATTAATTAATGCATTTATTTTTATGGGGAGCTTAGAGTGGCTATACCTGTAGGGAATAAGGGACTCAGAAGGAAGAAATTAAACTATAGTTAGGGTTCCTGCCCATTGTGTGGAGCTCTGAAAGGCAGTGCACATTTGCCTGCAGTGAGGCAAAGTGCAGACCTTTTATATTCCCTAGTGACCAGTCATTTGATGCTGGCTGCCCCCAGGGAAGGGGTATAACCTTGTGCAGGGTAGCTCCCTTGCTGAAGCCATTCCCAGAGAGGTGTTGCAGCTGTGAGAATCCCAGTATTTCCAATAACCTGCTGGGTAGCAGTGAGTCATGTTTAAAGTTTGAAATGTAAGAGAAATTTTGCTGCTCTCCAGAGGGTAGTAAGAGGGGAGTAATGAGAGGAAGATGGAAGAACCTCATCTAGGAGCTGAAATTAGGAAAGGGGAGGAGAAAGGGATGTATTGGTAACTTTCTGCATTAGACATGGGCAGAGCAAGGGCTGAATGACCCTAGAGCAGAGGGCAGTTATGGTGGTAATAATTTTTTATTTTTATTTATTTATTTATTTGTATTTATCAATTTTTAGTTGTAGTTGGACACAGTACCTTTATTTTATTTATTTATTTTTATGTGACGCTGAGGATCGAACCCAGGGCCTCACATGAGCTAGGTGAGCACTCTACCTCTGAGCCACAATCCCAGCCCTGGTGGAATAGTTAATAGAGAAATCTGTGTGTCTCTTTTGGAGTACAGAAAGTAGGTAGGGGGAATAAGAGTGATCCAGTAGCCTGGAGTCATCCACTGCACAGTGTAGAAACTTAGTAAATTTTTTTCCCCCTGGTGCTGGCGATAGAACCCAGGGCCTTATGCATGTTAGGCAGATGCTCTACCACTGAGCTACATCCCAAACCCCAACTCTAAAAATGTCTTTTTAAATTGAATTGCATGGCATTGGCTCAGGGGTCCTGACTGGGAGATTCATTGACTCTCTTTGAAGAAAGTAGGCAAATTTTCTTTTTTTGGTACTGGGGATTGAACCCAAGGATGTTTAATCACTGAGCCACATCTCCAGGTTTTTTTATTTTTTATTTTGAGACAGGGTCTTCCTAGGTTGCTTATAGGATCACTAAATTGCTGAGCCTGGCTTTGAATCTACAATCTTCCTACCTCAGCCTCTGGAGCCACTAGGATTACAGGCATGCACCACCACACCTGGCCTCATAGGCAAAATTTTCTTGAATACAAGCACAAATATGCCCACCTTGATTTAATCCTACAGGAGTCTAAAAGTTTTACTTTGTCAAGCCCTTGGATGAAAAGAAGATAAAAGTTTATTAGGGGGCTGAGGTTGTAGCTCAGTGGTAGAACGCTTGCCCAGCTTGTGTGAGGCACTGGGTTCGATCCCTAGCACCATGAAAAAATAAACAAATAAAATAAAGGTATTGTGTCCATCAACAACTATTTTTAAAAAAAAGTTTATTAGACCTTGGCAAAAAAAAAAAAAAAACACAAAAACCTCAAACAACAATGTCAACCTCACACCATGGTTTCTTCTGTGGTGGATCCCTATACACCTATAGCACTTTCATTGTATATATCACAGAATCTGTTTTATATTAAATAACTTTTTAATTTTGTTTATTTTTAAGTTGGGGTTTGGGGCTGGGTGTATAGTTCAGTTGTAAAGCATGTGTTTAGCAGGTACAAGTCCCTAGGTTTGATCCCCAGGACCAAAAATAAAAATAATAAAATAACATAAGTGTCTTGACTTTCCCACCAGGTTGTGAATTCCTAGAGAAGAGGATCTAAATATTTATACCTCCTTCTTGCCTCACAATGAAGGATGATATTCAAAATAGTTAATATATGAGGTTAAGGTGGGAGGATTACAAGTTGGAAGCCAGCCTCAGCAAATTAGCAAGGTATGAAGCATCTTAGTGAAATCTGTCTCAAAATAAAAAATAAAAAAGGTTGGGGGGATGTAGATAAACAGTAAGGAAGCCCTGGATTGAACCCCTAGTACAAACAACAACAACAACAAAAAAGGTTTAACATCCAGTTAAAGGCCCAACTAATTCAAGTGGACCTAGGTCTTAAGTAAGTCTTATGTCCACACTAGTGTGTATAGCTGAATGTTTGTTCTCATGGAGAAGGTATCCAATAAACAATGGTTGACTTGAATTTCATTGTCTTAGTAGTCCTGGCTTTGACATATAATAAACTTATCTTAGAAGTAAGGTGGCTTTTCTTGCCAAAATATGATCATAATCTTTTTTTCCTCCTTGATCTAGATTCAATAGGAGTTTGTGAATAACTCTGAAGAGCTTTGCAAGAAACAGGACACTCCATACCTATGTTATCCAATATGGTAACCACAAACCACATGCCAGATAAAATATCAGATTCCCAGTTAAATTTGAATTTCAGATAAAAAAGAATAGTATGATTGTGTTGTAGTATAATTGTAGCATAATTGTGTTGCTTGGGGTTTTCTTAAACTACAAAATTATCTGTTGAGTATCTGTAATTTATTTATTATTATTATTATTAATTAATTTTTTTTGCAGTACTGGGGATTGAACTTAGGGTTGCTCTACCCTTGTGCTACAACCTACTCTTTTTTATTATTTTTTAAAAAATTTTTTAGTTGTAGGTGGACATAATACCTTTATTTTATTTACTTATTTTTATGTGGTGCTGAGGATCGAACCCAGTGCCTCACACATGCTAGGCAAGCGCTCTACCACTGAGCTACATCTGCAGCCCCTATTTATTTATTTTTGAGACAAAATCTTGCTGAGTTGCTGAGACTGACCTCAAACTTGAGATCCTCAGGAAAAACCAGGAGTAGGAGGGTAGATTATGAACTGAAACTGAATTCCATGCATGTATGAGTTTGTTAGGATGAACCAAACTAATGCACATAACTATATAGTTCTAATTTAAAAAAATAAAAACAAAACAGACTTGAGATCCTTCTGTCTCAGCCTCCCATGTTGCTGGGATTACAAGCGTGTGCCACCAAGCTGGCTTATAATTGATATTTAATTGTGCACCCTGTACTTATTTGTTAAAACTGGTAATTCTATGCACATGACCATTCCGATTTAAATTAATTAAAATAACATCTCCTAGTTACTTTTTTTTTTTTAATCCTTGGTCTTGCACTATGTTGCCCAGGCTGCTTCAAACTCTTGGGCTCAAGGGATTCTGCTTCAGCCTCCAGAGTAGATGAAGCTACAGGTGTGCCACTGAGCCTAGCTGAGTCCCCATCTTTTTTTTTCCAGTGGTGGGGATCCAATCCAAGATCCACAGATGCTAGGCAAGTACTCTCAGAGTTACCCCCTTAGCTCTTTAGTTATCATCTTGAATAGCACAGATACAGAACATTTCCATCATCAAAGAAAATTCCACTGGACATCTTTTTGGCTAAGCAAAAGTATTGTGTATTTCACAGTTTTTAAAAAATTATATTTGGAACTGTGAAATTTGCAGCAAACCCCAGAATGCACCCTCTGACATAGCTAATAAGCCAGTCTTCCTGTTCTGGTGGTTACTCTTACTGGAAATGCAAGGTTTTTGATTAAAAGGTAAAAGACAAACAGCTCTTGCAGATGTACATTGGTGGAGGAAATAGTTCTGCTTTCTTCAGAGATTACCAGGAAATAAGCTAGCTATCAATGACATTTTAAAAGGTCTTCAATGAGAAGTGTGTTAGTTATTAGTATTATCATCCAAAGATTTTTCTTAATAATCAGAAAGCATCATCAACTAGACTATCTGTTTGTAACTCATTGTTGTTAATGAACTTGGTAAACAGTACTGCCTCCCTTAATTAGCCTTTTGGGAGCAATCATGTTTTGAATTGCCTACCTGCAGCCCTGGGAGTCTTGCAAGAGACAGGAATAGTTTAATCTCTAGCCGACGAGATATGTGTCAAAAGCTGATTTCTATACATGACTTGGAGAATCTTAAGTAGAAACTAGCAGACATGCCAAATGTGACCAGCTGAAGTGTGTGAAGACTATATTAGCATCAAAGGCATAAATCACAAAGGAAATGATTGATAAACTTGGCACAAATGTATTAAAATGTTATATATCAGAAAGGTCTGAAAAGCAAAATAAAGGCAGATGACTTAAATTTTTAAAAAATTCTACATGAGGCATAGTTGGCACTGTATAAATAAATATGGCAAAATGTTTGACTTTAGGACTAATCAAGAACTGCAGATTAAAATAACAGTGACATACCACTTTTATCTGTTGGCTTGGCAACAGTAAAAAATATATATATAAAACAGTGCTGGAATTACTGAGGGGAAATGTGTAATATTACACACTTTTGATGGGAGAAAAAAGTGGGAAAGCTTTTTGGTGGGCAGGTTGATAACATGTAAAAAAATAACTTTCCCTACCCACCCCCATTTTTATAGGACTGGGGATCAAGCCCAGGTCCTCACACATGCTACACAAGGGCTCTACCACTGAGCTATTACTCCCAGCCCCATGGCTAAAATCTTTGACAGAGCAATTTCATTTCTAGGAAATTATTCCAAGAAAATGTTACAAATTCTCAAACTTCTGTGTATAATGGCAATGTAGATGATGTGTGTTTTTTGTTTGTTGGATCCTCTTTCTAGATGTACACTCCTAACCTTGATGGCTGGTCCAAAACAGATGTGGGAGGAGTATACATCAGGCCACTCTTTCTTTCACAGGGTTAAGTTGAAAATGGAAAAGGGAGTTGCTCTTGGCTTTCTGGCTGTAAGGTAGGGATTCTAGAACTAAGAAATAAATGACATGGAAAGACAGAAAGTGTTCTGGTGTAATTTGAGCTGATTGATGTGGTTAACGTGATGGCCAGTGTACTTTCTTCCTTTCTATGGTTATTATGAAAACCAATTAAGTCTATCTTTTTGCTAAACACAGTATGATTGTAGACTTCTACTTGTGGCGAAGACAGAATAACAATAACCAAATTTATCCAGCCACTTGAAATGACTAAAAACATGGAAAAATATTTTTCAATGTTTCTTTGTTACTGTTGATGTTGTATTGTTATTATTAGTGCTTGGGATTGAATGCAGGGATTTGTGTATGCTATGCATGCTCCTATCATTAAGTTACATCCCCAGCTCCCATATATATATATATATATATATAGAGAGAGAGAGAGAGAGGCACACAGTCTAACTATAATTTTATATATAGAAAATAATGACTTTTAAAAATGACATTGGACATCAGACAATAACCCCCAAAGATGGGAAGCAAATGAGGTAAGCATTATGATTGTCCAGTTTACTGCCTGGAGAGTTTCTAGGTGGTAGCAAAAGGCAGAACTTAAGTAGAGTCTGGCAGATTCCCTGAGATGAGGAGATGGAGCTGAGAGTCCAGAGAAACCCAAATAGCTAAGGTTTACAGGGTAGAATAACAGGAGAGATCTGCACAGAGAGAAAAAAAGACTAGCAGCAACCAAATTGAAAGATCTTCAGAGGGTCCTCAATGGATATTAAGCAGAGTATTCAAGAACTCATGAATGTATGATACTACTCCAAGTCAGAGAAAGAACCACCTGAAAAATCATGGAAACAATAGCTACAACTCATGAGGGGCCAGAAGTCGTGGCTGTTTCCACCTGCCAGATCAGTACTCCCATCATTCACAGAGCATTAGGTAAAATATTCAGAAGGGTCTTGCCTTGGTTGTGGGACAAAATTAGCACTAGACTAAATGTTGCTCTGTTTCTGTCAAGCAAATCTTAATCCCACCCCCACAAGGTCAAATTGAGTTTTTTTTTTTTTTAAGAAAGAACTAATATAATTTGTTGTTGTTATTATGTTATTATTATTGGTACTAGGAATTGAATCCAGGGGTTCTCTACCACTGAACCACACCCCTAGCCTTTTTATTCTTATTTTTAATTTTGAGACACAGTCTAAGTTGCTGATGCTGGCCTGTAATTAGGAATTCTCTTGCCTCCGCCTCCCAATCTATCAGGTTGCTAGGGTTATAGGTATGCACTACCACACCTGGCTCTATAATTTATTTTTTAAAAACCACCAAGACCCCTTAGTAAAAATGAAAAGACACAATTAGGCAATTATAAATAGGATATGCATATAAGAAATGGTATACAATTTCACAAGTAAATAAAAGTACAAATTAAAGAATCAGGACACAACTTTTCACTTATCAAATTAGCAAAGTTGTAAAAGCTGAAGTTTCCTGCAGATGTGAATGGGTTGGGAAGGGGAATGCTTGGTCAGATTGGTGGGACAATTGACTGGTCTGAGAAAAGCAAGATCTTAGAGGATCAAACTATTTACAAATAACTATGTCCCAGAACAAACTCAAGAATGCCAGTGGATGTGGGGCTGGGCCTATAGCTCAGTGGCAGAGTGCTTGCTTAGCATGTGTGAGGCACTGGGTTTGATCCTTAGCAGCACATACAAATAAACAAATAAAATAAAGGCATTCTGTCCATCTACAACTTAAAAAAAAAAAAAAAAAGGCCAGTGAGCCAGCACGCTAGTGCTCACCTATAATCCCAGCAACTCTGGAGGCTGAGGCAAAAGGATCACAAGTTCAAGGCCAGTCTGGACAACTTAGTGAGACCCTGTCTCAAAATAAAAAATATAAAGGACTGGGGATGTGGCTCAGTGATAGAGCACCCCTGAGTTCAATCCCCAATACTCTTCCCAACCTCACCCTCCAAAAAATGTAAAAGAGAAAAAAATACTAAATGGTCTACGAAAATATCTAGTCCCTTTCAAAATAAATTCACAATGAATGTTATTAAATAAAAAATTACTGAGCACATAAACAGGAAACTATGACCTATAATGAGGCAAGTAATTAGTCAAACTCAGAACTGATGGGGTTATTAGATTTAGTAGGCAAGGAAATTAAAATAGTTATTATAATTCTATTCTACAGGTTCAAAATGCTAGAGGAAAGATTAAATAGAGACATGAAAGAAGTTTATCCATATTTTAGTATTTACTCATACTGCATTCTTTTAGTGCCCAAATAATATTCAATTGTATGGGTTTACCACGTTGCATATCCATTCATTAGTTGATGGATTTTGGGGTTGTTTCCATTTGGGGGCTATTAAGAATAATGGTGCTATGAGCTTTCATGTACTGGTTTTTGCATGGATATGTATGTGTTGTTATTTCCCTTGGGTATATATCTTGGAGTGGAATTGCTGGATCCAGCTAGGCTTGCTGGAACTGGATGGTAAACCTGTGTTTAACATTTTGAGGAAGTACCAAACTGTTCTCCAAACCAGCTATACCACTTTACATTCCACCAATAGTGAATGAGGGCTCTAATTTCCCCCCATCCTCACCAATATTTGTTATTACCTTTCCTTTTGATTATAGTCATCTCAGTGGAAGAATAGTACCTCATTGTGGTTTTAACTTTGATTTCACAGATGGCTAATGCTATTTAGCAATCTTTTCATGCACTTTGTATATTTTTTGTTGGGAAATGTCTATTTATATCCTTAGCCTATTTTAAAATAGGAGAATCTGTCTCCCCTACTCATCATTGGTATTGAGGATTAAACCCAGTGGTACTCGACCACTGAAATACATCCCCAGCCCTTTGTAATTTTTATTTTGAGGCAGTGTTTTATGGTTTTAGCTCTTACATTTAGGTCTATAATCCATTTTGAGTTTGTGTTCGTTTCATTGGTTTGCCAATGGCTATTTAATTGCACCAACACCATTTGTCAAAAAGATAAATCTTTCCCCATTCAATTTACTCTTCACCTTTCCTGAAAATCAACTGGATCACAAATATGAGGAATTGTTTCTGGACTCTCAATTCTATTCCTTTCATGTATAGATTGATCCTTATGCCAGTACCACACTCCCTTGATTACTGTAGCTTTGTAGTATGTTTTGAAATCAGGAAGTATGAGTGCTTCAACTTAGTTGTTGTCAAGATTGTGTTGACTATTCCCTTGAAATTCCACACTAATTTTAGTGTCAGCTTGTCAACTTTAGCAAAGATACCAGCTGGGATTTTGATAGGATCATTCTAAATCTGGACAATATCTTCATTTTATTTTTTTTATGTGGTGCTGAGAATCAAACCCGGTGCCTCATGCATGCTAAGTGAGCATGCTACCACTTGAGCCACATCCCCAGCCCCTTTTTTTTTTTTTTTAATTTGAGACAAGATCTTGCTAAATCACTGAGGGTCTCACTAAATTTTCAAGGCTGAACTTAAACTTGTAATCCTCTTGCTTCAGTGTTTGGAGTTGCTGGCATTATAAACGTGCCACCATGTCTAGCTTTTTTTTTTTTTTTTAAGTTTTTAAGTATGAGTTTTGTCCTTCTTCTTCTCCTCCTCCTCTTCTACTTCCCCCTCCCCCTTCCCCTCCCCCTCCACTTCCCCCTCCCCCTTCCCCTCCCCCTCCTCTTCCTTCTCTTTCTCCTTCTATCAGGTATTGAACTCAAGGGTGCTTAACTACTGAGCTACATCCCAGACCTTTTTATTTTTTGAGACAGAGCCTTACTAGATTGCTTACAGCCTTGCTAAATTGCTGAGGCTGCCTTCAAACCTATGATACTCCTGCCTCAGCCTCCCAAGTTGCTGGGTTTACAGGTGTGTACCACCATGTCTGGCAGTTTTGTCCTCATGTTAAATGTATTCCTAAGTATTTTATTCCTTTTTATGCTATTGTAAATGGAATTATTTCTGAAGTTCATTTTTGGTTTGCTTATTGTTACTGCACAGAATTTTTTTCCCCCTGGTGCTAGGAATCAAACCCAGGGCCTCACTAATTCTAGGCAAGCATTCTTCATTCTCAGTTACATCCCCAGCCCACATCTGATTTTTGTATATCAATTTCTATTTTGTTAAATTGCTAAGCTTACTACTTTTACTTCTAATAATTTTTCCAGTGACTTTCTTAGGATTTTCTACATACAGTATTATGCCATCTATAAATAGACATAGTTTTACTTCTTCCTTTCCAATTCTTTCTGTGTAATTGCCCTGGCTTGAACCTCTAGTACAACGTTGAGTATAACTGTCACGAACAGACATTCCCCCTTGTTCCAGGTCTTAGGTGAAAGAACTCAGTCTCTTACCATTAAATATAATATTCTATGGGTTTGTTATTTTTTAAATTAATAATTTTGCTAATTCCATCCTGTTACTTCATGAATAACCCATATTTATGAGTCTTCCGATTGCTTGTTGTTTATTCATAATGACTAGAGAAGGTTTTGTCTTCTGAATGTGATGTGCATACACCCACACCCAGCTACAAGTTTGTTTCCATCTCATCCTGGAAGTAACAAAGAAAAAAAAAGATATTCTGATCTAACACTAAACTTCTACAAGTCTATATTAGCTTAATGCAAAATTGATGAAGGCATAACATAGTTTTTATAATCCCTTTAATAGCTTTTTGGATTCTCATAATGCCTTGTATACAGTAAGTTCTTAATATGTATGGTATTGTTGTGGGTTAATTGATAATAGGAAAGGGATAACAGAAAAATAAAATCCAAAAATAATCTAAAATTCTAATTTTAGCCAATTATCCCAGCATCCTTCCCTGCAATTTTCTCCCCTAAGCTTATTTTTCCTTTTATCTCCTTTTATGTAACAAATAAACAGCTCTAAAAGATGGGGAGGCTTAGAGGACATAAAGAAAGGTCTGAATAGTTCATTTGAACCTGAATAATGAATGGGGGCTGGTATACAATATTGTGAATCCTTATCACCACAAAAATTCCCCAGAGCCTGAAGTCTTTTAATCTTCAAACATTTGCCCTTTTAAAAAAGCAATACTGTAGCTTTAAAAGCCTAGCTAGTAGAAGAATGTCAGGATCTTAGGCAAATAATTTTGTTTCCTTAGGCCACAGTTTCCTCTTCTATTCTTAAAAATGGGGTGGGGAGGGGGAAAAGGGCTAGATTATCTTTAAGGGCTCTTCAGGTTTCTTCTAAGACACTATTTAAGTCATTTTTTTTCTATAGTAAGTTACTATTTTTATACACTCCATTGAACATAACCAAAAACAAAAAATCCAACCGATCAATAAAAAAAAAAAAAAAAAAAAAACACGAGGTAAAGAAAAACACTTCTGATTCTTACTTTGGGATGTGATGCTAAGGAATCTGGCCAACAACGATAAAGATGAAGGAATGACAGATGCTAAGAGTTAAAAGGGTCCTTAGTGGTCACAGATTCCAACCTATTGTCCTATTTGGAAATTTCCCTTCAGATCAGCGACCCAGGATCAGTCATCAGCTTCTGCCTGAACATTTCCTGTTACAAGGAGTTCACTGGCTCACACCACAGTGGATTCCAATTTAGGGCAGCTTTAATCATTAGCAAGTTCTTGCTTACATTAAGCTGAAATCTGTCTCCTTGTAACGTCTACTCTTCTGCCCTTTGGAGTCATATAGAATAAGTCTAATCCAGTTCACACACACACAACTCCTTCAGGTATTTGAAGAATGCCATCATGTCCTCAATATGAATTTTCTTATCCATGCTGTTTCCCAGGTTTCTTCAACTGTTTTCATAGAAATGATTTCCAGGTTTTTGTCACCCATCCTGGGAAATACTGACACGTGTTTTGAAAATATCTTCCTAAAAAATAATGCTCAGAACTGAACACCATACTATAGATTAATGATTCTTGAGAGTTTTTTTTTTCTTTTTTTCTTCTTTTTTGTAGTTGTTTTTTTGGTGGAGGAGGGTTCAAACACACCTTTGGGCATCCTTCCTCTAAAAGAATGTAGACCCCAAATTTTTCTCTTACTTAGGTGATTCAGGGAGCTAGACTCCAGTTATTAAATAGTATTTATAAAATATAATGAGTCTATCACCTATCTTAATTTAATATTTGATAATATCTAAGGTTTCTTTTATCCCAGGGTTATTTATTTGATTATTTACTTTATTAATTTTGACAAATGATGATCCACCTTTTTCCCCTTTCCCTCTCTCTCCCTCTCTTTCTTTTTTTTTTTTTTTTTAAAGAGAGAGTGAGAGAGGGAGAGAGAGAGAGAGAGAATTTTAATATTTATTTCTTAGTTTTTCGGCGGACACAACATCTTTGTTGGTATGTGGTGCTGAGGATCGAACCCGGGCCGCACGCATGCCAGGCGAGCGCGCTACCGCTTGAGCCACATCCCCAGCCCTCTCCCTCTCTTTCTTTATGGTTGTTTTTGATTGACAGTGAAATATCTTCAAATCTTATTTGTGCAAATGATTACTTAAATATAGCTTAAGACTATATTTCTCTCCCTAAAATTTTATTTGGGTCATTTAAGCTCATTGTTCAGCCCTAATCAGATCCTTTAAAACTTTGGTTTGATGCTCATGGTTTTAATCACTCATCTCTCCAAACCATGTGATCTGAAAATGTAGTTGGTGTTTCTTTTAGTGTTTGTTGAAGCTGTTGATTAAAATGTTGAGTGGTACAAGACAAGAACAGAGTTTCATGGCATGTGTCTGAGGACCTCCCTCTGATATAGTAACCATACATTTAATATATATAACATATATTAATATTTATATTTATCTTACAGTTCTTTTGTGTGTGTGGTGGGGGATGGAACCCAGGGTCTCATGCATGCTTATCAAGTGCTGTACCACTGAGCTACACCCAGTCCCAGCTCATGTATCTCTATCTTGTCCACAAAAATATCCTAAAGGACACTGTAATAAGCTTTGATAAAAATAAAAGGATACTGTGTCTTATAGCATTTCCTTGATTTAGCAAGTGAGTATTTCATCAGAAAAGGAAATGAAGATTATTACAAGAAATTAGTTCTAGGTTTGAGACATATACTTTTCACTTTATGCAACAGTTGTACTTCTAAGATTTTTGTAAATAACACATTAATAATAAATAACACATATAGAGAGCTTATGAATGGTGAAGGACTATTATAAAGATTTATATCTGCTTACTTATTTAGCCTAATAACCCAGTGAGGTGGGTCCTATTATCATCCCCACATTATGAATAAGGCAAAAGGCTCAGGGAGTTTAAAGAACATAAGGAAGTTAAATAGGTGTTGAGTGACAGAACCAGAGTTTGAACCCACATAGTTTCTCTAGAGGATTCATGTTCATATATACTCTTGTATTTTAAAAATCCCAGGTTCAGTGTAGGGAACATTGAACCTTTGATAATCATCTGCAAGCTTAGTTGCTTCTCTCAGGATTTCTACCCTGGATCCACACTATGTTTCAGTAGAAGAGAATAAATAGAACACTTTTAGTACTTGCTGTTTGCCCAGCAAAGTAGACTTTAAGATAAGCAAGCTTGGGGCCAGGGGTGTAGCTCGGTGGTAGAACATATCCTTAGCATGCACAAAGTCTTGGGTTCGATCCTCAACACCCCCACACCGCCACACACATACACAAAAAAAAAAGATAGGCAAGTTTCTTTTTACCAATAAATATAAGTGGAAACAAATCCCAAGATTCACTAACATGCAGTGGCTTGGGTTTAGATAGAAGTGACATTTGGAGTTAAGACAGCCTACTAGTGAAGTTTAGTTAAACTCTTCTCCTTTCTAAGGTGTCTCAGATTCCCCATCAGTTCTGTTCCCTAGCCTTCTTCCTTCATCAGAGGGATGGCAGAAGAAGGTGTATAAGTGTATGACCACATAAAGAGCTTTGAGTTTGAGAGAAAGAAACAAGGAAAACACAAGGTGTTGTCAGAATCTATTAAAGTTCAATCAACACACATTACGATGAAAACTACAAGGGCTGGGGATGTAGCTCAGTGACAGAGTGCTTGTTAAGCATACAGAGGGCCCTTTGGTTCCATCCCCTGACAACAAAAAGGAATAAAATACATTAGAACTACAAAATAACCAGCATGAGTGTGCCATTGCAACACCCTTAAAAAACATGACATGCAAGCCTAGCTAGAAAACTATTTAATCTTAAGTAAAATATGGGGATGACTGCCAGTCTCATTTATGTTAAGTCCCATAAGTCACCAGTTGTACATTCAGGAACAAGCCTTGATGAGGGATTTTAACTGGATCAAATTCTTCTCAGGATTAGGCAAGTCAAACTTCATTTGACACAACATTGACTGTCCCTATTGCATTTATTTTCACCTGAAAAAAAATATATAAAAAATGGGCTAGAAAGGTCTTTAAAATCCCTAATTATATTATGTAAATGCTGAAAGCTTATAGTGTGTTACAGGCTGACAAGGTATCATAATATCTAAATGGATTTTCTGACCTTTAAAATGGAGTTTGGCTCTCATGTCCATTTGTCATATTTTCCTACTTATTTCCTTCCCCACCTTTTCCCCATTGTCAACTTTTGTTTTTCTCAGTGGCTATGGAACAAAAAATATTACTTTGAAGGCCTTCAATGTGACCAAGAACAACACAGACAAGCAGGTCATCTCCCCTCCTTACTGGGCTTTCCAACTGGGCTCATTACAGAGCCTCTAACAGTAAGAATGAAAGCCTTTAACACAGAGTTCAGACCCACAAGCAATCTCATTAAGAAGTTCATTTGGAGGGCTGGACTGTACCTAGCTCGGTGGCAGAGTTCTTAGCTAGTATGTGCAAGACCCTGTGGGTTTCATCCCTAGACCCACCACAAAAATAAATAAATAAGTAAAATCTTGGTCTTCACCATATACTCCTCAATAAAATGCTCTAGTACTTGTATCCAGTCCAATTATGGATGTTCTATATGCAACTGAAATGCAATGGGATTATCAGATCATATAACTTTGAAGTGGTCTTTTATGATGCAAAATGTTATTGATTATTAGTGTGAAAAGGAAAGCAATTTTTTGAAAAGAAGAATGAATATAAAATGGAGTTAGGGGAGATTGGATGATTGGGTTGGTCAAGATGGATGGAGAAATAAGGAGTATGAAGTTCTGTGTCTTGTGTTTAGTATTTAAATAATAAGAAGGAGCTTTCTTCTCTCTCTCTCACTCCCTCCCTTTCTCCTTTCTTTCCTTCCATTGGGTTTACTATGTTTTGCAGAGACTTTTGGTCTCAAGTGATTCTCCTGCCTCAGCTTCCTCAATAGGTAGGATTGCAGGCACACATCGCTGTACCCAGCAAGAATAAATTTTCTTGGGGCTGAGGCTATGGCTCAGTGGTAGCACTCTTGTCTGGAATGTGTGAAGCACTGGATTTAATCCTCAGCACCACATATAAGTAAATAAAGAAATAAAGGTCCATTGACAATTAAAAAAAAGAATAAACTTTCTTTAAAAAGGTCTACTGATGTAGTGAGTCTGAAGAGAAAAGAAAGAGGTCTCTGTAAATATAGTTAACTCACATTTTTAACCCCAATTCAATTCCACACCAACAGAATTTCCACTTACAGACCTGGGGTAAAGATAGATCTTCAGTGCATCCTGTTTATAATAATGAAATATGAGCAACAATTTTAAAATCCCCAAATGGGATGGTGTTTAAATAAATTTTGGGTCAGCCATATAATGGAAGACAATGCTGTCATTTTAAATGATATTAGTAATAAAGTGTTATAAAAATATTATGCAGTTAGGTAAAAAAAAATTATAAAATGTCAATGGACTGGTTAAAAAAGAGAAGAAAATATGCACATGCATAAAGCATAGAAAAAATACTGGAAGGAATTATATAAAATGTTAATGTTGGGGCTGGCAATATAGCTCAGTGGTCAAGCATGTGTGATTCCCTGCATCCCCAGAAAAAGTTAATGTGGTGATCTCTTTGTGGTAGAATTATGGGTTTTAAAAAATATTATGGGAGTTGAACCCCCTTTCATCCTTTCTTTATTTTTTCAATTCTTTATATATATATATATATATATATATAGTATATAGTATA
Organism: Urocitellus parryii; assembly: GCF_045843805.1. NCBI lineage: Eukaryota > Metazoa > Chordata > Mammalia > Rodentia > Sciuridae > Urocitellus > Urocitellus parryii. The sequence goes on along the minus strand of NC_135535.1, from coordinate 117,620,292 downwards.
TACTTTATACTATATATATATATTATTGATTATTAGTGTGAAAAAAATATATATATATATTTAGTTTATTTATATGCAGTGCCGAGAATCAAACCCAGGGCCTCACACATGCTGGGCAAGCACTCTATTACTGAACCACAACCCCAGCCCCTGTGGGGTGTTTTTATTTTTATATTTTTGGCTTATCTTTATTTTCTGTATTAAAAAAAGAGTATGCATTACTGCTGAAATAAAAAAATAGGGATTTGGTTCAGTGGTAGGGTGCATGTATAACATGCATGAGGTCCTGGGTTTGATCCCTAGCACTGCCAAAAAGTAAATAAATTAAAAGAATACAATAAAGCAAAAAGTGAGAAAACATGGTCTTCCTAGCTTTTAAAGGGATAATTTTATTTCATTTTGTTTTTGGTACTGAGGATTGAGCTCAGGGATGCTTTACCACTAAGCCACATCCCACCCTTTTTTATTTTCTATTTTGAGACAGGGTCTCGATAAGTTGCTTTAGAGCCTCACTAAATTACTGAGGCTGGTTTCCAACTTGCAATCCTCCTGCCTTAGCCTCTGGAGTCACTGGCATTATAGGCATGTACTACCATGACCGGCAACACACATGTTATTTTCAATGACTCTCTTCTATGAATTCATTACATAAACATTGTACTCCGAAAACAAACAATCAAAACACCCTAGTTTGTTATGTATGAGTGTGTATGAGTGTAGGGATGGACTTCAATACATAAAGTTAAAATTTAAGGTTTATGTCAATCACTTAAACAATGTCTACTGTGTTCAGCATCTTCTCATAGATATTGTAGAAGATAAAATTAAATATGAAGTATAGACCTTATTCTCAGCAGGCTTCCTTCCATCTGATTGTAGAAACATGTGGGAATGTCAATAATAACCTCCTATTAGTTTTTCAGCAAGCCATCATGTGATGTTCATTCATGTATGTAACTTGTGACTGGAAGATATTTCTTGAGAGGATCTATACATTTGAAAACATCTCAGTTAATGTTATCTGTCCTTAGGTAATGGCCATGTATCAAAGGTAACTGAAGAAATAAGATTTTCCTCCCATTTTAAGTATTTCTTTATGTGGTGCTGGGGATGGAACCCAGGGCCTTTTGCATTCTAGGCAAGCCTCTACCACTGACCCTTAGCTCTTTTTTCTCTATTTTAAAAAACTGAACAGTGCTAGGGATGTAGCTCAGTGGTAGTGCAATTGCCTAGCATATGTGAGGCCCTCGGTTTGTTTTCTAGCACCACAAAAAACAAACAAAAACAAAAACAAAACAAAACAAAACAAAAAAACTTTTTGCAGTCAGATAAGAATTAGGTAGCTCTTTACAGGGGCATTGAATTTCTCTTTGGGCCAGTGTTCAGCCTTTTGAGCCTCCTAATGACTACCTGTGAGCAAAGTCTGACAGATTTTGTTTTTCTAATCAAGACTTAGCACTTATGTCCTGAATCTTTTCAGTAGCTAATCTAACACTTCAACCTGTCTTGGCTTGTTATAGACAGACACAAATGATAAGAGTCCCCAATCCTATTCTGTCATAACTTAATACCTCTGTCAAAGCTCAGTGATAAGAGTGGTAAAGATGCAGAGATAAAGAGCTAAACTCAGCCTGGCAGTTGAAAGCTCTAATTTGAGAAGCTACTTCCAACATGTACTCTGCTGTGAAACAGTATTATCTTGTCTTTATCTAGGGACACCCCCCTCACATTCCTTTCCCTCACTTTTTTTTTTTTTTTTTTTTTTTTCCTGTGCTAGGGATGAAACCCAGGGCCCCTAGCATGCTAGGCCAATGCTCTACCACTAAGCCACACCTCCACCCCACCCCCTCATTTCTATCTTTAATATTCTCAAACCACTACATCCACAACCTTGTTCCCTATTATCATCATGACTATTATTATTATTGTTTGACACAATTATTGAAGGATTAAAATTACATAGAACACAAAATGTGAAATTTGACATGCACTTCTTCTCCACTGGAAACCCAAGCGACATATGCACATAATGGGAATATAGAAGTATCTTAGGAAGGGTGAGTGAGGGAAAACAAGAGAGGGGCAAAGAAATAATTTGAAGATTTCCCTGGAGAAAGCATAAAATAAATCTTAAAGGAAGTAAGTTCCAAAGGAAGCAGGTTGATGTACCTTGCCACAGTAAAAACTGAATACCACCTTATGATTAATTCAATTCAGTGAAGAATCCTGGTCTGTGCAGGTTTCATCCACCACTAACCAAGCTCTTATCTACTGCTGACCTTGGTGGTCCAGTTTTCTTTTTGTTTATATTCTTCTCCTATTTTTTTTTTTTTGTAAATTGTGTGAGTTATGTGATTAAATTGGAGAAATAAGCAACTACTCTATGAGAACTATTATCGTATTAAAAGAATGTAGACTTTTATCTACTGAGGAGTACTACCCACTATCATAGAACTTGGAGCTCTTTCTCTTTTTATTTATTTACTGATTAATTGATTGATTTACTTATTTCTGTGGTGCTGGGGATAGAACACAGTCCTTCAAGCACACTAAGTCCAGCATTCTACCACTGAGCTATACCCCATCCTCTCTTGAGAGCAAGTTCACCCTACCTTCCATTAGTCCAAACACCTACAGACATTTGGAAGATGATAATATTGCTATTGTTATTGAGTTGGCTAAGTACTCTTACAGAGTGAACTTGACTGTGGAGTTTAATAAGCAAAGTATATTTGGTAAAATCATCATTATAAAATTAAAAATGTAAACTAGTAATCCCAGTGACTCCAGAGGCTGGGGAAGGAGGTTGGCAAGTTTAAGGCTACTGTGGGCAACTTAGTGAGACCCTATCTCAAAATAAAAAATAAAAACAGCTGGGATGTAGCTCAGTGGTTGAGTGCTTCCCCAGTATGCATGAGGCTCTTGGAGTTTTTAAAAAAAATTTAATTTTTATTAATATTGCCATTCTTGTTTTCTTTTCTTTTTTCTTGGGGGGGGTACCAGGGATTGGACTCAGGGGCACTCAATTGCTGCAGTCTGGCTGGGCACAAAATAACCGAGCCACCACAAAGCCTTGTAGGTTCAAACAGCAACTCTTTGTTCCCGAACTCTAACCGGCACTCTACACACAGTAAAGGGTGTTACTTTTTTTTTTTTTTCCCAGTACTAAGTATTTAACTCAGGGGTGCTTTACCACTAAGCTACATTACCAGACCTTATTTTTTATTTTTATATAGGACCTCACTAGGTTGCTGAGGATGGCCTTGAATTTTGATCCTTCTGCCTCAGCCTCTCTTGAACTATTTATTTTATTTTTAATTTTTTATTGGTGCATTATAATTATACATTATAGTGAGATTCATTGTGACATATTTGTACATGCACATTAACATAATGTGGACAGTTTCATTCCCCAGTATCTTCTATTTCCTTCTGTCTTATTTCACTTAATATAATATTCTCCAGTTCCATCCATTTTCCTGCAAAATAATATAATTTCATTGTTCTTTATGCTGAGTAAAACTCAATTTTGTGTACATACACATTTTCTTTATCCATTCATCAGTAAAAAATTATTATTACTATTAATATTATTATATTAGGGATTGAACCCCAGAGTGCTTACCCACAAAGCTGCTTCCCCAGCCCTTTTTATTCTGAGACAGGGTCTTAGTGCTAAAGTTGCTAAGGCTGGCCTTGAATTTGTGATCCTCCTGCCTCTATCTCCTGAGTCGCTGGAATTACAGGCATGCACCACTCTGTTTGGCTAAAACATTTAATTTTAATGTCATTGTCAGTATGATTGAGTTGAAATCCTCCTGCTGGTCTTGTTTTCTAGTTTTTCCATGTATTCTCTTGTTTTTGTTTTTTTTTTCTCTCTCTCTCCTCGTGTGTGTGTGTGTGTGTGTGTGTGTGTGTGTGTGCGCGCGCGCACGCGCGCATGTGTAAGAGAGAAAGAGTTTATTTTTGTTTTTTTGCAGTGCTGGAATTCAAACCCAGGGTCCTGTGCATGTTAGGCAAGCACTCTACCATTGTAACTATACTCCTAGCCGTGCCTTCTTTTGAATTGAGTGTTGTTGTTTATTTTTTAATGATTTAATTGTTTTTCTACTATTGCTTATTAACTATGCCTCTTTATGTTTATGATCTAAGTGGTTACTGCAGTATTTACAACTGCATCTTTAACTTGAGTTTACCATTGTGTAATATTATGCCATTTCTCATATAGAATAAGACTCTAAGAGCAGTAATCTTCCATTTCCTCCGCTTGCCCTTTGGGCTGTGTTATATATTTACTTCTACAGATATTATATCTGAATATTACTCATTATCATGCTTCCTTGAAATATAATTTACCTTTTTTTGGGGGGGATTGGATACTGAGGATTAAATTCAGGGGCACTCAATTATTGAGCCACATCCCCAGCCCTATTTTGTATTTTATTTAGAGACAGGGTCTCACTGAATTGCTCAGTGTCTCACCACTGCTGAGGCTGGCTTTGAACTCACAATCCTCCTGCCTCAGCCTCCTGAGCCTCTGGATTACAGGTATGCAACACCGCACCTGGCTGTAATTTACCTTTTAACATAACTTAAAAAATGCCTTTTATATTTCCCAATGTATTCATTTCTCCTGGTATTTTTATTCCTTTTTGAAATCCAAAATTCCTAACCCATCTATAGCATACTAATACCTCTCTACCCGCCTTTAAAAAAAAAAAAAAAAAACATTTCTTGTAGTGCAGTTCTGCTTGAATCAAATCTCTCACTGGGGGAATGGGGGAATTCTTTCTTGGCTGGGGAGTAGTGGTAAAACACCCCAGTGGGTATATTTTGTAATATATATGCTTCCTAGATCATTCTGATAAATATTTTCCTGCAAAAGTGTGTTAAAAGCTGGGAAGTGTTATGGATTCCCATATAAAAATATTTTTCCCAGCCAGGTTCTGTGACACATGCCTCAACTCTGGAGGCCAAGGCAGGAGGATTGCAAGTTCAAAGTCAACCTCAGCAATTTAGTGAGGCCCTAAGCAACTTAGTGAGACCCTGTCTTAAAAAAATTTATGTGTGTGTGTGTGTGTGTGTGTGTGTGTGTGTGTGTGTGTGTATTCCTCACAGTTGGGCACAGTGGTGTGTACCTGTAGTCTCAGCTGTCCAGGAGGCTGAGGCAGGAAGGTCAGCTTGAATTATATAACAAGACCCTATCTCAAAAAATTTTCCACAGTGTTCTTTTCAGATGATGTAATAAACTTACACTTGGTGATGCCATACAATGGAATATTATATATGCAGTCACTAAAATGATCTTTCTAAAAAACAGTTAATGACATTGGAAGTGTTTACAACTTAATTATAATTTTTAAAAATCTCTTATGGGAAGAAATACACTAAAATATTAAAGGCTAGTATCTCTAGCTATGAAGTTTGCTGATGATTTTCTTTTTTCATATTTTATTCTGTACTTTTCAAATTGTCTTAAAGTGAATAAACTTATAGATGCTTCTTAGTGCACATGTGCAAGTATTTCTCCAAGGTACTTACCAAAAAGGGGGAATCAAACTATGAATATTGTATATCTTAATAATCACTAACAAATTGTCCTCAAAAAAGCTTTTATTAATTATGCTATCATTAAAGGATGAGTTTTCCCAATCCTTGCCAACACTTACTATAATAACTTATTAAATTTTTGCTAATTTTAAGAGAAAAATTATTTTAATCTATACTTCCCTATTTACTGAATTTCAACATTTTTCATGCTTATCTCTGTCATTTGCATTTCCTCACTTCTCAATTGTTTTTTTCATGACTCTTTTTTTTTCTATATGATTTTTTCTTAGTGATTTATGGTGTTATTTTTATATTTTGGATATTGGTTTTCAGAATATGGGCTCCAAAATTTTTCTGCCAGCTTGTACCAGCTTGCCACTTGTGTTTTATTGAACAGAGTTCTCAATTTTGATATCATCATATTTTTCTTAGTTTCGTATTGGTTTGTTTTGGTACTAGAAATTGATGTTCTACTACTGAACTTCATCCCTATTTTTTTTTTTTTTTTTTTTTGTACTTTGAGACAGAGTCTCACTGAGTTGCTCAGGCTGGCCTTGAATTTGCACTCCTCCTACGTCACCTCTGAAGTAGCTGGGATTGTAGGTAGGTGGCTGCCACACCCAGCTCAAATATTTTTCTTTATGGCCCTATGCTTTGAAGCTCTATCCTATCCCATAGTCTATATTTAAAAAAATTTTTTTAGCTTTTTAAAAATGTTCAGCTCTTTAATCCATTTGGAAATTAATTTGTAAATGGTGTGAGGTTGATACTGATCAAATTTGTTTTTCAAGTGAATAATTATTTATTATCTTGCTTTATAGACTTGAAATGCTATTTTTCTAATATATGATATTCTCATACAGTCACATGGTTCTGTTTCTGTTCCCTATCTCATCATCTCAACATAGTAAAAATTTATTTCTGGATTTATTTATTTATTTATTTATTTATTTATTTATTTATTTATTTATTTATTGGTGCCAGTGTCACTTAACCACTGAGCCACATCCCCTGCCCTTTCTTGTTTTTATTTTGACAAGTTGCTTAGGGCCTAGCTAAATTTCTGAGGCTGACTTTGAACTTGTGAGTCTCCTGCCTCAGCTTCTCAGGCTCTTGGGATTACAGGCATGTGCCACCATACTTGGCTTGTTCAGGGTATTTTAGACGTCTTAAATCAAAGCTGTTACTGACTTTTGTTGCTAGCTAGTTACCAGTGGCAGGGACCACATAAAAATCAAATGTGAATGCATGGAAAGTAAAAACATCAAAATGAACAAAAACTTGAGAGCGAATAAAGACCATGATGAGAGAGAATAAAATACTTGTGTTTTTATGCATCCAAAAGTCATAATATCAAGCCTCTGCATTCACTATATCATCTAGTGCATTCACTATATCCTTTGGGTTGTTTCTGCTACCTCTTACTCTTTCACATGATGCTTTATATGGATGATAGAGAAGTTTCTTTACATGATAATTGAAATAACAGAAAGGAAAAATACTATTAGGGATTATAGTAATGAATAACAGAAAAGTATCATATTACTTGGAGGCTGGTAAGCATTAAAAAGGAAACTGAACAAATAAGTGTTTAAAGTAAAAAATCACAATACACAGTATAACCTTTAAATCTAACCAATGTACACAATATGATTATACTCAAAATTGTATCTTTTTCATAGTAAAGCTAACATTACACAAGTAGGAAAAGCTGTCATGTGGGCAAATGTGGTTTTAAGTCAACAATTAATTCAATTATTTACGATAAATTTAGGTGTTCCTGGTTGAAAAGTCATGTTGATGGGGCATGGTGATTGTTAAGGGACTTGTGTTTAATGCAGTGTGACCAAAGTTTCAGGGCTCAGTAAACAGGAATAGGCAATAAAATCTTTTAATAACCACTTACACAGAAACATCCTATTTTTTTTTAATGGAGGCAAAAAGTGAACAGTGTGATTAACTGATCTCCTTTTAACTCACCAGTTTTTAATTAGTTGCCTTATATTATAAGCTGACTTTTTCCCATTAAAGCAACAATTGAGCAAGTTCTAAGAAGCAGCTTCAAGAAGTACAACAAGTGTACTTGACAGTCATTTCTTCCCTTGCTTATATTAGGTTATGATTGGGGATAACCATTAACTACATAAAAGACTTACCATTAGCATATCAAATGAAAGATTTAGTTTCTAAAATGGTAACTCACATATTTTTGTACTCTGGTTGTCTCTACTGAATTTGCATTGTAAAATGTCCATAACCAGCATATTCATGAAAGCTACCAACAACCATTGTTTTAAAACAAACTTTTTTTTGTAAACCTGAAAGTGTAGCTTTTGGAAAACCAAAAAGAAAAAAAATAGCAGAACATTTTTTATATACTTTGCTGAATAATATGAATTGTACAGCAACAATCCTCAGAGTGGAGATCATCTAGATAAATTGTGCTAACGAATTTTCTACCTAGCTGCTTCGAAACTACTTTCTCAGCGTGGTCCGCAGCTACCTGTGCGTTTCTGAGCTCGCTCCATAGCGGGCGCTGACGAGAAGCAGCAGCGCATCCACGCTCTGATGCGGTTGCGTACGTTTAAGCGCTTCCCGCTCTTACCGGCTGGGCTAAAACTTCAACTGCCATCTGGCTCACAAGTCTGGTTTTCTACTCTGTCTGGTGCCCCCTGGTGCTCAGCACCTGCACAACCTTGGGTAGTTGCAAGGAGCAAAGGGGTCCAAGGAGTGCAAGGATGCTTTGAGGAAAAGCATTCCATTTACTGTGAACCGTATGGATCCAGATTTCCTGAGTCCATTGCCTTGGCATAAATTACATATGTACATTCGTGCAGCTCGAGAGGGGGTGGATAGATAGATAGATAGATATACCAAGTCCCTAGGTAAAAGAAAGCTGAAAAATAAGTTTCAACCAACTACAGAGGCAGAAGTCAACTCAGCCCTTTCAAGTTTGTAGACCAGACACGAGGATACATGGACTTTTATCTTCTTCGAGCCCATTCCCCGCCCCCGCACCAGTCCCGTTCATTCTTTTTCAGGAAAGCAGAGTTCACTATGATCCTGGATCATAAGAGAGCCCATTTGAATATCCGTTTGGGGGTTGGAGCTGAGAATGCGGCCTTAATTGCTGTGGAGGAGAGAGGATGGAAGATAATTCTTCCTGTCTTCTTCCCTAATTAATTTACTTAATATTAATCTCATGTGTAACCTTCGGAAAGTTTTCTATGGGTCGTTGACCCCTCTTCTCCACTAGCTCAGGCTCTAGTTATCCTCCTTTGCCCTTCCCCTCCACCCCTCCACCCCTGGTCACTCAACACTACTGAGTCTCTTTCCATTAAAGATGAACAACAGATAATTTTTCATTGCACGGAAAGCCTAAAAGCTCTCTTATAGCAGAGAAAGATGGGAGCCTCTCCTCTTGTTCTCCATCCCTCTTCTTTATTCTTCTTCCCTTCTTTTAACAATTTGTTCCTAAATAATGCTTTTCCTAGCGAACGCTGACTTTAGGATAGGGTGGTGACGACCCACGATGACTCTCCCGTCAGGCTTCCAGAAGAGGCAGTTTCCAAAGAAAACTACAACTCCCAGGAGCCATCAGGCTAAAGCAGCCGCAGGGTATTACGGAAGTCGTAGGCGCCTTTTGCCTCAGTCTCTCTGGCGTCTCTCGCTTGCAACTACACGTCCCAGGGCGCCTCAGGACTGGAACGCCTGCGCGAGAGCCCTGGGCACGGTGGGGGTGGGGCCGCCCCGGGCGGCGGGGGGCGGGGTCCGAGCGGGTTGTGTGGAGGCTTCAGACTCCGGCGCCATTTAGCGCGGAGAGTTTCCCGGCGGACGCTGCTGTTCTTCTTCGGCCACTCGTACCCCCATCTTCGGTGACAGAGGCGCCTGGTGGGGGTGACTGTTCTTTTCTCTTCCTATCCCCTTCTCCCAGTCTTCTCGGTCTCCTCTACTCTTGGCCCAGAGAAGCAGCGGAGCTCGGGCCCGCGGTGAGCGGCCCTCCCCTCCCCACCGTTCCCTCCCTCCGTCAGCCCCCGGCACCGGCCCGGGAGGGGACGAGGGTTCGCCAGGCCCGGGGCGGGCGGGGAGGCCTCGGGGAAGGGGGGGCCCGCTCCTCAGGCGCCGAGGCTTCGAAGCTTCGGCTCTCGGCATCTGGGCGATGGGCTTTCTGTGAGACTGGTCCCCTCGCTGGGGGCGCGTGCGGCAGGAGGCGGCTGCCGAGTGACCGGAGCCCGGGCCGCGGCCCTCCCTCGCCCTGCTCTGCCCCTCCCACCCCGGTGCCCTGGGGCTGCCACCGCCCGGGCGTCTGAGCTTGTCCCTTCCGCGCGGTGCCGCCGCCCTCAGGGCCTAGCCCGCCCTGCTCGGCGAGCGGCGGGACCTGAGCGGTCGTCGCATCCGCAGCATCCGCCTCGCCTCACTTCACCTCACCTCGCCTCGCCTGGGTGCCTGCTCCCCTCGCCCTGCCCCTCATGACTGCGGCTCCTCTGCTGCCACAGCCCTGCCGGCCGCCGCGCGCCGCAGGATGGATGCGGACCGTGCGGCGCTAACCCCAGTGGCTCTGCTCCTGAATCTCCCGCCGACGAGCCCGCCTCGTGAGCCGCAGCAGCTTCGGTGCCAGCAGCAGCCGCCGCAGCTGGGCCCAGAGTCCCGTGTCGCCTTCGAGGCTCCTTGTCAGTGTTGAGTGGGGAGTCGTCCGGTCCGGGTCGCTCGGAACCCGCTGTAGGAGCGGTGCCCTGCAGACCTTCGCGGCTCCTGCGGGTGGGCCCTTCTTCCTCTTTTCATTCTCCTACGGGTCGGCTCGCCTCACCCAGCGGACCAACCATGTCTGGCGGCGCCGCAGAGAAGCAGAGCAGCACTCCGAGCTCTCTGTTTCTTTCGCCGCCGGCGCCAGCCCCCAAGAATGGCTCCAGCTCTGATTCCTCTGTGGGCGAGAAACTGGGGGCCGCGGCGACCGATGCTGGAACTGGTAGGACCGAGGAGTACCGGCGCCGCCGCCACACTATGGACAAGGACAGCCGTGGGGCGGCCGCCACCACTACCACCACCGAGCACCGCTTCTTCCGACGGAGCGTCATCTGCGACTCTAATGCTACTGCGTTGGAGCTGCCTGGCCTCCCTTTCTCGATTCCCCAGCCCGGCGTCCCCGCGGTTGTTCCACAGATTGCTCCATCAGAGCCCCACCGGGAGGAGATCTTGACTGCTACCGCCGTTTCCCAGGTGGCCCAGCAGCCCCCAGTCACTGCTGCCCCTGGAGAACAAGCTGTCGCGGGCCCTGTCACCTCGACTGCCCCAAGCAGTACCAGCAAAGACCGCCCAGTTTCCCAACCCAACCTCGTGGGGAGCAAAGAGGAGCCACCACCGGCGAGAAGTGGAAGTGGTAGCGGTGGTAGCAGCGCCAAGGAGCTGCAGGAAGAACAGAGACAGCTACAGGATGATATCGAAGAGCTGGAGACCAAGGCCGTGGGAATGTCCAATGACGGCCGCTTTCTCAAGTTTGACATCGAAATCGGCAGAGGCTCCTTTAAGACAGTCTACAAAGGTCTGGACACTGAAACCACTGTGGAAGTCGCCTGGTGTGAACTGCAGGTAAAGCCCCACCTACTTCTTTATTTTTACGGCCCTTGGATCCCAAACTTGGCTCTGTTCAGCCAGTTTATCGAGTTCACCCTTTACGTGTAATTCTGTTTTGAGTGGAGAGGTGAGGCCAACTTTGGAAAGGAGTTAGTTGAAATTGGGAGAATGTGAAGCATGGACCTAGGTGTTTAAAAAGGTAAAAATTTTTGATATAGGAGTTTGTTAATAGACAGGAGGTGAAAGTCAGTATAAATATATGATTTCCTTGTTATTGGTTAACTGTCTGGCTGGAAACTTGGAATTAATAGGGAAGTTTTTGAATTAGGAAAGTACCGAGTCTTCTTGCCCTGTGCATTTCAGTTTCATCAGAGCCTCTGTAGGGATGACCTGCTCTTGTGTTTGAAGTCCTTATGTTAGAGGTGGTGTTTTCATTCCTGAGACCAGGTTGTTTTTTTAGAATAAAAGGGACCTTGTTCCTTTGAATATATCTTACTTGTTGGCTTCACAGGCATTTAGTAAAAAGTAATTGTGAAGACTGTCTTTGCTCCTTTGGAATTTATGCTTTGGGACTATTAAGATATAGTTATGTTTTTGCTATTGCTCTACCTAATGCTCTTTAAGACATATGGTAGCTGGCAGTAATCTGAATGTTGATTAAAAAGAATGACTTTAATTCATTTACTCTACAACAGCCATGCAAAATTGTGTTAGTGCTTTGAGAATTGTAATGTTATCATCGCCTTAATCTTATTATAAAAGATTTTTAAGTTAAACTTTTCCAAGAATTCAAAGGAATTACTAATGCTTCCCTTTTTTTTAACACCCTAGGGAGGTTTTCCTTTTAAATAATGACATGTCATTCTGATGGACAAGTGTATTCTAGGTTTAAACACTGGGTTACTTGTTGCTTGACATTTGTAACACCTTGCTTTGACTGTTGCGCTCACAGGGGAGTGAACACAGACTATTGATAGAAGCAGAATTTCATTGAAGGAAAAGTTATAATCTACGGTGTACATGAAAAATGCCATTACCCATATTCTTTTTGCCAAGACAGTGGACCAAGCTGAAATAGGATAGGAAAGTACCTGCATGATCTTGAAACTTCATGTTAATACTTAATCTTTTGAATGTCAGTTTCCAACTGACCAAGGCCATATCAAGCGTGAAAGAAAGTTAACACAGCATATGGAAGTAAACTTAAAAACTGACAAGTTCTTTAAGACCATAGTAATTTCTTTCTTTCTTTCTTTGTTTTTTTTTTTTTTTTGTGGTACCAGGTATTGAACCCTGTGGCACTTACCTCTGAATCACATCCCCAGTCCTTTTTTTTTTTAGTTTTTATTTAGAGACAGGGTCTCATTAAGTTGCTTAGGTCTCAATAAGTTGCTGAGGGTAGCTTTGAACTTAAATTCTCCTGCCTCAGCCTCCCAAACCATGGGGATTACAGACGTGCATCATAATTTCTTAAATTTATGTATTTGATATGGAACTTCTAAGCATTGTGAAGTAAAAACTACTTATTAATTTTATAGTGGTTTAGAGTTTGAAAGGTAACAGAATTTTTTTTTTTTTTTTTTTTGGTACCAGGGATTGAACTGGGAGGTACTCAACCACCAAGCCACATCCCCAGCCCTATTTTGTATTTTATTTAGAGACAGGGTCTTACTGAGTTGCTTAGCAACTTACCACTGCTGAGGCTGGCTTTGAACTCTTGATCATTCTGTCTCAGCCTCCAAAGCCACTGGGATTATAGGCATGTGCCACCACTCCTGGCTGTACAACCTTGCCTGGCAATAGGCAGACTATTTTCTAGAAAAAGCCTGTCAAACTATACTCCTATAGGTAGTCAGACTCAAAAACTTAGGTCTGATTTCTTTTGGTGTTCAGGTAAAAATTTACAGGACGACATCTGTTTCTTTTTTGTACCAAGGATACTAATCATCTGGGAATTTCAATAGGTAATTTTTAGTGATTTTTGTTTCCTGTTTTAAAAGATTGGACCCAGTGAAATGTTGGGCATGTTATGGATTAATTTTGTTAATTTCAATTATTTCACTTTTAAGCCTTCTTCTGCACAATGTGTATTTTTGCTTTATCATCTGGAATTTTCTGATAGTTTATTGTCTTAGAACTAATAATACAGGGCAAAAAAAATCGAAATTGACTGATGTCACAATGAGAACTGTCTAAGTGTCTCAGTTTTTCTAAGGACTCAAAACTTTTTGGATTTTTTAGTTTTTTATCTAGGCAGGGCATGATCAACCTAAGGAAAATCTTACATCACATAATAATTTTAAGCCAGTTTAGGATTTGGCTGCAGAACCAAATGCATCCTAGCTCATTGAGTGGTACCTTGGTTTAGAAACTTCCATGTCATTTTGCCCGTGCTTTTACAATTTTTCATTTTGTGCTACATGATTTATCGTAGCCCAGAAATTCTTTATAAAAGTAGTTGGTCAGTATTTTTATTTTTCTTGACCAGGATACTTGCAGTACATGCCTAATAAAGTATCAGTAGATCAGTGTTTGAATTTTTGACTTTGGGTCTGAATTAAAGGACAAGCCAAAAGATTACTAAAGCATTGGGAAGAAAGGAAAGCTTTTCACTAAATGTATACTTTTAACATGTTTATTTTTCTATAGCAAGACAGGAAAAATATTGTGTTCAGTTGTTAAATTAAAAATCTTAATTTTTAACTGGGAGAGATGGTGCATGCCTGTAATCCCAGCAGCTCCAGAGGATTGTAAGTTTGAGGCCAGCCTTAGCAATTTATCGAGGCCCTAAGCAATTTAGTGAGACCCTGACTCAGAATAAAAAATAAAAAGGGCTGGGGATGTGGTTGAGCCCTTTGGTGTTCAATCCCCGGTTTAAAAAACCTGGAAGAAATTTTAGGTTATCGTGCCCAACTAGGTCATAGAGTATATAAATAGACTGATGACAAGCAAAAATTAAACTGGTTAGGATCTAATAATTTAGGAGATGTTAAAACATTTGTAGTCCAAAAAATGGTTAATAGTAATTTCAAATGAATAAATATTATTTTGATGTAGAAGGGGCTGTAAATTTCTAGAGAATTCTGGTTACTTAACATTTCAGGCTTTTGTTTGGGGTCTTGCTTTTTTTATTATTGTTTTAGTTGTAGATGGATAAAATATCTTTATTTTTATTTGTTTTTATGTGGTGCTGAGGATTGAACCCAGTACCTCACATATTAAAGGCAAGCACTCTACCACAGAGCCACAACCCCAGCCCTGGGTATTGCTTTCATCACTTTAAATGGAGATATATATATATATATATATATATATATACACACACACACACACACACACACACACACACACACACATACACACACACACACACACACACTTTGGGGGGATGAGTGAGTGTGGTACAAAAATCAATCTACTTTCTGTCAAGCTATTTTTAGAGTTATGGTATGCATAATTATATAGTAAATCATCAATTCTTTTTCAGAAAGATGTATGTATTTTTTAGTTATAGATGGACAATACCTTTATTTTTATGTAGTGCTGAGGATTGAACCCAGTGCCATACACTTGCTAGGCAAGCACTCTCCCACTGAGCTATAATCCCAGCCTGATTCCTTTTTTTTTTTTTTTTTAAATATTTATTTTTTAGTTGTAGTTGGTCACAATACCTTTATTTTATTTATTTTTGTGTGGTGCTGAGGATTGAACCCAGGGCCTCATGTGCTAGGCGCTTTCTACTGCTGAGTCACAACCCCAGACCTCCCATCAATAATACCCAGATAATACTTTGATACTTCAGTAATAACTGAGATGCTTTGAGTAAGATGTAGATTTCTTTACCTGGATTTATTAGGCAAATGGTATGCCTTAATTTTAATACCCAGTTGCCATGGTCAGAAAATGTTATTGCTGGGTTGTATCTCTTAAGGTTTACATTTCTTTTCTAGAGAGGGATGTCATTTTTTTAAAAAAAACAAAACAGTAAATTTGCTTTAAGGAAACATTAATATACAGATTTAAGAATAGTTTGTTTATTTAAATATATTTCCCCAGTTTGCCACTAAATAGTGAGTTTACTTGATGCAGTATCTGAGCACTAAGTAGACCTTAGTGATTACTTTTTTCTCTGGCTTTTAAGTTAAGGTTCATGTCTATTGAGTGTATGATCTCAATGTTTTATGAAAAGTTTAGTAGTACTACAGAAATGGGAGATGGTTCTGTGACTCAGAAACTAATTTATGGGGCTGGGGGGCTGGGGATATAGCTTGGTTGGTAGATTGCTTGCCTAGCATGTATAAGGCCCTGGGTTCAATCCCCAGCACCATCTTTTTTTTTTTTTTTTGGTACTGGGGATTGAACTCAGGGCACTTCACCATTCAGGTACATCCCCAGCCCTTTCATTTCATTTTTTAAAAAAATTTATTTATTTTTTTAATTTTGAGAAAGGGGTTTTGCTGAGTTCCTTAGGGCTTAACTAAATTGCTGAGGCTAGCCTTAAACTTGGGATCCTCCTGTCTCAGCCTCTGGAGTCACTGGGAATACAGGCAGTTGTTGGGATTACAGGCATGCTCCATTGGGCCCGGATGTACTGTAGTTTTTAAAATAACTCATTGAATGGAATCTCCCCATTTGAATATTGAAGGATTTTTGTTCCACATTACTTTTTAAGTTTGTGCTGTATTCCTTATTTTTTAGAGTGAGAATCTGTAGTAACTTGCAGTCCTGGGAACTACATTTGAGTTTGTTTTTTAAGTTTTGAAACTCACTGATTAGGAAGAAGTACTGGCAAAATTCAGATCACACCTTTACCTTTAAGTAAGGGTAGCTACTGTACAAATTAAAGAATGGTGATTTATTGGGGCTGGGGTTATGGCTCAGTAGTAAGGCGCTTGCCCAGGCGATGGGTTTGATCCTCAGCACCACATAAAAATAAATAAATGAAATGGAGATATTGTGTTCAACTATAACTAAAATAATAATAATAAAAAATTGGTGATTTATTTTAAATAACCCTTTATTCTTTTTTTTTTTTTTTTTTTTTTTTTGGTACCAGGTATTGAACCAGGTCACTTAACCTTCTGAGTTACATCCCCAACCCTTTTTATTTTGAGACAAGGTTTCACTAAGACCTTAGGGCCTTTTTAAATTGCTGAGGCTGGCTCCTGAGTTGTTGGGATTGCAGGTTTGTGCCACAGTGCCTGGCTCCTTTGTTCCTTTTAAACTGGCTAGAACAGAATTAAGTGACAGGATGATTTCAGTTAGGTAAGATTTGATTTAAAATACATGTAGATATGTTGCTGTAGATAATAACTTTGTGGTGCAGGAATTGAGAATTAAATTTAGATTAACTTTTTTTTTTTTTAAGATCTTTCTTAGTCTTAGGAGTTTAAATGCTTTCAGTTTCTCTTAATTACCTTTTTTTGGGGGCAGGGGTGTGCAAAGTAACACAGTTGTTCCTGGTCTAAGAACTTGTGTAAAACAGATTGGGAGTCTTTTGTTGCCTGTTGACATCATTTCTTGATGTTAATATTGAAGTGTAACATCCTGGTCATTTGAAATTCATCCTAGTCCAACCCTGTGGGGAAAGTTTTTAACTAAAACTGTGGTCCCATTTTCAGAAATCATCCTACACCTGTTTTTTGGGTTTTCTGGTAGCTTTAAAATTGTTTTAGCTAAAATTCTAAAGTAGCTAAAGTAGTTACATTCAAATTATAATTCCTAAAAATCTTGGTATGCATGAAATAATTATGATCACAGTTCTTAGGTTTTTGCTTATACCAGTTCTTGAAGTTACATTGATAGATATTCAGTAACTTGCATTTTATTTTGAGACTTTTGGTTTTAACATAGGACAAATTTGTCTTTAGGAATAGGTGAGACTTAGTGTGACTCTAATTTAAAAATGTTTGAAGAGGACATTTTTCTGCAATATAACATAATAGTTAAGAACTAAGCTGCCTAGATTTGAATCCTAACTCCACTACATGATTGTGTCACCTTGGGGCAAGTTCTGTGCTACAGTTTCCTATCTGTAAAATGAGTGTAAAGAGCATCTACTTTATAGTTATGATTAAGTGAATAAATATATGTAAAACTTGTAGGACAATACCTGACACAAAAATAGTAGCTATACTGATACAGCATCTTAACTTATATTGTCCTTTTGAGGGAGGGACTCAATGAAGATTTTGATTTATTTACATTTATGCTTAAAAATAGAAAACTATTACTGTTGGTATAGAACAGTTCCTTAGAAGAGGAACCCTGAGTTGAACATGTCATTGGTGTTTTCAGTTTCCTAAGCTTTACTTGGCCTTTGCCTGACATTTACTTTCATGACCTGTCACTTTTTCTGAACTTCTTTATTTCCAGAATCTGCTAGATCTTTGTCTCATCTACTTTGCATGTACCTGGGAAGTATTCTTCCCTTTGGTGGATCTCATATGCAATCCTTAGTCTTTATCATGTTTAATTGAATTGAAGTTGTTTACATACTTTGTCTACTTCACTAGTCTTTGAAAGGTCACTGTAATGTAATAGAGTACTACATAATGAATAAGAACACCAAGGCAGAACATTTGGGGTTCTAAATTGACAGATTATTTGATCTTGAGTAAGGAACTGTAGTGCTGATTTATTAGCAACATGTCCAACTGATTTAGTATTGTTGAGGATCAACTGAAATACTATGATAAGGCACTTTGATAAATGTAGTGTTTTCCAGAGTATAACAATAAAGGAACAACAAAAGGTTTAGTGCTGGGGATGGAACTAGGGCTTCTACATGCAAGGCAAGTGCCCTGCCACTGAGCTATACCCCCATGCCCACAAAAAGTACTTATATATTCAGTTTGAAGGATATGTGTTGTCACTTTTTACAAATTTAATATTTTAAACTTCTTAGATAAGTGTTTTAGGAGCTTTTCATTAGGCTCCCACTTCTGAGGCAGGTACCGTGCTCACAGTAATTCAAGGAAGATATTTTCTTAATTTTATGTGATCTTACCAAATCTAAGACAGGATAGCTTTTCAGACTGAAGAGAAATTGTCAGAAGCTCTTAAGAATGTTTTTATCTTGAAAAGGCTTATACCTTTGACAGTTGGCAGATTTAATTTTGTATTAAATGTGAAAGAAAAAGTGTCAGTAATCTGCTTGGTTTTCTAATTGACTTTAAAACAATATCTCCACCTTAGTTTGATTTAATTAAAAAAAAATCTCAGGTAAGCTTTCATAAAAATTAACTTTCTACTGTTGTGACTTGACTTGCAAAATTGCAATCCTTACTTGTAGTATTTGGTGTAACGTGTTGATTCTTAAACAGTTACTTGTTTCTTTCCTATAATCTCTGGCATTCATGCTTTTTTGCATAACAGCATTGTGAGGTATACTTTATAAATGGAGTACCTCTGTGAATTACTGTCTTTGCATGTCACTTGAGACAGCTAGATTTTAAGTAAAATTTCATTACACAGAAGGTTCTGAATTATTTTATCCTTCCTAGTTAAAATGGACTTAAAAAAACAACAGGAGGGGTTGGAATTGTGGCTCAGTGTAAAGCACTTGCCTGGCATATGTGAGGCTCTGGGTTTGATCCTCAGCACCATATATAAATAAATAAAAATGGAAAGAAGATCTATTGACAACTTAAAAAAACAGGAAGCTTAAAACTACACACACACACACACACACACACAGTTACTTTCTTCACGCTTTGTATTTTAAGTAGTGTTTGCAAAGTGTTCTTTGATAACTAATGTATTAGTAATTATTAACAATTATTTACCCACCTATTAGGCTCCCACTTCTGAGGCAGGTACCATGCTCACAGTAATTCAAGGCAGATATTTTCTTAATTTTATGTTTGAGGTTTAATCATTTGTTTAAAATCACATGGGTTCTCATTCTTTACACTATGTCTAGTTAAACCACAAAGTTTGAGTTCTATTGAAATTTTAAATCTTTTGCTCCATTTAGCAGTTACAATTTATGGTGGAGCATCTTATACCTTTTATTCTTTTTCTTGAAATAGATCTCCACTCAAATGACCTTTTTTGGCAGTGTAAATGTATAGATTCTATAAGGAGGAGGCTAGATTGTTTTATTATTGTCATTGGTCTTAGTCTAAATAATTTCTGTATATAAGGATTGTCTATGGTCATGTGACTTAGTTTTATTTACTTTGTACATTGAAGTGATAGTTTCTTAGCTTAGTTACTGATACTGTGAATTGACTTTTCTCTCCTTTTTTTTTTTTAAAAAAGAGAGAGGAGAGAGAGAGAGAGAGAATTTTTAATATGTATTTCTTAGTTCTCGGCAGACACAACATCTTTGTTGGTATGTAGTGCTGAGGATCGAACCTGGGCTGCAGGCATGCCAGACAAGCGCGCTACCGCCTGAGCCACATTCCCAGCCCCTCTCTTTTTTTTTTTTAACCTTGTTACTCCGCCATTCCTTCTCTGTTTATTTTGACATGTCATATATGCTACTGAGAAGGATTTGGCTCTTGTTTGTTTGAATACCAAATGGAATCTCATTTAAATCATTTAACTATGTTTGAAACTCTCTGAAATGTCTAATTTATTTAGTATTGTAATGAGAATAAGATGGTCCCTTATCTCCAGTAAGGTTTTCATATAATTGAAGTTTTGTCCTCGGAGTAGTAATATTTTGTATTTCCTTGTTCTTTTAAATGGAGGATCTGAATCTTTGCAGAAAATGACTGAGAGCACCAACTATTATATTAAATAAGAGTATGCTTAAAGGTTACTTGGTGGGCACTTTACCCTTATTATATTCTTGGAACTCTGAAGGTTTTGAAAAAGTAGTTGTTGCTCCAGTTTTCCATTACTGCTTGTTGCTGTTGGCACATTTGTATCAGTCTTCTTATTAATGGTTGCTTCTGGTATTCTGAACTGGGCAACTAAATTGCCATTTTTGTTAAAGTTGGTTTAGATGTTTTAAAGGTAAATAAGTATTAGTAAAAATCATTAGTAGGTTGTATTTGAGCTGTTGAGGTCTTACTTTCTGGCTTTGGTTGTTTTTCTTCTAAGTGATTGTGAAGAAGTAAAATAATAATGTGCTGTAATAATGAGATTGTTGGGGTGTAATTTGTGGGTGCTGTTTTATTTAATTTAGAGCATTTTTTAAAAATATTTATTTTTTGGTGTAGATGGACACAACACAATGCCTTTATTTATTTACTTTTTTAATGTGGTGCTGAGGATCGATCCCGGGTCCGGCCCATGCTAGGGGAGCGCTCTACCACTGAGCCACGATCCCAGCCCAATTTGGAGCATTTGATTGGGCTGGGGATGTGGCTCAAGCGGTAGCGCGCTCGCCTGGCATGCGTGCGGCCCGGGTTCGATCCTCAGCACCACATACCAACAAAGATGTTGTGTCCGCCCAGAACTAAAAAAACAAACAAACAAACAAAAAAACAAAAAACCAACAAATATATATATATATATATATATATATATATATATATAGAGAGAGAGAGAGAGAGAGAGAGAGAGAGAGAGAGAGCGCGCATTTGATTTAATCTGATTTAAACCTGATAGAGGGTGCTATTTATTTATTTATTGGTACTAGGGATTGAACCCAGGGGCACTTAACCACTGAGCCACATTCCCAGCCCTTTTTATATTTTATTTTGAAATAGGTTCTTGCTGAATTTTGAATCTATTTTGAATAGGTTCTTAGGGTCTCACTAGCTTTGAGCCAGCCTCCTGCCTCACCCTTCAGAGTGGCTGGGGTTACAGGCTTGCTCCACCATACCCGGTATGCTACTACTGTTTATTATTTGGCTAGCATTGGGTTATGAAAGTTCATAGACTGTTGGGTAAGAGTTTTTCTTTTTCCTGAAATACTCTTTTAAAGATAATTCATGTTTGGGCTGGGGTTGTGGCTCAGTGGTAGAGTGCTTGTCTAGCCTGTGTAAGGCACTAGGTTCCATTCTCAGCACCACATATAAATAAAATAAAAGTCCATTGACAACTAAAAGAAAAATATTAAGTAAAAGAGATAATCCATATTTATCACTAGTTTTATATGTATTTCTGGGATTTGATATTTCAGCTTTAGGAATAATGTAGGTAAAACCTGCATGATACTTTAGCAGTTTGGTATAAGGTAATATCATTTGCTTCTGTAACCACCAGCAGAGACTATGAGTACATCATCCTATAGTTTTGGATTCCTGGGTGTTCTTTGTACTAATATAATTTCTTTTGTTTAGGTCAAACAATCCTATGCTCTTTTATACCAGGGGTAATCCATGCTTGGGTACACAAGTTCTCACCTCTAATTATGGCAGATTTTTCCAAATATTTCTGTGTGGTAGAATACATGGGTCAGTAGAGACTTTTGGCTTTTGTTAAAATACAAATCAACCTTTAATCCCCAAGTATTGGTTTAGACTTTAATTCTCCAGTCTTTCAAGGTAAATTGCTTTACTGTGTACGTATTTGGAGGAGGGACTTTTCTACCAGGGTAATTGATTCAGGGTCTGTTAAGTACAACCCCCCCCCATTTTTTAAATTAGTGCATTATAGTTGTACTTGATGGAATATGTTGTTACATATTTGTACATGCAAACAAGATAACAATGTAATTTGGCCAATGTCATCCCCTAGCATTTCCTCCCTCTCTTGCCACTTTCCACCACCTTGGTCCCATTCATTTCCCTTTTATTTTTAGGAGATTCACTTCACCTTTTTTTCCCCTTTTTCCTTTCTAGCTTGAGTGTATGAGAGAAAACGACTTTGTAAGTTTGACTTATGTCACCTAACATGGTGGTCCCTAGTTCTATCCATTTTCTTTTGGATGACATAATTTCCTTTTTCTTTATGACTGAATAAAATTCATTGTGTATGTATTCCACAATTTCCTTATCATTCATATGCTGATGGACACCTAGGCTGGTTCCATAGTTTGGCTTTTTTGAATTATGCTGCTATAAACATGGCTATGTGTATATCTCTGTAATAAGATGACTTAATTCTTCAGGATAAATATTGAGGAGTGGTGTAATTGGGTCATATGGTAGTTCCATGTCTACTCTTTTGAGGAACCTCCATAGTGGAGGAGGATTTCCATAGTGTTGTACTGCTAATTTACAGTCCCATCAATAGTGTAAAAGTGTTCCTTTTTCTCCATATCCTTTCCTGCATTTATTATGATTTGTATTCCTGATGAATCGTGAAACATGAAATCTCAGTGCAGTTTTGATTTGCATTTCTCTAATTACTAATGATGTTGAACATTTTTTCATGTATTTGGCCTGTTGGTATTTCTTTTGAGAAGTATCTGTTTAATTCATTTGTCCATTTTTTAATTGAGTTATATGATTTCGGGGGGTGTCAAAATTTTTGAGCTTTTTATATATTCTAGCTATTAATCCTTTGTCAGAAGAGTAGCTAGCAAAGATTTTCTCCCATTCTTTGGGTTTTCTTTTCTAATTCCTACTTGTTTCCTTTGCTGTGCAGAAGCTTTTTAATTTTATGCCATTCCATTTATTAATTCTTCACATTATTTCTTGAACTTTAGGGGTTCTATTGAGAAAGTTGTTGCCTGTGCCTGCGTGCTGGAGTGTTGACCCTGTGTTTTCTTCCAGGAGTTGCATAATCTAATTCTGAGGTTTTCGATCCATTTTTCATTTGATTTTTGTGCAAGGTGAGAGATAAGGGTCCAGTTTCATTCTACATATGGATTACCAGTGTTATAAAACTTTTTGGCTGAACCATATTCCCAGCCCTTTTTAAAATTTTTAAAAATTTTGAGACAGGGTCTCATTAAACTGCTTAGGGCCTCCATAAATTGCTGAGGCTGTCCTTGAATTTGGGATCTTCCTGCCTCAGCCTCCCAGAGCCACTGGAATTAACAGGTGTGTGTGTGTGCACCCCACACCTGGCTTTCTCCATTTTGTTTTAGTTTTTGGCATACTTTTACCCACCTTCTCTTAGGTCAGTATTATTTAATATTGTTGATAGGGAAAGCTTTTACCAAGTAAAATATAGAACCTACTACATTCTTTTTTCAGGTTCTGTTTGTTTCAGGTAATTAACTCAGAAGGGCCATTCAATTCATAGATCTAAGAAGTGCTCCTAAGTGAATTGCTCCTTCCTACCTAGACAAAAAAAAAAAAACAAAAACAGAAAAGGCCATCAGCAACTTACAAATGGTAGACTCGCCACTTAAATATTTGTTCTGCTTAACTAAGTACCCTACCTACTTCACAAGAGATGCTAGTTTAGATTTTATTTTTGGTAGACAAGTTATTTGTGTTGTATTCTTTTTTTTTTTTTTTAAGAGAGAGTGAGAGAGGAGAGAGAGAGAGAGAGAGAGAGAGAGAGAGAGAATTTTTAATATTTATTTTTTAGTTCTCGGCGGACACAACATCTTTGTTGGTATGTGGTGCTGAGGATCGAACCCGGGCCGCACGCATGCCAGGCCAGCGTGCTACCGCTTGAGCCACATCCCCAGCCCTGTGTTGTATTCTTTATGTCTCCCTAGCTTTTTTCTTTTTTTGGACACAAGTACCATAGCGATATTTGCTGGTGAGTATCCTATGTTTATAAATAACTGTTTGCTTTGTATGAGAATCATGAAAATCTTGACCAATTTCTTTCTATCTTATAAGGGCAGAAATGAAACTGCCATACTATCCATAATCACCACTATCATAGTCTTACAAATCTTTAATGAGTAGTATATACTTGGTGGTGCGAATACATTATTAGTTTAATGTTTTAGACATTTATTTAAAGTTGACTTCTTCAATAGTAAATACTTACCTAAATGTTATACAATGCAGTTTTGTTCTTATCATTTTCTGATATGGTAATACTTGAAAAAAACCCAATTCTTGACAATGAAATACTATAAAATATAGCAACTTTTTCCTATTTTCTAGAAACTGCCTTCTGGGCCTTGTTATTAAAGTTTCCATTAGATTTGTGGGTTTTTTTGGGGTGGGGGTGGGGGATTAGACTCAGGGGCACTCAACTACTCACTGAGCCACATCTCTGGCCTTTTTTTGTATTTTATTTAGAGACAGGGTCTCACTGAGTTGCTTAGTGCCTTCCTTTTGCTGAGGCTGGCTTTGAATTCCCTAACCTCCTGCCTCAGCCTCCCAAGCCACTGGGATTACAGGTATGCACAATGCAGGGCTCCATTAAATTTTTTTTTTTTTTAATAATTGATGTTGGCTTTTTAAAAAATTTTTTTAAATTTTATGTGGTGCTGAAGATCGAACCCAAGGTCTCACACATGCGAGGCGAGCACTCTACCGCTGAATCACAACCCCAGTCCTCCTTTAAATTTTGATGACATCTTTACTTTCTTCTTTTTTTGAGGGATGGGGGTGTGGTACTGGGGATTTAACCCAGGGGTGCTTTCCCACTTACTACATCCCCATCCTTATTTATGTAAAAAATTTAACCTTTATTATTTTTTATTTTTTTGTAGTTGTAGATAAACAGAATGCATTTATTTGTTTATTATGTGGTGCTAAGGATTGAACCCAGTACCTCACACATGCTAGGCAAGTGCTCTGCCACTGAGCTACAGCCTCATCCCTTAACCTTTATTTTTAACTTATTTATTTATTTTTTTATGTGGTGCTGAGGATTGAGCCCAGTGCCTCACCCTCTGTACCACTGAGCTACAACCACAGTCCCCTATTTATTTTTTATTTTGAGATAGGGTCTTGATAAGTTGTGTAGGGCCTCACTAATTTGCTAAGGCTGGTTTCAAACTTGTGATCCTCCTCTCACAACCTCCCCAGTACCTGGGATTATAGGTTGTACCATCACACTTGGAGACATCCTTGCTTCATGCATAAGATATTCTAGATTCATTTTATTATTTTACCCTAGCCCATACCAGCCATTTATCTTGGAGCCCTGATTCCTTTTAGTATAGAGTGGTACTAAGAAAATAAGATCTGGGTGCCAGATCTTAAAAAAAATACTGGGGCATTGCTATTTCCAGGTTCTTTCAGTGAAGAATTGGTTGTCTTACAGAATACCATAAATTGGGTAATTTATAAAGAATAGAAATTTATTTTTTCACAGTTCTGGTCTGGGAATGCCAGGATCAAGGCAGTGGCATCTGGTGAAGATTTTCTTGCGGGATCCTCACGCTGTGGAAGATAGGAGGGCAAGAGAGAACAAACCCAAACCAGAAAGTCCCATTAGACCAACATTAATTCATTCATGAGGGCAGAACTGCCACTTTCCATCCCTGTTATATTGGGGATTAAATTTCCAACATGTAAATTTTGGGGAACACACTCAAACATAGTAGTTAGTTTTCTAACATAGTATTTAGAAAATATTTAAGTATACGTGTGTGTATATTTATTTCTATATCTATATGAATTAAAAGCCTTGAGTTGGGCTGGGGTTGTGGCTCAGTGGCGGGGCGCTTGCCTTGTACGTTCGCGGCCCTGGGTTCGCTCCTCAGCACCACATAAAAATAAATAAAATAATTGTGTTCAACTACAACCAAAAAAAAATTTTTTTTAAAAAGCCATGAGTTTACATTGACAACTCCTATTCCAGTTCAAAGTAGGGTTCATTCATACTTTCCCTTTTTCTGTATTTATACCTTCATGAGTAAGAAATCTGGTTCCTGTTATCTAAATATATGCACTAATTTGCAAAATCCCTCTGAACACATAGCTAGTCTCTTAACTTCTTTGGGTTGATGTCCCTTCCAGGTAGGTCTTTAATTGCAGTAGGGCTGCCATATCTGCTTAGTCTAATAACTCACTCTCTGATAGCAGTACTCTTAAATTAATTTATTTACTCTGTCCTTTCTTTTTGATGTAGCTTTTTAGCTTCAAAGTTAAACATATGATATAAACCACCCTTAATTTTTTTTTGGCGGGGGGTCACAGGAGAAAGATTGCAGTAGTGGAGGAGAGTTTTTCCTTACCCATATCCAAAGTCATTCCCTATAAACACAGATAACCACTATGAATCTAAACGTCAGGTTCAGTGTTTTTCTGTTTTTTAAAAAATATTTTTTAGTTACAGTTGACACAATATTTTATTTATTTATTTGTATGTGGTGCTAAGGATTGAACCCAGCACCTCACACATGCTAGGCAAGTGTTTTTCCGGTTTTTGAAAAAATTTTACCTACTTTTATCATTGTGTACATCATGTCATGTTTACACTGAGAGCCAATGTTATTAGAAACTTCCATTCTGTTTGAACACCAAATTATCCTAGAAGTTGTCTTTCATTGGTTTTTCAGTTTATGGTATATATATCTTAGAGCTGTGCTGTTCACTAGCCACATGTGGTTATTGAGCAGTTGAAATGTAGCAAATGTAGCTAAGGTTGACAAAGGAATTGAATTTAAATTGTGTGTGGGAGGTGGGTACTGGGAATTGAACTCAGGGTTGTTCTACCACTGAGCTACATCCCTAGTCTTTATTTTGAGACATGGCCTTGCTAAATTGTTGAGGCTTACCTTGAACTTGTGATTCTCCTGTCCCAGCCTCTCAAATTGCTGGGATACAGGCCTGTGGCACCTATTATGCAAGGCCCTGAATTTTAAATTTTTTATTCAGTTTTAATGAACCAAAATCCAAAAACTTATAAGATTTTTAAGTATGGTTGGAATGAGTTGGCTTATGTATATCTACTTTATAAACAAATCTAATCATGAAAAAAGTTATTTCATTCTTTGTAAATTGTGTGAAATCGAAATACAGGTCAAATGTTTCCTTGCTTGCTCCCCCTAGTACTAGGGTACTAGGGGTTGAATTTAGGGCCTCAAGTATGCTAGGTAAAGTGCTCTGCCACTGATTTATATACTCAACCCTTTCTTTTAAAAGTTAATTTTATTTTGAAACAGGGTCAGATTGCCCAAGCTGGCCTTGAACTTGGAATTCTCCTGTTTCAGCTTCCCCAGTGGCTGGGATTTATAGGCTTGCCCAACTTGTTAAATATTTCTGATGAAAATTTATGATATTAAAACATTTCAGCAGGACCCAGAAAATTATGCCTGTCATCCCAGCTAGTCTAGTGGCTGAGGCAGGAGGATCAAAAGTTGGAGGAAGATCTGTTTCAAAAAAGAGAGAGAGGGAGAGGCCTGGGCATGTAGTTTTGTTTTCCCCTAGCATTCACAAAGCCCTGGGTTCAATGTCCCCAGTATTAATCCTCAACTTTTTTTAAATTAAAAAATGAATTCCAAGTTGAAATGATAATATTGGATATATTGGTTAAATAAATACAAATATTAATTTCATGCTTCTGCCCCCACCCCCATACTCTGGGGATCAACCCAGAATTTTGCACATATTAGAGGCAAGTGCTCTGCCACTGAGCTTCATCCCAGTTCTTTTCTTTTTACAGTTTTAACATGGCTACTGGAAAATTTAAAATTGCACTTAGCTTGACATTATGTTTCTGTTGATTGTCACTGACTTAAGCTATTTTGCTAAATAAAATGTTGTAGAAGAGCTGATGCTGCAGTAAGTTTACTACTTCCTTTTAAAAATATCTTAGCACCTTCCTTTTTATGGTTTCTTTCATTAGCACCCTTGCAAACTAATTCTTTAGCTTTGTCAAACAGAAATTTGGGGTTTTAAAATGTTGTCTTTTGGTTTGTGGTGTTTTTATAACCTGATTATTATAACTGGAATGCCTGTTTAAATTTTTATCTTATTTTTGTCATTTATCAGCATATCTGCATCAGAAATGATATTTCTTACAGTTTTGTTCTTTGAATATGGTAGTCATTGCTAAAAGCATAGTAGCATTCAAGTGTTTACTACAAATATCTTAAAATATTTGGTAATTACATTTGTCTATTTTAGATAAAACTACTTGTTCATGTTCGGATATATAGTTAATGTATAAACTTGCTGTTTTATATCCTTTAATTCTAGCCATTGTTGCTCCTTAAACTTGTTATCTAATTTAGTGCTCATTCATATATCTTTTTCTTTTTTTCTTTTTGGTACCGGGGATTGTATTTGGGGGCACTCAACCACTGAGCCACATCTCCAGGCCTATCTTGTATTTTATTTAGAGACAGGGTCTCACTGAGTTGCTTAGCGCCTTGCTGTTTTGTTTTTTTTTTTTTTTGAGACTGGCTTTGAACTCATAATTCTCTTGTCTCAGCCTCCTGAGCCACTCGGATTATAGGCGTGCATGGCTTCATTCAAATCTTTTGTGTGTGTGTGTGTGGGGGGGGTGCTGGGGATTGAACTCAGGGCCTTGTACATGGGAGGCAAGCTGTTAAATTGATTTTTTTTATTATCTTGTTTATAAAAAGGAGACTTTGTAGTTCAACTGTTGCACGAAGATTTTCCAAAATAATTAAATTCTTGAATTGATTGTGCCTCCACAAAAAAATAAGGGTGAAAAGTAAAGGGCTGGGGCTGTAGTTCAGTGGTAGAGTGCTTGTCTTCCACTTGTGAGACACTGAGTTCCATCCTCAGCACCACCTAAAAATAAATAAATAAATAGATAGATAGATATCTACAACTAAAAAAAAAATTTTAAAAATATGTTAGGGAAAATACAGTTAACTGCTTTGTTTTAATAAAGTTCTATGATATGTATTTGAGATGCCATTACCATGCTTTTCAAACAATTAATGACCACAGAAGCCCATTTTCCTTTTGTATAAAGTCTTTTGATTGTTTATAGCTACAAGTTAATTTGATTTTAATTAACTTTTCTGAGTTATACACTTTATTTCTACCTTTCCCTTTCTCTCCCCACAACTCTCTTTTTTCCCCTACCCCTGGTTCTGGGGATTGAATCCAGGGCTTCTCACCCATGCTATACAAGTACTCTGCCACTGAATTACATTCCTAGTCCTTTTTCTAAAATTTTGAGACAGGGTCTCACTTAAGTTGCCCATTCTGGCCTGGAACTTGCAATCTTTCTGCCACAACCTCCAGGGTAGCTAGAATTACAGGCATGCACCAATAATTTTTTGGAGGGGGGTGCAGTTTTGGGGATCAAACTACTAAGCTATAACCCACCCACCCCCTCCATTCTTAAATCACACACAAAAAGAGGGTTGGTTGGTTTGTTTTTTCAAAAGAGGTTTTTAAAATAATTGTAGCAGTACTCATATTCTTATAAAAATGGGGAAATGAGAGGAGGGAAAAAAAGCAATAAGAATCACCCACAGTCAATAACTATATCCAGAAATAAGCACTGTTACCATTTATAACATTTGTAAAATTCTGTGTGTCTGATTTTTGTTTTTAATGGCTGTGAGCATACTCTATGGTAGTATAGTTTGCCTTCTTACCAAATAGGAAAAGTACTAAAAATTGAGATTTTTTTAGGTAACAACAAAATGTTTGTACACTTTAATCAGCCTGAGGGCATGTGTATATATAGTTGTGATGTAGTATGACAGTTCACCTGATGTATTTCTTAGAAAAATCATTTCCCGTGATACAAATTTGAAGTTTTACATAAAAACCTGTTTTTTTGTACATGTACTTACAATTGTTATTGATATTTTGTGCTGCTGAAAAAGCAGTTTTCGGTTATATAATTTATGTTTTGATCTTGAGGTTCAAATGTACAGCACTTGAATATGAGTATTGAGTATATATTATTATTTTTTAATTCTCAGAGAAAATTAATTAGAATGTTTGGAATGAATTAGAAAGTCTGCATTTGTGGAAATGCAAATATTTAGTTCATTCAGTCTAGAAAATTGATCATTGATATATTCAATTACTGGCTGGGGTTGTGGTTCAAGCGGTAGCGCACTCGCCTGGCATGGGGTGCTGGGTTCAATCCTCAGCACCACATTAAAAAAAAAATAAAATAAAGATATATTCAGTCACTCTGAACAAAAATTTAAAAATCAGTTTGATGTATTGCAAAGCTAATTTTCAGCTTTTATTTAGAGATTTGCAAGAGAATTTATTTGTTGCTTCCCAGATGATTTGGGGCATTATCAAAATACTTTAAATCAGTGGTTTGTTTTTAGAACAATATTACTATGTTGTTCAGAGATTTGTAAGAGCCAGGTGTGAGAGACTTTAATAACACTGAAAATACTTGAAAATTGTATGAGGAAGTTTAGTTTTGTATATTGACTAAGCTACCAAGGGAAAAAGGCTTAGTGTGCTTTTTCCACTTCCTACCCACTTAAGATTTAACTTAAGTCCACTTCCTTTATTTGATTTTTTTTGGTTAAATTTATCCTCGAGCATACCAAAATGTTTTAAAAATGTAGGAAATTCTTAATGCATTTAAAGGGAACTACTTCCTAATCAGTTTTTATCCCCCATTGGAAGTAATATATACTCAGTGACATCTTAGAAAACGGGGAAAATTAGAAACCAAAATAACCCCACTAAAGTTCCATCACTAAAAAACAGTGCTAATCTGTTGCTTTGATATGTTTTCCTTTGGTCTCCCTCTACCTTATGATGGGTTTTATATTTATTCAACAATATTTATTGAATTCCTATGTCTCTGTTGCTGTCTTAGGTAGCAAAGAGAAAATAAAAACTCTGTCCTTGTGGACCTTACATTCTGGTAGAAAATTAGATTTGTGTGTGTTTATAAATCCTAGTAATTTTGAAATTAATTGTCACATAAAAATTAGTATAAGTATTTTTAACAGCTGTATGAGAGTTCCTTATGATTTGCATTTTCTCTCCCCATGATAGATATTATTTTATACTATAAATAC
Organism: Urocitellus parryii; assembly: GCF_045843805.1. Lineage (NCBI taxonomy): Eukaryota > Metazoa > Chordata > Mammalia > Rodentia > Sciuridae > Urocitellus > Urocitellus parryii. The sequence continues at coordinate 117,589,472 of NC_135535.1, read as the reverse complement.
AGTTTGGCATGGGTCTTAACTCCATAAGGTTATAACTATGAAATATCATATTCCTGATATACTAAAATCAATTGTAATTTATGCCATGTCTTCACTTTGTTTATTAGTTGGTCATTACTGTCCCTTCACCATTTTCATCTTTGTAGAGCTCCATACAGTCTAGAACTTTATCGGGAAAGGGCTTACAATTCTTTTATCTACATTTCTTGTCACTGACATGCCCACTCGGGGCACTGCTGGCCTCAAGCTTGCTATAGAATATCTTGGATAATAGGATCTTTTGCAGAATTTTCCTGAGCAAAGTTTTTGCATTTTTACTTCAACATCATCTTCCCCTGTCCCTGTAGTTCCTATGGGGAGGATTATAGGAATCTACATGAACGTTCAAATCCCTCTTTTTTTTCTCCCAGCATTAACTTTTCACTTTATTCCTTCTATCCCCTCCCTCCATAATGTAGTCCAGATTATCTTCTGATTGCTAGTTTATTTTTTTGAGATGGAGTCTTGCTCTGCTGCCTTAGGCTGTCCTTGAAATCTCTGTAGTCTTGCTTCAGCCTCACAAGTAGCTAGGATTACAGGCCTCTGCTAGTTGATTTTCCTAAAGTAATCAAAAGACTCCAAGACTAGGAGAAAGGAATTTACCTATTAAGTTGTGTAATTAAAAAACATAAATAAATCGGTAACTCACTCTTTATAACTATTAGGATTAAATTTCAGAAAGAATTAATGATTCTAAGGCTATGAACATTTAAATACTTTCTGTGCATTGCCAGTTTATTTTTTGAGTTTGTATTTTTAGTGACCTGAGAGTTCACTTCACTGCCCATTTATCAATATTACATTAAATATTTCTCATTGTAATTTTTCTTTGAAACTTTTCTCTGTATACTTGATTATTAATTTCTTTTGCCTTTTGATGTATTTTCTTCCCAAATCAATTTTCACAAATTTCTTATATCAAAATTAATAATCCTTTTATATTTCCTGCAAATATTTTTCAGTGCTGAGAATTTAGTGCCAATAGTATAGTACTCTTTATGCCATCCCGTAGTTTTATCATCTTCTGGTTTTATTCTTTTTTCTTCATTACTTTTAAGTACAGTGAATCTTCCCTCTAAAGTTGATAAGTGAATTTCTGATCTCTTACCTTCCTGGTAATGATTTTTAAAAAGATTTTTTTTCCTTTGTGAAAATATTTATGTTGCAGTATTAAGATACAAATCATAGCCTATGCATAGATATAAATTTTAAAAAATATTTATACTATCTTCTAGTCAATATTTGAAATTTTACCTTTGCATTTACATTGGTGGTTATTCACTGATTTTTATGTTCTGTATTAGTATTTAGAGAGTAAATTAAGACATTACTTGATAAGTTCAGGTAAATGGCACCTTAAATAATTAAACTGTTTCTTATAATACAGTTTTTTTATAATACAATTTACACAACTTATTTAAGATGTGTAAATTTCTGTCTTATTAGGATGCGTTGTATTTCCAGAGTCTAAGGTGTTATTTGATTAAAAAAAATTGAAGTGTGTACTTAAAGGATTTATGTTCTGGAAATGGTGAGTAAAAGGTGGAAGATTTGATATTATTTGTGGGCCAGGCACTGTTTCACACATGTATTCTCATTTAATAGCAAGAGATTAATCTCATGTTACATATAAGACTGAAATAATGTGCCAAGAACACAACTAGCAATTGGTAGAAGAGGGAATTGAACACAGATCATTGTTTGTTTTAGTATGCATCTGATTTTATAATTATCTTGTGTTGCACACTAAAACATATTGTTCAGCTTGTTTGTGACCCAAAGACCAAACTGATAATTTTTCAGTGTTCAAAAAAATCTCATGTTATATCTTAAATATGTGAAGTTAAAATTAGGTCTCAGTGTGTTGTTGCTGTGTATGGGATTTGTAACTGGGCTGGTGCTTTGGGAGAGAAGTCATTTGGTATGGTTTTCCAAGGACTTCAAGAGGCAGTTAAAAAAAAAAAGATCAAGGGGTATAAGTAAGAAAGTGAACTGTTGAGAATTATCCCATGATACTCTGGGTCATAATTGTTGACTAGTGTGTTTACACAGTAGGTATTTGTTCAGAAATGTTGAAGAAAAATTGAACTAACTGATCTCTTTGTAATTTACTGAGAATTAATGTGCTTACTCATTCCTTGATGCTGTGGTGATACTTTTTGTTACTGTTCTTTTTTGAAGGATGGGGGGAGGCTAGTGGGGATTGTACCCAGAGGCACTTTACCACTGAACTACATTCCCAGCCCTTTTTATTTTTTATTTTAATACAGGGTCTCACTAAGTTGCTGAGGCTGGCCTCAAACTTGGAATCCTTCTGCCTCAGCCTCCCAAGCTGCTGGGATGACAGGCATGTGCCACTGTGTCTAGCTTCAATATTATTCTTATTGAATAAAATCAGTCAGCATCTGTACCTTTCCCTTAGTTTTTTTTTTTTTTTAATAGTTAATTATTTTCATCTGAACAGTAAGATTTTTGTCAGGTAGGTGCTTATGTTACTTTGTTACCAGGGATTGAACTCAGGGACACTCAACAACTGAGCCACAAACCCACCCCTATTTTGTATTTTATTTATTGACAGGGTCTCACTCAGTTGCTTAGTGCCTCACTTTTGCTGAGGCTTGCTTTGAACTTGAGATCCTCCTGCCTCAGCCTCCCGAGCTAGTGGGATTACAGGTGTGTTCCACCATGCCTGGCACTTGTGTTACTTTGGACCAAACATAGTTTGCTAGAATTTAGAGACAGAGCTAAATATGGGCTACCATAGAACTAGTACATAGTTGTATAATTTCCCAAGTATTATGATATTATGAACTGGGAAGCATTTGAAGAAAAGTCTTGGAAGCAAAGCTTGTGATATTTCTCTTGAAATAACAATTGGTAAATATGTAATATGTATTGAAGCTCACTATTCTTGCTCAGTGAAACACATTAATTCTATTTTAAAAAATACTTTGCCACAAATTCAGGAAACTTTGGAATGTTGGACTTTGAATACTTGTCATCTACCTTTGTTGTAATATGGCCAATTTGTATTATTAAATTTAAGCTTCAAATGACTTTTGAGTTATATTAACAGACATATGACTAAAACAGTGCAAAACTTTTGGTGATAGACACATTATTTGCTTTAGAAGGACTTTAAGCCTTACATTTGTTTAGGACCTTAACTATAAAATCTGAGTGCCTCACGCGTGAGGCAGGAGGTTCGATCTGCAGCACCACATAAAAATAAATAAATAAAATAAAGGTGTTGTGTCCATCTACAACTTAAATTTTTTTTTTAATGTGATTTGTATGTTACTTGTAACAACTACTACTCTGGACGATGTTGATTATGAAGAAGACTGCTATGCATGTGTGGGGTCAAGAGATACTTGCAAATCTTTCTCTTTTGTTGTGAACCTATAACTGCTTTTAAAAAAATAAAGTTCTTTTTAAAAAATGGTTTCTTGAAATTGGAAGAAATGTTCATGAGGCTAACACTCTTTGTGTGTGATAAGAGTTTGGGATTATGCATTATTTATTATAATATAAAATAATAAGGGACAAGATTCATACAGGTGTGCACATGTATATGTGTTTTGCTGGAAATTAAACCCAGGATGCCTTGGGTATGCTAAGCAAGCACTCTACTACTGAACTACATCTCTAATTCAGGACACATTTTAAAAGGAGATTAACATAATAAACCTATGGAAAAATAGGAGCAAACAAAAGTGTTTGGGGAATGAGAAATTTACAGGAAGTTTTTTACTACTATAAAAATGGAAAATGGATGAAGTCTGAATTTTACTTTGCCTTCTGAGTTCAAGGGGCATTCTCATCTTTAAAAGTACCACTTATTTTTCCTGATAGTGATGATCATATTGTGTGTTCTCCCTCCAAAGACTTGAATAACTTACCTATTATAATTGTATGAGTGCATGAATTTTGGCAGCCCTTACATTTGACTTGTATAAGAGTTGTTGCTCTCAGATTCAGAATTCCCTATTGGGAAACCAATTTAGGTAATGTTGCTGTGAGTTTGATATAAACACACATATACAACCCCCTTTTTATATAAACTGCCTTTCCCTTACTCTTCTAAAACTCTTGTCAATTTATTGGACTGTATAATAAAAATGGTGGATTTTTTAGATGTCTGTACCACTATGTATACTGCAGGATTGAGAGTTAATACTGATTTGGTTATTTTGTCATTGTTTAGATATACAGACATTGTATCTGAGTTGGTTTCTTTTTTTTTCTTGCCTGCATTTGTTTGAAGTTTATATTACTTGACTAGTTTGACTAGTTTAGGCTCAGTACCTTTGCCATTTACAGTGTTGAGCAATTTTTTAAAATTTGGAATTTTGTTGATATAATTACTAGCTGGATTGTTTAAAGGTGAACAGTTAATGTTCATTATAGGATTAATTGGAGGCACTTTTTTGGGGGGTGGTTAATTGAAAATGATATTCATTTTATTGTGAATATTAGGAAAGAGAATATAGTAATAAACCTTTGTGCAATAGTGTGAAATCATCATAATTTGCCCCCATTTGAAATGTTTTATCATTTTAGTTCTTTGTAGGGAGACTTAGTCCCAATCAGATTTAACTTTAGTTCCCTACATGTTACTGGTGAAGATTTTTTTTATTAGGCAATAGGATTGAAATATTTTGCATGTACTTGAATTTCTTACTGTTTTAAATGAGATCTCTTAAAATATAAAGTTTCTTTTTTCTTTCTTTTTTTTTTTTAATACTGGGAATTAAACCCAGAGGTGCTTTATCACTGAACTAAATCTCTATGGTTTATTTATTGAGAACAGGGTCTTACTAAATTGCTTAGGGAACAGACACTTCTCAGAGGAGGACATACAATCAATCAATAAGTATATGAAAAAATGCTCACCATCGCTAGCAGTCAGAGAAATGCAAATCAAAACTACCCTAAGATACCATCTCACTCCAGTAAGACTGGCAGCCATTAGGAAGTCAAACAACAATAAGTGCTGGAGAGGATGCGGGGGAAAAGGGCACTCTTGTTCATTGCTGGTGGGACTGCAAATTGGTGCAGCCAATTTGGAAAGCAGTATGGAGATTTCTTGGAAAGCTGGGAATGGAACCACCATTTGACCCAGCTATTCCCCTTCTCGGTCTATTCCCTAAAGCCCTAACAAGAGCATGCTACAGGGACACTGCTACATCGATGTTCATAGCAGCTCAATTCACGATAGCAAGATTGTGGAACCAGCCTAGATGCCCTTCAATAGATGAATGGATAAAAAAATGTGGCATTTATATACTATGGAGTATTACTCTGCATTAAAAAATGACAAAATCATAGAATTTGGAGGGAAATGGATGGCATTAGAGCAGATTATGCTAAGTGAAGCTAGTCAATCTTTAAAAAACAAATACCAAATGACTCCTTTGATATAAAGGGAGTAAACAAGGACAGGGTAGGGACGAAGAGCTTGAGAAGAAGATTTACATTAAATAGGGATGAGAGGTGGGAGGGAAAGGGAGTGAGAAGGGAAATTGCATGGAAATGGAAGGCGATCCTCAGGGTTATACAAAATGTCATATAAAAGGAAAGGAGGGGCAAGACAAGATAATACAAATGGAAGAAATGATTTACAGTAGAAGGGGTAGAGAGAGAAAAGGGGAGGGGAGGGGAGGGGAGGGGAGGGGGGATAGTAGAGAATAGGACAGACAGCAGAATACATCAGACACTAGAAAGGCAATATGTCAATCAATGGAAGGGAAACTGATGTGATACAGCAATTTGTATACGGGGTAAAAGCGGGAGTTCATAATCCACGTGAATCAACCGTGTAATATGATGTATTAAGAACTATGTAATGTTATGAACGACCAATAAAATAAAAAAATAAATAAATAAATTGCTTAGGGCCTTGCTAAGTTGCTGAGGCTGGCCTCAAACTTGGGATCCTCCTGGCCCAGCTTCCCGAGTAGCTGGGATTACAAGAGTATGCCAGCACACCTGGCTAATATTTATAATGTTTTAATAGTGAGGTACACAGATCACAAACATACACTTTGATTTAATTAGATTTTGTGGTACTTTGCTTTTAAATTTGGACAGAATACAGAAATTTAGGAAAATTTTAGTTATGTTGTGGCCATGGCTATGCATTCCCAAATGGAAGTGTGTTGCATTCCTAAATGTAGTGAGTTGCATGCACTACTGAGCATAATGGGAAAAGAAAAGTGCCATAAAAAGCTAAGTACCAAGTAACTAGCTAGAAAAAGCTTTTTTTAATGGGAGAGCTGGCATGGTCATTAATCTGGTAGAATAGTACTTGAGGAAATGGTTGCATGTATTAGGTGCAATTTCTTTTGGTTATTTGAAACCAAAATAGGTTAAGAATAGCACACAAATGCAAAAGTGGGTTTTTTTTACAGCCTAATTTAGCTTATAAAGAGATACAGGGACTTGGTTCTAATGTAAACTATAGAAGAATAAACTTTGGTGAATCTGTTGTCCTGTTAGCAAAATGAGTGGTAGAGTAGAAAGATCTTTAGGCCCTTGCCATAAATATACTTGTTATTCTTAATTAAATGGGGAGGATTTTTGCTTTATTCAGTTTGTTTTTTCTCAACCCCCTTTCAATTACTGAATAAATAGTACTTTCTGTGGATTGGTAACTCTGCAGTAGCTTTCAACCTTTGATGACTGAGACCTATTATAAAAAATAAGTTTTACATTGTGATCCAGTACACACATAAAAAGCTAAAAGTTTCATAAACCACTTGCCTTTCTAGTGAACAGCTATATTTTCTGTTTCACTTTTTAAAAATTTTATTTATTTTATTCATTTTAGTTGTTGATGAACCTTTATTTTTTATTTATATGTGGTGCTGAGAATCAAACCCAGTGCCTCACACGTTAAAGGCAAGCAAGCGCTCTACCACTGAGCCACAATCCCAGCCCCGTGTTTCACTTTTTAAAAGCTTTTATAGCCTACTCTTATAGTGCTAGATTGTTTTACTTAACTAAGTCAAACAAGCTGTTGATAAATATTTGCTACAAAATGAAAATATAGTGGCTATATTAATTTTAGCTCCTGTCATTGTTTGTTAATGATTAACACAACCTCTGCAAACAGGAACAAATGCCTATTATTTTGTTTGAGAGCTGAAGTTAGGTGCATGTTAAGTTCTACAATTCCTGGTCTTCAATATAGATAATTAAATGGTATGTTTTATTTTTACTTTTTGTTTAATCTTTATTAATAGGCACAATACTGGAATTAGCCATAACAATCCAATGGCACTAAAAATCTTCCACACTTTTTTGGATTTGAGTTTTAAAAAGGCATTTTGTGGAGATTACAGATTTAATTTTAAGGTCTATTTGTACTGAAGTGCTATCATTTTAAATGAATTTTTTTTTCTTTTTATTAAAATTCTTTATTTTTGAGAACATAAACTTCTCTGTCTTCTAGTTCTGTCAGAATTCTTTATTCCTTCTAACCATTAATTGAATTCTCATGGAATTTGTGGCTTTTTATATCTAAGGATTAAAATCAAGTTTTCTGGCCTGTTGTGGTGGCTGGCGCATGCCTCATCTTGGGAGCCTGAAGCAAGAGGATCACAAGTTCAAAGCCAGCCTCAGCAATTTAGCAAGGTCCTAAACAACATAGTGAGATCCTGTCTCAAAATAAAATACTTTTAAAAGGGGCTATGGGTGTAGATCAGTGGTTTAGTACCTCTTAGTTCAATCCCTGGTACCAGAATAAATAAATGTTTTCTGGCAACATAATATTTGTATGACCCTGGGTATTCTATTTACTTAATTTGTAATTCTTTTTTTCTTATCTGAAAATAATTTTATGTATTTGGATTGTTTTAAATAACAAATAATCAAAAATTATAGTGTACACATGGTACATAGTGAAGTCGTAGACTTGGTTTTGGAAATTAACCTTTGGGGTTTTTGGTCTAAAATGACCCTGAAAGTTCATGACCTACTTATCATTTTATTGAGGCTTGGATTTGAATCTTGAATTATGAGAGAAAGTGGTTCAGGAGTAGTTACATAGCTGACTATTTAATCTAGAAAGTCTATGGCAGAGTCCACCCACTTAGTTGTCTAAATAATCCCCATGACCCTCTTATAATATGTTGTTATTTCTATTTTATAGATGAAAAAAATCAAGGAAATTATTTGGTGGAATAATGTTTCTAAGATTGAGAATCTAGGGCCTGGGGATGTAGTATAGTGGTAGAAGCACTTGCCTACTTGTGCCAAGTTTCCTGGATTCAATCCTCAGCATAGGGACACGGGGGATATGGATTGAGGATTCTAAGTATAAGGCTTAGTGTCATTGAATATATCACTCTAGGGTTTCTAAGTTTATGAAATAACTAGAATTCTGAAGTCTCTAGATTTCAATTATGAAATCCAAGGAGAAAGTAATGGAAATAAATTTGTAGTGAGAGGCTTTATCATAACTATTCATCTCTGATAGGTTAAGTAGATAAAAAATAAATGCCCTGCCAGGAATGTGGTGCATTCCTGTAATCCCAGCAGTTTGGGAAGCTGAGGCAGGAGGATATCAAGTTCAAAGCCAGTTCAGCAATTTAGCAAGGACCTAAGCAACCCAGCAAGATTGTCTCTAAATAAAAAAATACATGAAAAAGATTTGGGCACGTGACTCAGTGGTTAAGTGCCCCTGAGTTCAATCCCCAGTACCCCCACCCCCAAAACCTCATTCAGTATTGTTCAATAGAAACATTGTGTGCACCATATATGTAGTTTAAATTTTCTAGCACTCTCTCTCGAGCGTGCGCACACACACACACACACACACACACACACACACACACACACACGTGTAATTATTATTATTTTTTTGTGGTTCTGGGGATTGAACCCACGGCCTTGTTCCTGCAAGGCAAGCACTTTCCCAACTGAGCTATATCTCCAGCCTAGTAGTCAACATATTTTTTAAAAATGGGTGGAATTAATTTTAGTAGTGTATCTTCTGTAGTTCAGTATATATAAAGATAATTTCACATGTCATCAATATAAAAATGTATATTTCTTTTTCTGTTAAGTCTTCAAAATCAAGTTTGTGTTTTTATACCTAACAAATCTCAATTCATAGGAGCAATGCTTCAGTGATACATTCAATAATTACATTTAGCAAATGGCTACATTACAGGAAAACTCAAAAACTTTTTAACTGCTGGATGCTAATTACCTTGGTTCTTGAGCATCTGTTTCCTACCAGTTTGAAATTTGAATGTCTGAAAATATCTTTCTTAGTCTTCCCTTTTCTCTCCTTAATTGGTAGTTCTGCTATCAAATTCCAGATTGGAAATAGTTCCTTCAAATTTTTAAAGGCATTACTTTATTGTCTTTCAGTTTCCAGTATTGATCTTAAAATCTGATGCTGGTAGGTTTTTCTGTCCCTTGTTACCTAACCCCTATCCTCACCTCCATGGGAAGATTTTAGATTGCTCTTCTTACCTTTAGTGTTTTGAAATTTCCCAGTGATGTGCCTTGTTGTGGATTCCCCACCACCACCCCCATGTTGTGTAGTGTCTGGAAGCTCACTGGCTATCAATTTGGAGAATTTTCCTTCCACTGATTTATTCTATTTTCTCTTCCCTCTGATTCTCCTAGATCTTTGGTTTAATATCCTTATTTTTTCTACTGTTCTTATATTTTGGTTCTACTTTCTGTGAAATTTATTCTTGTAAATCTTTGGTTTGACCATGTTATTGAGTTTCATTTTTGCCAACATATTTTTTAACTTTCAATAGATCTTTTTAAAAATATTATTTTGTGTATAAAAGGTATCTCTTTTTTCAAGATTACTTTTACCCCACTTACTGAAGTTTTCAATTCCTTTTATAGCTTCTGTTTTTCCAGGTTACTTTGGTTTGTTTGTTGATTTTAGTAGCTCTTTAATTTTAAAGGCCTTCTTCAAGTAATCTAATGAGTCTGCACTTACTTGAGTTGGGCATTGAAAAACGGATAGAAAATAAATACTGTAGGAGGGGCTTGTTAGATTGTTTGTGGGCCTCACTGTGAAAGTAGGGAATATTATGGAATCCGGATGATAATAACTTTAGATATTTAGATCTATTTAAAAAGGGAAGTGAGTGGCATTAAATGCTGTATGTCTGTTTTGGTGCCACTAATATTAATAGTTGTTTAACTTTTGTTTATAATACTTTTTATGGGAAAATTCATTAGATGAATCCTCAGATATGAAGACCATGTGTTTCCTTTTATTAAATCATAATAATGAAAGAGGATATTGAGTTTCCAGTATGTCTTTGATGGTGAAATCAGAGTTAAGGGGAAGGGGAAGGAAACTAGAACAGAAATAAATTGGGAGGTGGAGATAAAGAGTCTTATGTTGGCCCATAGCTTTGAGAGGGTAGTATGTATGTATGTATGTATGTATGTATGTATTTATTTATTTTTCCATGATTGAATCCAAACAAGGGTACAGACTTACAGTAGTCAAATTTAGGGAAAACCCTGAAAAATTATAGTCTCAAGCAGCAACTCTAGTTGCTCTCCATTTTAGTTTTTTGTTGAGAAGCATAACATTGTACTATACATAGATAGATAACATTAAAAAATGAAAGTAAAAGAACTTTTGCTATTAAAATGAAAGTATAACTTTTAACCAGTGCAGTATACTGTGACAAATTATGCCCTCCACTTAGTCATAAAATGTAGTTTCTGTTCCCAAGTTCTACTACCTATATTAGTCCTTTCTTCTCCCTTTAATGTCCCTAATTTTCCTGACTATCATTAAGAATGCATATTGTAGGTTCTAAAAAGTTCGGTATTGAAGAAACTTGTTTAACTTAGTTTCCAGCGTTTTCCAAATGTGTTTGGTTCTGTTCTTGACTTATTTTTTTATCGTGTCCGAACCATGTTCTATGTGACACTATTTGGTAAACACTGGCCTATTACAAAGTTAAGTCTAGTTCTCTGGCCTGGTCAGTTTATTAGTCAAATATCACTTTTAGCCTAATCTCTTCTCTTTTATACACATACATTAGCACAGTTATTCAAGAACAGGTACTTATTGATGATATACTCTACACTTAGATCCTACAAAGATCAAGAAGCCATTCTCTTGTTTTCAGTCCTCAGCACCACATAAAATAAATAAATAAAATAAAGGTATAACAAAAATTAATAATGAAGTGGAAAAAGTCCTATTACAGAAGCATTTTTTGAAAGAACACAAGAGTTGCAGAGTTTTTATAATCCTTCGAGAGAAGTTGGACATTCCAGATAGATTGATTCAGTTATGCCATCAAAGATCTCTCTGCCATTCTCAGCATGTATTTCATTTTTTCCCCTGATTTACTGCTTTTTTATTTTAATTTTTTTATTTGTTTACAGCATGCATTTCAGATTAATGTCCCTCATGGTTTGGGTCCCAACTGTTCGTGTGTACCCTAGAGAGCACTTAGCAGAAGAAATTTTTTTCAAAATGTTTTCACTCATTGGCCAGAATTATGGTCACATGACCCTGCCTAAATCAAGTACTGGAATCTTCCGGACCACCATAATTGATTTAGGATGATCATAATTCATTCTCTTGACAAGAGATGGGGCCAGCCTTCCCTCTAGAATAGGATGGGTGCCAAGTAGGGATTTTTGTTAGCAAGAATGGGCTTTGGAAAAAAATGGTAGATAATTGACAGCACCTACTACATAATTCAATCTTGAGAGATGGGGAGATAGGGTATTTTAACACAGCCTTGATGTTTTGAGAACATAGAAGAGGAGCAGGAATGAACTTTGGATAAAGTGATTTCTAAGCTGAGTTTTGTAGACAAGGGGATATTTAGTAGAAAGAAAGATCTTTTTTTTTTTTTTTTTTGCTTATCATCCTAAGATATTGTTATTGTGGGCATCATTACCTTTTTTTTTTTTTTTTTTTTTTTAAGAATAGTAACCATTCTTAACACATTTCCCTAGGAATCTGTCTTGACCGTGTGTGTGTGTGTGTGTGTGTGTGTGTGTGTGTGTGTGTGTGTGTATGTATGTGAGGGAGAGAGAGAGAGAAAGAGATGGACTTTTTAAGAAGGAACATAAATCAGTGGGTTCCAACTTCTGGTCACTGTTTAAAAAAACAAAAATGTTCTAATGTCTCTTATGCTAGAGTTTTTTGGTTTTTTTTTTTTTTAATTCTGGAAGATAGTGAGTTTATAGTCTCAGTGTTTATTTTGCTTAGTGTTTTTTCTCTTTCCATTTCTTAATTTCCTTCCATCTTAATTCCCTCTTCCCTCTATTTCTGCCTTCTTCCTTTTCTTTTTTTTTTTTGGAACTTAGACAAAGATGTAAAAGTCCAGGAAAATTAAATGATTTGTTTGAGATCATTACCTTTTTTTGTGAACACATATTTTTATTTTTGGCAAATTCTTTTTTTTAAATATTTATTTTTTAGTTGTAGATGGACACAATACCTTTATTTATTTATTTTTTATGTGGTGCTGAGGGCGTCGCATGTGCTAGATGAGCACTCTACCACTGAGCCACAACCCCCAGCCCTTGATTGCTGGGTCATACAGTAACTTGTATTGAATTGAACCTTTTAAAAAATGGGTGCATCAATCCAAACAGCAATGAATGAAACTTCATGATCTGTTTATTTATTGTTTTAAAATTTTTTTTAATTGTAGATGGGCACAGTACCTTTATTTTATTTTGTTTTATTTTTACGTGTTGCCAGGAATCAAACCTAGTGCCTGATGCATGCTAGGCAAGTGCTTTACCTCTGAGCCACAATGCCAGCCCCTATGATCTGTTTATTTTTCCCCAACATTTTTATGTATGATATTTATTTTTAAAATGATGACATAAAAGTAGAAAATTATAATTGATCGAGTACCATGTAATATGTTTAAGTTAGGTCAAACATATGTCTCAAACATTTTTCATCTTTTTATGGTAAAGACTTTCAAAATATTTTCTTCTACCTTTTAGAATTGTACAGCATATTTTCGTTACTGGTAGCCAATGTACAATAGTACTCTAGAACTTCATTCACACTTCTAATTGTAATTTAGTACCTGTTGATTAGCCTTTCCCTTTTTTGTCTGTTAATTAGCCATTGAATGGGTATAAAGTTGTATCTATGATACACTTTTACCTTTTCACTTAAAGAAAGCTTTTTGATTTTCTTAGCATATCTGAACTTCATCTTCAGTACATTTGTACTTGGAGCCATTATTAAGTAGAACTAAAGGTTATTCGAAGATAAACACTGGAACAGTCAATTCCGAAAATCAAGATGGAGTCTGATAATCAAGAAAATGACCAAATAACTTAAGAGGCTGTTAGGAGATTCTTGGGACAAAAAGATGATTCACATCTTAAGCAAGATAGAGTGGGACAATTCTGAGTAGCTCACAGTACTCAGAACACTACATAATTGAAAACTTATATATGAATTGTTCATTTTTGGAATTTTCCATTTAATATTTTTGGACTGTGTGGCAACTTGAAACTGGAAAGCATAACGATGGACAACAGGGGGACTGCTGTATTATTTCACAGAAAATAATCTGAGGCAAAGTGGCAAAACATTAAGAAGTGACAAAGATAGTAGGTGAACATATAGATATTTTTATATTCTGCATTTCTATATACTTGACATAGTTGTATAAATTTAAATAATTTCCCCTGTATTCCCATTGATCATTTTTTAAAAAATTTTTTAGTTGTAGTTGGTACAATATATTTATTTATTTATTTTAAAAAGATGTTAAACCAATCAATTAGGTAAAATAATTGGATTAAGTTGTAACGATATTAATACAAATGATCTTATTTTCTAGTTATATTTATCAAGGGGTCACTGTAAGGAAGAATTACTTACTTGCCTTGCAAATAAAAAATATGAAAAATTTAAACTTTTCTCTTATTTAAGGGGTTGATTTTAAAAGACCAGTAAACATTGTCTTTCTCTTAACTATAAAAGAATATATATAAAGATTATCAAGTACTTACCTAGTATAAGAAATAGAACACTATTCCTTTGAAGTTCTCAGTATGCTTCTCCCTAGTAGTATCCCAGTCCTCTCACTCTCCTTTTGTGAATTTTGTGTTTCATTTCATGCCTTAAGTGTCAAGAGCAAGGCTCCTCAAAGTCAAGCAATGTTTAGTGCCCCCCCTCCTTGGTAGCAAAATATACAGGAGATAAATTCACATTTGAAATCTTTTTAAGTACACAATTCAGTGACAATAATTACCTCTACATTATTGTAAAAATTAACCCCATCCATATCCAGAGCCATATCTAAGATTCATCCCAAACTGAACCTATTTATTAAACACTTAATTCCCTGTTGTCCTCTGACCCTAGCCCATGGTAACCTTCTACTTTAATGTTTCCATCAGTTTTGCCTATTATAGGTAATTCATACAAGTAGAATCATAGTGGCTTATTTAAGTTAGCATATGTCTTGTTTGGCTTATTTCACTTTGCATAATGTCTTTAAAATCTGTGTTGTAGTATTGTGTTAGAATTTCATTTTTAAAGTTAAATAATATTCCATTGTGCATACTTTGTGTGTGCGTGTGTTTTTTTTTTTCCTCCCTTTCATGTTGATAGACTCTAGGGTTGTTTTTCTTTGGCCATTGAGAATGTTACCTTGAACATTGATATTTGGGACATTTTGTTAGCTTTTCATTGCTTTGGCCACAATATTTGACAAAATATAGCTTACAGTTTTGGAGGTTCAGTCCATAGTGCTGACTTAATTTCTCTGGGCTTAAATGTCAAAAGCACAGAGCTCCACTCATGGTGTCTAGGAAGCAGAGAGTACACATACCCATAGTTAAGAAGCTGGGATGAACTAAAAACTCCATAGGCACACCAGCACAGACCCACTTGTACTAGTCCAGCCTCAACTGCCTACAGTCACCACCTAGTTACTCCATTCAGACAAAGATGGACCAGTTGGATTACAGCTTTCATAATCCAGTCACTTCTCCTGAATATTCCTGCATTGACACTGGAGTTTTGATGGGATGCCTTATATCCAAACCACAATTGATATCTTTTTGAGTTGCTTAATTTTCTGTTCTTTGTGTATATACTTAGAATTGAAAATTTCTGGATCATGTTAATTGCTTGCTTAATTTTTTAAAAAAATTTGGTTTTTAATTTTTTGGTACTGGGGATTGAACTTAGGGATGTCAAGCTATGTCCCCAATTCTTTTTTATTTTTAGATAGGCTTTCACTGAAGTTTCTGATGTTGACCTCAAACTTGCTATGTTTCTGCCTCGGCTTCCTGAGTCACTGTAATTACAAGTGTGCACCACTATGCCTGGTTCTGTGCTTAACTTTTTGAGGAACCATCTTATTATTTTCCATATCAGCTATAACATTTTACAACCTAAGCAGTTCCAGTGTGTCCACATACTTGCCAATACTTTTTTATTCTTCATATTTGTAATGAAAAATCAAAACTACTGTTGTTTTGAGTAACTATAAAATCAAACCAATTTTCAAATTAAATGCAGATTAAAACCTGTGAAGGTCAAATTAATGTTTTTGATAGTCTAAACCAAATTATTACAGTCTTAACTATTGAAGAAATTCAGAGTAAATAGTTCTTTAGGAAAATTTGTTAATATTAGAACAGGCCCATATGTCTGCAGCTAAAATTAATTTATTTACAAAGTTAATATGTTGAATTAATAAATCACCACTTAGAGTATCATTTTTCTAAAGTGATTCAACAAAAAGCTCTACCTAGTGAGCTGGAATGTACATATATTAATTTTTAATTTATTGTCTAAATTAGGAAACCAAATTGTTTTAGCCATCCCTGATAAGTTCATAGTACCAAATTAAGAAAATTCTAACTTCTGATGACTTCTTCAAGAGCCTGTTTCACTCCATGGTAAAAATGACCAAGTGTGAAGTGTGTTCAGGGGTATATAGGAGAATAAATAACTGCAAATCACTGTAAATGAAGTAGCTGCCATAAAATAATGTTTATAATTTGTGTAATTCTTTTCACAGTTTTTAAAGTATACTTACATGCAATATGTTGAATCCTTAAAATAATTCTTAGCTAGTCAAGAAAGATGGTCTTTCCATTTTACAGGAAAGGAAATTAAGACTCATGGCAGTTACCTTAGACAAAGGAATACAAAAGAAGAAATGATCATTCAGGTGAAAATATAGGAGTTGCTCTTGTCTGGTAGGTTGTTTTGGAAAATGTTGAAAAAGAAAGTAGTATCTTGTATGGCTCTGGAATTTGAATTTGACGTAATAGAGTGTTTCCCAAACTTGCTGATTATAGAAAATTCCTTTCCTGGAGATTGCTTCACTTAGGTCTGGGTAGTAACCTAGAATCCTGGTTTAACAAGTTTTCTTGGTTAATTCCACATTTGCTGTTTTTGAGCATGGGACTTGATGTGATAAAAATAGTTTTCTGCATCTAAGGAGTAGATTGAAATGTGAAAAAAGACTAATCAGGTAGTGTTTTGAAGTGAAGGAATTGTAACTTTTACTAGTTTGCAACATTAGGTATGATGAGATGTGGGGGATAATGGAATTATAGAGACTGCCTGGGAAGACAAAGCGAAATAGGGAAATTGAAGTAGATAAGCTGATTTGTGGAAGAAACTTTTTTTGTTTTGATTTGTGCAAGGTTTGGAGTCTTTGGTTTTAGAATGTCCAAAAGACATTTAGAAATATTAAATTGAATTCCATAATTAGTAAAACATTACATTAAAAAGTCAGACCTTGCCAGGCATGAAGATATCAAGTGTTTGTATCAATATAAAACTTTTGTTAGGGTAGGTTACATTTGTTGTCAAATTGAGTTTTCTGTTTTTGTTATTGATGACTCTTCAAATCTTACTGCTTTCTGTGCTGGGTCTCCTTATAAATCTGAAATATTAGTGGTTAAGATTGAGCTGATAAAAAGAGGATCCTAGAAAAAGTAATACTTAAATTCAGTATATCAAGTTAAATAAGCGCCTCTGTGGGAGACTGAGGCAGGAGGAGCCCAAGTTCAAGCCCATTCGCTACAACTTAACAAGACCTTATCTCAAAAAAATAAAAAGTGCTAGGGATATAGCTCAGTGGTAGAGCACCCCTGGGTTCAATGCCCAGTACCACAAAAATAAATAAAAATAAAGTTAATATGAACTGTGAGTGTTGAACTTAAGAGTTCTCCCTCTTTTGTCTTTATTTCTGTAAGTGAATAAATTGTCATGTATATTGAAACCTAACACACTGTGTTTTCATATACTAGACTTATTTTCTTGATTTCTTTTCTGAACAAAATGAAACAAGTTTTGGATATCAGGTTCAGTGAATTCTTGGAGATGCTTATTTTATTGTCTTTGTAATGCATATCACCACATTTTCTCTGCTGTAGTGGCAGTTTCCTGCAAGGTGACCCACTAAGTTGCAGTGCTGATTATTTCATTTGAGTTTTTTAGTTTGGGTTTTGTTGGCGTTCTCTCTAGCAGCCATTCAGAAAAACTTTGGAAACTGTTTCCCCCCATCTGCTGTTATCTCTGAAGCATAAAGTTTCTTTCCTATATAATAAGAAAGAATTTTTCAATCTTTGTCCTTATACATAATCATCTTCTCTTTTTTTCCCCTTCTAAGCCTGTTTCAGTACTGCATAAGACCCTACCTGGAAGAGTTGAAGTTTACTACCTGTTTTTAGTTAGTTGCCTTCACATTCAAATTGATATATAATCAGTTTCTAGAAAACAATTTCAAATTTATGTAAATGGATAGGTATTGTTCTGAGTTTTGCTATATAAGAGTCATTTGTATATAAGAGTTATGCTATATAAATCATTTAGTGAAAGTAGTTTGCCATTTTCTGATAATAAATGTTTCCCTTCTTTTTGTGGTTCATCTGTTATATGTATCTGTTGTATTTTTAACATTAATCTAAGGGTTTTTATATATGCCAAGTTCTAAACATTATAGAATTCTTTGTGGTTTTTGTGCCCCAACAAGCAAAGATCATCTTAGGCCTTGAATTTACACTTTTGTAATCTGGATTTAGGTTAGGGATTAAGTGAAGGGTGCTTAATGAATAGGACCTACAAATTACTGCACATCTGGTTCGAGAAAGTACTCCCATCTTTCTTGTGAGTCTATTTTTCTTCTTATTGCTTTGAAATGAAAACTTTTCTGTAAATATATGAAGTGCAATATAGAACAGCCATACTGGGAAAGAAGGAACTGATAAGTTAGTAAAACCAGATTCTTTACTATTTTGGAGACTTATTGTTTGTTTCCTTGAAATTATTCCAAGAATAATTCTTGGAAGACTCCTTAAGGAGCAAGAGACACGGTATCCTGTTGACTACCCCCCCCCCCATTTTATATAAGTGTTTGTGTGTGTGTGTGTATTTAACTATTGAGAAAAATTAATAATTAGTCAACTAATGTAACTTTCAATGGGATAGATCCAGTTTCAGTTCTAAGAATACCAGATTGGGGCTGGCATTGTAGCTCAGTGGTAGAGCACTTGCCTAGCATTTATGATGTACTGGGGATAGATTCTCAACACCACAGATAAATAAATTTTTTAAAAAATGTCTGTCATCAACAACAACAACAACAAAATTTAAAAAGAAAAAGAGTACCAGATTGGATGGTCATAAAGAAATCTCCTCCAGGAATTTAATCTGTAGATCTGGCTATAAATAAATACATACCCAGAGAAAATTTTCATATTGTATTTCAAAACAGCTTTAAAACCATGTTAGTCTTTTTTTGCTTTGAATAGAGTTTTTGCATGAGAATCATTATTTTGCTTCTAGTAGTTATTTTCCCAACTTTCTAGGCCTGTAGTCTCTATAATGATTCTGAAGTTTTTTAAGAATAAATGACCTGGGCTGGGGATGTGGCTCAAGCGGTGCTCACCTGGCATGCGTGCGGCCCAGGTTCGATCCTCAGCACCACATACAAATAAAGATGTTGTGTCTGCCGAAAACTAAAAATAAATATTAAAAATTCTCTCTCTCTAAAAAAAAAAAGAATAAATGACCTATAGCTTATATTTTTGTTATCTTTGAATTGTTGTTGTATCATGTAGGCCTGTGAGAGAGAAATATGCCAGACTTAAATAATTATTTTTGTGATTCATTTTTTTAAAAATACAAAATAATTTAAAAAATTTTCCCCTGCAAATGGTAAGCTGAAATCCATATTACATTGGGAAGCAGTTTCTCTTCCTGAAGATGAATTTTTATTTCTCTATCCTAATACCCAACATCAATTAGTATTAGTTATAAATAAATAAATAAGACTAGATGCTCAGATCTTGCAAAGTCAGTGTGGTGCAGAAAGTGATAAGGAAGGAGGGCTCCAATATTGACCTAAAATATTTTAATCAAGGAACTCCAGACACTTCTCCACCCATATTTTTGATATGTAAACTTATCATATGTGGTCTTAATTTAGCAGTAAAATTTTGAATATTGCTAAAAATAAAATACTATAGAAGTTAGTACATATTTGGGGAACCGGATTTTTTTTTGGGGGGTATAGTTATTAGCTCAAAAAGTGAAAACTTGAAGTTTAATGAAAACCAATCTCCCTTCTTCACCATCAAAATTGGTTTAGAAGGCTTGTTTCTGTTACATATAAAATAGAGCATACAAAAAGACAGGAGTTATACTTTAAAAAATACTGAAATATGAAGGTAAGGAGAAAATTCTGTAAGGGGATGTTTAAAATGAAACAATTTCTTTAAAACAAGGGAATGAAGATTTCTGCTTTAAACATTAGCATTGTGTTTCTCACTCAAGAAATTACATCAGCAAATAATCTTCTGAGTGCTGTTACTTGGGTGGCACCAATATGAACAATTGTTTCAGTTGTTGCCTGGCTCCCTGCCCTACCAGCAGTCTGGAACTGTGCTTGTTATTATGGGAGTTCATGTGACAGTGATGCTTGGTTTTGTTCATTTAGCTTGTCAAAACAATTTAATATAGGTGGAAAGAATGAATGGGTAGGATAGCTGTCAGCTCTAGTTTATACTAAAGGTAATGAATTCTACAGTTGGGATAGTGTATTAAGGACCCAGGAATATCCAGTCTGATAATACTAGAAAGAAGGTTTTAAAAAAGTAATGCTGGCCAATCAGTTCTTAATCTTATTTGATGGTTTATTGCTACTCTTTCTAAATATTTTATCATTGTCTTCACAATAATTTGATTGATGGCTGCTAATATTTAAATAATATAAGTTCCTATTATTTTACATTCAGATATAGTTAGTTCTAGTACCTAATCCATTTCAAAAATCCCCAGTTAATAGAAATACCACCATAGATCTTTGGAGAAGAAAATAATTTCAGAAGCTTTCCAATTTTTAAAAAACACATTTGTGTAGAATAATGAATGGAACCTGAGGTTTGAACCAACTCTTTTTTTGTATTTGAATTTCTGGGAGATATTAAATTCTTCTGAGTGTCTTAATCTGTAAAATAACTCAACAGGGTTTATTTGGTTTGGTACTGGGGATTGATCTCAAGGGTGCTTTGCCACTGACCTACATCCTCAGCTCTTTTTATTTTGAGACATGATCTTGGTAAATTGCTCAGGCTGGCCTTAAATGTGGGGTCCTCTTGCTTCAGCCTTCCAAGTCCCTGGGATGAGAAGCATGTGTCTGCTACTGTGCCTGGCATCACAGGACTTTTTTTTCTCTTTCTATTTTTCTCCACCCCTCCTTCCCTTTTTAAAAGAATTAAATGAAGTGAAGCAACCAGTTAGTAAATAGGAAACACTTGGCAACTATTAATTTTTAAAAACCCATTCGTATTGATCTATATGCTTCTGCTAGTTTTAATGTATATTTTGTTATTAAAAAAAGTCTTATAAAAGTAAAATACTGTACTTCTCTGAAATAACTTGATTGTAGGTAGAACAAATTGACAAATTATTAAGCTCCAAATTATTTGGTTGGATTTTTCCTCCTCTAAGTGATAATCTTTTCTCATGTACCTATATTTCTGATCTTAAACATTTCAGACTGGGGTATAGCTCAGTAGTAGTGTTCTACCTTGCATGTACAAGGCCCCTCGGTTTAATCCCCAGAACCACAAAACAACAACAAAAACAAACTACAATAACAGATTTAATCCAGGTTATTAGAACCCTTAAAATAAACAATTTGCGGGCTGGTGTTGTGGCTCAGCAATAGAGCACTTGCCTACCACCTGCGAGGCCCTGGGTTCGACCTCAGCACCACAAAAAAATAAAGTAAAGGTATTATGTCCAACTACAACTAAAAAATAAATATTAAAAAAACAATTTGCAAAAAGGATAAAAAATTTTAATAAATCATAAAATAGCATCTTAGGTGACTTCATGGCAAAATTAGAGATTCAGTAATCTAGCATTCTCAAGGGAAATTGTAGGTGTAGTTTTTTTTTTTTTTTAATAATTGCAGAAGGACACAATGTCTTTATTTATTTATTTTTATGTGTTGCTGAGAATCAAACCCAGTGCCTCATGCATGCTAAGCAAGTGCTCTACCACTGAGTCCCACCTCAGCCCATTTGTAGGTTTTATTTATTTTTTAGTTGTAGTTGGCATAATATCTTTATTCATTTGTTTTTATGTGGTGCTGAGGATCGAACCCAGGGCCTCGCACGTGCTGCTAGGTGAGCGCTCTACAACTGAGCTACTACCACTCCAGCCCCCAGTTGTAGATTTTTGAGGAGGAAGAAATATTACTGTTTCCCCCTCTCCTCCTTTCTTTTTTTTTTTTTAAGTTGTGCTGTAAATAACTTTTTTGCAGCTTTATCATGATGAGCTTTTAGGAGTTATTTTTAAGAATCAAAATAGTGCTAATTTTGACCTTTGCAAATTGGTCATTGTGCTTGGATTGTATTTGAGATTCAGAGGTCCAGTTCCCAATTCTTACCTTTCTTGTAAGTCATCGGCATTTCTTTTATCCCGGGGAAATGCTAACTGCTTGTTAAGGTATAACACCTGAGCATATAAACTGCCTGACTGCGCACACATTTTTTTGGCAGAGGGGGCAGAGAGGAATTGCATCCATAAATTCATTCAATAAATAGATATTGAACAAGCCACTATGCTAGGTTATCAGATGCTAAAGAGAGAATGCAAAGCCATTTTGTCACTTCCTTTTCATGAGCACAAGCCTCCAAAGGCTTATTCTTTGGGGATAAAATTCAGTATGTGTTGCTTGTGATTACATGCTATATGAAAGAGGCATGTACTATACATAGTTTATACAAAAACATAAAGGGGGTAGGGTGGGAATGATTGAACCCTAGATTAAAGGGCTGTGAGGGAAGATATCATCAAGGAAATGATAGTGATAGGGTTGAATTGAAGGACTGGGAATTAACTAAATAGAAAATGTTGATAGCATATATATAGCAGGAAGAGCATATATGAAAACCTGAGATGGGAAGGAGCATGACTTGTTGGAGAATGGAAAAAGTAGTGTAGCAAGAAATTAGGCTAAAGGGTTGGAGAAGTGCCTCTTGGTCACAGGGATTTGCAACTTTATCCTAAAGTCTGTAGAAAGATATTTCAGGTTTTAAACAAGTTTACAAAGTTAGAACTCCAACTGTGTGACATATTCTGCTTCCAGAATTGTTTAGAATATGCGAAATTCCAAGAATTAATAGGCATATTGTAGGATTGATTGCATGGGTGTTAAAAATATTCCTGCATCCATACAATGTGGAAAACAGACTGTACAAGGGTACAATGTGTAGAAAAAAATTAGTATAAGATGATTATTACAGGGATCCAGCAGGAAGGGGGGGATAGCTTAAGAAAGGATAGGGCAGTTGAGAAAAACTAAATTAAATTACTTTTAAGTAATTACTTTTAAGTTTTTAAGTAATTACTTTTAAGTTTTCAGCAGAAAGAATTTACAAGCTTTACATACTTTAAAACATTTTTGAAAACGTGGAAATGTAGGTATGAAACAGAAACAACCTTGACATAGACTTTAAATTATAAGTAACAATGTAGAATATTTGTGCTACCCTTTATTTTATATCTAGTGATAATTTCTGGCTAAAGTTACATTCCAGTTGAGAGAAAACATTTCACAATTGAAGTTGCGGTATTATTTTAAATTATATAAGGATTTTTCGAAAGCTGTATAAATTATTCAGACTTAAACTTCCCAATAAGTTTTAATGTTCAGTTCTACACTACATTATCTTGTATAATGTATGCTCCCAAGATTCCAAGTGGCTTACTATATATATTTTTCAATAGTTCTAAACTGTGGGTGGTAAATAAGCAAACTTAAATAAACAGATTTAATTTTTACAGCTCATCATTAGAGTTTTGAGTGCTTTTGCCTACAGTCTGTAATGCACATTTCCAAGCTTAGGGTCTTTTTTTTTAAAACAGATTCTTATGGTCTTAAGCATTTAAAGAAACATGTAAATTGAACTATGAATTTTTTCATGTTTATGAACTCAATCCTTAGGTTGGCCTTCTGATAATGGTCTTAACTATGGTTGAAACTAGTAGCTTGGGCACACACAGAGTTGGGTCTTTCTATGGTATACTGTCAATGCACCAAATTTCCCCCCTTTAATAAGATCATGACTCTTTCTCTTATTGTAAGGTCTAGATAGCAAGAGCCTTGTTTCTGATTTCATCATACACTGTGTTGTGTGATAGGGCATTCACATATTTGTTAAAATGTAAGCAAATGTTTAGAAAATATGCATAGTAATTGCTAAGATGAAAATGAATGTTATATATTGTTGAAGATAGGATTACTTTAAAAGACGATTAAGTAGGAAGATTATATATTAAAAATTTTAAAATATCACATAATGTAGTTCATGTAGTTATTAATCTAATTTGATTGAATTAACTTTTCACAATTTCTTTTAAGATCTTGTTGGTTCAGCCATACTAAAGTTTCAGAAGGTTTAGGTCAACAAGTGACCTAGATTTTTATTGTTTCTAAATTTTCTTTAAATTGATACACTTAAGAACATATGGTAAACAAGATTTTTAAATCCCCTTTGTTAGTAAATAGAAAACCAGACAAGCTGATTAAAAAAAACACACACTACAAAACATCAGATATTTTGAAATTTTTGATTGAAACAACAGAAACTGTCCTTTCAAATGGATAGTTGAGCTTGTAATAATGTGAGATTAATCTCCAAAGTTTAAAAACTGAAAACTAAAGACTAGAGTAGGGAAAGTGTAAATGGACACTAAAATACTTTTCAGCAATAGTTGCCAATTTTGTTTACCCTGAGGCATGGTTTTAGTATCTGAGGATAGGTGAAATCTTGAGCCTAAGCAGAAATTGGAACTGATATCTAATAAAGTCAGTGTTCTTGAAGAGTTAGAACGTTAATGAAAGAACATACCAGAGAAAAGTTTAGTTTCTGAGACAGGGGAAAGAGCTCTAAGACAAAATTTCTGAGTCAGTTGAAAAAGTTTATGCTGAGAATTCATGGCCAAGAACATGCAACATGTGTGAGATTCAAATTTAAGCTCATTGATGGAGTTATGGTGGACAAATAATATCTCTGAGGCACTAGACCTAAATAAATAGATTCAGAGCCTGTGTACAGGGATATACCAACAACTGAGAATATATGGGATTCCAACAGACAAATCACAGTTTAAATTACCCCCTCATCCAATATTGTAAGTCATATGAAGAAACCACCATGAATAAGTGTCAGCTGCCAAAACCTTTGGCAAAATTAGATCCCTAGTTACCTCAAATAAAATGACATTGAATCGAGCTTCTGTATTTTAACTAGGTGTAGTTGTGAACACATGTAATTTCAGTTAACAGAAGCTTAGGCAGGAGAATCACTTGAGCCCAGGTGTTACAAGACAGCTTCAGTAATATAGTGAAACCCATGTCTACTCGCCACCAAGCTAAATATCTTTAAAAAGAGATGAGGCAGGAGAATCACAGGTTCAAAGCCAGCCTCAGCAATGGCGAGGCACTTAGCAACTCAGTGAGGCCCTATCTCTAAATAAAATACAAAATAGGGCTGGGGATGTGGCTCAGTGGTCAAGTGCCCCTGAGTTCAATCCCTGGTACAAAAAAAGCAAAAGAGTTAAATTAAAACATTGATGCTGTTGGGAGTGGTAGTGCAGTGAATACTTGATTTTATAATGAAATGAAAAATGCATTGAAATTAAATACTAATTGAGAATTACCACTTTTCTCCATAATTTGACCTTTCAGATGCTTGGACTTGTCCTTTGGCTATCTCTTCTTTGGGAAATACAGGATTTCAGTGATAACCAAGGATGCATCAATGTGCTGTGCTGCTATGAATCTCAGTCTCAGTCTCAGTGGGCAGGGAATGTGACTTTCGTTGTTAGAGGGCACAGCCTTTTGCTGGACAGTTAGAATAAATGTAATAAAAGGATGTGAAAGTGGGTTTTTGTGGAGCTTTGAGAGAGGAAGTCAGTCTTGCAGTTGTATTTTGAGATGGAGCAAGATCTAAAGAGAGAAAGTTCCAAGGAGGATGCTGGGGAAAAACTTGTCTGTTCACAAAGCAGGAATAAAGTGGAGGTTGGAAGAGATCATTGCAACTGATTGGCATGGCTAATTGAAAATTCCGTGTGTAGAGTTACTGCTGAGTGAGGGAAGGACAAATCTCTCTCTCCTAGGCATTTGGAGCTTGTGAGATGGCCAGAGAATTCCTCTCCTACTGAAAGGTTTAATGTATCTAGCCCTTTTCAGTTTGGGGCTTTTTTGTTGCCGTCCACACCCCCCCACCGCCCCCTTTTTTCCCTTCCTTTTTCTCTGTTAACTTTGCTTTTGATGCTAATGGGGAGAGTAGGGAAAGGAGTGGTGGGTTGAGTTCCCTTAATCTATCCCTGTCATAGATATTTTTAGTGACAGACTGACTGCTTGACCCTATGTTTTATTTTCTTTTGGATGTCCAAATATATACCCCAGTCCTCAAAGACATATAGGATCAGTTGGAAGTGTTTGGCATATGATTATCTATCCCTTGTTCCTGGAGCAGGGGCTGAGACCCTGCCATATATCCTTTGCACCCCTCCTGCCTTTGAAGTTTAATTAATAATAATAGGAGGGGCTAGAGTTATGGCTCACTGGTTGAGCACTTCCCTGGTATGTGTGAGGCCTGGATTCGATCTTCAGCACCACAAATAAATAAATAAATAAACAAACAAACAAATAAATAAATAATCCATTAACAACTAAAAATATTTCTTAAAAATAATAATGATAAGGAAGAGGTAATATGCAGGTTAAGTATAATAACGGAAATTAGTGGATAAGGAGGTAGATCTGAGAACATTGTCAAAGTAGCTGAAAGAAAAGCTTAAAGAGAGAAGTTAAATGATAGGATGGGATAAGGTCACACACATTCTCATTCTCTCTCTCTCTCTCACACACACACATACACACACACCTATAAAGAAGAGAAGGAAAAAGGGGTGAAGCATATTCAAAGAGATAATAATTGAGAATTTTCCGGACTTTTAAAAAGACAAATACTTAGAACTTTGGTTAAAAAGCTCAATAGGTTCATTATATATAAATAAAACTAGATGCACGGTGGAGAGGTTACAGTAGAGAAAAGGAGTCATCAGAGAGTAAACATAACCTACAATTAACGACATTTATACTAACAACTATGGTAGAAACCAGAATAAGCATTAAACAATATCTTGAAAATGTTGAAAGAAAATAAACCAGCCTAGAATTCTGCATCCAAATTAACTATCATTCAAGAATGAGAATGAAATAAACTTTTCATATGACTAGGATTCTACTACTAATGGATATTCACTGATAGGATTTTGAGAAATAGATTTCACTTCAAAAAAAGAAACTGAACTCAGAAAAAAGAAGTAGGAATAAAATGGAATGGTGAGCAAAGATATATGGTAAATATAAGTAAGCATATAATGTTTAATTGATAATTATAAAAGTGATTACTTAAGGAATAATGAGGTAGTATTAAAATATTAGGGGGAAATGTATAAAATGAGGGTGGGGCAATTGGAATTGCAATTTTTTGTGATATCCAAATTATACCTCAGTAAAATTGTTTAATATGTGTTACTTGGGGGGAAATGTTCAATAAAAGAACATGCTGTCTTTATATTATTCCAAGTAACATACTTTAAATTAAAACTCTTAATAATATTCTGATAGGGTTTATTTTTATTTCATTTAGACAATGGTGTCTCAATGAAACAAGCCCAAACTGATCTTGAACTCTTGAAGCAATTCTCCCACTTTGGCTTTCCTAATAACTGGGACTATTAGACACACACCACTGTACCCAGCATATTCCAGTGGTTTTAATTGACTTATGCTGTAATTTCCATATTTTAAAAGTTAACTCTCCCTCATGGGAAAATAGCCAAGATGATTTCAAAGATTATATTGGAGAGGATACAGCAGAAATTGTCTTACTAGGGCTGCAGTATTTTAAAGCTCGGAACAGACAGACCATTGAAATAAAATGTAGAGTCCAGAAATAAAACTGTACTTAATATGGGAAACTGGTGGTGGCCAGGAGACAAAGAATTGTTCATTGGGTCAGGGTCGGGGGATTGGTTGACGATATAGAAAAAAAGTAACAACCAATCTCTCTTTTACCTAGTGAAATAAATTCCTCAACAAGTAGATCCCCCAAATATGGCAAACAAAACGAACTGATATTTTAAAAAGGAAAAGAAGAAAAATCATGGCCTCAATGTTTAGAACTGATGACACAACCCACCTCCCACATAGTAAAAGATGTTTTAATGTAACTTTAATTCAGTCTGTCTGCAAGTCAGAAGACATCAATAAGCAAGGTGAAAATACAAACCACAAATTGAGAAAAGATATTTGTAATTCATAAAACCAATAAAAGATTGGTGTCAGAATAAATGAAGAACTCTTACAAATCAGATAAAGAAACTTGAAATTTGTCTTCTGTGGGCAGCTCACAGAAGAGGAATCCTAAGTAGTTTGGAAAGAAAACAAGATTGCTCAATAATGACGGCAGGATATAATTTTACACTCATCAGACTGACAAAATAGTTAATCCCTAATACTATCAAGTTGTTGAGTATTCCATACCAGAAGTATGTTTTAGTCCATTCAGGCTGCTGTAATAAAATACTTTGGATAGGGTCAATTTGTAAATAATGGAAGTCTATTTCTTACATTCTGGAGCCTAAGAAGTTCACTATCAAGGCACCAGCCTGTTCAGTGTGTCTCTGCTTTGGATGCTGCCTTTTGCTGCACTCTCTCATGGCAAAAGGAGCTATGGGATTAACTGGCTCCATTAAGGGCTCTTGATGAGGTCACTAAGCCCCTCCTATCATCATCTTTGGGGTTAGCATTTCAATATGAACCATTCAGACAGCAGAAATATAGGATTACAAAGGAAACTGTATTTAAAGTTATCAAAGTTTTTAAAAAGTTATGACACAGCAGGCATCTAATGCATGGTGAGATCCAGTAGTAAGTCTAATAACTATCATTTCAAATTAATGATTTTTGAACAAATTAATGAATGATTTTTGAACAATCTATAACCACTTGTTATGTGACATGAAAATATCTAGGTCTGTTGGTGACAAAATTCACAGGTCATGCTGAATGTCATTAGTTGTTTACATTTGTAATTAAAGGGTTTGTTAAATTTTAATTCAAGATTAAAAAATAAAGATTTATTTTTATACAAGTTTATGAGCCTACTTTAAATGAATCTATGGACTACACATTAAGAAATACTATTGTAAGGCCTGGGGTTGTAGCTTAGTAGTAGAGCAGTTGCCTAGCTTGTGGGAGGCCCTGGGTTTGATCCTCAGTACTGCATAAAGATAAGTAAAATAAAGGTATTGTGTCTATCTACAACTGAAAAAAGAAAAGAAAGAAACATTCTATGGACAGTTATATATACATGCTCAAGAAAATTAATGTTGCAACATTGTTGCAGTATTAGCAACAAATAAGATTCCTCAGTAGGTGATTACACAAATTATGATATATTCAGGTGTTTCATATGATATATAAAACCCCAGATGGCTTAATTCAGGATAGTGGTAATACAAGGGTAAAGAGTAGGAATAAGGAGGGCAAGCTACTCACAGGGGGGTCTTTAAGCTAAATGTATAATGTTGGATTATTTAACAATACAACAGACATTATTTTATGTATGCTAAGACAGAGTTTCAATTTTAATTCTCAGAACAATTTAGTTTGTCAAGGGACAAATAAATTAAATGATTTTCTCCTACTTTATCTGAGATAAGAAATTATTCCTGTCAAGTATCAGGTATTTTAAACAGCTGATGAAAGCATACCTGTGAGTTTCTGTAAGTTTCACAACAATTCTGTGAGTGATGTTATATATTCATAAAGAAAATTCTAATTAATAATGCAAAGATAGAACTGTAATTTTTATTTGAATCTGTCTCCAAAACCTACACCCTTCCAAGTCATTAAATTGATTGTCTCTAGCAATTGACAACCAATTTTGAAAATTAAAAGTTAACTGTACCTTATAAGATGAGATTGTGTCCGAGGCACAAATTAACAGTAGAGACACTAAAATAATCTCAAGCATGACTTTATAATCCAAAATTTTCTTAAGCACACCTTAACCTGATTGAGCCTAGAGGCACTTAACCAGTGAGCCACTTTCCCAGCCCTTCTTTGTATTTTTATTTAGAAACAGGGTCTAAGTTGCTGAGGGCATTGCTAAATTGTTGAGGCTGACTGATTCTCCTGCCTCAGCCTACTATGGAGGCCCCGTGGCTTTATAGGCCTGCATCGCCCTGCCCAGCTGTTCTCTTACTGTTAAGACAGACTAATAACTGTTATTAGTAATGTTAGTGTTTCTGTTTTATTTTAATGCTGTTGATCAAGATTTAGCACATACTTAGCATTTAACTCTGTGACATGTGTTTGTTTTATCATTTTAAACTACATTCTGTTTTGTTTTTTGATTTTAGGATCGAAAGTTAACAAAATCTGAAAGGCAGAGATTTAAAGAAGAGGCTGAAATGTTAAAGGGTCTTCAGCATCCCAATATTGTTCGATTCTATGATTCCTGGGAATCCACAGTAAAAGGAAAGAAGTGCATTGTTTTGGTGACTGAGCTTATGACATCTGGAACACTTAAAACGTAAGTCCATCAGTATTATAAAAGTTGACCAAGAAGTGTGAGAGGATTTGATTTTTATTATTTTAGTCCTTATATTAAGGAAGGAACAATCCTCCCAAACATTATTATACTTGCATATTTTGTATCCACAGAGTTCTATGATATATAAAAGTGAATTGATAATTATTTATTGGTAACTATTGAAATGAGAAGTTATTGCAGAATAAACCTAGTTATTTTAAGTCATTGATGGTGTTTCTAAAACTGAGGTGCCAGAAATCAGATGTTAAGATAGCCCTCTAGTGGTTAAAATGAGAATGAAATTTATTGCAAAAGTGCCCTAACCTCTACCTTTTGAGTACTGGGGATTGAACTCGGGGACACTCAACCACTGAGCCACATATGCTGTTTCAATACATACCCCAAGCTTCAAAAGGAAAGGGTACCTCCAGATAAAAAGCAAAGAGAAGATAACTCAGAGCCAAATCAGAAGCTGATGTCTCAGCGGTCTATTGGGATTTCATACCAGACATTGATGCTTAAGGAGTTTTACTAGGGTTTTAATGTCCATTTAAGGACAAAAAGTCTTAGAAATCAGTAGAGAAGGGAGCTGGAACTTAGCCTGTGTCAAAAACAAACAAACAAAAACTCTAAATTCACTAATACACAAAAAGGAGAACTCAGCCAGTGAAAACTACAAAGAATTTTGCCCCTTTGCCCAAGACTGTGGATAAGTGGGGAGTCTATGAAAAATAGAAATTTGTATTTCTTTTTCCCCATTTGCCTCTCTGCATGCTACCAATATTTGAGTTATTATATATTCTACCACTTCATATGTAAATGGTTCTATGATATGCTTATAGTACCTGGCTGGTGTAGGAAACCCCAGCCAAAGAATGCATATCATATTGATCCAGAACACAAAAAAACCTCCCAGGTTAATTTTTATAGTTCACTGGTCCCACCATCCATGGATAAAACAGTTTCCAAAGAAAATGATCTCACAATAAAAGTATAAATCACACCAATAAAGATGAACATACAGAATGATACAGTAGCATTGCAGCAATTAAAGATACCATGGACAAGAATAAAAGTAATGATATAATAAGTATTTATATAAGAATGTCAGTGAAGATATATGAAAGTTTATAAAGTATAAAAAGAAGGCATGGAAGCCATAAGGAGATAATAAAAAGAAGACATAGAAGCCATAAGGCATAGAAGCCATAAGGATTTCATTAAAGCGGGGGGAGGACAAACATAATTGAAAAAGATCAGAAGAACTTCTAAAATAATAAAAAAATCATTAAAATTAAAAATTCAGGGTTTATCAACAGTAAATTAGTAAACAGTAAAAAGCAACAGTAAATAAGAGTAACAGAAATCCGAATGCAACAGAAAGCAGAAAAAGAGAATGAGATGTGGATTTTTTTGAGTAACCACCTTAGTGTTTGCCATTCTGATTCTACTAATTTACACTTCTACCAACAATATATATGGAGTCTCTCTTATTCACATACTTGCCTGCATTTGGATCTTTTGTCTTTTTGATAATAGCCACTCTAACTTGAGCAAGGTGATACCTCATTGTGGTTTTGATTTGCACTTCCCTACTGATTAACAATACTAAGGTGTTTTTGTTGGTTTGTTGGATATTGGGGATTGAACCTAAGGGCACTTGACCCCTGAACTACATCTCCAGTTCTTTTTATTTTTTATTTTGAGACAGTGTCTCACTAAATTGTTGAGGTTCTTGATAAGGCCCTGAGGCTGGCCTCAAACTTGTGATTCTCCTATGTCAACTGCCTGCGTCACTGGAATTACAGGTGTGCACCACTGTGCCTGGCAATATTGAATATTTTTTCAAATAGCTGTTGACTATTTGTATGTCTTTTGAGAAATGCCTGTATAAGTTTATTGCTTTTTTGGGGGCGAGGGGTGGTTACTGGGAATTGGACCCAGGACACCTTACCACTGGGCTACCCTCCCCATTCTTTTTATTTTTTATTTGAGACAGGTCCTTACTAAGTTACTTAGGGCCTCACTAAGTTTCTGAGACTGGCCTTGAACTTGTGGTACTCCTGCCTCAGCCTCCTGAATCTGTTGGGATCATAGGCGTGCGCTGCCCTGCCTGGCAATTCCCTATTTTTTTTTTTAAATTTGTCCTTTTTAGATATACATTACAGTAGAGTGTATTTTGACATACATACATGGAGTATGACTTATTCTAAATAAGATCTCATTCTTGCAGTTGTACAGGATGTGGAGTTATACTAGTCGGTATTCAAATATGAACATAGGAAAGTTATGTCCAGTTCATTCTACTGTCTTTCATATTCTATTCCTCTTCTCTTCATTTCCCTTTGTCTTATCCACTGGCAGTTGCCTATATTTTAATCGGAATCTTTGCTACTGGAGTGTGTGGGGGTTATTGCGTTAATTTCTCAAATAGTTGGAAATTAAACCCTTATCAGATCTATAGTTTGCAATATCTTTTCCCATTCTGTAGGTTTCCTATTTATTTTGTTGATTATTACCTTTGCTGTGCAAAAGCTTTTGTTTGATGTATCATCTGTGTTTTTCTTCTAGTGGTTTCATGGTTTCAGGTCTTACATATAAATCTTTAATTATTTTGAGTTTATTTATATGAGGTACTATGGATTGAACCCAGGACCTCACACATGGCAGACAAGTGCTCTGCCACTAGGCCACAGCTCCAGCCCCCTTAATTTTATTCTTCTGTGTGTAGATATCCAATTTTCCCAGCAATTTTTACTGAAGACTGTACTTTCTCCAGTGCTTGTTCTTAGCACTTTGTCAAAAATAGCTTGGCTATAGATGTGTGGGTTTTCTTTTAGGCTATTTCTCTTCCATTGTTTTGAGTGTCTATGTTTATACCAGTAGCATGCTGTTTTGATTATTGTACCTTTGTAATATGTTTTGAAGTCACGTAGTATAATGCCCCCTGCTTTGTTCTCTTTGCTCTAGATTGCTTTGGCTCTTCAGAGGGTGTGTGTGTGTTTACATAAAATTTTAAGATTTTTTCCCTAGTTCTTTGAAAAATATCATTGATATTTTGATAGTGAGTGTATAATATAGTGATTGCTTTCAGTATGCGGACATTTTAACAAAATTGATATTCCCAATTCAGGAACAAGGGCTGTTTTTCCAATATTTTGTGTTGTCTCTTCAGTTTCTTTCATCAATGCTTTGTAGTTTTCAGTGTGTAGTTTTGTTGTCACTTCTTTGGGTATATCAGATTTCAGGGCTTTGTTTTTGTAGTAATTGTAAGTGAAATTACGTTGTTGAATTCTCTTTTCAGATAATTCAGTGTTTGTGTATAAAAATGCTGCTTTTTAAATATGTTGATTGTTTTCTGCAACTTTGCCAAATTCATTTATTAGTTTTAATGCGGTTTTTTAGAGTCTTTGGGGCTTTC
This sequence comes from Urocitellus parryii, assembly GCF_045843805.1. Lineage (NCBI taxonomy): Eukaryota > Metazoa > Chordata > Mammalia > Rodentia > Sciuridae > Urocitellus > Urocitellus parryii. Next base: position 117,555,856 of record NC_135535.1, on the reverse strand, counting down.
TAGGTCTAAGTTCATGCCATCTGCAAAGAATGACAATCTGACTTCTTCCTTTTCAATTTGGATACTCTTTTTCTTTCTTTGGTTTGGTTTCCATATCTGGGACTTCCCATTCTAGGTTGAATAAAAGTGGAAGTGGGCATCCTTCTCTTATTGCAGGTCTTAGAAAGTTTTCAGCTCTTCCCCATTCAATATGATGTTAGGTGTGGACTTTTTATATGTAACCCTTATTAGGTTGAGGTATAATGCTTCTATTCCTAATTTGTACAGAGTTCTTAAATATGAAGGGAAGTCAGTTTTATCAAATGCCTTTTCTATATCTACTGAGATGATCATATGGTTTTTGTCCTTCATTTTGTTGATGTGGTGTATCACGTTTATTGATTTGTGTATGTTGACATGTCCTTGAATCCCTGGGATGAATCCCAATTGAACATGATCTGTCTCGGTAAAGTGTATATGATTCAGCAGGAATTTGTCCATTTTGTCTATGTTATTAAATTTGTTGTGTGTTCCTAGTAGTCTTTTATGATCTTTGCGTTTTTAAAAATATTTTTTTAGTTGTCAATGGACCTTTATTTATTTATATGCGGTGTTGAGAATCGAACCCAGGGCCTCACATATGCTAGGCAAGCATGCTACCACTGAGCCACATGACTCTAGCCCATGATCCTTTGTATTACTGTGTCAGTGTAATAACTCCTTTTTGTTCTGACTTTTGCTGTTGTTTAGTCTTTTTTTTTTTTTAATCTCTCTAGAGTTTATCAGTTTGGTTTATTTTTGTTTTTTTATTTCGATAGTACTGGGGATTGAACTCTGGACAGTCTACCACTAAGTTATATCCTCAGCTCCTTTAATTTTAAAGACAGGGTCTCATTAAGTTGCTGGAGTTGCCCTCAAACTTTAGATCCTTTTTTCTTGCCTTCCTAAGTCAGTAGGATTATATGTGCACCAGCACACCCAACTGATTTATATTTAAAAAACAAAACAAAACAATTTTTTTATTAATCTTTAATTTTTTTGTCTTTATTTCATTTGTTTCTGTTCTTCATAGTTTCTTCTACTTGTTTTTGGTTTGGTTCTTGTTTTGTTTAGTTCCTTGAGGTATATTGATAGGTTTTTAATTTGCGACCTTTCCGCATTTTTGATGTAGGCATTGATTTATATAAATTTACCTCTTAGTACATCCGATACATTTTGGTATGTTATGTCCATTTTCGTTATTTCAAGACATTTTAAATTTTCTTTTTAATTTCTACCTACTAATTGTTCAGAAGTACGTTAGTTTCCATGTTTTTGTATAGTTTCCAAAGTTCTTTTTGTTTTTGAGTTCTAGTTTTACTGCATTGTGGTTGAAAGAAATACTCGGATTTTAATTTTTTTAAACAGTTGAAACTTTTTTGTGTGGCCTACTATATGATGTATCCTGGAGAATGTTCCATGCTATTTAAGAGAATATGTACTCTGGTCTTAAGGTGAAGTTTAACTTTGCTGTTTCTTTGATTTTCTGCCTGTATGTTATGTCTATTGCTGAAAAGTTTGGTGTTAAATTTTTCTTCTATGTTGTTAAAGTCCCCCCCCCCCTTTTAGGTTTAATATGTGCTTTATGTTTAGGTGCTCTGATATTGGATGCATATGTATTTATAATATTTTAATGTATTTTTAATCTGTAAAATCTACCTTCTGTTAGTTTTTTTTAAAAAAAAATTTTTTTAGTTGTAGTTGGACACAATACATCTATTTATTTATTTATTTATTTAATGTGGTACTGAGGATCGAACCCAGCACCTCACATATGCTAGGCAAGTGACAGCCCTTTTTGTCAGTGTAATAACTCCTTGCAAATGAAATAGAATTTCATTTTAGTTCCACTGGTAGCCTTTCAGGTTTTTTTCAAAAATTGAATTATTACTGTGGAGATCGCATTTATATTCTTAACTCTTCACAATTTAGTGTTCATACTGTGCATTTTCATGTAAAATATTAAAAAACCTTTACACAATTCATTATTCTTATTCCTTTTGATTCTTGTTCTTGATACTGTGATTTTCATATAATGCACTTACATATTTTATAGGCCCTCCCAAAATGTTGGAGATTTTCCTTTAAGTAGTCTAATATATTTTAAAGATTGTAAGAGGAAAATCTAATCTTGTATGTTTAACATTATTAGTGCTCTTCATTTTCCCCCTTTATGTTTCCAATAAAATGTGCATCAGAATGCATTACCCAGACTGTATCTTATCTGCAATGGGTAGCATTAGAAATTTCTATTCCTTTCTGCTAGCGTTGCCTGGGTTGCATAGACTGTGTCTCAAATATACGTATTTCAAAGGTCAACTAGAGATTTGGGCAGAGAGATATGCAGAATCTGCTTCTACTTTTTGGAATTTTCTTCTTTCAAGATTTCCACTGTCAATAGAACTTTTTGAGGTGATGGAAATTTCCTAATATATGCATTGTCTAAAAGTGTACCAATTGTTACATGTGGTTTTTGAGTATTTGAAATGTGGCTATTAAAACTGAGAAACAGGATTTTTTATTTTAGTTACTCTACATTTAAATGTAAATTGTCACATTTGGATAGTGGATACTTTCTTGAGCAGACTGTCCTGGCAGAGTTCTGGTGGACAACAATGTCTTTGATGCTGCGGATCCTAAACTGTCTTTTCTTATCTTGATTTTAGCTGACCTTATAGTCATACTGGGACCTTCTCTCCAGTGAAAAGGTATAGAAAGTAGGAATCTCAAGCATTGCTTTTCCTCATCCTTGATTGAATTCACCTCCAAATTGTGACTGAGTTTGATTGCTCTTCAACACCATCAAATCATTGTTTTGTATATTTTTTACTAGAATTTATGAATACATTTACAACAATTAGGAGCTACATCATTACCAGAAGTAGAACTCTACCTCTTAGTCATTTTAATAGGCAGAACTAACTTTAAGGAATTCATTTTTGTGTTTTATTATTGAGATTTTCTTTCCAACTGCTAAATAAATATTTTGTTCTCTAAAATAGTTGGTTATTGCTAATGCTGATACAGCCAACTTGATCTCCTATTCGTTTACAAAAAAGTTAGTTACCTAATACTGTAGCTGTTCAGATGAAAAAGTACTTAGAAGAATTATTTTTCTGTTTTTTTAATAGAATTTTTATTTCAAACTCTTTAACCTTTCTAAAAGTATCGCTAACCAGGTTACTGAATCTTAATATTCTAAATTTGATATTCCCATCTCAAGTATGCTAGAATTTAATGGAATTCTTCAAAGGAACACTCATATCATTGATAACCTTTTTGGTGTACTTTCCTTTTCCAGGTACCTGAAAAGGTTTAAAGTGATGAAGATCAAAGTTCTAAGAAGCTGGTGCCGGCAGATCCTTAAAGGACTTCAGTTTCTTCACACTCGAACTCCACCTATTATTCACCGGGATCTTAAATGTGACAATATCTTTATCACTGGCCCTACAGGCTCAGTTAAGATTGGAGACCTTGGCCTGGCAACCCTGAAGCGAGCTTCTTTTGCCAAGAGTGTGATAGGTATGTTTCAAGTGTACCTTGGAGCCTGTCTAGCCTTCTGACATTACTTCTGTTTAGACACCTGACCCTGTCAGAACTTTTCTGACATGAAATAAACCTTCAGAAATTTATAGCTTGAACCTAGAAGGTGATCATTTCTACTTATGAAATGTGGGGTTCTGTATATTTATGCTTTTATAATCATTTTTAAGATTATTGGTGTTTTGTAAATTACATGGGGGGAAGTAAGGTGAACTTTGTTGACAAAACCTCATGTATCAACCTTATTGAATCATTCTCTCGATACTTAATATTTTGTGTACTATTTATATAGTATGTTTAGTATATCACTTTCTTTGTTAATGAAATGAAATATAGTTTGACATAAAAAATGTACATTGGGTATGTATTTGAAAAGACCTGTCTTTTTAAAACTTTACTTAAATATATGAAAATATGACAGTTTATTCTGAAAAGTTGATTTTATATATTGTTTTCTAACTTCCACTTTTCCAAAATTACAAGTATCCAAAATAGATTTTTCAACCTTAGTACTATGGACATTTGGGGATGGAAAATTGTTGTAAGGAACTGTCTTGTGCATTTTAGGATTATTTATCAGCATCCTTCTGCTTTTTACCCACAAAATACCAGCAGTAACACCTTCTGTCCACCTACTCTTAGTTGTTATAATAAAAAAAATGTTTGTAGACATTGCTCTTTGGGGGGGAAAAACTGTTCCTTCTTGAGGATAAATGATCTAAAGAATAAGGCTATCCTTTCAAACTTTTAATCACGTGTTAGTCATAATTGAAAAAAATATGTTTTGAGCTCTCTGAAGCAATTATCATAATTTAACTTGAAACCTTCACAGACATTTTACTTCACGCCACACAAAAAGGGCATAATAGTGAAAAAGAAATTAACTGATTATTAAGTAGGTTGAATCCTAAGTATTAATAGGAAAGGCAAATTACTGATGTAATTTGCTTACAACAGTGTGCTCCTTGGAATGTTAATAACTAGGATTTGAAATGCTATTTTTACATTTTCTTATAATAATTAACATGATGAATGGAAAAAAGTTATTTGAAGCTGATTTCCTTTTTGCCATCTTCACCAGAAATCCCTGGCCCAAGATAATTTTTATTTTCTTTGTTTTTACCTAATGGAAGACTTAATTATTCAAAAGCATTGCAAAACCTAGTCCTGTGGGATTACACACTCTTGCCCATAAACCAGTCTGTATTTGAGTTCTATATTTGTGCATGCATATATTTTGGGGGTTTTTTTTGCCTCTAGGATGTCCCTCACTCTATTTCCTGTATCTGCATTATGTTTGTATACTGCAGGTTTAATGGTAAGTATGTGAAATAAAGGGCTCCAGTGAGTGACCTTTATAATCAATTGCATTTTATTTTATTATCTTTAAAAATGTATTGCACATTGGTTTTTCACTGCAAGGCCTCCTTTAAAAGTGAAAATGATTAGGTGTAGTGTTAATGACATGAGACTTATCTGTAAATGTTCACTTTACAGTTACTGTACAGTAGGGGGCAGACAAATACTTAATCTTTTTTAATCCATCATATATAAGTAGAAGCCATTATATCTGCTTTGTTCCCTGCTAGTTTCTTACCACTTCCTTCCATTTATTTTCTGTATGTTATATTAGTTTATCTCTTAGCCAAGACTGTGCTCTGACATTGAATTATAAGGATCCATTTTAAACCATACATAAATAATCAGTTATTTACCCTGTTAAGTTTCTTATAAAGGCCTTACAGTGGAAGATCTTCTATGAGATATTGGATGGAATAGACTGACTAAGAAGATGTCCTTCCTCTTTTTCCTCTCCCAATTTCTTCTCTCTCACAGGTCAACCCCAGTGCTTCTTCCCCTTGGTGAGTAACAACTGCGTCTTCTGCTTGCATTGAGTCTGAATCGTTCTTTTAATTTAAGGTACTCCAGAGTTCATGGCCCCTGAAATGTATGAGGAGAAATATGATGAGTCCGTTGATGTTTATGCTTTTGGGATGTGCATGCTTGAGATGGCTACATCTGAATATCCATACTCGGAATGCCAAAATGCTGCGCAGATCTACCGTCGAGTGACCAGTGTAAGTCTTTCTAACTGTTAAAGGTACCCAAGCTCCGTAACATCCAACCATGCCAAAGGGAACAATAGAACCAAGTATACCAAATAAGATTTTGGGAGGGGGAAGTGTTGAGGTATGTGCAAGGCATGTAAGGGCAAAGATAAAAGAACTATCAATTTATTCTATTCCTCCTTGCATTCTCTTAAAACTTTATTATGAGACATACTTTTTTTTTTTCAATTTTATTTTTTATTTTAGGAGGACACAATATCTTTATTTTACATTTACGTGGTGCTGAGGATCGAACCCAGTGCCTCATGCATGCTAGCTGTGCACTCTACCACTGAGCCACGAACCCAGCTCCCGACATACTTTATTTTTAAAACCATACTCTCATCACCTACTTTGCAATCCCCTATTAATTCATCTGAGCTCTCATTCCCTCCTACTGCATACATAGCTTAGTGCTTTGTCAGATTAATTTGTTCACAGATTTTTCTCTGAATGGCTTGATTCGGTATGTTAATTTATTAAATTGCATATGACTACCAACAATAATTAAGGTATAAATTAATAGCTTATTATGGTTTAAATTATCCATGTTAGTTCATGTATGCTGACAGATTATTTCTTTGAGCTATCCAGTTAAAACCTGAAATCTAGTTGTTTAGGGCTTATCATTTCATTTTACCAGTTATGTACTTCATCATCTCTAAAAAGATATAGTTCTTTCTAACATACCCATATTATACCAGAGAAAATTAACATTAATTTCTGGATCATATACCCTAAATGTATTCAGATATTTTTCCCATTGTTTCAGTGATATCTATTTAGAGTTCATCTTTAAAATAGGTTCCATCAAGGCTCACAGAAGATATTTTGTTGTGTTTTAGCCCGTTACCTTCATTTTCTGTATGCCATTAATTCACTGAAGAATTTAGATTAATTATTTTGAGGAATGTCATAATTCTGAATTTATCTGTTTGCTTCTTACAGTTTAACTTTTATTCTTTTCTCCATATTTCTATAAAGAGAAGTTTGTCTTAAAATAGTCATGTCAATGATGTAAAACTAAGTTTTTTCCTTTTCTTGGCACTTACTTGAGTATACAGTGTAGTTTTCTAGAGTCTATATGAAATTGCAGAAGTTGTCATAGATACATTTGTCTTCTATTAAACCGTACATTAAAAAGAAAAGCAAAAAGCTTTTTTTAGTTTGGAAAATATTGGAGTTTAAAATTTTAAATGTTTTATATTATAACATACTTTCATACAGTTTCTAAGTTTTAACTTCTAACATGGTAAATATCATTAGTTACAACATACAAAAACCTGCGGGATCCCCAATAATTTTATGAGTGCAAAGCATTAACAGAAGTTTTGAGAGCTACTATTCAAAAAGCCGTGACAAAATTTAGGCTAGACAAGAACAACTAAAAAGAGGAAAGATTTATTTTGGTTCAGGGTTTCAGGAGATTCTGTCCATGGTCAGCTGGCTCCAAAGCAGAAACATGGCAGAAGAGCATGGGGGAGGAAAGCTGCCCAGCTCACAGTAGCCAGAAGCAGAGAGAAGAAAGGATCTGAAAAAGAAAAACCTTTCTAGGGCCTGCCCCTAGTAAACTGCTTCCTCCAACTAGTTTCTACCTCCCTGTAGTCTGTTCTGCTATTCATAGATTAACACATTGCTTGCTTCCTTACCTGATTGAGTGGTAGCTAGATAGATATACAGAAACATAAATACATGCTAGAGATGGAATACAGGGTTGCTTTACCATTAAGCTGCATCCCCAGCACTTTTTTTTGGTACTGGGGATTGAACCCAGGGGCACTTACTTTACTACTGAGCTACATCCCCAGTCCTTTTTCAAAGGGACCAGGGGTCGGGAGGTGCGAAGTGCTAGGGAGTGGCATTGGCCAAATTATATTATTGTGTGCATATATGAATATTTAAAAACAAATCACAGGGCTGGGGTTGTGGCTCCAGAGGTAGAGCACTCGCTTGGTATGAGTGAGGCACTGGGTTCCATCCTCAGCACCACATAAAGTAAAATAAATACATTATGTTCACCTATAACTAAAAAACAAATATTAAAAAAGAAAAACAAATCACAGCATTATGTACAACTATAATGCACCCCTTCAAAAAAAAGAATCCCTCTAGCCCCCCCACCCCACCCCCCACCCTTGCCCCAGACAAAAGATGAAGACTAACAAAAGATGATATTAAGAATTTTATGCTGGACATTGTGACTCATGCCTATAATCCCAGCTACTGAAGAAGCTGAGGTAGGAGGATCACAAGTTCCAGGCCAGCCTGAGTTATTTAATAAGACCCTGTCTCAAAATTTTAAGAAGATAGGGGATATAGCATAGTGGTCTAAGGCCTTGGCTTCAATTAAAAAAAAAAAAGGAATTTAATTTATACTGGTTTTGATATAAACAACCCGGAAGATTTTTTTGTTTTATTTGTTTTGTATTGGGGATTGAACCCAATGGCACTTAACTACAATACCAAAAAGAGATAGCAAGAAAGTTCAAACAGTTTAAGTGAGATGAAAATTTAATTCATAATATAAAATACTTCTGTGTAAGATAACACACAGTATGAAGTAAGTTAGATGTGAAATCAGATTTTGGCAATGAGAATAAATAAGGCTTGCATCTAAGAGGTATTCTAAATGAATAACTCAGGTAATTAAAGATGAATAACATATATATTCCCTGTCCTCAGGACACTAATATAGAAGATAAATGTATAAACATAGTGAGTACTTTAATGAAGATAGCCACTAAGAACATTGGAAACAAAATGCTTAATTAACTCTACTATGCATTAGAAAGGGAGAAATAGTCATAAGAGTAAGAGGCTATTCTAAAAATGACAGTAGTATGAATGCTGTAGTTTCAAACACCACCATAGAATACCTGAAGGAAAGGCAAATTGATCAAACAGAGTGAGGTGTTATCTTGTGATTAGAAGGGAAAGATACGAACCAATCATGATGTTACATTCCTGTAATCTCAGCTATTCAGGAGACTGAGTCAGGAGAATTACAAGTTGGAGACCAGCCTGAGCAACTTAGTGAGACCTTGTCTCTATTGAAAAGGGATTTGGGTTGTGGCACAGTTGTAGAGCACTTACCTAGCATGAGCAAGGCCCAGTACCATTAAAAAAAAAAAAAATCTATCACTAAGATTTCCCCTAATTTAAATCTTGTCTCCTGTCAGAGCAAAGGTTTAGGTATCACTAATTAGGAGGTAAACTTGTAACTCTCCATATATATTTTTTGCTGTTATTATGTTATTTTGTTTTAAATATGACCTTAGATTTTTGGAAGGAGAAAGGAAGAAACAAGTTGAAATTATGGCAGTGGGAGGCTGGGGTAACTAATTGATACAGGAATGTCTAGGTTTCAGTGAGATCTGGAGCCTGATATAATGGACATGATAAAGAAAGGGGGTTTTTGTTGTTTTTTCTCTTTGAGATGAGGTCAGGTATTATGACGTTTTGGGGGGACAAAATATTAGCTTTACCATCTGCCTATCCCCCGGTGTGGTGGAACATGCCTGTAATTCCAGCAGCTCAGTAGGCTGGCACAAGGGGATCATGAGTTCAAAGCTAGCCTTAGCAACATCAAGGCACTAAGCAACTCAGTGAGACCCTGTCTCTAAGTAAAATACAAAATAGGGCTGGGATGTGGCTCAATGGTAGAATGCCCCTGAATTCAATCCCAATACCACCCACTCCAAAAATAAAATCTTAGCTTCACATCCCTGCTTCGCTTGTGTTGTCTTGAACAAGTCACCCAGTTTCCCTCTACTTTGTTTCTTTATCTGTCTGTTAAAAAAGATACTCTTAACTCCCTTATAGATTGCTTACCTTATACTGCTACTGATAATAGTTCCTGGTTATTTTTTGTGAAATATGAGTAAAGTCGTCTTCTAAGGTATAGACTAAAAAAAAAAATGTCTTTTAAGGATTAATAATAAAGTCTTAAAATAATGTTATGGATTTTGATCTACTCAGGAAATAATAATCATTGAGAAACAGCACCAAGCTCCAGAATTCCTCTTTAGTGTTGGTAAACACTGTTGTATAAGTCATTCATTGTTTGTACTCATTTATGTGTATGTAAGGAGAAAAGACCAAGTTATCACTTATTTCTTAACAAACTGTAGTAGCTTATATGCTTCCTTAGTTCTCAGAATTCTATATTCTCAGTTCTGTGTACTAAGGTTTGAAGAGTGGAATATAGTAAGCTATGTATACAGTTGAGTTAGGCTTCACAGGAGAAAAATTAATTTTATTACTATCCTTTCCGCTTGACAAAGTTCATTTAATTTTTTTTTGTTTTGTTTTTGGTACTGGGGATTGAACCCAGGGGCACTTGACCATTAAGCCATATCCTCAGCCCCCTCCCCCTTTTGTTTTTTATTCAAAGTTAGGGTCTTGCTGAGCTGCTTAGGACCTTGCTAAGTTGCTGAGGCTGGCTTTGAATTTATGGTTCTCCTGCTTTAGCCTCTCAAGCCACTGGGATTACAGGTGTGCACCACTGCACCCAGCCTCATTTAATTTTTCTATGTGCTAATTTACAAACCAGGACCAAGAAATATATTGTGAACATTAGCTTATTTAAAAAGTTGTGGTTTGCATGGAGCTTACATTCACATGTGTAAAAAAAAGGTGATAATTGTTAAAATAATAATAAGGTTTATATTTGGAATTGAGAAATTGGGTTTGTTTGGTACCAGGGATTGAACCAGAGGGGCTTAATCACTGAGCCACTTCCCCAGCCCCTTTTATATTTTTTTTAGAGACAGAGTCTCACTGAGTTGCTTAGGGCCTCACTATGTTGCTAAGGCTGGCTTTCAACTCTGGATCCTCCTATCTTAGCCTCCCAAGTTGCTGGGATCACAAACATGTGCAGCTGGCTGGGTTCATTATTTTGACAGTGAATTCAGTTATTTGTGTACCCAAAATATGTGATTAATACCAAATCTGAAATCTTTATGAAAATAAGTAACCAAGTAATGAGAGAGGAAATATAAGCAAATAGATTCAAAGTTGAGGGGAAAATGCCAAAAGTTGTTATGTATTAGAGTTAATTTAGATCAACATGTTTTATGAGTGATGTTACTGAACAGTCAAAGATGGTGTAACTTTGGCCAAATTACTTCTGGGCCTTAATTTTCTCCTGAGAATATGGTAGGCCTAATTGCTATACCACAACTAAGATTGTTGTAACAAGCAAATGCTTTGAAATTGTATAAAAATACCTTTGAAAAAGTTTGAAAGTAACTATTGTATTTCATATGTAACTAAATTACCTTTGAAATGTCTGCCATCTTAATAGCTTCTTAATGTTTCCAGATGATTTAATGGGTTTCTTCCATGAAAGATTGGGAAGATAGGAACTATAACTATCTTTTTTTAAAGTTTAATAATACTCAATTACATTGTTTACATAAATTTCCAAAATCTTTCATTTTAGAATTTTACTTCTTTTATTCCCTCAGATTTTCAATAAAGTCATAAATATTTGACAAATTATTCCATGTAAAATCTGATAACATAATCAAGTTATAGGCTTTCAGTAGTTCTTAAATTTGACTTTCAGTGAATTCTTTTACAAGTTGGTTGATCTGATGCTTTGTACTTATTGCTTTTATTAAATCTTAAAAGATCTTTGAGCATTTGATTGATTAATTGATTCATTTAATCATTGATTCTCTGAATGGCATAAAATGTCAGGTCAAGAGTTTTAATTAGAAATAATTTTTTTTATTGTATATGTCTAATAAAAATGTGCATTTATGTTTTTAACAGCTTTATTGATATTTTATATGGTCTGATTTACTAATTTTGAGTATATAATTAATTGGTTCAATTGATCTATTGATGGTACTGGGTATTGAGCCCAAGATGGTTCTACTTCTGATCTACATCCCTAGCCCCTTTTTCTTTTTATTTTGAGATAGGGTCTTGCTGAGTTGCCCAGGTGGTCTCAAACTTTCCAATATTTCTGCCCCGGCTTTCTAAATACCTGGAATTATAGGCAATTCATTCATTTTAATACATTCACAGATAAGTGAAAACCATCATCACAGTTAGTTTTAGAATAATTTCATCACCTGAAAAAGAAATCCTGTACCTTTATTCTCTTACTTTTTATGCCCCTGGCCCAGTAACCACTCATATTTCTTTCTCTATAGATGTTCCTATTTTGGATAAATGAAATCATATAATAGATGGTCTTTAATGACTAGCTTCTTTCAGTTAACATGTTTTCAAAGTTCATCTGTGTTATACCAAGTATTCATATACTTCCTTCCATTCTTTCTCCCTCTTGCCCTCTTCTTCCCTTCTGCCCCCCCCCCCTCTTTGTGGTTCTGGGGATGTACCCAGGGCTTCGTGCTTTCTATGCAAGCACTATACCACTGAGCTATATCTCTAGCCCTTTCATTCCTTTTTAAGGCTGAGTAATATAATACTGTGTATATACATGACAGTTTGTTTAGTCATTTATCCATTGATGGACTTTTGGATTGTTTTTGCCTTTTGGCTGTGATGAATAGAGCTGCTATGAATATTTGTGTACAAGTTTTTCATTGAATATCTGTTTTCAGTTCTTCCTGGTATATACCTTGGAGTGGAATTACTAGGTGGTAAGCTTACTCTGCTTAACTATTTAAAGAACTTGTTTTCCAAGCAAATGCACTATTATATATTACCATCATCAGTGCAAGAAGGTGTTGATTTATTTATTTTATTCTTAATTAACACATAATATTTGTACATATATTTGAGATGAAGTATAATAATTCTGTGTATCCTTGTTGGCACTTGTTATTATTTAACTTTGATTCTAGCCATTCTGGTAGTTTGAAGTAGTATATTACTATGATTTTGGTTTCTATTTCCCTGATCATTAAAGATGTTGATCATTTTTTTCATATCCTTGTTGAATGTACGTCTTTCTTTTCATTGGAAAAATTTAGATCAGATCCTATACTCATTTTTAATTGGATTTTTTTTAGTATTAAGTTCTTCTCATTCTAAATACAAGTTCTATAATAGATATATGGCCCCTGCTTTCTAAATACCTGGAATTATAGACAATTCATTCTTTAACTTTTTTAACTTCATTATTTCAGTCCTTTTTTTTTTTTTTTTGGTCACCTCATGGAACAATTGCTTTGTGTCTATTCTGTTCTTATAAGAATACCAGTCATTGGGTTAAGGGCCCCCCTACTCACAGGTGACCTCAGCTTAACTAAATTAACCTCTGCAAAGATCCTGTTTCCAAAAACACTTTGTTAAGGTTACTGGGATTAGAACTATACCATTTCTTTTGGGGGAATGTAGTTTAATCCTGAGACTCTGACTTAATCCAATATATATTCAAGTCTTTTCTATATTTCAGATTTTTTCCTAGATCTTGGTATTGAATATTATTCAATCAAACACAGTTCTTGTCTCTAAAAAGCTCTAAAAGGAGAACAGACAAGTAAAGAAGATAGTTACCATACTCTTTAAAAATTATTCTAGGGATAAGTATTTAACAAAAGCACATAGGAGTGGTGAGCTTAGACTTTATTCTAGAGCATTGTGCCACCTTAAAAGTTTGGTAGGTGATGCTAGGCACAGTGATACACACCTGTAATCCCAAGGATTTGGGAGATGTACAAGCTTTGGCAGCTTGGCAAGACCCTGTATCAAAAAAAAATTTTTTTTTTTTAAGAGAAAGAGAGGGAGGGAGAGAGAGAATTTTAATATTTATTTTTTAGTTTTCGGCGGATACAACATCTTTGTTTGTATGTGGTGCTGAGGATCAAACCCAGGCCTCACGCCTGCTAGGTGAGCGCACTACCGCTTGAGCCACATCCTCAGCCCCCTGTATCAAAATTTTTTAAAAATTCAAAATAGAACTGGGGATGTGGCAGTAGTAAAGCTCCCTGGGGTTCAATCCCCTGTACCAAAAGATTTTTTAAGAAAGATTTTTCTTCTGATGATCTGACAACCTAAGAAAGCCAGCAGAGTCAACGGAAGTCAGCTAAACATGTTAGAACCCACAGAGCAATAGCAATAATAATAAAAATAATCAGGAAAATATAAATTTACATGTAAAGAAACTTGAAATTGAGAAGTTTTTTCTAGGCAGAAAAAATAATTATAGAACCATCTAATCAGTTTGACTATGTCAAAAAGCAACAATAAACAAAATCCAATCTCAAGAGATGACATGAATAAAATATTTATAATGTAAGTTGACAAGGAATCAATAGATATAATATATAAAGATGTGCTTTCACTTAATGCAAGGCACAAATTCTTCAATTTTAAAAATGGGCAAAAGTAATGAACAGACACTTCCAAAGAAGAAAGTAAAATGACCTACAAGCCTGCGAGTATCAAAAGTTTTAAAAAGGCATTCGATTTTTCTTTGTAATTCCCCTTTGGATAATTTGTATCCAAGAGCTAATTAGAAATGTACCAAAGAGTTGGTTTAGTTTTTATTAATATGGCAAATTAAGCAATTTTCCAATATTAGAGGGCTGAATAATAGAGTATATTTCCTGCTCACGAGTAGTATAACATATAAGAATTTTCAGAATTTCAAAGAACATCTATTTAACACCATGTGTAGCTTAAGTTCATTTTTGTGATACTGAGATATGCTCATACACATCTATTTGAGTCAGTATAAAGTATCAGAATTGACAACCTTTGACCTTGAGTAGGCTTTCAAGTTTTAAATTTTGCTTTTCCTCTTATTTTCCAGTTTTTCTGCAATGAACTTATTTCATAATTAATATAAAATTACTTTTGTTTATTAATTGTAACTCATCAACTTCTGTTTAATAAGGCACAGTAAATTTTGGCTTTACCTTATCCTTTAAAAGAGGATACTTCTCATGTTTAATAAATATGTATAACTATTAACATTAAAGTTGTCACAACCAGTATAAAAATGGGATAAATAACATTGTAACCAAAAATAGAAGAGAATTGAAAGAAAATGTGCAGGGTTAAAAAAAAGAAAGAAAGAAAGATTTTTCTGGCTGTAAGGTGGATAAATGAATTTGTGAGGAAAAGAAAAGCTGAAACCCCAGTTTATCACCATCATCTAGGAAAATGACAGGAAGTCTGAAATGAAGAGGTAAGGGGAGATAACCAAAGTAGATGAATTAGAGAGATAATTTTTTGTGTGAATTAAAATGGAGTTCTTGCTGTGTGCAGTGGTGCATGCCCATAATCCCAGTGACTCAGAAGGCTGAGACAGGAGGATCGAAAGTTCAAAGTCAGCCTCAACAAAGATGAGATGCTGAGCAACTTAGTGAAACCCTGTCTCTAAATAAAATACAAAATAGGTCTGGGGATATGGCTCAGTGGTTGAGTGCCCTGAGTTCAGTCCCTGGTATCAAATAAATTAAAATGGAATTCTTTTCTACTTTTATGAAAATAACTGCCCAGTTTAAGTACATGTATTTAAGTTGAGATTTAACAATATCAATCTAATCTTGAGGTTAAATACATAACTTTACATTTTAGGACCATAACATTTACAATTTTTATCTGGAAATCTTCATATTTTATTCACTAACATGGAATACAATCACACTTATTTTCTAATATATTATTAATGGCCCTTTTTGTACTGTAATACTTGAGTAATTGCAACAGACTGTATAATCCACAAAGCTTAAAATATTTACTATTGGACCCTTAGTAGAAAAAGATGATGAAACTTTCTTTGATGGAACTTGATTTTAAAAGACTAGTATCACTGTTACCATATTATTATAGTGTCTAATCTGTGTTCAGTTGTTTAGCAATTTTTAAAAATTGGGATAGTATTCCTGTATCACAAATTTATTCTGAAGCGTACAATTTAGTGGGTTTTAGTGTATTTGCGATGTTAGGCATTCATCAACACTAATTTGAGAACTTTTTCATCACCTCAATTAGCAGTCATTCCCTTCCTCACCCCCTCAAATCAGCTCCTGGCAACCACTAATTACTTTGGTCACCGTGGATTTGATTTGCCTGTTCTGGGTATTTCATATAAATGAAATTATATGTGTTTTTTTTTCTTTCTAGTATCTTTCATTTAGCATAATGTTTTCAAAGTTCATCCATGTGGGATTCCTATTTATGGTTGAATGATGTTCTATCAATAAGGTATACTACATATTTATGTAGACAGAAATCACAATACCAGACCTTAAACTATACTACAGAGCTATATATAGTAATAAAAATGGCATGGTAGGGGGCACCAAAATAGACTTGTAGACCAATAGTACAGAATAGAGGACCCAGAGATAGACCCACATAAATGCAGTTATCAAATACTACACAAGGGTGCCTGAAGATAGCCTATTCAACAAATGGTGCTGTCAAAACTGGAAATTCATATGTAGCAAAATGAAATTAAACCTCTGTCTCTCATCCTGCACAAAAATTAACTTAAAGTAGATCAAAGACTTAGGCTCTAGAACAGAGACACTGCAGCTAATAGAAGAAAAAAATAGGCCCAAATCTTCACTACGGCTGCCTAGGATCTGACTTCCTTAACAAGACTCCTAAAGCGCAAGAAGTAAAATCAATAATCAGTAAATGGGATGGATTCTTCTCAGCAAAGGAAACCATTCTAAGTTAAAATTGGCTTGCCTTTGGGGGTTTGCAAAGACTACACACACAAAGATCATCAGTGGTGAGACTATTGACAGCATATTTCATCTGGAATTTATTTATGTACCAAGGAGAAGTTTAAAAATAAATTTAAGGGAACATTGACTAGTGTTGACCTCTTAGCCATGGAGTACAGGTGAGAAGCCATAGATGCCTAAAATTTCTATGAATACATGGGTTAACTAAAACCAAGACTCTCCATCAATGTTGAAATTTGCTCTTGGGAGTGCAAGGCAAGCACTCTACCACTGAGTCATAACCCCAGTCCCCAACATTTTTACTTTCTACACGTTTTTAAACGTCTGGTGTATGCGAAGATAGCCAGAATATTGTATGTGCTTTGCAATTCACTCTGTTGCAGTGCGGGTTTTTGAAGCATATGAAAAAATTTGGCTTTATGCACATATGTTGTTAGGAAACAAAGTACCTTCTAGGCTACCTGAAAGGATCTTGAGGACCTTCAGTGGTCTTGATGCCACACTTATGAGGATGGTTTTAAAGTCTTTGCTAATTCCCAGTTCAACAGAATTAGCATCTCAGGGCATTTGTATTTAATGTAAAATTGACCCCATCCTATAACTTACAGTCAAAATCTCCATTTTACAAAGTCCTAGGGTGGTTCTTGTGTACATCAGAATTTTGAGAAGTATGACCTGGGTAAGCAGTTCTTCATGGTCCCTTCCAGTGTACCTCCACCCTTTTTTAAGTACTAGGAATGGAACCCAAGGCTTTGCATGTGCTAACAAATGATCTACCATTAGCATTTTTGTTTTTTAATGTAGTGCTGGAGATTGAAACCAGAGCCTCTCATGCATACCAGGCAGGCACTCTACCACTAATTGCATATCAACCCTATGTACCTGATTTTTATAAATGAAAAGTAAGCTACATATTATCATGACAAAATGTTGGGCATTCATAGAACCTTTTTGCTAGCAATATGTGACTAAATTGACTTTAAAATTATCTTAAAATTGTGTTTATATATAATTGCATTTTTTCCTGCCTTATTCAATTGTTGGTTTTTATTTTTTAATTATTTTATTATTATTTTATTCCCTCATTTTTTATTGGTGCATTATAGTTGTACATATTGGTGGCATTTGTTGTTACATATCCATACATGGATATAATATAACAATAAAATTTATCCAGTATCACTCCCTAGCATTTCCCCCCCCCCTTTCCTGCCTCTCACCAGTTGGTCCCTTTCTTCTACTGTATTCCTTTTGATTTTTAAGATATACTCTCTCCCACCTTAATTGTTGCTTTTTAAAAGCAAAGTAATAAGTCGAGCCTTAGAAAAGATGTGTTCTATCTCTGTTTTAATAATTATTATATTGATATTAACTCTTTCCCCACCTCTAGAACTATGCCTCACAAGAACAGGTTTCCATTTTCCTCAGATCAATTCACTACTGCACATTGGACCCTGCAGAGGTACACTGATATACAATCATATGTGATAGCATTGTAAATATTAATAAGTATGCATAGTGTGAGCCAAATGTTGTACTGAAACTTTACATATTATGTAGTTAAATTCTTTGAAGGGGGAGGTAAGCACTCTCTACCATTTATAAATAAGTAGTCTGAGACCCTAGATGGTTGGCAAAAGATTACTTATCAAGATAAGAACAAGCATTCTGGCTTCAGGTTCCCTGATTTTATCAAAATGTTATACTTAATACATAAATACGTGTTACAGTGTCACTGTGATCTGAGGACCCTTTAACCTGAGTAAACGCTGACGTGAAAGGGGTAAATATAGGCCATGTTTTTGGTTATATTTTGTAGTGCACTGATAATAAACCATTGTCATATGAAAAACGCATATAAAACATAGCAAGTGCCATTGCATGGACTTATCAGTCAGTACTTGTTAAGTATTGCCATTATTATGGCTGGCATCATTATGACATGTTTTGTAGTGAAATTAAGTTGTCTCTAGTCCTACTCTTTTAATTGGTGATATTCAGCAAATTGCATTAAATTAAATATGTTTGATGAAATTCACATGAAGTAGATTCAAATGAGGGAGAATGAGTTAATGTATATTTATATAATCTTCTCGTCAATCGCCTTGCACAGTACTTTAAAATGATATCTTATTTTAACTTTTGAATTTTGATAAGTAGGTAACATCTTTTTATGGGTAAGAAAATAGAAGTTAACCATTTTGCCTAAGGACATGCAGGAGATCTTGATGATAATATCAGAAATGAAGGGACTTCAGTATGACTCTAATATAAACTTTTAACATTTTTATTCTTTACCTGTTCTTCTTAAACGTTTTTTCTAGGCCTTAAGGAAAAATCTTCTGAGGGAAATAATTTAGGGGATTTGGGTAACATAGATATAATAATGGTTACTGCAGTTTGCAGCCCTGTGTAAGGTTCGTGATCCTTGTTTAACACAGAAAAATAGCTTAGTTGCATACTATACTTGTGATCAGGCACTGTGATCTTAAAAATCTATGCCATTAGTAATGAGAACATCCAAGTTAGAATAGCAGTGTACATTGCACAAGTTTCATCTGCTATTAACAGAATAAAAACTATAGTACGCAGTGGCCTCAACTTTTTATATGAAAGATAGTCTCTTTGAGGTTGGAGCAATACACAGGCTTTCATGTATCCAGAAAGTAATGAGCCTTGGGGAATTAATCATGAGGCAAGCTAATTTCCTTTGATAGCACTAGCTCAATTTGGTAGAGTTTTGTAAAGGCTTGTTTTCCAGCAGGATCATAAGGTATGTTCAAATTCCTGTAAACTAATGGTTCATACCAGTAAGAATCTGGTTGAGTCCAGCCCCTTAACAACCAAGTTAGAAATAATGGAGATTTTTTAATTGCTTTGTTTGTGTAATTTGACTTTGTCACTGATTCAATTAGCCTTTGGATTGCAAGGTTTGAACATTTTGTCTGGGAAAAACAGAATTAAAGCTGTTAGGGTAAAATTCCTTTTAGTGTTTTATATAACAGATTGCAGTTCACCTTTCTTTTTTAAATAAAAATAAGTGAAACTGATTCCTGATTAGATAAATTTTGGAAGTGGAAGAAAACTTTGTATTTATTTCTTTGCAAAAGCTACTTTGTGCTAGAAAAAAATTATTGAAATTAGCTGAGAACATTCTTTAGAAAATTTTGTTCCTATATCTGTCCAATAATCTTGGGATGTAAATGGAAAAGAGAACTTTTTGTATCTTTGAAACATTCTAGGTGATTTCAGAGATATTTCATTACTGTGATATAAAATTAACAATGATTGTTTGAGGTATCATTCCCAGTGCTTTAAGTTCTAAAGAACAGGTATGAAATTCTTATTTCAGAATTTCGCTGGCAAGCTGATTTTATGTATCAGCCCTGAATATTAATCAATAATTCACAACCAGTAGACTTTAGAATAAAAACTGACTAGAGTATAGAAAGATGGTCTTCATATTTAAATACATTTCAGCAGTACTGAATTTTTTTGGTAGTTTGGAAATAATTCACATGCTGAATGCTAAAAGATTCTTACAGATGCTTTGTAATTGCTAGATTTTCTTAGTGGACTGTATATGATTTGAGGTATAACTTGAAAGAAGCATAAGACTCAGTTGGCTTTTTAAAAGCGGGGGGAGGGAATAACGAGTATTTTTGTTGATAGGTGCATTAAATATTCAACAAACAAACAAGTAATCCATTTGAGTGGACTCCTTGGTGGGAAAAGAAACGAGTTTTTGTTTATTTTTGTCATTACTAGGGATTGAACCCAGGGATACTTACCACTAAATTACATGCCCAAGCCTTTTTATTTTTATTTTGAGATCGGGGGTCACTAAGTTGCCCAGGCTGGTCTCCAATTTAGGAGACCAGTAGCTGGGATTACAGGCATGCATCACTTTGCTCCACTAAAAAGGATGTTCTTATTAGTGGAAACAGGTATCAGTTTGACTAGACGTATTTTTGGGAGGTAGGAGCCAAATTGTAAGGAGAAATTGGATTGTGAAGGCTTTTTATACCACGGTAAGGAATTTAAAAAGCATAGTAATAACATTGAACCTAGGCACTGGGAAATCTAGATTCTGCTTTTGGATTTATCAATGAATAGATTCTTACCCACTGAATATTAGCCATATTTTTCTCATTCTATATGCTAAAAGTAATACAATGTTGTCAAATTAGGTGCCTGACACCCTTGAGAGTAGATCAAGCTCTCAATAGTCACCAGTTGAATTAATGCATTAATTTTGACTTTGAAATGGCATTAATCTTTCTGAGCTTACAATTGTCCCATTTGAATGAGGGTTTCTCACTAGATCTGTGATCCTGTGGCCATTTTGTAAATGTGAAGAGCTGTTAACCAGTTTTTTAGTAATGTGATGTGAATTAAATGATGTCTGAAAACCTGAAGTCATTAAATGTCAGATGATAAAAAAGGAGTCAGATGGTTGGAGAGTCACAATGTAAAATACAAGTTGGAGGTGGAGAGAATGGAACAAATGAGGCCCATTCTAAATTGATCTCACTTAGCATTTAGGACTTTGGTACTCAGAGTTGTAATATGGGGGAAACAGTGGTTTTGAGAGTTAACAAAAAGGCCATTTTCCTTGTTAGAGCAAGAGGAGTGCTAATAGCAGAACTGTTTACCAGATTTTTTTAACATTTATCTTTGTTTCAAGAGCTCATTGACAATAGTAGTTCTTAAATATTGTGGGAAAAGCATCCAGGAATGATTAAAATTTCTATTCTGGACCATGAAAATGATAACATCATTCAAAGAAAAGGGAAAAATCCGGAGAAGGGCACTAACTTTGAGAGAAAGAATTCATTTAGACATATAAACTGTTATCTGTTTGTGAATGATATTTTCACTGTATCTGTTGAAAACTTAATTTATAGAAAAGATTGCTTTTATAGAATATAGATATTTGCTTCTATATCATAACCTTGTCAAAACTACACACACACACACACACACCCCAACAACAACAAAGACTATAAAAACAAAAAAAGACTATAACAATTTGGTTCAATTTGGTCCTAGTTATTTCTTGCCTGGTAGAATTTAAAACCTACCCACATCTTTATACTATATGAAGCAGGGAACAAACAAGGCACCTATTTTGTAGCTCTTTGATTTAGTCAAGTGTAGTCCTTAGCAGTCTTCCTTTTTGCCCAATACTTAACATCTTAATCTAACTTGTGTTGAGTCAGAGATCAGTGGCAGCTGCTTTGACAAATCATATTACAGTTAGCACATTTCCAGCCTTTGGACGTATTCCTGCCAGACTGCTGAAGTCTTAGCATCCATTGTCTTGATTGGGATTTAAGCATGAACAGTTATAAGGGATAGGGGGCAGGACTTTATTCTGTTGAACTTTACAACAATGCTTTCCCACCATCGTATATATATATAAAAGTTGTCAATGGATTCTTTATTTATTTACTTATTTAGTGCGGTACTGAGGATCCAACCAGGGCCTCAAACATGCAAAGGCAAGTGCTATACCAGAGCCACAACTCCAGCCCCACCCACCACCACTCTTAACGCTATGAAGAAAATCCTTTCCTGAATCACTTAAAATCAAAGTAGTTTTTATATGGGTCTATGAGATCTTCCTGGCAAGTGAAAATGTTTTTATGCTTATTGAAGCCTTTAGTAGAAGAGAAAGGAAATAGAAAAATTTCTTACCACTTTGGTTTACTAATAACTGCTTTTGGTTGTTGTTGTTGTTCCATGAGATGGAGGTAAAGCAGTTCAATATCTTCACTCCCACTACCCAGTACTGGGAATCAAACCCAAGGGTGCTTTCCACTGAGCTATGTCTCCAGCTCTTTTGTTTTTTATTTTGAGACAGAATCTCATTAAGTTGCCAGGGTTGGCCTCAAACTTGCAGTCCTGTTTCAGCCTCCTTCAGGTGTGTGCCATTGCACCTAACTGATATCACCACTTTTTAAATTAGTTAAACAGAGGGTCTGTTATCCCTACTTTTTAAGTGAGTGTAAGAGATATAATCTAGGTCATATGACAGGACAAAGAACTCAACCCCAGTATTGTGATTCTTTGTCTAGTGTTCTTGCAGCTACATATTCTGAATTTACACTTTATTCATTGAATTTAATCCTCCTTTTATTTAAAAAAAAAGAAAGCATACTTTCAAAGTGGATTTATAGTATATATACAGGTAAGCCTCCAAGAAAAGCTCTGTCAAGGAGGCAGAACCTGTGAATGTAGTAGGTGGAGCTCTGAGCAAATAAAAGTCTCATTTTGCTTGCTCAGGAATCTGTTGGTGTTGGAGGAGAAACAGAAGCAACAGTAGCAGAATAGTTTTCCTGCCATTCAGCATGTAGTTTTTGTCTACAAGGCCAATCTAAATAAATAAATTGTTGACTGAGCAGAGCGAACTCATGTCTGAGAGTTGGGGAAACATGGCTATTAAACAAGAAACTATGCTTCAGTTTGACTCTGCCGTTTGCCCTCCTTATGCTGTGGGCTAAGTGACTGTTAATTTACATCTTATCCATTTCCCCCTCATTTTTCTCTAACTGTAACAAGTCTGTTTTGCCTTTTCTGATGGATTTTACAAAGAAAGACTTTTTCTCAGTATTTGTCATCGTAAATTCTCATTGCTGCTGCTGCCCTCAAAAGGATTGTGTAAGTGAGGTGGGTAAGAATTTCCAAACTATATAAAGGGCATATTGTGGTCTCTTTGATGATATGTATAGAAAGTTTTAGTTAGAATACTGAAATTGTTAACTTCAGAATACTTTTAAAAATACTTAATGTTCTTTGAATGGTTAGGAAAAGTTTTACTTTAATCAAGAGATACTAAATGTTATATAACATATTTGAAACTTAAGCTTTTGATAACATTTATCTTATATCAATTCTTTCTGTACCCTTGATGGGGGTCACATTTGTTCATTATTTTAATACTCCATTTAATGTGCAGAAGTTACCTTCTTTCTATTTAAAGAGTAAATGATTTTATGTCAGCTGAAAATATCTCAAGTGTGTATGCATTAGATATTCAATACATACTTATTTAATGAAGAGAGATAAGCTACTGACCCTGTTCCCTGTACCCCATCCCCCAAAACAAAAGACATTGCTGCCTAAAGAGAGATCCTGTTTAGATTTCAAAAGTAAGACAAGTACATGTAGGGCCAGAGAGTTGCTGACTTAGAATGTGTCCCTAGTAAAGTTTAGTAGTTTTATTCTGTATAAGATTAGCCCAATTTATGTACCTTAGTATTCTTTCCAGTTTGTGTTTTCTAGTCTCATTCAGAATAGGTGGGTGATAGTTTGCTTTTACTGGTTAGAACAGGTCTGAATTGGGAT
The DNA here is from genome assembly GCF_045843805.1 of Urocitellus parryii. NCBI lineage: Eukaryota > Metazoa > Chordata > Mammalia > Rodentia > Sciuridae > Urocitellus > Urocitellus parryii. The sequence continues at coordinate 117,532,212 of NC_135535.1, read as the reverse complement.
AAATTGGGAAGTTAAAAGGGGGCGAGTGGCATTTGGAGGATTGTGGGGATTTAAACTTATCTTTGTTGAAGTACATAAAATAAAAGGAAGTAAAATGAAATTTTTATCATAAAATATTTTCTTTTTATTGGCTTGTTCTTTCCAGTGCTTCAAATCATGTTTTAGAATAAAATCAACAAACCTGGCATGGTGATGCACTCCTATAGTTCTAGCAATTCAGAAGGCTGAGGCAAAGGATCATAAGTTGGGCAATTTAGCAAAACCCTGTTTCCATAAATAAAAAGAACTAGGAATGTAGCTTAGTGGTAAAGTGCCCTTGGTTTCAATCACTAATACCTAAATAAATAAACTAGATCAACTTTTTAAAAAATCATCAATTATTAAAAATACATGAAGTTCTCCTTTCTTCAGAAAAAGTATGATGATTATACAAAAAATGTTATTGTATCTTTTTTTTAATATTTATTTTTTAGTTGTAGGTGGACCTAATATCTTTACTTTATTTTTATGTGGTGCTGAGGTTTGAACCCAGTGCCTTACATGTGCTAGGTGAGCACTCTGTCACTGATCCACAACCCCAGCCCTTGTATTATATGTGTATTTTCATCTTTCTGTTTTATTTTGTATAGTTCACTTCAGGGTCAGTGAAGTGTAGTATTCATTCTATACATTTTTCTTGAACATCTTTTAATATGCAATTTATAAACTCTTGCTTATAAAATTATTCAACAAACCTCTTCTAGGTTACTTATAATCCTGGTTTCTTGGTGGTAGCTGACTGGTAAAATTTTTTGTTAGATTTTTCAGTATCTTAAGTGGGTTGCAATAAGCAGTCTTAATATTTTTTTAAGGAAACAATGGCATCTAAATGTGTTGTATAGCATTGGTGTGGAATGGTCTATACTTAAATTGTGCTAGAGGCAAAAAAAAAGCATAAACCTCTTAGATTTGAGGTTATATTATGCAGTTATTGTTTTTGCTTATCTTCTACATAGTGTATTTAACTAGGATTCCTATTTGTAAATAGAAGTTTCTGTTTGTAAAGACATAAATATGTTTAAATGAATAGAGTTAACAAGAGGGTTATTTATTATTTAGGATAATCAAAGATAAAAACAGGTTCAAGATAATTTTTACTTCCTTTTAACCTTAAGTAAATCATCTTATCTTTGCTGATTGCCTTTAAACTCAAAGGTGGCATTGGGTCAGCAAATTTAATAATTCAAAGAACTTTCAACCTACATATGACTTTGGGTTCCTGCTTCTGTTAATTTAGATAGGTACGGTGGGCAGATAGTGTGGCCATTTTCAGGACTATTTCTGCATGTTCATTTCATACTAAAGTCTTCTGTTGTTAATTTATTTTGTCTTTACAACCTGCCTGTGCTAGAATGAAACAGAAGAATTGGTATAAGTTTGCTTTATTAAATTAATATGTTGAATTTTATTGTCGGTAGGCCAAATACATTCCCCTGAAATGTATGTGCTTATGGACGAATGGAAGACTTTTCCTCATCAGAGTCTATATTTTCTTAAGCCACTTTTTAAACTCTTTATATGCAAAGTTGAACTGTGTGCGACAGTCATTAAAAAACATGAAAACAAAATACCACCCCCCACCCCCACCCCACCCCTGCTACCAAAGAACTTTTAGATGGAACTTTCCTAAGAAAGAAAGTTAATAAGTTTGAAATACCAGGTTTGGTTTCTTAAAGCAGCCTTTAACTTCAGGAGCATACTTTTTTGTTTTCCTTAGAATTATGCTACAATATGTACAATTTGGAAAAACTTAAGAGCTGAATTTGGAAACAAAATTGAAGAAAATGCAAATAGTGATCTTTGTAGTCAATCTCAGAACCAGATTTTTTAGATACATGAATTTAACTAACTTTATGATCAGCTCTACTACAGTTCCTTGGTGTGAAAAGTTAGCCCTAGAGGTAAAATTCTTCAAATTAGGACTTTGGGATAACAGTGGATTATTGATGAGAATTACACAACTTTAGATACAACTTTGGTATTTAAGGACTTCAGCACTAACCATTTGGTGTATGGTTCCAGGGGATGCCTTAAACTGCTCATAGCATAGAACCCTATATATACTCACGCTTTTTCATACATACCTATGATAAAGTTTAATAAATTAGGCAAGCAAAAGATTAATAAAAACTAATAAATAGAACAATTTAACTATGCTCTAATAAAAGTTTAATGAATGTGGTCTCTCAAAAGATCAAGATAGTATTTTCAGATTGTAGTGGATTTTATGTATCAAAGTGAAAAGACAAAACCATGGAAAAGGGATACAATTGTATTTCATTTAGATTGAGCAATTATGTGTATTTCTGTGATTTACTAGATTGTCACTAATTTTGTTATACTATGTTTGTCCCTGAAATTATACAGATGATTAGAATTTATGCATATTCAGTAAGCTTTTCTAAACATTCCCATTTAGGTTATCTATGTATTTATAGACTTACAACACTGTTTAGTGTAACTACTTTAACTCATGATTTATGTAGTGGCTAGGATGAAATGGGAGCAAATAATAAGATATTTTTCCCCCTTCACCCCATTGCTCAGAGAGTAGTCTTTTGTTCTTAGTATCTTAGATGTATCTTCCATACAATGCTGAAAGCTTTATTTTCAAAGAACTTATACTTTAGGAAAGTTCTAAACTATTACTATGATACTACTCATTATAATATTTACATAGAAGAGTAGTAGTGAGTTTCTTCTAAAACTAATTATAATGCTTATCTTTCTTGTGGATCAGATATATTACTTTTCAACTTTATATTTTACTTACGCAAGACAGTTTGCTCTTTACTTATGTCAAACCAAGACAAACCATAACTCCTTCTAAACTAGTTGTTTTTAAAAAGAGTACTATAATAATATAATACCTGCCAAGACTATGTGAAATCATATACAAATGCATGTTCAGTGTTCAAAATAATTAAATACTGTATAGAGTCGTGATAGCCTGCAAGATTGAACAAAACATCTAACCAATTGGAACACTTAGCTTTCTTTTTAGCCAGTGATTTCCTTTACCCAAAGAAAAAGATGCTATTCTAGCCTAAATTCTTTCATTGCCACATAAAAAGTAAGTAAATGCACTCTCAAAACTTTCTTGTTGTTTTCTTCTGAGTAGCTAAATTGCCCACCTTTTTTCCTGTAGGCAAATCAGAAAAAAAGCCAGGATGGTAAGAGGGCAACCTAGTAGAATTTAAGTGGAAATTTTAAAACAAAATTCAAAGACCCTGCTGTCATTAATGTGTTTCTATGGCAATTTGTATGGTTTTCAGGGAGTGAAGCCAGCCAGTTTTGACAAAGTAGCAATTCCTGAAGTGAAGGAAATCATCGAAGGATGTATACGGCAAAACAAAGATGAACGGTAAGATTAGGTGTTGCTTAAACAGACGACTAAAACATAATGTTCTGATTATAAAACTTAATCTGAAGTGTATTTAATTCTTAGGATTAGTTTTTCCATTTATGCCATATAACCCTTTTTAAGATAGGGTTCTTTCTATTTAAGCTATTCAAATTCAATATGCGAGGACAGTTTACAAATACAAGCCAGGCTTAGTGGCACAGACCTGTAATCCCACCAAATCCAGAGGCTGAGGCAGGATCACAAGTTCCAGGCCAGGGCAACTTAGTGAAATCCTGTCTCAATGTAAAATTTAAAGGGGCTGGAGGTGAAGCGCTTGCCTAGCATGAGCAAGTTCCTGGGTTAAGTCCCTAATGTTGCCAAAAACAAAGGTTTAGTGGAGTTTTTAAGTAAATCAGAATCACCTTAAACATAGTTTAAACATTCTGTTAGAGTCACTTATAGCAAATAACTATACTGTACTAATGCAGCAAATCTGTTCCTTAGTCCTTTATCCATTGAATTCTAAACGATATAGAACAAAGACTTGGCACTTTAAAATCAACTCAACTATGCAGTGCTTGATTTCTTGGTATTGTGCCAGAATTAAAGAAGAGCAAAACATCAGAATTCCTTTGAGTAAAAAGAGAAGACTTTACTAAAGGCTTAGGAGGACATCTACCTTAGTCATTTGTACTAACATAGGACTTTTCTCAGAGGAGTGGCAAGTATCTGATCTCCCATGTAGCTGATTCATCACCCAGTAGGCATGACAAGGGTCCAATATCTGTTTTTGAAAACTGATCTACCTTCATCATCTCTCCATACCCACCAAAAAAGAAAAAGTATGACAGCCTAAGACAAATATCAATTGTAAATTGAACATAATCTACCTCCTGAAGAATGGGAGCAATCGGGTAAATCAACCAAATTAAAGAATTCCATATCTTTACTTTTCTAGTCTTATATTCTTTTTTATAACTTTGTTATTTGAAAGAATTTAACATGATCTTTAATACATTTTAATAGATATTTAGTTTAAGTTTCTGTTTTCATATTCACTGAGTCCTAAAATCTCTTTTAAAACCTTTTCAATATAAACAAAGAAATATTTGTTTCGAATCTTAAAACATATTACTCTATGTCTTTTCTGAATGGACTAGTTTATTGGATTACTGGTATTTGGAAACCATTTTATCTAAAGAAAATTGTTTCACAATCAGCTTTCTTGCTTGCCTAGTCCGCAAATTATTGAACAAGAAATTGGAAGAATTTGTTGAATAGGTAAAAAGTTGCTATAGTCAAAGGTACCAAACTAGAAATCAGAGAATTTTATTCTGGTTTTGATTATATCATTTACAACTTCTAGAACTGTGAGCAAGATTCTCAACTTCTGAGCCTTCATTCCTAATTGTCAGGAGATAATCTCTTATTGGATATTGGGCAAGGTTCTACAAAGGATTTTTTATTACTTATAAAATACTATATATATTGTTATTGATATTTTGAATCTTTGATATTCTGTGCATTATTTGCCATTGCCAGTATACTGTAACCAAAGGGGTTAGATAATTTGATTTTAAAATGATCACTCTCAGTTCTTTTGTTTATAAATCAGATTATTATGATGTCTTATCATTTAAGAGTACAAATCTGTAATCACCATTCAAATAGACTAATGGTTTTCTATTCAGTTTTTTTCTTATAAACAACAATAATCAGCCACATTTGAAAATTATTTTTTAAAATTAATGACATTCTGTTTTTCTTTGTTTTCTTTCTTTCTTTTTTTTTTTCTTTGGAAGATATTCCATCAAAGACCTCTTGAACCATGCCTTCTTCCAGGAGGAAACAGGGGTTCGGGTAGAATTAGCAGAAGAAGATGATGGAGAAAAAATAGCTATTAAATTATGGCTGCGTATTGAGGATATTAAGAAATTAAAGGGCAAGTACAAAGACAATGAAGCTATCGAGTTTTCCTTTGACTTGGAGAGAGATGTACCAGAAGATGTTGCTCAAGAAATGGTAAATTGGCGCTGATTGGCCATTTAAAAGTTAATGTAGATTTATATAAAGCAGTTTATGGAGTGTCATATGTGATGTATCTCATTAACATAAAATTATCTTGGCCCCAAATGCTATCTTTGAAATAATAGGATTTTCCTGATTTTTTTTCTTTAAATCCCTTTTTTGTACTTTTTGTGTTGTTACTGGTAATGGGTGTTGAACTTTATATAAAGTCCTTTTTTAAAAAGACGTTTTTATTTGAGGAAATTAGAGATGGATAAGAAAGAATGAACTAGAATATATTCTGAAGTCTATAAAGTTGAATGACTTCTAATTTGTTTAAGATCCTTCAGTTAGAATGAAAGTTATGTTTCTAAATATTGGATCAGTCATTAGATAAACCTTTACAAATAGACATAGGATTATAAACTATTTTTTGATATGAAAATAGTTTTTAAGATCAATTGTTAATAGGTATCCTGTGGTTGTATCCTTATTTGAAGTATGTCAAAAAGACTACTTTTCCAAGTAGAAACCCTTCAATTGAGGCTTGCTGCTTTGCCTAATGTCAGCAATTATCATGCAAAGAAACTCAATAAAATTTTTCTACTAGTGTTTGTAAGCATCTTTCAGTAGTAGTTACCTCTGAGAAAAGGAGTCAGTATGAAAGAGATAACTTAAGAGCTTTTTGGTCTTTTGAAAACCTTTAAATATTTGCCACATTTGTTTTATCTGTATAAGTGGTTGTCAGGTGAAAGGAAGTAATAGCAACACGGGTTAATAATTATTACATGTGAAATGGTAGTAGTGAATGGAAATGAATACCATACTTGTTTATTTTCCTCATTATTTTAATTATTGTAAGTACACCCACCTGTGAATTTCTACAAAGATGGTACATATTCTTTGAGTATGTACCATGATGGTGGGGGATGTATACCACAGATCAGTCATTTCACAGTTTGTTTAAGACTAGTACTGTAATTCCTCCTCCTTCTTATCCACTTTTCTACATCACAAATTTCATTTTATTTTGAGGTTGTTTTCTTTTGATAGCCTGTTTTTCTCTAACACCCTTTTTTTCCCTGCAGGTAGAATCTGGGTATGTCTGTGAAGGTGATCATAAGACCATGGCTAAAGCTATCAAAGACAGAGTGTCATTAATTAAGAGAAAACGAGAGCAGCGGCAGTTGGTTCGAGAAGAGCAAGAAAAGAGAAAACAGGAGGAGAGCAGTCTCAGACAGCAGGCTGAACAACAATCAAGTGTTCCTTCCCAGACAGGAATCAAGCAGGTCCCTTCTGCTAGCACTGGTATAACTACTGCTTCTGCCACTTCAGCTTCAGTATCTACACAAGTAGAACCTGAAGAGCCTGAGGCAGATCAACATCAACAACTACAGTACCAGCAACCTAGTATATCTGTATTATGTAAGTATTTTGGAAAACACACAAGATATACTAATGATACTCCTAATTGACTCTACCCCCATCCCCACCCCAGCAGCAAACCCTCCCATGTTGGAGATCAAACCCAAGGCCTCATGCATGTTAGGCAAGCTCTACCACTGAGCTATATTCCCAGCTCCTGACTTTTTACTTTAAGGTAGTTGTCATTTAGCTTCTCTTTTTATTTTTATGACTATGACTAATGGAATAGGATGGACATTGAGAAGATTGATTAGGGTATAAAATAATTTTAAAAGTTTCATTATCTTGGAGGTTCCAATTTCTAGATTTCCATATCTCAGTTTCTTAAAAAATTAAATTAAATTAATGAAGAATGAACAAGTTTAGCTACTTAAAATTGTGTTCTTCTGGTTTTGAGCTTTCAGGAAAGTTATATAGCATATAGACTGAAAACTAATGAGATTAGTAATCATTGATTGAAAATCCACAGGTCTCCATATATGAGACTGAAAATTTAGTTAATGTTCCATTTTCCCTTACTCTTCAGATAAAAGACATAAGAACTTGTCTTCCATATGGGTCTCATAAATTCAGAAGTTTACATAAAACTATGACTGCTATTCATTTTTTAATTTAGTGACGATTTCTGGAAACAGCCAATTCATTGTAATATGGTGAGACTAAAATGTGATACAAAAAATTTGAGCCTCCTTTTTATAATTTGTCTTTCTGTCTGTTTTTTGGTGATGTCTCACCTTCAGCTGATGGGACAGTTGACAGTGGTCAAGGATCTTCCGTCTTCACAGAATCTCGAGTGAGCAGTCAACAGACAGTTTCATATGGTTCCCAACATGAACAGGCACATTCTACTGGCACAGTCCCAGGGCATACAGCTTCCATTGCCCAAGCACAGTCTCAGACCCATGGAGTATACCCACCCTCAAGTATGGTAAGTAAATGCAAAAGAGAGAGTAATACTATAATGAAAGCCTGTAGAGAATCTGTTAAATTCTGAGTCTTTACTATCCAAATAGCAACTTGTCTAAAATAGAAAACATAAATGGTCTTAGTCAGCCCTCCATTTTCATGGGTTTCAATTGGTAGGTTAACTAATTAAAATGTTTTTTTTAAAAAAACCATTTGTCTCTATACTGGTGGGTCTTGGAACCAATCCCCTATAGATACTGAAGGATGACTGTTTTGAAAGGAAATTGGAGTAGATGAAGCAGGGTAAGATGTATACATTTATGTGTAAGAATTAGTTAAACTCCCTTCGTGAAGCATCTATGTATAAGATTTAGTCTGCATTTGATCAAAGGCAGTATTCTCAGCATTTAAGACTTAAAGCTATTCAAAGCAGTATAAGCTAAACATACAGATGGTTTGGGGGTGGGTGATGAGAGTTTTTCAAAAGCTTCTTTATGAAAATAACTACAAAGTATTTTCTATAAGATTTCTTACTATATAAAAACAGGTAAGAACTTCAAATCATTATAGAATGTTGCATGTGAGTACTCTAGAGTAAAGGAATCCTTTATTTATATTACCATTTAATTTAGCGCTTATGTTTAGTTCCTTATCAGTTGCAATGCGTGTTCCTGCCTTTAAAGTCTGTGTTGAACAAGTTTCTTTCCCAATGTTCATTTGCTTTTATCTTTATTTGGTATCTTGTTTTATACTGATTTATTTTCAGGATCAACTTACAGAGGGCATTTTCTAAAATAATTTATGCTTTGTGTCTGTGTATATATATACACACACCATTATCCACTCTTGTTTTTCATGTAGAGAATGTTAAAGTAGCTCATCAGATAATACCCCATTTCTTTGGTTGCCTCTCTTTGAAGTCTTCAGAGAAGAAAATAAAATACATTTATCTCCCTCAAAAAGGAATTGAGTGACTGGTCATTTTATAGCACTTATTTATCAAGATCTTTAAGCAGACTGATTTTTCCCCCTTCTTAGAAAGCTTTAATCTGAACTTTGTGGAATTCTTGCTCTTTATTAATTGAAAATCTTTCTTTGAAAACACTTCTGTTTACTCTGGTCATTTATGCTGCAGCTTGGAATAAAAGATGTTTATTTGTTTCAGTATCCATTGATCAGTCCTCTGGCTAGGTCTGAAGATGAATGGCCACAATAATGCAAAGAAAACTACTAATGTACTAATTTTTTAACAATTTTTAAAAAATAATTAGGGTAGAAGAACTTTTAAGACTACATAGAAGATATATTTCTGTGTTCTGGCCGATATTAACTATCAGCATTTCTTATCATTTTCTACTTTTTCTCTAATTGATTTTTTTCTGAACCATAATTCACAAACAAACAAACTTCAGTCTCTTGGCTTTTCTCATCCCAGAGTTCTGAACATTGGCCTCTTTTAGACAAGGAAATGCAATAATCATTTGTAATGATATTAAGCATTTAGACACTAACATGCTTTTATTCGCTTTTCCAAAAGCAGACTACTTCTTGCTTTTGAATGACAATAGTCTATGGAAGTATTATGATGATGTATTAAGGATTTGGGACTTTTAAGAAATTTTTATAATTTTTTTCCTGTCACTTTCCAGAAAGAATTTACCCTGGCATATAATAATGCATAAATTAAAAGTGAAATTTTAATAATTAAAAAGAGAAATAAGGATGGAAAAAAATGGAACCAGGAGTGAAACTAAATATAATCATCATGATATTTACATACTTGCTACTGGTAGGCCACAAATATGGCTTAAAGCAGCCAGTTTGGGAAAAGAAAATATAATTAGTTATATAGTTCACAATATCTAAAAGAATATTAACAAGCTTGCTCCAGACAGCCTTACAGTGTTAGACTTATTGCTTTCTATCTATATTAAACCTTTTCTGTTAAGGTGCCTCAAACTTTGTAAACCTAAGTTGAATCTCTGATATACCCAAAAAGAATTTTTACATTATTCTTTAGAAATTCAAATTGAAGATTTTTTTTCATTAACAACTTTAGTAAAAGTTCAAATAGTTCCTATGTCCATCCAGTTGTGAATTTCCTCCTGAAAGGTATACTTTTTCTAGTTAGATTGGCAAGTATACAAGTAAAATAAATATAATGTTGTAAGCCAAAAACTTTTTTAGTCTAATGCCTTCAGAAATGAGAATCCTTTTCTCAAGTTTCCACAGCTCCTGCAGAATAATCCAGACTTCAACTTTTTCAAATCTCGTGTTTTAAATTAATAGAATTTATTCTTGTCTAATCTTACTAAGTTTGCAGAAATTATAAACTGATATTGTTTTCCCTGTCTGCTGCCTTCAGTCCATCTTTCTTATTCATACATTCATAACAGTTGGTGTTATTTCATAATATTTAGGATAATAATTTCTTACTATTATTATTTATAAGAAATCTTGTACTTGACCCAACACAATAGAGAATAGTTGTCATCTGCCCCGTGTGCTTTGTGGAGTTCTCTCTCCACTAAAAAAAAATTGACTTTGTGGAATTGGAGAGGATGGAACATTTCCTTATGTTAACTGTTTCCCTGTTATCACTGTACATTTGGTTATTTTCTTTTTAAAGTACTGTGTTTTTCATGTGTGTTTGTTTTCTGTTTAGCCTCGTCGTGGCCGTAGCATGTCGGTTTGTGTTCCCCATCTTTCTGCTGTTCCCTTTTTATCCCGCATCTCTCCCAGTGCTCCTTCCACCCCACCACCAGTGTTGTCTGCACCTCTTTCTCCTTCCCTCCTTCGGACTGCCCCTGAGGAAACTTTTGCCGAAAAGCTTTCTAAAGCATTGGAGAGTGTCCTGCCTATGCACTCTGCCTCTCAGCGCAAGCATCGTCGCTCCAGCCTGCCTTCCCTCTTTGTCAGTACTGTATGTAACTGTAAACTTTCTGACAAATGAAAAATTATTACCAATGAATACATCCAGGCATCAACAATTTTAATAAAAATTAAATAACAGGACTAAACTATACTTTTGGTTATGTATTAGGATTTTAGGACATTAGTTATCCCCATAGGAAACATTTTTGTAATAAGGCTTTAAGGGAGAATAACAAGCAAGGAGACTATGAGACAGAATGCTAATAATATCCTTGGCATATATCAATATATGCTCAATAAAATTTAGCTTTTATTGTATTTTCTTCTCCCTCATTTACATAAAAGATTTTCATTTTCTTATCATAACAAATGGTATGTTTGTTATTTAATTTTAAATTGTTGACTTAAACAAAAGTAAATTGTTAAATGTTACCCAATTGCATTTTCTCCTCACTTTATTCTTTCTTTCTTTCTTTTTTTTAAATTTTTTTTAGTTGTAGGTGGACATAGTACCTTTGTTTTATTTATATGTGGTGCTGAGAATTGAACCTAGTGCCTCATACATGCTAGGCAAGTGCTCTACCACTGAGCTATAACCGCAGCTCTCTCATTTTATTCTTAAGAGTTGCTTACTAATGAAACTGGATAAGTCTTTTTTTTTTTTTTTAAACCAAACTCAGTGAAGAATAATTGAGGAGAAAAGTGTTTGGTTTTAATGTGTTAAAAGAAATCTGAGTAAAAAATTAGTGAAATGATATGTCAGTAAACTAGGATTAAAAATTGTTCCCTCAGGGGAGTACTTATTTAGGGTGATTAGAGTGGGACCTTGACACCATTGAATGTTAAATTACATATGTAGTATATATGCCTTTCTTTGGCTTCACTGGTGTCTCTACAAGATCTATCTTTTTAAATTATTTTAATTGCTGTGGGACCTTGCTGCTGCTTTTCCAGAGAATGTAGTTAACATTCTGAACTAGTAACCTGAGAATCTTCGGATTTTTACTTTGGAGAATGCATAAGTTAACAAATTTTATGACTTTGGACACCTTAATAAACATCACGAAAATGAACATTCTGATTCAAAATAAAAATCCTCTCAGCTATGATGAACAGTTGTGCTTCTTTGCTAATAGGGGTCTTCTCTATTGAAAGAATGAGGTTGCTCTTATATAAAAGGAATCTATGATAGTGAATTACTCTAGTATGTATTATTTGCATTGGGAAAGCTAGGATTCTAAATTTAGAGTTTTAAATACAGAACTGCTTCTGGGAACAAAAAATGCTTTAAATCAAGTTTGGCTATCAATTGTATTTTCCATTTCACCTTGAATACTAGCCATCGAAATAAAAAATGCATCATATTCAGCTCTTACCAGTGATGAGAAAAGTGGAAATTTTGGTGATTTTTGCATCTGTAACTTTGGTCATGTATCAGAATTGCTAACTATGTCTAGTTTGGGGCAGATAAGAGAAAGACATTACTGTCATTGGGTTCATATTTTATTATCCACCAAAAATCTTTCTATGATTTATAGTTAAAAAAGTATGTTAGTTGATGAAAAGTAACATTGAACCCTCTAACATAGCACAGTATAAGAATATAAACTATATAAATACTTTAATGCAATAGATTAAATTGAAGCATGCTTTTTATATCTATAAAAATAGTGCCTTTTAGCACTTACTGTTTAACTGTTTCCATTGACATAGTTTTTAAGTCTTTAAGAATGAACATACTATGAATAAAGTAGAATAATCACTTAGAAAGTTTAATTTGTTCTTTTCGATTTGAGAGAGCAAAGTTATGGTAAAGCAGCTCTTATCTGATGCAAAGAGTCCCACAGGTTGATTTCTTTGACCCTGGATGTATTTAATGGGTTTTTACTATGCACATAGTTTCTGAAAGCAGTATTATTTATTATGTTTGATGTAACCATTTCATAGGGTTACACAGAACTATCCAGTTGTGCATGTCTGATGTAATTTCACATATGAATGTATGAATTACTTGTCTTATTCATGTTGATACAGCCTCAGTCCATGGCGCATCCGTGTGGGGGTACCCCAACATACCCAGAATCACAGATATTTTTCCCAACTATTCATGAACGTCCAGTTTCTTTTTCACCACCTCCCACCTATCCACCGAAAGTAGCCATTTCCCAGCGACGTAAGAGCACCTCCTTCCTGGAAGCCCAAACTCGCCATTTCCAACCCCTGCTGAGGACTGTTGGCCAAAATCTTCTTCCACCTGGTGGCAGCCCAACTAACTGGACACCAGAGGCTATAGTTATGTTGGGCACTACAGCCAGTAGAGTAACTGGAGATCTGTGTGACATACAGGTCCATCCTATGTTTGAATCATCTCAAGTTTGCAGTGACTATAGACCTGGACTAGTACTTCCAGAAGAAGCGCACTATTTTATTCCTCAGGAAGCAGTGTATGTAGCAGGGGTACATTACCAGGCCCAGGTGGCAGAACAGTATGAGGGCATTTCATACAACTCACCAGTACTCTCAAGTCCTATGAAACAGATACCTGAACAGAAGCCAGTACACGGGGTCCCTACATCAAGTTCTCTCTTTGAATTTCCATCTGGACAGGCTTTCCTGGTAGGACACCTTCAGAATTTAAGATTAGATTCTGGATTGAGTCCAGGATCTCCCCTCTCTAGTATTTCTGCACCTATCAGTACAGATGCTACATGTTTGAAATTTCACCCTGTCTTTGTTCCTCATTCTGCACCCGCTGTGTTAACTCATAGCAATGAGAGCAGAAGCAACTGTGTATTTGAATTTCATGCTCAAACATCAAGCTGTTCTTCAGGAGAAGGAGGTGGAATTTTACCTCAGCGTACTTACCGAAATCGACAGGTTGCAGTGGACTCAAATCAGGAAGAACCGCCTCCTCAGTCAGTTGGATTACATGGCTACCTACAGCCTGTGACTGAAGAACAGCGTAATTATCATACCCCAGAATTGACTGTTTCTGTGGTAGAGCCTATCGGACAGAACTGGCCAATAGGAAGCCCAGAGTATTCCAGTGATTCCTCACAAATCACTTCTTCAGATCCCAGTGATTTTCAGTCACCTCCCCCTACAGGGGGAACAGCTGCACCTTCTGGCTCTGACGTCTCATTACCCTTTATCCATCTGCCTCAGACAGTGTTACAAGAATCCCCACTTTTCTTCTGTTTCCCCCAAGGAACCACATCTCAGCAGGTCTTATCGGCCTCATTTTCTTCAGGAGGATCTTCACTCCATCCACAGGTTATAGGAAAACTTCCACAGTTCTTTTAAAGTACCCTGTTATGTACCATTACATTTAAATTTTCTATGCCTCGTTTTCCTGAATCATGAATTTATGAAGAATATTGTTTTTTGTTTTTCCTTTTCCTAATACAGTCTCCCCATCTCTTGAGGGCTATAAACTCCTTGCATTTACAAAATATGAACTGGAAGCTACCTGATTTGCCTGTACTATTTGCAGACCTTTGGAAAAGAGAACCCAAAAACTAGAATTTTAGTCACTCATCAAAATCAATGACTTTTATTCCTATATATGGTATTTTCCAAATAACAATGAAAATTCAGTTGTCTATAATGTAAGGTTGACTCAGCATTGATTATATAAGTATACTAAAGTATGAAGTATTACTTTCTTCCTCCAAACAATTTGAAAACAATGCAAAGGGGTAACTTTTCTGTAAAATGAAAAAAGAAATGGAATATAGTGAAAATATTTTTTAGAGTAGGATTAAGAATTAATCCATAGACTTTCTACTAGTGTGGAGAGTCTAAAAAGACAGCAAAAGGAAACCTTTTGGGAATTCAACTTAACAAAAGATGCCTTTTTGAAATGGCATCAAATAAGTCATTATGTATTATATATGCAAATTAAATAAATTTTAGCAACTAAGAATCTAGTGGGTGATGGGTAAATTTTTGTTGTTTTCAAAAATTTGTGATTAGACATCTTAGGCCCTTTTTTTTCCCCCCTCAATTAATTTAGTTATTCTTGTGTATGGGCATATATCCTGTCATACAAATAAATACAAAGCAACAGGCATATAGAATAAGCAAGTAGAGTCAGTAACTATTTCATATATTCTTTTGATATATTATCAAATTTATATAGCTTTGTAAATCTACATAGGAGACTATGTATTTATATATTTAAGGCATCATTTGAATCTCCTAAGTACTCCCCTTTTTTATTAAGTACTCCCCTTTTCATTAAGTGTACTATATGTTCTTTCTCTTTTATTCCTATATTCTTCCCCCATCAAAGACATAAATAACTCTAAAAATGTATATGAAATATCAATTTCTTAGAGTAGGAAGAAGCAGAAAGATCCAGAATCTTAATCTGTACTGCTTGGGCATGTTGGATATTCCCATCAGTACTCATGTTGTCAAACTATACTATAAATGTTAATGTATTATTAGCCATTCTTTCCATAGTAAATTTTCAAAAGTGAAATCATAAATTTATAAACATATTGCAAAAGAAATGAATGCTTGTAACAGTAAATTGCAGTGGAATGTGATATATTCCTAGAACCTTCAGAGAACGTCTTCTAAATTGAAATGAAAGACAAAAGTGGTAGCCTTTTCATTTCCTTAACCTACCCATGAGTATAGTCCTGTCTTTATTTCTCACCTTCTCATTTATTTTAATTTTAACTTCTTTATAATTGGAACATTCTAGTTAGGGTTTCTGAGACACCACTATTAACATTCTGGGTTGGATAGTTCTTTGTTTTGAGGGCAGTTTTTCTGTGCATTTTAGAATATTTAGCAGCATCCCTTCTTACGAGATGGCTATAGCCATCTCCCCCAGTTTTAACAAGAAATGATTCCAGATACTCCACATGTTCCCTGGGTGATGACTATTTTTATAGGTCTTAGCAGCTGATTATAAGAGCTTTTTTACATTTTTCCATAAAAGTTACTATGACACTGCAAGAAGTAGCAGAAGAACCTAATTAAAATTATCAAGTGATTTTAATTTTCTTTAAATGTTTAGATTAAAAATTGTTTCACACTGATAGTTTTACCACTTTTTCCTAGGGTGTGTGTGTGTATGTGTGTGTGTGTGTGTGTGTGTATGTGTGTTTCTAGCAATAATTTTGCTATGAATCTGAATATTCTAGTTGGCCAGAATTAAAACCTAAACAAGATAGGTTTTTACCATCAATGTTGTTCCTATGGGATGGGATCAAAAATGGACTATAATATGATCCTTTTCTAAACTTCTTATAAGATAGTCCAAAGACCTCTCCCGTACTTAATCAAGATATTGTTTCATTTTGATCAAGCAAACTTCTCAGGACCTTAAAATTATTGCAAAAGATTGATCTGTATACACTTGCATTAGGCCTTCTATAATTTACCATATTTACTTCTTTCCATCAGGCGCAGAGTCAGAGCCAGGGCCAACTATCTTCAAGTAGTTTAGCAGGGGTTCCATCTTCCCAGCCCATCCAACATCCTCAGCCGGTAAGAACAATGTATTGCTACATTTAATTAATTAGTAGTAAACAAAATAGTTTTACATCTTTTGTGTTTTAAATTCTTGATATGAATAACTTGCTAAGGTTTTTTTTTTTAAGTTTTTTTATTTTTTTTTTTTTTTGTCAGTGGATCTTATTTGTTTGATTGTTGTTTTGTTTATATGTGGTGCTGAGGATCAAACCCTGGGCCTCATACATGCCAGGCAAGTGCTCTACCACTGAGCCAAAACTCCAGCCCCAAGTTGCTAAGCTTTTGAAAGGGAAATTAAAAAGTCATAGCATTTCTTTTTCTTTCTTTTTTTTTTTTTTAAGTTATAGGGAGACACAATATCTTTATTTTAGTTATTTATTTTTATGTGGTGCTGGGGATTGAACCCAATGCCTCACATGTGCAAGGCAAGTGCTTTGCCAGTGAGCCCAAGGCATAGCATTTCTTGTGTTGGGTAGCAGTTTAGGAAATCTTTGTTAAATGTGTCTTTTTTTTTTTTAATGAACCTTTATTTATGTATATGTAATGGTGAGAATTGAACCCAGTACTTCACACATGCTAGGCAAACATTCTATCCCTGAGCTATTACCCCAGCCCTTAAATGTACTTGTAAACAATTTAAAGTTTAAAACAGCTGTTACTACTTTATCTGCCTTCTTAAATGGTTCTTAACATAATTTGACAATACAAAAAGTATCAATTTGTTTCTGCTTATGTTTATGACTCATCCACAAATGAGCATTTTGTCATTTTTTTCCATTGTCCAGCAATGAAACAACTACTATAGGAAAATTGTTTTTCAAAAAAATACATTTTACTAAACTTCTGATTTGGGAGGTTTTGTTCCAGAACTCAAGATATTAGTGCAGTAGTAATATATTCAGCAGTAAAATTTTTATAATCTTAAAATTAAATGTCTGTAGTTCACCGCTAATATTTGTTGGTGGTAATTATTTGCAAGGAAATAGTGCTTTTTTGGCATAATTGAATATAGGTATTTCGAACAAAATTCATAGCACTCCATGTGTAATACAAACTTAATGATGAAGTATTTCATTAATAGTTTCCCAAGGGTAGTTTTTAACCACCAAATTATAAATTAGCTTCTGCTTCCATTAAATTTTGAAACAGTCTAAGGTTATACCTTAGAACATTTTGGGAGAAGTAGTACCTCTGAGCAAGTGAAAAGTACTTGGTGATCTGCTTTTGCATAGTCACATTTGCTAACAATCAAAACTAAAGTATACAAGAAAAAATCACTTTAACATATTTTGTACACAGGGAATAGATTGATTTGATTATACATGCATTTACTCAGTGACCAATACCTCTGTATCTTGTAGAAATTATGGATTGGGAATTACATGCTCTGTCTTACTCCCAACCTTTCTTCTAAACAGATTTCTATAATTGAAGCATTATTTCAAGTTTTTGTTAATATTGATTGTTTTAGGTGGACACAGTATCTTTATTTTATTTTTTTTATATGGTGCTGAGGATCAAACTCAGTGCCTTGTGCATGCTAGGCAAGCATTCTACCTCAGAGCCACAACCCCAGCCCCTAGAAATATATGATTCTGCAAAGATATCCAAAAAGCTGCATTTATCTGTTACTGAGGTTCCATATTTTAAAAGGAGTAAGAAGGGGGCTGGAGTTGTGGCTTAGTAGTAGAGCACTTCCCTAGCACATGTGAGGCAATGGGTTTGATCCTCAGCACCATATAAAAATAAATGAATAAATTAAAGGTATTGTGTTTATCTACAACTAAAAAAATTTTTTTTTTTACAAAGGAATAAGAAGGGCTGGGATTGCGGTTCAGTGGTAGAGTGCTTGCCTAGCACGTGTGAGGCACTAGGTTAGATCCTCAGCACCACATACAAACAAATAAATAAAATAAAGGTATTGTGTCCATCTACAACTAAAATTTTTTTTTAAAAAAAAAAGAAGGATAAAATCCTTATGTACTATGAAGATAGTCTGTTTTAAATGATTTATTTTATATATATATATATATTTTTTAATTGTTGTTTATTTTTATTTATTTGTTTTTAATGTGGTGATAGGGATTGAATACAGGGCCTCATGCATGCTAGGTAAATAAATTGCTTTACCACTGAGCTATCTCCCCAGCACTAGAGTCTGTTTTAGGATGTAACTTTTGTTTTTATTCTGTCAAGCCCCAACCTCACCTTAGGAAACTATCTTTAGTTGTATTATAAAGTAAGGTAAGAAATGCACCTTAGCTGAAATTTATTTCTTGGATATCTGGAAAGTAATAAATACAGTACCAAAATAGCTTCCTCCTTCTGAAAACTTTGTGCCCATAAGCAACGTGGTGAATTATCTCACTAAATACTTTTTTCCATAGGGGCAACTATAGTCTTCAGGTATTCTTACTTTTCTGTTCAGCTGGGCATATGAACATTTTTTATCAAGCAACCACATTATGTGTGAGGCACTAGGTTCGATTCTTTAGCAGTACCACATTAAAACAAATAAAAGTATTTGTCCATCTATAACAATAACAAAAAAGAAGTTAATACAAAAATTGCATGAATATAAAACAAATGCAAAAAACTAATACTGTTCAAGCAGATGCTTGTTACTTTAAATTTTACCTCAAGACACAACTTGAAGGGAAAGTGTTGTACCAGAGAAAATTAATATTAATTTTAAAATTAATTTTCACTCCATTGAAAATTACATTTGAAGAGTTTAAGGAAGGGGAAACAATATTTCTAAATTAATATATCTACATAACTGATCTCATTTAAATATGTAAATAAATGAGTTAGATAATTGTAGATATTTCATTCACATTCCTTAAAATTTGAATATATTCAAGTCGAAAAAGTTTTTTTTTTCCAGCACCTCTCTTTTATTTATTTATTTTTTTAAAGTTGTAGATGGACACATTACATTTATTTGTTTGTTTGTGTGGTGCTGAGGATTCAAACCCAGGGCCTTACACATGCCAGGCAAGTGCTCTACCCTGAGCCACAACCCCCAACACAGCAACTCTCTTTCAATAAGAAAATGACTAAATTATCTTATATTCTGAGTTGCCTTAGAGTTGGCAACATGATATATCTTAGGTTCTGGGGGGAAGCTTTATATAATTTAACAGCCATTTGTTCCTGGTTGTTCTTAATGTTAAAGTAAGAATACACTACAAGGACAATAGAAATAAAGCAGCAGAGCATGGTGTTACATGCCTAGAATCCCAGTGACTCCGGAGGCTGAGGTAGAAGGATCACAAGTTTGAGGTCAGTCTTGGCAACTTAGCAAGACCCTCAGCAAGTTAGCAAGACACTGTCCCAAAATAAAAAATAAAAAGGACTGGGGATATATAGGTCAGTGATAAGCATTACTGGGTTCAATCTGTAGTACCAATAAATAGATAGGAATAAAGCAAACATGACTGCTACCACTGTTATTTCAGTAGTTTGGTGATAATTTGGTAATTTCAAAGAAGTAAGGATATACTAAATGTCAAAATGCATTCTACTGTAAAATAAATAAATAAATTTTTTAAATAAAGGAACAAGGAATAAAAATACGAACAAAAAAAAAAAACTACTGTAGATTATCACCTAACAAAATTCAAGACACCCACTAAGGTAGCCACATACATAATAAATACACAAATTAATATTTTATCGTATGAGCAATAACCATTTATTTGTATGGATATATGAGGACAAATAGAGAACTGTTGTTTGCAACATTATTTTCAAGTAGCAAAAAAGAAAAAATCGAAACAACCAAAATGTTCATTAACAGATTATTGTTTATAAACAGTATGGATTTGTATATTAAAAGAAAAAATTAAATTTGTTATGTTTACTATTACTACAAAGCCTTGGAAGTTATACAGTTCAGATTTTTTGTTCTCAGATTTAGCTCTTCTGAATGCTTTATCATTGAGCTACATCCTACATCCCCAGTCCTTTTTATTGTTTATTTTGATACAGAGTCTTCTGTGTCGCCCAGACTGGACTTGAACTTATGATCCCATTTCCCCAGCCTCCCAAGTTACTGAGATCATAGGTGTGTGCCACCAGCAAAGTTCAGATTTTTATTAGGCAAAGGGGGGCACTAATTTTAGAGATAAGTTCTGTTTTGTTTGCTTGATTTATTATAAAATTTAGTATTGGGCTAAAATTACATGTACAGGCCTTGTATATGGTTAATTCCCAGATGTCATTTCCCTTTGCCCCACATTGAGGTATAGCATTGTTTTCAAGAAAAGGAAACTTCATATTTATAATAAATGAGTAGTCTGAGGTATTATAGCTAGTAAATGGTAAAACTAAAATTTGAAACTGTCTCATTCAAAACTCTATGCTTTTCTCACTGTTTTGTAGTTGTAATCAGATTATATAATCCATAAAATAGACTAAAAGAGATTAAAGTAGGAGACTAGATGAGTCCACTGAAGGAGCCTAAGTGAGACCTCATATCAAAAGAAAAGGGGTGCAAATGTGGGGTGGGGTAAAGAGCTATTTGGATATAGTGTCTAAACATCTTTGTAAAGACCTACTGTTGGAGTGTGGGAGGTGTTGGGTAAACAACCAATGGTTTCTGAAGTTTGGAATATTGGTTAATTTTTCCTAATGATACTATCAGAAAGAATATCAGAAGAAAAACATGTAAGAGAAATTGATGAATTTGGTTATTATGTTTTAATTACTAAAATTATTATTAACAGATACTGAGGGCTTTAGTTAATATACCTCTTAGAAACATGATATGTTCCAATGATTTGAAATAAAATGGAATCATTAGTTGGACACAGTGGTGCACTACTGCATTACCAGCTCATGGGAGATTGAGATGCGGGGAGCACATGACTTCAGGAGTTTCAGACTGGCCCAGACAACAAAGTAAGACCCCAACCTCCCTCCCCCCTAAAAAGAACTGAATCATCCTATTTTATTCCTAACAGCAGGGAATACAACAGACAGCCCCTCCTCAACAGACAGTACAGTATTCACTTCCACAAACAACAGCCTCCACTGAGGCCACTACTGCACAGCCAGTGAGTCAACCTCAAGCTCCACAGGTCTTGCCTCAAGTGTCAGCTGGAAAACAGGTAAACTCTCAATTTCTAAAAAGATACTAAAAAGGATCTACATGTAACTTGTCCTTTCAAATAGGTAGACTTCCATCCTTTATAATAGTGAAATATCCATTGAAGTTGGTTAATCTCAGTGCAATAATGGAGTAAAAATTTGCTCTCTTTGCACATATGCATCATAAATGGATATATATATACTGACAGCAGTGACAGGTTTATCAGTATAGAGTTACAGGTGTTAAAACCTAACAGGTAGCTGGTGTGGTAGTGAATGCCTGTAATCCCAGCTACTCAGGAGGCTGAGGCAGGAGGATCAAAGTTCAAGACCAGATAGGATACTGTCTCAAAATATATTTTTTTTTTTTTTTAAAAAAAAAGCACTGGGGATGTAGCTTATTGGTGGAATGTTTGCCTCACATGTGCAAGACCCTGGATTCAGTCCCCATTAACACACACACATATATACATACACACACACACACATACACAATCCTAATGGTTTAAATAAAAATGCTGGTAACTGAACCTGTGCCATTCTCTAGAAATATGTCAGCTATATCTAATATTCAGATATATCTAGTATTCTAGGTATATCTGGTATTTGCAATTATGCTTTGTTTTCAGGTGGATTTGTAAAAAACTTTCTCCCTTATTGCCTTTTGACAGTAAGTTATAAAAGCTCCTTACATGAAATGATGCATTTTTTTCTTCTAAGTTGTCCTTCTAATCATTTGAAAAGTACCTTGTAGAAGGTATGCTCTTCTGAATGGCCTTTCTTCATCTGTATCATAGATACGGTTTTGTTTGTACCCTTTTGCTTATTTGTGCACAGTGTATTGTTACTGTCATATTTCATCATATCTGAGATACTATCTATATAAAATGCACCATTATTTTAATGAATCACTGAGTACATACCATCAACACATCAACAGCTGTAAGATATATCCAAATTTTTCAAATGTTAAAATGACCAGGTAGTAGAGAAGGGTTATTTTGTCCTAGAATCAGTGAAATATATTAATTATACCTATTTTCATAGAGCTGCTAGACTTTTGTAGAAATAATATGGATACAGTCTAAATCACTGGGAAGAAACTTGTTTCAAACTTCATTAGCTACTTCAATAGCAATTCTAGATTTAGGGGCCGAAAACATGCCAATGGATTATGGTATGCAAAATATCTGCCAATAAACCTATTAAAAACAACAAAACCCTTGCCTATGGAAAGGTTTATTTTTTATAGTCAGTGATGAAACATTACCAAATTTTTCTATAGTGAAAATTTGGAACAGTAACCAGTTTATTATCCTTTTTGTATCCCTGCTATTCTTTTTTCCCTGTTGTAATGTGGCATATTAACTTAAACTAATGTATGCAGGGTTTTGTTTGTTTGCTTCCCTCTTTTTGGCTAATAAACAAATCTTGCTTTCAGCAGCCTTGCTTAAAAAAAAAAAAAAAAAAAAAAAGTCTTGTCTGTTTTGTTTTTCTTTACTTTCTCAGCTTCCAGTTTCCCAGCCAGTATCAACTATCCAAGGCGAATCTCAGATCCCAGTTGCATCACAATCCTCAGTTGTTCCAGTCCACTCTGGTGCTCATTTCCTTCCTATGGGACAGCCACTCCCCACTTCCTTACTCCCACAGTACCCTGTCTCTCAAATTCCCCTATCAACTCCTCATGTGTCTACAGCTCAGACAGGTTTCTCATCCCTTCCCATTACAATGGCAGCTGGCGTTAATCAGCCTCTGCTCACCTTGGCTTCATCTGCTACAGCAGCTGCGATCCCAGGGGGATCAACTGTGGTTCCTAGTCAGCTTCCAACCCTTCTGCAGCCTGTGACTCAGCTGCCAAGTCAGGTTCACCCACAGCTTCTACAACCAGCAGTTCAGTCCATGGGGATACCAGCTAACCTTGGACAAGCTGCTGAGGTTTCGCTTCCCTCTGGAGATGTTCTATACCAGGTACTGTGTTAGCTAGTAAAAGAGGAGAACATTGGAGGGTTTGATTTTAATAAGACAATCAAAAACCTAAAAATGTAGTAGTTTAGTATCAGAAGAACAGTAACAAAGGTTGCTGATCTTAACTAGAGAAGCTAAAAGAGTAAAATTCCAAGAAAAAGTAGAGTGATGATGTTTGATGACCTCCTTACCCTTTTTTTTTTAAAAGACACAACCTGGGAGAAAAATGGTTCAATATTCAGTGTAAGCACACCAGGCTGTATGTGGGTGTATATATATGTATATGTATATATAGATGGAATAAGAGTTGGCAATATGGTATCAACAAAAAAAACTTCAGAGTTTAGATTTAAAAGATGAACATTCCATATATGACTGGAATGGCTAATACTAGGAGGAGTTTGCATTCTTCCATGTAAGATTTGCTAAAAAGTAGATATATTTATTTCTAGAAGGAATTAAGTTTATTATAATTCCTATTTAAATAATCTCCAACAGGGGAAAACCAGCAATTTAAAATATGATATGTAGAATGCTGGCTCCCAAAATGGAACCAGTATACCATTTCATTTCAAGAATAATCTTTAGATTATTAGTAAGAGAACGGGCTACTCTTCTTTGCTGTATGCTTCCTGCTACCCCCCACCCCCCCCCCTTTTTTTTTTTTTGCATGTTTTGCTGATTTGCTAATTTGATGCCCCAACCTGCACTAACTCACCTTCCTCATTTCTATCACAGGGCTTCCCACCTCGACTGCCACCACAATACCCAGGAGATTCAAATATTACTCCCTCTTCCAACGTGGCTTCTGTTTGCATCCATTCTACAGTCCTATCCCCTCCCATGCCTACAGAAGCATTGGCTACACCAGGTTATTTTCCTACAGTGGTGCAGCCTTATGTGGAATCAAATCTTTTGGTTCCTG
Source organism: Urocitellus parryii (assembly GCF_045843805.1). Taxonomy (NCBI): domain Eukaryota; kingdom Metazoa; phylum Chordata; class Mammalia; order Rodentia; family Sciuridae; genus Urocitellus; species Urocitellus parryii. The sequence goes on along the minus strand of NC_135535.1, from coordinate 117,508,141 downwards.
TGGGCGGTATAGGAGGACAGGTTCAAGTGTCCCAGCCAGCAGTGAGTTTAGCACAACAATCCCCCACTACATCCTCCCAGCAAGCAGTTCTGGAGGTAAATGGAATTATTGCATGTTTATACATAAAGCATATATACTATGGGATAAAAATGACAAAGGAGAAACAGGCTTCCCTGGTTAAGAACTCATTTGGAGACCATGTCAAACTAACTTCTGAATGACTTTTTCTTACAGCAGAATGAAATGCCAATGTGGGGGCCTTGTTGCCACTGGCTGTTCTGTTGGGAAGTGAGTGTGCCTTGGAGAAGATTAACCCTATTATAGTACTTCACTTCTCTAGCTAGTACTTTAGCCATTATTCTTGTCCTTTCACAAACTCATACCATTGGCAGTCATAAGAATATCTTATCCTACTGTGCTCTCAGCAATCATTTTTGCCCTACTAGGAAAAAAAGGTCTGAGTTTATCTTTGCACTTTGCTCTGCCTGCCCTATTGCACACTTTTGGTAAGATGCTGGCTGCATGGCAAGTTGTAGTTTCACATTGCCTAGCAAATAGGTTGGCTGACTTCACACCATGCAGTCTTTATGAGAGACTAGCTTTAGAAACTTCCTTTGGAATTTTAAGATCACTATCTGTAGATGCTGAATATTAAGAACTCCTAGTAAATTTACTGCTTCTAGGATATAGGGGAGGGATAAGAGGAAATAAAGGGATCTTATCGCGATCATTTATCATGATAAATATGTTACCACCAAGATTTGAATTATCCTTTCCATTCACAGAGTACTCAGGGAGTCTCTCAGGTTGCTCCTCCAGAGCCAGTTCCAGTAGCACAGTCACAACCAACCCAACCTGTCACTTTGGTGTCCTCTATAGACAGGTAAAATCATAATTCTCTTTTGACTTGTAGATAGGATAGTATAAAACATCAAAATATCAAACCCTAAAATCTCATATTGAAAATGGAACTTTTTCTTTTTCAAAGTGCACACTCAGATGTTGCTTCAGGTATGAGTGATGGCAATGAGAATGCCCCATCATCCAGTGGAAGGCATGAAGGAAGAACAGCAAAACGGCATTATCGAAAATCTGTAAGAAGTCGCTCTCGTCATGAAAAGACTTCACGCCCAAAATTGAGAATTTTAAATGTAGGTATCGATGACTTTGTGAACTTAGTACAGAGAATAGTTTTTGAAATCAGAACCATTCATTTCATAAAATAAAGATACCTTATCTTTGCACCATATGTAATTTATATAGCCCTTTTTTTTCATTTAATTCATGCAATTCTTTTTGAGTATCACGTTCTTCAGGAAGTATAGTTTACAAATAATCTGTAATAGAGACAGCAACTAATATCATTGAAATAATTCTTAAGGCTTAGGGAAAAGAATAGAGTGAAAAAGACTTTATGTTCCTTTCAGACTCAGCAGTGGAAGATAAACAAGTAGCTCAAAGACTGACATCACCTTATAGTATAGGTATTCTACCAGTTCAAGTATTGGTGCTTCAAGTTACAATATTAATACCATGCTTCCTCAGACATAAATATGAGCATTAGTCTGAATGACTTTTTCTCGGTGTCAGTAATAAAGCCAAGTATAGTCTTCAGAAATGAAGTATCTTTTCTTTTCAGGTTTCAAACAAAGGAGACCGGGTAGTAGAATGTCAATTAGAGACTCATAATCGGAAAATGGTTACATTCAAATTTGATCTAGATGGTGACAACCCCGAGGAGATAGCAACAATTATGGTATGTCTGCATATGGAGTTCCAAATTTTCCCCTATTACTTCATCTAAATATCCATTGCCCTAGGCAACTATCCAATATTTGTAATTCATGTTTTATAGTTCAGTATTTCATTGGAATATAACCAGCACACCTAACCTGTGATTGTGATATTTTTGTGTAGAATCTGTAATTATTCACCTTTCAGTATTAAGCATTGAAGTTCTTAAATAGGAAAGAGCTGCCAGGCACTGTGGCCAAGGCAGGAGAATTGCAAGGTTGAGGCCAGCCTGGGCAATTTAGTGAGATGCTACCATAAAATAAAATGAAATGAAATGTAAAGTAGCAGAAAAGTACAAATAAAGTAAAATAAAATATAAAAAGGGGACTGGAGCCTGATGTGGTGGCTCATGCCTATAATTCCAACAAAGCTGGGGCAGGAGGATCACAAGTTCAAAGTCAGCCCCAGCAACTTAGAAAGACCCTGTCTCAGAATTTTAAAAAATAGAAATAAAAAGGGCTGGGGATGTGGTTAAGTGCCTGGGTTCAATCCCTGGGACCAAAAAAAAAAAAAAAAGAGGACTGGCAATATAGCTCAGTGGTAGAGCGCTTGCCCAGCACATGTGAATCACTGGGTTTGATCATTAGCAGCACAAAAAGAAAAAAGGATGGAAGGGCTAACTTAAATACCAAATAAATAATACACTATATATGCAGATGGGATAAAAATCTTGTGGTAGTTGAATGACCTAAAGCTTCAGAAATGTTATATTGATCAGAAGGACATCATTTGTTTTACAGGTGAACAATGACTTTATTCTAGCAATAGAGAGAGAGTCATTTGTGGATCAAGTGCGGGAAATTATTGAAAAAGCTGATGAAATGCTTAGTGAGGATGTCAGTGTGGAACCGGAGGGTGACCAGGGAATGGAAAGTCTGCAGGGAAAGGACGACTATGGTTTTTCAGGTTCTCAGGTAGGTTCACCAATCACATAGTAAAGCTTTGCTTATATAAAATACATCTGTAGTACTAAATTTGCCATGCAAAATGCCTACTGATATCACATTGTGACTGAGAATAAGCATTCATGTTCATTTCACATGGTGATTTGCTTTGTCTAATTGAGAGTACATTTGAGAATGAACTTACTTTTAGTTTGTTTGGTTTTGTTATTTTAGAAATTGGAAGGAGAATTCAAACAACCAGTTCCCACATCTTCCATGCCACAGCAAATCGGTAAATTTCTTCTTTCCTCATTTGTTTTCTGCCTTTAACTTAAGAAGTTGTATGTGCCAATAATGAAATATTAAAGTTTCATGTGGTTGAGTTATATAACAAAAAATGCAATTAAGTGATTTGTTTTTATTCAGGTGTTCCTACCAGTTCTTTAACTCAAGTTGTTCATTCTGCTGGAAGACGGTTTATAGTGAGTCCTGTGCCAGAAAGTAGATTACGAGAATCCAAAGTTTTCACCAGTGAAATATCAGACACAGGTGAGGATTGATTCTGCCACATATTTAATAACATAAATCCTATAGCATCTCTGCTACGATGGAAGCTTGGTCATCAAACAGTAGCTAATGATGACACAGATAATAAAAACAAGTAGAAAATAGAGGTTTTAAACAGCAGATAAACATAAGGAGTAGGGAACTATTTAAATAATATGATTAAAGAAAAAGCCAGAAAGGATAGCCATATTAGATGCAGCCTATGTATAATTCTTTATTGTGTTTGTTTCTTTTTGTTTGTTTGTTTGTTTTTAGAAATTATGTATGTTTTCAGAGTACTCCATGTTTCTTTTCTGGAAATAGATATTCACTCATATAAGCTGACTATTTGAACAAACTGCTAGTCAATTTTGCAGTTTTAGAACTTGTCATTTTCTTGGGAGAAATATTAAACCTTCTTGATAACATGGCATTGTTGGTGATCAAAAAATAGGTTGTTAGAACAATGTTTAAATCCTTCCTTTTATATAAAGGACTATAAATATAACCAGTATTTTTGTTTTCCTTTGCAGTTGCTCCCTCTATACCTCAGGGCCCTGGAATGAATTTGTCTCACTCTGCTTCATCCCTTAGTCTCCAGAAGGCCTTTTCTGAACTTAGACATGCCCAAATGACTGAAGGACCCAACACGGCACCTCCAAACTTTAGTCACACAGGACCAACATTTCCTCCTTTCTTGGGTAGCATTGCCGGAGGCCCAACCACAGCAGCAGCCACACCTTCAGTATCAGTTCCTGTATCAAGCAGCTCTCTTAATGACATTTCCACATCAGTTATTCAGGCTGAGGTTACAGTACCCACTGAAAAAGGGATTACTGGAGTTGCCACCAGCACAGGTGTGGTTATGTCAAGCTGTCTTCCTGTACCACCGGTGTCTGAGTCACCAGTACTTGCCAGTGTGGGTTCAAGTGTCACAATACCTGCAGTTGTCTCAATGTCCACAACATCCCAGCCAGTACAGGCCCCCACATCTGGGAGCATTGTTTCTAGTACAGGCGCTTTTCCTTCTATGACAGTTTTAACAGCTTTAACCTCTGCAGTTGCTGCCCCAGGTGCTAAGCCTCCAGCTGTGTTATCTCAGCAGACAGCAAGCACTACTGGGGTAGCCACAGTAACATCAGTTTCTGCCTCCACTCCATTCCCAACCATAGCTTCACAGCCATCCCTTCAGCTTAGTAGCAGCACCTCTGCCCCTACTCTAGCTGAAACAGTGGTGGTTAGTGCACACTCACTGGACAAAACATCTCATAGCAGTACAACTGGATTAGCTTTGTCTCTCTCTGCACCATCTTCTTCCTCTCCTGGAGTAGGAGTGGCTAGTTCTGTTTCTCAGCCTGGTGGAGTGCATCCTTTAGTCATCCCATCAGTGATAGCTTCTACTCCTGTCTTTCCCCAAGCAGTAGGACCTACTTCTACACCTTTGTTACCCCAGGTACCCAGTATCCCACCCTTGGTACAACCTGTTGCCAATGTGCCTGCTGTACAGCAGACTCTCATTCATAGTCAGCCTCAACCAGCTTTGCTTCCTAACCAACCCCACACTCACTGTCCAGAAGTAGATGCTGATAACCAACCCAAAGCCCCTGGAATTGATGACATAAAGACTCTGGAGGAAAAGCTGCGGTCTCTCTTTAGTGAACACAGCTCTTCTGGAGCTCAGCATGCCTCTGTCTCACTAGAGACGTCACTAGTAGTAGAGACCACAATCACACCAGGCATCCCAACCACTGCTGTTGCACCAAGCAAACTCATGACTTCCACTACGAGTACTTGCTTACCACCAACAAATTTGCCATTAGGAACAGCTGGTTTGTCAGTCATGTCAGTGGCCACACCTGGGCAAGTTTCTACCCCAGGCAGCTATGTTTCAGCCCCAGTCAGCACTACATCAGGAATGAAACCTGGAACTGCTCCCTCAAAGCCACCTTTAACTAAGGCTCCGGTAAGGTTCTTGTGAAACTATTATTAGATAAGTAAGATCACATTCGTGCATTTTTCAACTTGGCCTTGCAAATTAATAATGTAGTTACGAAGCCTTGAAGGTTATAAATGTAGTGGTTGTTCAGTCTTAAACAAATTGACAGCAACTTTAGGACATGAACACAAAGATTTTTCCCTTTTTTGAAATGTATATTATTATCAGGTAAAATGTAGACATTTCTCCTATTTCCCAAAGGGGAAATAAAGGAATCTATCAAAAAAATATGCATAGTAATAGTAGTTTGCCACTTTGTTTCAATTGAGAATAAAGGAAATTTTCTGCTTTCCATGTAAGTACAATTTGAGGTTCATAAAAACTGAAAGTGATAAAAGAGGAATTAGTCTAATCCTAGGAATAAAATAACTAAACTGTATTTTTTAATTCTTCTGTGGCAGATTTCCTCTGATTTTCCCATCTTCAGCATTGCTGATCTTTTTTAAAAGTAACAAGGCTATATTGTGGCTACTGTATTCTATACTTCAGCTATCTTTCTGCATTGCTGTTGCTGTGAAACTCTTTGCAGTGGGGTAGTACAGATATTTCTAAACTTAAAATAGGGTTACATACCCATAAACCCATCCTAAAATTGAAAATATAAAGTCAAAAATGCATTTAATATACCTACCTAAACATTGTAGCTTAGGAACACAAACACTGTAAAATATTGGTTGTTTACCCTTGTGATGTCATGATTAAAAGAGCTGTGTCTCACTACTGCTGATTAGCATCATAAGAGAGTATCGTCCCCCATTTTGGTAGCCTGGGAATAGATCAAAATTCACATGGTGGTAAATGCCTGTTGTCCCAGCTACTCAGGAAACCAAAGTGGGAGGATCACTTGATCCCAAGGGTTGAAGATCAACCTACTAGTCTGCATAATGAGACCCTATCCCCCCCACAAAAAAAAAAAAAAAATTCCAGGTGCAGTGGCATGCACCTGAAATCCCAGCAACTCAGGCTGCTGAGACAGGAGGATCACAAGTTCAAGGCCAGCCTGGGTAATTTAGCAAGGCATTGTCTCAAAATGAAAATGGCTCTGGGGATGAAGCTCAGTGGTAAAGCATCCCTGGGTTCAATGGTCAGTACCAAAAAGATAAAGAAAAAAATTTCAATGTACAATTTCTACTAAAGGCATATAATTTTTGTACTGTTGTAAGTCAAAAAAAAATATGTCAAACCATCCATCATATGTAAGGAACTGTCAGTTAAGAGTCTTTACTCAGATAAAACAAATTACTTGATAGTATTAGATTTTTGATGCCTTTTCTTATCAGACTTCCCTCTGGGTTTTATTTAAGTCAACTTCTGAGTTGTTTGCTTTTATTTTCCTTTTTCTCAGAAAAGTCTTGTTTTTCTTAGCAAATGTCTTGTTTTTCTATATCAAATGAGTAGCTCAAAGAGTTGTGCCTCTTATGTGCCTATAGACTTTGTCCTCTTTATTTACCCTAAGGAACAACCTTTTATTATATTTTACTTCATTTCAAGGGTATTTCAAAATAACACTTAGAATTATATTATTTTGTTATATTGTCCTTTATGTAAGACAGATATTAAGAGTGTACCCTTGGTGATAACTAGATACAGTTTATTTTATGCTTCTGTATTAAAATTAGTTGGTTTGCTCATTAGCATGCAGTCTTTACTATTAGTGTCTCATGGACTTGAATTTCCATTCATTGTCTTAGGTGCTGCCAGTGGGTACTGAACTTCCAGCTGGTACTCTGCCTAGCGAGCAGCTGCCACCTTTTCCTGGACCTTCACTAACTCAGGTGCCCCAAGATTTGGCAGATTTCTTTCTATGCTCCTACTTTCTTCGCAAAGCTTGTTTAAATAGTTCACCATTGCATGACCTTGGCTTCTGGTTCCTTCTTGGCTTTGACTTAGTAACACCTTTCTTTTAAAAACCATGTAGCTGCACAGGGGTTATAGCTCAGTGGTGGAGCACTTGCCTATCATGTGTGAGGCACTGGGTTTGATACTCAGCACCACATAAGAATAAACAAAATAAAGGTATTGTATCCATCTACAACTAAGAAAATATTTAAAAACATAAAAACCATGTAGCTAATGATCCAGGCCCCACATAAAGTAAGCTTCATTATTATATTGTTTAGAATTTTGCTTCAAGTCACCTAGAAAACATTTAATATATTTTTGTATTTCATGTGGGAAGAAAATATCAAAGTTTGACGTTTTGCCAGACAACATTACTCTTTTTTTCATTCACAGTTTTTTAAAAATATTTTTAGTATAGATGGACATGATATCTTTATTTTATTTATTTAGTTTCATGTGGTGCTGACACTGGAATCCAGTGCCTCACACATGCCAGGCAAGCTCTCTATCACTAAGCCACAACTCTGGCCCCCATTTATTCTTTCATAGAATAGTGAAATTCCTTCTTAAATGTAAGGGTAGTTTCTAAGCCAATGTGGAAATAAAAAATTTTATGTGATCAAAATTAACTATGGGGCTGGGGTGATTGTAGCTCAGTGGTAGAGCGCTCACCTAGCATGTGTGAGGTACTGGGTTCGATCCTTGGTACCACATAAAAATAAACAAATAAAATAAAGGTACTATGTCCCATCTACAACTAAAATCTATATATGTATTTTAAAAATTTAACTACGAAAGTTTCTTCATTAAAAAATAAAAAATATCCGTTTTCTGAGTCCAACCAGTTAGGTGTTTTTTGTTTGTTTAATTTTTAAAAACCAGTTTTAAAAATCTTCAATGTTTATCAAAAATGCTTTAAAAATCTTCAATGTTTATCATTTCTTTCATTGACCACCTAAATAAATAATTGGCTTACATATAGGTGTAATGTTGCATGAAAATATGTACTGTAACTTTTAATATAAAAATTGACAGCTCAACAAGATATTAACATGTTTTGTAAGATTGCTCATAGAGGGGCTAGGGTTGTAGCTCAGGGGTAGAACACATGCCTAGCATGTGGGAGGCACTGGGTTTGATCCTCAGCACCACAAAAAAATAAATAAATATAGGGCTGGGGTTGTAGCTCAGTGGTAGAATGCCTGCCTCACACACATGAGGCACTGGGTTTGATCCTCAGCACCACATAAAAATAAATAAATAAAGATTGTATCCATCTACAACTTTTAAAAAAATATTTAAAAATAAATAAATAAATAAATAAAATAAGTATTTTGTCCACCTAAAAACAAGATATTTTTTTTAAAAAAACTTGAGATCAGCCGAATGAACTTGAGTTTCCCTTCTCACGCTCAGTTCTGTTAATGTATACGATAGTAGTCATAATCATCTGTAATGTTTAAATTATTGTTTCCCTTTCCCATTTCACCCCATTACTAACTACTTAGTTGAATTTCCCGTAAGGGAAGCACTTGATATGAATCAGTCGATTATAACCATGAAGAAGGTTCTGACATGGCACAAGCTAGTAAACTTTGAAACTAATTTAGGAATTTATTTTGAAATTATATGTAATAAAAACATGACAGATTGCTACTTGAGAAGCCTACTATGAATTTATCCCTCCTACTTTAATTCTAATTTTCAGTAGAACATAATGTAAAGAACTTGCCAAAATAAAGTAATAACTTCAACCGAGAACCTACTCCAACAGTCACCAGATTTTGAAAAAAAAAAAAAAAGGTGCAGTATTAATGCCGATATGATTTTAAACCAGTTTCTCATTAAAAACATGTGTTCAAAAGCCATGCATGGTGGCATGTATCTGTTATCAGCAGGATCACTTAAATCCAGTTTTACCAGCCCAACCAATATAGTCAGACCTTGTCTTTAAAAAGAAGAGAAAAATAAACACTGATTGCTAAGTATAGTGAGAAATATAAAGGCTAAGGAAGGGTAAGTAGATAGTACCTTTATTTAGAGGTGGACGCATAAATGAAGCTTATGTAAGAACAGATTGATAAAAACCAAGATAGATGTACCAAGTAGAGACTGTGACTGGGTAAAAAAAGAATGTGCCCCAGAGGTGCATAGCATAGTACATGATTAAGAAGACAGAATAACCAGAATTCCTTGCTGCCATCTGTAGGATTTAAGTATATATCATATAAGTGTAGCTGAATTACTTTGATAGAGTTTCATAATCTTGATAGCATTATGTAAATTTTGGTTTGGGGGGTTTTGTTTCCAGTGAAAACAAATGTTATAATCTAAAGCATAAAATAATGTCCTGTATAAATCGCTTATATATAGTAGCTCTGAAAGTGCCATAGAATTTATATCTATCATAACTGTTTTTGCTCAGTCACAACAACCTCTAGAAGATCTTGATGCACAGCTGAGAAGAACACTTAGTCCAGAGACTATTACAGTGACATCTGCAGTTAGTGTAAGTGTTTAAACCCTTGATAAAATCTCATAACCCTAGGGGCTCAGTGGTAGAGCGTTCACCTAGCATGTATGAGGCACTGGGTTCAAACCTCAGTGCCACATAAAAATAATAAGTAAATAAATAAATATATCATCCATATAAAATCTCTTAACCTGAATGTATCATATTTCTGCAACACAAAATGTAACCTAAATAATTATTAATATAACATCTTATGTACCTCTAACTAGTGTATATCTCAGATCAGTCCTATGGATTTTTCATTTATGCTTTGTAGTAGGCTAAAACTATTTTTCAGTGGAGCATGACTATAATCCCAGCTACTAGGGAGGCTGAGGCAGGAGAGTTGTGAATTCAAACCCAACCTAGGCAACATAGTGAGATCCCCATTTGAATAAAGAAAAGGAAACAGCTAGTTTTCTATAGAAATACTTACCTATTTCCATGACTGAGGAGAATTGATACTAATATCTAAAGCATGAGATATTAACAGATTAACGAGCCTTTGTTGGTGTTATTGGAACAAGAAGATTATTATACATGGGGCAGTGGTAGTTTCTTAGCATAAGACTTTTAAGTGTTCTGTGAGAAAAATTAAGAAAGAATGAAGAAGGATTAAGACTCAAATTTTCTTTAAAAAACTGCCTTTCTGCCAAATGCGGTGGCACACCCCTGTAATCCCAGTAACTCTGGAGGGTGAAGCAGGAGAACTGCAAGTTCAAAGCCAGCCTCAGCAACTTAGCAAGGCTCTAAGCAACTTGGTAAGACCCTGTCTCAAAATAAAAAGGGCTGGGGATGTGGCTCAGTGGTTAAATGACCCTGGTTTCAGTCCCCAATACCAAAAAAAAAAAAAAATTTTTTTTTGGTTGCAAAAGAAAATTCCCTTAGATATAAATGTTTCTTCACCATATACTATATTTCACTTTTCCAAAGACCAGAAAAAAGGTAACAGGTCAAAAGTATTCTTGATTAAAGCTAAAGATTTTGTGGTATCTGTGTGTGTATGTGTTTTGCAGCCTGTGTCCATGGTGGCTCCAACAGCAGTTACAGAAGCAGGAGCACAGCCTCAGAAGGATGGTGAGAAACATCCTTCTTCCTTTCATATTACTACTCCCAGTCCTGCCTATGATTGATAATAGAGGTCACTGTTTCAAAGGCACAGTCTTTAGCATGTGGGTATATTTGAGACTATTATAAGGAACATTTTTACGTATTTCCATGACTGAGGAGAATTGATACTAATATCTAAAGCATGAGATATTAGCAGATTAACGAGCCTTTGTTGGTGTTATTGGAACAAGAAGATTATTATACATGGGGCAGTGGTAGTTTCTTAGCATAAGACCTTTTGTTCTTAGGTAGGCAAGATCCTTGCAAGATTAGGAAATTGAGGCCTTTATAAAAGTGAATTTACAACTAACTTCTTGACTTTTGTGACACTGGACATATAGAGATAAAAATCAGCTTGAAAAGCCAGAATAACATTTCGTACAGAGATTAAATATAATTAAATTAACTAGTTTTAATATTGTTTTTATTCAAGCTAATTATATATTGAATTGACTTATTTTAAAAGAAATAACTTAAAAATTAATGATACATTAGAAATGCTAGAAATAGACAAAATAAAGGAAACTGTAAATTATCAAAACACATACCATAAGTAAATACAATAAAAGTTGATTACTTATATTTACCACCAAATAAAAGGGAATGTAGAATGTAAAGAAAGTGGCCTTTTAAATCTTCAAGAAGATATGGGATATTTCAACTAAATAGCCATCTGGGAAAAACTAAAAGTGGATTGTTAACTTAGTCCAAAGTAAAGTCTTAAATGGATCAAAGATGAAAGATATCATAAAAATAGTACTACGTAAGAATACATGAGAGGAATATCTTCCTTAATTTTTTCCCCCAACTGCGTAGAGCAGAGTCAACAAACTTTTTACCAGATAGTAATATTTTAGACTTTTCAGGATGCAGTCTTTGTTGCATCTTATTCAGATTTCCTGGTCAAGCCCCAAAGCAGCAATAGACTAATGCAGATGATTGAATCTGATTGTGCTCTTGAATTTGATACACTGATCATAGTTTGTTCTAATCCCTGATAGAGAGGCTTGTGTTAAGTTTAATATTCAACCTAGAGCAAGCAGTAATAAATTTCAAATTTGTTGAATGTAGTAAAAATGCCATTGGGTATAAAAATAAATGAAAAATTGGGGAAATACATATGTGGTGGTGGTGGGATGTCTGAGTGTATCTTTATCATAGAAGGGACTAGTTTCGCTAACATAAAGAATCTGGCCAGTCACAGTGGTGCACACTTGTAATTCTAGCAATTCAGGATGCTGAGGCAGGTCAGGATCACAAGTTCAAGGCCATCATGGAGCATATAGCTCAATGGTAAAGCACCCCTGGGTTCGATCTCCAGGATTGTAGGGGGCAGGTCCTGAAATTCAGCATGGACCCAACAAATATAAGATACAGAAAAATAAATTTAGACATGAAAATACTTAACTTCCTCAATGATAACAGAAATTGAAAGTAAAACTACAAATGATAGCGTTTCTCACCTCTCACTGTAAATTTAGGAGTTTTAGTAGCCACTGGTATGTTGTTAAAGCCTTTGGGGATCAATTTAGTAATGTCTAAGTTTTAAAAGCAAATTATTTAATAGTTCCATTCCTTAGTCCACATATCTATAAGACATTATGTATTAGAGCACTTTTAAAATAGCAAATTTCTGAAAAATTTAGATGTTCATTGGTAGAAGCCTGATTAAAATATGGCACACTGAAAAAACAAATATATATATATATATATATATATATATATATATATATATATATATATATATATACAGAAATAAAATTCAAAACTCTGTGTTCATTAAAAAGAAAAGAATGAGGCACTGAGCTGGGGTTGTGGCTCAGAGATAGAGTGCTCGCCTAGCATGCATGAGGCACTGGGTTCGATCCTCAGCACCACATAAAAATAAAATAAAGATTATTTCCACTTATAATTAGAAAATAAATATTTAAAAAAGGAACAAGGCATTGATATGAAATACTCACTAATTGCATGGAATCATCAATCAGTATTCTAATTGTATAAAATAAGGAAAATACATGCTGAAGTATGCCTTTAAAATTCAGAATAAAAACAAATAGTTGTCCCTGGGGAAAAGGACCTGAGTGGCTTTGAAGTTGCTTAAACTACTTATGAATGATTCTTAAGAACTATACTATCCTGTTTTATAGGACTTTACCTGAGTGTTCAATTGAGAAAATAAATTTAAACTGGTTTTCATTTTAAAGTAGATCTTTAATATATTTTTAGCCAAAGGGAATAGAAGGTAACTTTTTAAAAGAGGGTGATAATTTATCTTCCTCCTCTATGTATTTGTTTCAGTTTCCCAAGGCACAGAAGGCCCTGTCCTAGCAACTAGTTCAGGAACTGGTGTTTTTAAGATGGGACGATTTCAGGTATGACAATCATTTTCTTTGCCTTGATTTCCTCTTTTTTCGGGTGGTTGTGTATATAATAAAATTGTTACCTACCTATAATTATATTAATTCTACCTAATATAATCTTTTTCATAGTACCTGATAACTGTCATCTTCCTGTCATATAAGTAATATATACTAATTAAAGAAACTATGAAATACTTAGAACAGTAGAGAAACAATAGATAATCATACTAACTTTCCAACGCATCCCACAAGATTACTTGTTTTTTCTAAAACTGGCAGCTGCTTCTCTTTGAATATCGTGTAATTCTTTCTTCCTCAAATAGTAATTCGTTTACCTAACCATTCTTCTATTGGTCATTTCTAATTTTTTCATCATAATAAGGAAAGTAAAAGTGAACATATTTTTCCCCCTTTACAATTCTGGGGATTGAACCCAGATTGAACCATTGACCCAGCCTTTTTTTTTTTAATTTGAAACATGATCTCATTAAGTTGCTGAGGCTGACCTTGAATTTGGGATCCTCCTGCCTCAGCCTCCCAGGTTGCTAGGATTACAGGTGTGCTTCATCATGCCCACCTGAACATCTTTATGTGTAAAAACTTTTTATATTTATAATAATTTTCTTAGACTTAACTCTGTAAATGAAAATACTGAGTCAGCATCAAATGATACCATATTTTCTCATCTGATCCAACCAATGAGCAGTTTCTAGTTCTTAGTACATAGAGTTAAATAAGCTTTGCAAATAATTTTTAAACTGTTTTCAGAACTACTTTCATATTAATAATTATGATAGCCCCTGGAGTTGGGGATAGTAGGTGATTTTTCTCATTTGTAAACTGAGGTTGTTTTTTTTTGTTGTTGTTGTTGTTTTGTTTGTTTTTGTTTTGGGGACGCGGGGGGGGGTGTTTTGATTTGGTTTTTGTCTGTTTTGTTTCTGGTCATACTGGGGATTGAGCCCAGGAGTGTTCTACCTCTCAGCCTTTGAGCTACATCCCAACCCCCTTTTCATTTTACTTTATTTTGAGACAGAGTCCTGCTTAAGTGACCTAGGTGGGCCTTAAACTTGAGATCTTCTGCTTCAGTCTCACAAGTAGCTAGAGTTATAGGCAAATATCGCTGATCCTGGCTATAAACTGAAGTTCTTTGAGTTTGTAGTTAGGCTGAGTTTGTATCTGTAAAACATGGACAAACCAGGACAAGGATGTGGATCCTCCTTTCGTACCTTTTAGTGGTATTTATTTATTTTTTCTTGGTACCAGGGATTGAACCCAGGTGCATTTAACCACTAAACCACCTTCCCAGTCCTTTTTGGTTTTTATTTTGAAGCAAGGTCTCCCAAGTTACTTAGGGCCTCACTAAATTGTCTGAGGCTGGCTTTGAACTCTAGCCACTCAGAATCTACATCTCAGTATAGATGTGTTGTTCTTTGTAATGATATTTGATTTATTTTTGCAGTCCAAGATGGATAGACTATGTAGAGATTCAGCCTGTTGATTGACTAGAAAATGAAGTGATTCCTTTTTTTTTTTTTTTTTTAGCAGTCCATGCTAGAAATTAAATGTCAGGGACTTCACTTTTCAATCATACTCTGTTCTTTTTCCATCAGGTTTCAGTTGCAATGGATGATATCCAGAAAGAAGATAAAAATAAGACAGAAGATGCAAAGTCTGTTCATTTTGAGTCTAGCACATCAGAGTCCTCAGTGCTATCAAGTAGTAGTCCAGAGAGTACCCTGGTGAAGCCAGAGCCTAATGGGATGACAATCCATGGCATCTCCTCAGATGTGCCAGATAGTGCCCTTAAAACTCCTGCCTCAGAAGCAAAGTCAGAAACTGGGCAACCTACCAAGGTGGGACGTTTTCAGGTGACAACTACAGCAAACAAAGTGGGTCGTTTCTCTATATCAAGAACTGAGGACAAAATTGCTGAGGCAAAGAAAGAAGGACCAGTAACATCTCCTCCTTTTAGGGATTCAGAACAAGCTGTTCTCCCTGCAGTAATACCAAAGAAAGAAAAGCCTGAACTGTCAGAGCCTTCACATCTAAATGGGCCATCCTCTGACCTGGAGGCTGCTTTTCTAAGGGGGGATGTAGATGATGGTTCAGGTAGCCCACACTCACCCCGTCAGCTGTGCTCGAAGAGTCTTCCCATTCAGAATCTAAGTCAAAGCCTTAGTAATTCATTCAATTCCTCTTACATGAGTAGTGACAATGAATCAGACATTGAAGATGAAGACTTAAAGTTAGAGCTTCGACGACTACGAGAAAAGTAAGTGTGTTTTCTCCTGTGAGTGACTAATGGCACATATTATATTAAGACAGTGGATCCCAGTGGCAAGATTAATGGTCCTTTCACTACAATATGTTAATGTGGTATTCCTTCTACAGAGAAGGTGATATGCAAAAGTTCAAGTTGTTTCAATATAATTCATTCCCTGTCTTCTCATCAGAATTTAAGACTTTTCTAGTTATGGGATTTCTTAAGCACCTCTATATTATCACTGTAATGTTTTTTTTTTTATCATACATATTTTATTAGCCACTTTGTTTAAATAACAAAGTACTGTTGAAGGCCAATTATAGAGCTCAAAGATCACATGAACTGATTACAGTTTACTATTCACATCTCAAAATTTCCTAGAATAATAAAAATGAGGACAGCAAAATAGAAAATTTAAAAAAAAATCAAATGACAAAAACAATACTCGAAATTATCATGACACATTTGAATTCTTTTTCTAGAACCATGAGTTTTTCTTAAGGAAAATAGCCAAAGTCATTGTAATTGGAAATGTTTCCCTTTAATGACAACATATGAGGTGGCCATGTTGAAACTAATTATTTTCATTATATTTTTCACTTTCATTAATAAGAATTTCACCATCTGCTTTTGTGTTTATTTCTGAAGAAGCATTTTAGACATGAGACTAATTTGGGTGTTTCTTAAATGGTTATAAACAATGAGTTTTCTGAATCAATAATCAGTGATATTAATATAGACAAGAAGTCTCGTGTCTAAAATGTTATTTTTAATGCAAGGAAGAAGAAAAAGTTACTAAGTTAAAAAAGTATTAAATTTACCCTTTAGAAAAGATTTTTATTAAATGTTTATCCATGTGTAATTATCTAATATTTTCACTGTAATTGCTCCATTATATATTAACCAAATTATAATTGAGTCAATTAATTAGAGAGCACTTTCTGAAGTTCCCTATGCTGGCCATGTGGCCTCATTTATATTATTTATTTTGCCTGGAATTCCTACCAGATCATTCTTCCCGGTCCCATCCCCATCTCCAAACAATACTTAATTCTGTATCTACTCCTATTTGTCCTGCAAGATGCCTTTCAGACCTATTACTAAAAATATTTCTTCATTCTCTAATAAAGTCAAATACTATTTCTTTTATCCTACACTGAATTATATATATTCTTCAGTTTTATCATTACCCCACTCTATTTGTGTTATATTTGCTTTTCTTAGAATGCAAGAATTCCTCCCAAGCAGGAACAGTATTCTCTTCTAATACTAAACAAGTTAGTATTCTGAAATCCTAGGACTTAACATAATTTAGTCCCTAAATAGAAGAAATTGAAATAAATGGAAACTTTTACATATCTTCAAAGTGATTACTACATATAAATAATGTCAATGGCATGTCCCAGATTAACCATGAAGATGGCATTTTTTTTCCATCACTTAAGAACACTATGTCACTATAGTTCATCACTTAAGAACACTATGTCATTATAGTTGACCTTTTATTTCTACCCATGCATAATGGTCAATAACCATCACAGTGAAAGTGCCCCTCATTATTTGGGGGAATTCTGTCCCAACACAGTGATTAATTGCATCATCACTGTATGGTCAAAAGCAAGTCCTTAATCTTTGGCAAGCTTTGCTCAAGTTATAATGTTTCCCGGACAACATATATATGAGGTGGCCATGTTGAAACTAATTATTCTCGTTATATTTTTCATTACATTTTTTTATGTCATTAGCACTTCTCATCACTGTTAACCATTCCCGGCTGTTTGTTCATCTACCAAATGAACCTGGTAATGGCATTGAGAAGTATAATTATGTTGACAAGTTTTGTTAATTTTATTTTTCTCAAATTGGATCAGAATAGCAAATTCACCTGTCCTGCATATGGCCTCAGAAGTCAGGAAATGTTTTTTCCATAACACCTTATCAACTATTTGTGGTTGGCTAGTGTTATTGTGAGCTTTTTCGCTGCTGTGACTAAAAGACCTGACCAGAAAAATTTTAGGGAATGAAAAGTTTATTTGGGGCCTTATGGTTTAGAGGTCTCAGTCCACGGACAGCTAGCTCCATTCCTCAGGGTTCAAGGTGAGACTGATCATCATAGCAGTGTGTGTGGCAGAAGGAAACAGCTCACATGGTGATCAGAAAGTAGAGAGAGATTCCACTTGCCAAATACAAATATATACCCCAAACAGTTCCCACCTCCTCCAGCCATACTCTAGCACTTCAGTTACCTCTCAGTTTATCCCCATTTGGGGGGGGGGGTGTTAATTCACTGATTGGATTAAGACTCCGGCAACCCAGTTCTTGCATTGTTTCCTCTGAATCTTCTTGCATTGTCTCACACGTTGAGCTTTTGAGGGACACCTCACATCCAAACCATAATAGCTAGGAACTTGTGGGAATATGGCTTGGATAATGGAGACTAACAAGGTAGGTTAATGACAAACTAGAATCTCATGATGTAGTACATTTGGGGAAAGGGTTCATAACTAAATAAATACTTAATTGCAAATTTTAAAATACAATTTAATTCTTTTTTGAATTGGTTATAATATTTTGAATTATGTTTCATTATCTTTTGTAGACATCTTAAAGAGATTCAGGACCTGCAGAGTCGCCAGAAGCATGAAATTGAATCTTTATATACCAAATTGGGCAAGGTTCCCCCTGCTGTCATTATTCCCCCAGCTGCTCCCCTTTCAGGGAGAAGAAGGAGACCCACTAAAAGCAAAGGCAGTAAATCTAGTCGCAGCAGTTCCTTGGGAAATAAAAGCCCACAGCTTTCAGGTAAAAATAAAAAAACCTGGACCAAGTTAATCATCTTTGGTTTTTGTGTCCAGCTGAATATGTGATCTAGGAGTTTGGCAAAAGCCAATTCTTGCTTCCTTGACTTCTTAACTCCCTATACTTATTATCCCTTAAAAATCTGTAGAAGTAGTCTGGATGACTACAATGGCTTTTTCTATTGCAATGTTGCTGCTACTGATAGTCTTCATTTATAGTGTTCTTGAGGATAAACACTTAACTTTGCCTGTTAACACTCACATTTAACCAAACTTTTGTGCATTTGGAAACAAATGTATTTTTCCCTATTTATTAAACCTCAGGTAGAATCTTCCTTTTAATGGATGAGTTGCATAATTGCAAGTAGGATGAATGTGAATGGCATAGATATTTGAGTGTGTCTAAGTAGTAACATCCTTGATGCAGCATTTTATTTCATTTGTCTGTATTGAGATAAAGAATTTACTAGTGATTACAAAGGTGTTTAAATAATAATCTGTGATAATGTATCATGGTCTACTTTAATTGGAATAGAGAGTTTTTATCCTCAATGAAAAGTATGTAGTGTTAACAGGTAATTAGCCGCAAAGTTGGGGGGGAAATAAAAGGCTAAAATAAGTGTTTATTTCATATTTGCTCTCCAGGTCTAATTTAAGAAATTGGAGAGCAGCTGAAAATATCTTAGCAGCTTTCCATTCACTGGAAGCCTTCATAGATGCGTAAACCTTTTATTGAGCATATTAGGACCAATTTATACAACCCATTGGTAGAGATATTATAAGGGAGATTAGCTAATTTGGATTCTAACCCCAATTTTAACATACTTTTTGAATGGATTTCTACTCACCCAGTAACTAGGAAGCAAAAGTTAGTCAGATTTGAATAGAATTGACCTAGCAACTTAAAGCTACCTACCAAGAAAAATTTGAAATATCCATTCCTCTTTAGTCACCTACATCATTCTTTGATAACTCTTTGTATCTGATTTGATGTGTATTTATAAAAAAGTCTAAGCAGAGCCAACTAGTCAGTGGCTTGGCTGAATACTATAAACCCAGCAGCACCTCAGGAGGCTGAAGCAGGACAATTGTAAGGTCAAGGCCAGACTTGCCAACTTAATGAGACTCTATCTAATAAAAGTAAAAAGGGCTGGGGATGTAGATCAGTGGTGGTTCAATCCCCGTACCACTTTAAAAAGAAAGTGGTACGGGGATTGATTTGTATAATGAGCCATCATTTTTTTTTTCCTAGTAGGGGAAAAAAATGATTTACAGAAATGTAGAATGGAATCTTTACGCATTTTGACCCATGATTAATCCTCAGTAGAACAAATTAAAGGAATAAATACATTGCCTATTGAGTGCATCAAGGAAACTTCACATGTGTCCTCAGCCCATTTGGTCTTTTGGCAGGTAACCTGTCTGGTCAGAGTGCAGCTTCAGTCTTGCACCCCCAGCAGACCCTTCACCCTCCTAGCAACATTGCAGAGACCGGGCAGAATCAGCTGTTACAACCTCTTAAGCCATCTCCCTCCAGTGATAACCTCTACTCGGCCTTCACCAGTGATGGTGCCATTTCAGTACCAAGCCTTTCTGCTCCAGGACAAGGTAAGGAAGAGATCAAAGCAAACATCATCTTCCAGAAACATTAAAATGAAGAAATTGCCATACCTGGGAGAAATGCCTAATGAGTAAACCTATTGGCACTAGCTGACCTGAACATGGTCTACATGTTATACACTGATGTATCTTTGGGCTCAGCAGAGAAGTTGAGTGGTGATCAGAATCATTGAGTTCATTGCTCCCATTAGGTGAGCTATTTTCCAAAGGATTACTGTGAAAAGTTACATCTACAGTCTTTATAAATAACTTATTTGTGTTTGGAATGTAGGCTTTACTGCTAGGCTGAGATATCCTGGACCAAATTCTAAGGAATTTTAGCAGTTTCTAAAAAACAATGTGTTTTCTTAGCTATTGTAGACTTGTTTAAGTATGGGAGTAACTAAGATGACTAGCCCTACTATTTAATTTTTCATCTATAATCTCTTCTTTCCAAATATAGTTTTGTTCATTAACAATTATTGCTCAAACCATTCCTGCAGAAGAAGGAGCTTTCAGTAACATTAGAATAAGAAGTGAAGAGAGTTGAATATCTGGGCAGAAAATAATGAAAAAAAATAAAGATACATTGGCTTTACCATAACTTATTTGAGAGTTGCTAAGGAACACAAACTAGCTAACATTATTCCAACTGAGAAGAGCTTCAGTATTGTGCAAAAGGAAGGAACCGAGGCCTGATATTTCCTGTCTTACATATCTGACCTTCCCAGAAGCTTTGTTCTTCTCTGTGCCATCTTAGTGCTTTTCACCACTCAAGCCTCAAGTTTCTAACATCTTGTAGTTGTGTTCTGTCTCTTCTCCTCTCTCTGTTCTTCCGTTTTCCCCCTCTCACAGGCTGTGCGAAGTTTAACTGTGCATCTGAGCAGGTGACATTCAAACCTGGTGGCAGGAGGACCCGATTTCTGAGTACGCCCTGCTTGGCTCTTTGTGTGTAACACCTTTACTCCTTCCTTGTCCTTGTTTTTCTGCTGCTTGGATCTGATGTGTCACGCAGTCCATTTTCATTTGTCTCTTTGTATATCCATCTAGTCAGTGGCTTGGCTGAATACTATTGCCCTCAGAAGTTTGGGTCCCTGTGTTAATTATGGTAAAAGATGTAAAAATAATATTGGATTTCTATAGATGTCAAAATAACTCTCTAGTAGAATTGCTTCTTCCTAGATCCATGATAGATATGGATCCAGGATAGATAAGATATCAAGACTTTATACTGGGTCATTGAGAGTAATGAAGACCACACCTAGTCATGTTCAATATTGTCTCTCAGCCAGCCCCTGCATTAGGAGTGACAAAAAGCATCTTAACCACTGATGCGCTTAGGTCCTTGAAACAGGTAAAACTTTACCATATTTTCTATTCTTTTCAGAGTAGGCGGGAATCTTGTTTTCTCCTCATTAAGCCTAAACATCTACTAGTTGAAAAGATGGTAGAAGTTTCTTCATTGGATCCATTACTGCCCTCTTTCCCCATGAGATTAGTAGTTCAAAAGGGGGTTTACTGTGGTTATCCAAGATAAAGCATTTATTCTATTAATGACCAAAGCCCAGCACCTGCAAGTGAAAGCTGCCTTTTTAATCTGATTGCTGGGATTTCCTAGCCATATATATATATAATCAGTTGTTCAAGACAATACAATGCCTTACATTTAAAAGCAAAGCACAGTAGCAAATCACCCATCTTCCCCATATGTGAAGAAGACAGTTCCTATCTCCTGGGGCATATAAATCAGATAAGATGATAGACACAAAAATAAATGACTCTTGGGACATAGTCATGGTCCATGGTACTCTCTGATTAGCCAGTGCCTATCTAGCACTTAGTAAGTGATCAATAAATGTATATTAAAATAAAAATTTCACAAACAAAGCTCAACTTTAAATTTTTTTATTTTTATTTATTTTTTATTTTATTTATTTATTTATTTATTTTTGGTTAGAATTTGGATAACTATCTGTTAAGGCCTCAAACTTCTGGTGTGGTTATTGAAGTGCTTTTTAAATGCATGTGCTAAGGCCATCAGTGTTTGAGTATATGGTTCAGAGATCCTGGGCCTCTTCATGGTGGGAAGAATTTACACTCTCCTTTGTCCTCTGTAGTGACCAATTTCAGAGTACATTGAAATTACATTTAATTTCCATTTCCCTCACTGTCACATTTGTAAATCTTTCTAGTTTCCCTATTCTTTTTCACCTGAGTTAATAATGAATTGGCTCTATTTAAGGTGATTTTTTTTTACCACCTTTCCCACGTGTTGCTAGTCCAGAGATTTTTTAAAAAGAAGAGGGTGAAAGACATTACACAGCTTGGTAATTTTCCAAGCTTGTGTAATTTTAGAACATTCACATCAATATTTTTTCTGGTTAGACTAGCCTGGACAATGCCTATTAGCACCTTGACACTTGAATAAGCATTTAATTTGCATGTCCAGCTAGAAAGATGAAAGAACATTAGTAGTAGGAGACAAGTGTTTTGAAATAAATTTGATTTGTCAGGCCTATGATATACAGCCTGAAATGATTGAGATACATACACACACACACACACACACACACACATTCCCTGTCTTTTGAGAGGGAAGAAAGAAAACAGACTTTTTTTCTGGAAGTATGAGATGATAAGTATCACTTTAATTCTGTTAGTTCTCATCAGACATTTAAAGGTAGGTGGTATCACACCCCTTTGTTCAAATAAAAGTGATTAGAAATATTAAATTTTTTCACTTCCCCTTTGGTCTAAATGAGAGGCCATACATCTTTGAAGGCACATCAGGATTCAGTATGTAAGCTTGCTGTACAAATCCTAAGAGGCAGACTTAAAAATATGGGGAAAAAACAGGTATCTGTAAGGAGCCGGGGGCCTTATTAGTTTGGGTTACATTATTCTGTACTCTCAAAATAATAGATAATGGTTTTGAAGCACGGCTTGGCTTAATGCTCTGTTTATGTTCAAAGGTTGCTTGTTTTCCACATATTTTTAAAGATTTTTCTGGAAGGGAAGGGGTTAGTTAGTGTGTTTATCTAGAATATAGAAATATAATAGCCAATTTAAATTAAAATTGTAACAGTGGTACTAATTTTATTGAGTGCTTTATAACAACCCAGCAGGAGAAACAAGAAGTGAGACAGTATCAGTGGAAACACTGCTTGAGTGTTTGAAATTCAAGCAGTGAGACCTTAGGTACTGGAGTTTCTCCCCTTACGCTTTGAAAAACAGAGATTGGATGTGGAAACTCAACACATTTCAACAGGCAACACGGTCTGTCAGATCACTGTGTGAAGGCTAACAGCCAGTTAGATAAAGACAAAATTCTATGGGATGTTGTCAAGGCTACCAGGTCCCACCCATCTGTCTCCCCTCCTGCTTTCTCTTGCTGGGACTCTGTATGCTGTTTGGAGAATCTAAAGATTTTACACTGATGTTTCTTTATCTTTAACACACTGCTCTCTCTTTGTGCTTCAGGGAAGATGGTGAAAAAAGTTTGTCCTTGCAACCAGCTCTGTAGTAATTATCTTTTCTGTTACTTTTGGTCCTTGATTGCAAAGCCTGTTATCTATGAGTTCTTTGAACTCTGAAGCTTCATAATTCCAGCTTCCCAACTTCCATCTATCTCTGCACCTTTTCTAATGTATTCTTTAACATGCTTAATTGCTAACTCCTGGCTATAATATCAGATTGAGAAACCACCTCATAGTCAATGCTCTCCCCATGTAAACCTAGCTCAATGACAGTCATGGATTGGTAGTGCCTGTGGATGTGCTTGGGGAGCTAGGGGTGCCTAGCTCCTGTAGGAAAGAGTCCTTTAGTTAGCAAGTAGGTACCAAGCACTGTTCTGCACCCTGTAGAGACTTAGCAGTTATCAAAGTGGACAGAGTCTATGCCCTCCTATTGTTTACATCGTGGTGGGAGACAGCTTCTAGATTAGTGCAGGAGAGAAATACTACTTTGGAGAGTTTGGCTTCTTAGACTGGGGTCTTTTCATATAAGTACAGATAATTCAGCAACCCGGCAGGCCACCTAGCAAGAGTTAACAAGAGAACTCTACTCTTGGGATACCAGGCAATAAGTTGTGAGTCCTAATGGGTTATGGTTCCTAAGATCCGGCAGCATGGAGGTAGGGGAGATGTTTTTTTTGGCAGGAAGGAATCAAAACATGAATTTGGGGAGGTTAAAGTCTATACCACTTTTTAGGGCTTTTCAGAAGGATTGAAAAAGTTTTCAAGGTGAGTTAGCATGTTCTCTAGAAAGTCTCTTTCTACTAGTCAGGTCTATGTTATAGGGGTGGATTTCTCATCAGAAAGGGATTTTTGTTTCCCTTTTTAACTGGAAGCCTATTTACAGAAGCCAAAGTAAAAAAGTTAACTGTATGGTTCGTACTCCTTCATGTCATAAGCCCCACTTTCAGAATCCAATACTGGGTAATACAGCTTAAAATGAAAAGTGAAATTTAGTTCTGAAGGGGCCTCACACTATCAAGAGCAGCTAGCATCAGACTAGAGAGGTGTGACTCCCAGCATGAGCTCTCTATGGTTAAGCAGTGCTCACCTCCACTCAGCTTCTCATATTTGGCATTGGACAGCCCTGTTCATTCATGATGACTTCTGTTTGTTTCACTAAACAGTAGTCACCCTAAGCAGGATGCCAATCCCCAATGCATGCTGTGTGCTTGCTGTCTGGATTTCTTTGTTATCATGATTGCCCGTCCTCATTGCCTGTACTTTCCGTTTCCCTCTGTCTCACATTTGCTATTTGAGGAAGGCTGTTTCCTGTGCTTTTATACTTTTCCACTTGGGTTTCCTGTACTCCAGGGAATCCACTCTTCCCCTTATATACCCTGTGTGCAATGACAATACTCTGTGGCTCCAGCGGCACCACGTGAACTGTCACTCACACTGCAGTAGTTCCATGTCTTGCCACGGTGGTAAGAAGCATGTGACCTTCCTCACTCTGCACCTTCACCTCAGAATTAACTGTTCCTCTAGTGTAGACATGCTTGTATGTGCCATTCCCTGAGTGGAAAGACGGCAAATTGACTTGAAACCAGCAATGGATTATAAAGGCTGTAAGTGGCAGTGTTGCTTCAGGTGTGCTGCTGTGCTCTGGTGTGCTGCTCTGTCCTTGAAAGCAGGAAAACGCATGAACTTATTTAGCCCCACTATTACTTGGGTTTCGTCAGGCCTCCTGGCTCACAACTTATTTTAGTAGCTTTTATTTATTCTGCAGTAAATGTGAGATCTGTTAAGAAAGTGGGGGATGAGGAAAAAAAAATAAGACCATGACTCTTCTTTCCCTCTTCCCTAAAACTTGCCTCTTCGAATAAACCTTCAGTGTGCCCTCCAGCAGAGCCGAAATCAGGCAGGACACAGACTCCTTCTTCCTTTTTCATCAAACCATAGAAATAGAATTCCTTCATCATAACCCGAAAGCTTCCTCTACCCTCTGCACCCCTGCCTCAGCTGAACTGTCCTGTTGCTTCTACATGGGAGTGTTTGCTGCTCTGGGAAGAGGGGGAGAAGGTGTGAGAATCCTTGAACCAATTGAAACTGAGATCGTCTTCAGGAAAATATGTCTTCCTGAAGTTGATTCGGTCACCTCCCTTGCCTAATTTTTGTTCTTTACTCATGGAAAATTGAGAAGGGTTGAAGGCTTAACTCTTTCCAAGTTTATATTTACAAATTTATATTCGTGGGTCAAAGTGAAAAACAATTTAACAGAGCATGCTACTTATGTTAATACTACTTTCTATTAAAGAATGACTTAAAAATATGGCAATATCCACATGATTTGAGAACCCATATTCTCCATAGCCAAGTACCCATCTCTGAACTTCTACCCCAACTTTAACCTGCCCAGTGCACAAGAAATCCTTCTTTTGCCCTGCATTCTGCAAACTTCCACAGCAGTGCTCCTTGTTGACCATATTATACTCTCACCCAGTGTGATACTGGGAATAGAGCACTGGCAGAAAGTTCCAGTACTTTAAGATGCTTTGAAAGAGATTCCTGCCCTTCATACCTGCCATCTTCCTAAGTTGTTCAGACTTATCTGCAGTTACTGAAGAGAACCTGTTTTCATTACCCTTTAGTGCCAAAACAAATGCTTAAATAAAACCTTGTAATCTTCCTTTCTTGCATGGCTTCCCAATTCCTGTCCCCATTCTGTGCTTGCCATTTATCATCCTGTGACATTTTCCCTCTTCCTGGAATTAATAATCTAGACTCTTTTTTTAATGCTGCTATTGTCACTACTTTATAACTCCAGGAACCAGCAGCACAAACACTGTTGGGGGAACAGTGAACAGCCAAGCTGCCCAAGCTCAGCCTCCTGCCATGACATCCAGCAGGAAGGGCACCTTCACAGATGACCTGCACAAGCTGGTAGACAACTGGGCCCGAGATGCCATGAATCTTTCAGGCAGAAGAGGAAGCAAAGGACACATGAATTATGAGGTAAGGGCTTCTTTTTTGCCATTTTCCTAATTTCTCACAGTACTACCTAACACAGATGAATCAGAGGTGATACAAACTACTAGGTCTAGTGTACCCTTTTATGCCACAACATTCCTTAGTAGCTCACTTAGAAAAACAAGATGAAAATCACCAAGTGCCCTTTTACTTTCCCTTCCCTGAATCCCTGACTCCTTATTGGTCAGCTCATTTTTTTTCTTCCCTTTTCCTTTAACATTCTAAACTACGTGGGCATGTGTACACACACCTTCCTCCTTCCAATAGGCAATGTATTTTCATTGCTCCTAGAATTGTATTATTAAACTGCCCATTTTACCCCTGGGGGTATTATACCCCCACCAGACTTTCAACTTAGTTGTTTTTTGTTTTCAGGGCCCTGGAATGGCAAGAAAGTTTTCTGCACCTGGACAGCTTTGCATCTCCATGACCTCAAACCTGGGTGGCTCTGCCCCCATCTCTGCAGCATCAGCTACCTCTCTAGGTCACTTCACCAAGTCTATGTGCCCCCCACAGCAGTACGGTTTTCCAGCTGCCCCATTTGGCACTCAGTGGAGTGGGACGGGTGGCCCAGCACCACAGCCACTTGGCCAGTTCCAGCCTGTAGGAACTGCTTCCTTACAGAATTTCAACATCAGCAATTTGCAGAAATCCATCAGCAACCCCCCAGGTTCCAACCTGCGGACCACTTAGTGAGACCTAGAGACATTAATTGAGTAGATCTGGGGGCAGGAGATGGAATGCTGAAGGGAGGGTGGGGGGATGGAGAAGTAGCCTGTATACTAACTACTAGTGCTGCATTTAACTGGTTATTTCTTGCCAGAAGGGAATGTTTGTAATACTGCTTTGAGCCCTCAGAATGGAGACTCTCCCTCCCCCCTCCATTTATTGGAATGGGACAAGGAGAGAGCAACTTTCTTGTGAAGGGGCTGCTTCAGTCTATGCTTTCCTATTTATCTATACCCACCAGTGAGGCCTAGGGCTAGAAGAGAATCTTGTTATCAAGAAGCTACAAGAGAGCTCAATGTAAAGCCAGAGCCCATTTGTATCTGCAAGTGGGTACAGCTCTTAATTGTGGTACAAGCCCCAAATCCCTTACTCCCTCAAGAATTCAAACCATCAAACAATATAGGGTTCTCTCCTACTCTGCCCCCACCCCTGCTTCCCCCCCCTCCTCTTTTAGAACCCAGTGAAAACTACCAGGGGACTGGGGTTGCAACCCTTTCTTATAATAGGTCATTAGTGCTTTAAGCAAAAGATAATAGCAGCTTTGACTGCAGCATTAGCAATTAGGAAAAAAAAATACGTTCCCTGCGGACATGTAACTTTGCCATCAGTTTTGATGTGGAAACACTGTGATATATAAATGTTGTTGGACAACAGTAGTTTTAAGAGTAAAATATGAAAGGTTTAAAAAGTTCACACACAAAAAAAGCTAGCTCTGTCCTTTACTTATTGAGACACTTTAACTTTTTCCTTTGTACTTCCATTGTATTAGATAAATAAATGTGAATGTAAAATTGTATAAATTACTGTACTTGAATACTTCTGTTCTCCCAGTATTGCTTGCTGGATATTTTAGTGCCTTGGACTTCTATTGCTTCTGCCATTAGCATCGACTTACCAGATCCCAGATCAACAAAGGGCATGTGGAAAGAACATTTAGGTCCATGTGACCCCAGCAGTGGATATGCCAAAGGGAAATTGAAAAGAGTATTTTTTTTTTAATCATTCAACAATTTTGTCTAAAGCAGGTGTAAGATAAGTAAGATGGGAAGTTGACATCAGTGGTTGAAAGCAGAAAGTTCTGTTTCAGGAATAGTGAGGGAAGGGTGTTACATCAAAATTGCACAATATAAAAGATTAAGGGAGGTGTGAGCTAAGAAAGAAAAAGAAAGGTTAATTAAAGGGGGAACACACTTGTTTCGAAGATACCTGACGCCTGGCCAGATTGTCGTAAATCTTACTTATTTGAGCTGGGCTTGAACAGATGAGACCTGGAAGAAATTAAACATAAGGAGAAGGGGATGGGTAGCTCATTTTTTAAGGTGGGAAGAGTGGCAGATGGAAAAAGTTGCTCCAAGAAAAAACATTTGGACAGCTCTCTTCATGCACCTACACCTTGCATTTCTCAGCTTGGGGTACTCTTATTCTGTGGAAAGCGGACCTACTTCTGACTTAATAAGGATTGTAGGAAAGAATGCTTTATTTGTTTTTTCTATGATGATGTCCAAATGGTTGCAAGATCATAATCTGTCATGCCACCTATATTTCTACATTTATAACTAATATTCTCACATTGTTCATTTACATACTCCCCCTTCATAACTGCAACCAACCAGTATTATTTAATGCTATGCCTAGTTGTAATGGGCAGTTCTGTTACTTTCAGAACTTTCCAGAAATAAATACTGTTCTAATTGGCTATGTTTGGGATATTCTCAGAAGATGGGGAAAGAAACTAGGACTTTTTCTTGGGTGCTGCTTCTCTTGACTTAGTTGGGACATACCATATTTCCAACCTTTCACCCACCTCAATGGCACATCCCAGGAGTCTCCATGATAGGAAGAGCCTGGTAGCTATCCAGATCTTTTTTGTTCCATTTTGACCCTGGTTCTATTTCTTTATTAAGTTGGCCTAGGCCCCAGAGATACCAATGAGAGCTAAAGGTTTCAGGGAGGTAGAAATGAAAAGAGCAGAGGTTCCAAGCCCTGCTGCAGAAGTGCTGACTTATTTTTCTGTTTAATTCTTGGGGAGAGGGTAAGAGTGAGAAAAAGACGGTGCCGAGTAAATGGGAAATGGACCGCTTGAAGTGAATGAAATGATACTTCTACCAGAGGAATGAGGGTGCCAAATGCAGCACATTGTTTTGTTATTTTTGGTTTAGCAATTTTGAGGTCTTTTCACTTATACAATACACAAAAATAAGAACTGGTTTTATTTACTGTTGATTTTTCCCCCTCCTGTGGATGAAATAACTGAAGCCTAGAGGAATGAACTAGTGCTACTGAACTGTTTAAATTATTTTTGTTAATAGTACCCTTCAAGTATCTTTTTCCATATTAAAAAGAACTTTCTGAACTATAAATGTTTTCCTTACATTATTTAACAATGTACACTGTTTAAAAAAACAAACTGAATTCAAACCTTGGGGGTTTCTCAGCAGCCGTTAATTGTACATTTTGCACTAACTCTGGGTGTTGCGCTTGTAAGATTGCGCTTTGTGCTTCAGTTTGTTACCTTTGTAGACTTATTTAATGAAACCATTCAAATAAACCAAACTTGCTTTTGTTGAGCTTTGGGGTTTCATTTCCAGGAAGTGCCTTTTTCATGTTCTCATTGGCTCTGTTGTGCAGTTTACAACTGGATTCCCATTCCTCTGGAACTTCAGCAGTGATGTTGCCCTCAACTAAGATGCTGCAAGGAAAGTGGACTTTTTCTGAGGAAGACAATAAGGATCTCAAAGTCAAAAGATGAATACACCAAATCCACGCAACACCAATAAGGCTTTTTAGAAGACAGGCAAATTCAGGCAGGCAGGTGCTGTCTCTTCATCTTCTAAAGGAACAGGAAAGGTCAGCAGCTGTCCAGTACTTTCAAGACTCACTTGCCTCACATTGGGGCACCATTATCAGTGGTCTGGGATCCAAAAAGTAAGAAGTCACTACTTCAACAAGATTAGGCCCAGAATGCACTTTAAAAAGTAAAACTGCAAATGCATTATTTTGGGAAAACAATCATGAAACATCTAAATACTATGAAAAATAAATTTTATTTTAAAGTGGATTACATCTCACATTTTTACAAACAGCTACTAGTATTAAGTAAATTTGCTTTCTTGATCATTTCTACTCCCTACCTAGCAAGTCTACCTAGCAAGTCTCTTGCTAGTCCAAAATATCGCTATTCTGCTCCCCTTATTGTGAATTAGCATCCGCATATCAGAAAATTCAGCCTTTGGTTCTTTGAAATTGGCTTATTTCACTTAGCATGATCACAGTTCCATCCATCCATTCATTCATTCTTTATGACTAATACCCCATGTGTATATGTGCCACTTTCTTTATCCATTGAAGGACTCCCAGGTTGGTTCCGTAGTTTAGCTACTGTGAATTGAGCACCAATTTGCAGTCCCACTAACAATGTATGAGAGTGCCTTTTTCCCCCCACATCCTTGCCAACATTTGTTGTTGCTTGTGTTCAATCAAATGATTGCCATTCTGACTAGAGTGAGATGAAATCTCAGTGAAATTTTGATTTGCATTTCCCTAAATACTAGAGATGTTGAATATTTTTTCATTTATTTGTTGATCGATTGTATTTCTTCTGTGAAGTGTCTATTCAGTTCCTTTGCCCATTTATTGATTGATCGTGTTATTTGTTTGGTGTTAAGTTTTTTGAGCTCTTTATATATCCTGGAGATTAATGCTCTGAGGTGCATGTACCTTTTTCTTGATCTTCGATCATTATTTCTTTGATTAGTAAAGAATGTTGGTCTTAAAAGGATGCAGAATTGTGCTGTCATGAACCCACAACTGAGAGATTTTATAGTATTCCCTCTTACCCATAATTTTGCTTTCCAAGGTTTTTAGATTAAACATCAGTCTAAATAATGTGATAAATCATATGCTTTCCCACCCAGGACATGAATCATACCTTTATCCAATCTATCCATGCTTGTATTTTCTATGCATTAGTTATTCTTCTTAGTTATTAGATCAACTTGGGCATTGTTGCCATGCTTGTATCGAAGTTCAAGTAACCCTTATTTAATGTCCACAAAGTGTAAGAACAGGGATGCTGGCAATTTGGATATGTTATAGAGAGAGAGAAGCATGAAAGTACTTTTGGAGTATGGCCTCTACATTGCTGTATATTGAGGGCAGGTAGCCATTAGCGAGTCCTAAAATGTCTACCTTTATTAATATTAAATAGCTTAGGAGTAAAGAGGAAAAAGCCTGAGGAGTCAAAAGACGGGTATTTCATCTGTCCTTGACCTCCCTACTGTAGCATGTGACAAGATTTTTCAAAGTGCTCAGCTTTCTCTGCAGTAGGCTTAACAGTCAAGTCTCCTGAAAAGGTTCAAAATGAATCAAGGTAATCCTTGGAAATCAAGTTCATTCCCCAGGAATGACGAATAATTTCAAGACCAAAAAGCAGTTTTCCAAAGTCCCTTTGTGACAGTCCAAGTAGGTCCTGAGTCATTTAAGATGGATCCAATTTCCTTTTCTTCATGTCCTGGCTCTTCCTATGAGATTCAGAGTTTCCTGTGGAAGATACAATGGCTTAAACACAGCTGCCATGTTTTTTAAAAATAAGGACTAGATAGAGAATAATTCTAGATTAAATTAGTTAATGTTCCTAGTCCAGACTAAGAGTTCAAGAATGAAAACTACTGTTATGGGGAGTAGATCCCTTTGTTAATCCCTAGGCCAAGCGGACCTACTTTTAGAAGGAAAAGCTCTAAATGCAGTCATGTCTAAGGCTAAAAAGGGTAGCATCTGAAATCTGAAGCCCAAGAAAATGTTCTGGCTCTTAAACCCACTGTTTTCTTCCCATTTGCACTGCTTATTTATTGCCTTGGAATGATTCCATCCAATTTCTTAAAATGAAATATCACCCTTCCTTTAAAATTTAAAGAATTAAGCCCAGGATCTCCCTTTAAGTTTGTACCTAAACACATCTCATTGCTACGTGTTACATGCTGGTTAGTGCTGTAAGTCTCTGGGTGCCAGAGTCCAGATTTTTCTTGTGGCTTCTGGTGAAGATCGCTGTGTAGCATCCTGTCCTGATTGTTCAGGACTCGGGTGGCAGAGGTCTGGGGTGGATCTGGTCTAGATAAGGGCTTGACAATGTCTTCTAAATCTGGAGTCAGATCCCACATTTCAAGGTTGTCTTCAAAGTTCTCTAATGAAAATCACAGAAAAGCAAATTGTCAGCTACGAGTGTCTTCACAGAAAGCACTGGGAAAAGTGGTCACAAGAAATTCCAGGTCTTAAGTACCCAATAACAAAATTCACAATTTTTCTCTTCTTTGCCCTGAAAAGTATACTGAAGCTTCCCTTTGTTGGGACAATAGAAGAGCTAAACATATCTATGAAGTCAGAGCCCCTTAGTCTACCTGAAGGCCTCTTTACATTTTTCTAAAACTTTATATAGGTTAAAAAACAGACAAAAGTGAAGCCCCGACACACACTTTTTTTGGGGGTACTAGGGATTGAACCCAGGGACACTTTACACTGAGTAACATCCTTAAGTTACTGAGGGCCTCACTAAGTTTCTGAGCCTGGTCTCCAACTTGCAATCCTCTTGCCTCATCAAGTCTCTGGGATTACAAACGAGTGCCACTACACCCAGCCAAAAATTAGGACTTTTATGCTTCTTTTAATATGTATTCTGTGACTACCAAAAGTATGCACCACAGTAACTTACAAACATTCCTTGATTACTGAGTAATTCTTATGTCATTTACCTGCAAGGACAACTTTCTCCTTGAATGGCCCT
This sequence comes from Urocitellus parryii, assembly GCF_045843805.1. Taxonomy (NCBI): domain Eukaryota; kingdom Metazoa; phylum Chordata; class Mammalia; order Rodentia; family Sciuridae; genus Urocitellus; species Urocitellus parryii. The sequence continues at coordinate 117,475,447 of NC_135535.1, read as the reverse complement.
GTGTCAGTTATAGGGGTGCTGTGCGTCAAAGGGCGGGCAGGAAGTGCTGCTAGAGTTCACACAGGAGAGAAAGAACAAGTCAGACATAAACTGATTAAGTGGAATTAGAGATCAGATCAACTCCCCTCTGTTTAGAGGGAGCCATCTCAGAAATGCAAAGCTGCCTGAGGCTACAAAGGCTCAGCTGGTAAAGGAACTCAACTTCCTGAGTCCCTGTCCTTCGAGATCTGTACTGTTATATCCTTCTCACCAAAGTGGGACAAGCAAAAGCTAGTGTGTTCTTTAACAGAAAAAATAGGGTGGCTGGAGTTGTAGCTCAGTGGCAGAGGACTTGACTACTTGCACTGGGTTCGATCCTCAGCACCACATAAAAATTAATGGATATTGTACAACTAAAATGTACATTTCTTATACACATACACACACACACATATACATACATATGGCTAATTTTTTAAAAATAGAAGGATTTTTAGAAGCCATCCAGGCTGAGGCTTGAAGCGATGGTTCTTGTTGACTGATAAGTTTGGGGAAAGCCCTGGAGTCCACCTTCCTCCACCACAACCCATCTGAGAGCACCTGCAATGGTCAGAAGCTAAGCCTCTGGAATAACTCATTACTTAGGATAGGCCAAGGACAGTTTCTTTTTCTTTTTTCTTTATTTTTTTTTTTGGGGGGGGGGGTGCTGGGGATTGAACCCAGGGCCTTGTGCATCTGAGGCAAGCACTGTACCAACTGAGCTATATCCCCAGCCCTGTGTATAAAAGCTGAGGAGGGTGAAACAATACATCCTCTGAATCCTCATCATTTGTGGGGAAAACTGGCAAAAATTCAGTTGGTCTGGGACATGCCCTTTCTTTCTTTCCACTCTCTGGGCTGCCCCCAACTCTCCCCGCCAAAAAATGTCTTACTACTCCCACTGAACCTGCACTCTGAAATAAGCTAAAGTTCTCTGGCAGATAACCTGCCAAAAGCTCCCATTATCTTCAAACCCAATTTGCCTTACACTCAAAGCCATTTAGGAAAAAAAATAAGGCTTTCTAATCCAGAGACAAAGTATCTGAAGCCAAAAAAAATTCTTTCCCCTGAAATTATGAATTCCACATTATGGCAAGGCCTATTTACTTCCCCCCCAAAAAACCACTATCTTCAGAAACAGCAAAGTACATGGGAGATTTCACCATCTTAATTTACTGGACTCATCTATCCTGTGAGTTCTGATAAAGGCCCTCGTGGAACCTGGCCTGGAGCTAACCACCTTGTTACTGGCCTCTTCAGAATCATGTCATCCTGTCCCCTAAACTTCTTCCTTCAGAGCACACCCAGGCCACTGCTGCCAGCCCTCACACACCCTCACTCCTCTTCTCAACCTCTGGAGCAGGCATCTGAGCACGTGGCTGCTTCTCCATTTGCTCCCGGAACTGCCGCTGCAGCTGCTGCTGCCGGAGCTTCCGCTGGTATGTGGCATCACTCTCCGCGGTGCAGGGTGTCGGGCTTCTGCATCTGAAGATCAAGAAGGTAGTTAACCAAATTACTAACAAATACACAGGTCTTCAGGAGGCACACAAACCAACTTGCTGCTTCTGAAAACAGAAATGGCAGCAACCTAAGCCACAGAGAGGGCAGAAGAGGAAAAGGACAGAATCTGGACTCCTACCGGGAACTGCTGGCCTTGTCCCCCTGCAGCACAATGTGGGGATCATCCAAGTGGCTTGGTCTGCATGGAGAGGTCACCTTCTGTGGTTTTGAAGGTCCCACAGCCCTATTCAGTAGACAGCTGTTATATCTTGCCTGTTCCACAGATGGTTCAAAATCTTGTCTCTTTGCTTTAGTTAAATCCACTTCATGAGGCAACTAACAAGGGGAGAAAGGAGAAAAAAAAATTGCTCAAATTGCTTACCCCGTTTCTCTTCCATGCATCATAGCCTAGGACTCCCAGAAAACGGCATTTGCCAGTCGCCTATCCATCATTCTTCCTAGGTCCTAAAAGGGTGAGAAAAAAGATCCACAACTTCCAAGTCATTTTGTTTTCAGACAGGGTCTTGCTGTTGCCCAGTCTGGCCTCAAACTGCTGGGCTCAAGCGATCCTCCTGCCTTAGCTGCGACCACAGTTCACTCTTCCACATGTCACAACCACATGTGGAAGAGTGAACAATTTTACTTTTTATTTTATAATTTTCTATATTAATGATCTTTTTATAAAAAAGAACCCTTCTTTGTTTTTGACTCAGGGCAACAGTCTGTAGAATCTAATTTGAATCTCTCCTTGGCAGCTGACCTGTCTTATGCTGTCCCCTTGTCCCTTTTTTCAGAGAAGAGATGACACATAGTCTTTGAGGAAACCTGTATCTTCTCAGCCCTCCCAGCCAGCAGTGCTCCCTACAAACACAACATTCATCACTAAAGAAGTTGAAGGTATGATGTAGTACAACTAAAACATTTTGGTACTGGGGATTGAATCCAGGTGCACTTAACCACTGAGCCACATCCCCACCCTAGTTTCTATTTTTTATTTTTGAGACAGGTGACGTTGGCCTAGAACTTCCAAACCTCCTGCCTCAGCCTCTTGAGTCTCTGGGATTATAGACATGTACCACCATCCCCAGTGAGAACATATCTTTCAATTCATAAAATTGATGCTGATGAATAATTATTTGAATACAAGAAATTAAAATGACTATATTTTAATAATGATAACACGAAAATGAAAATTATAGTTTGGATTTCTTATCTACATTGAAATGTACCTGAGAAGGTTAAAAAGATACAGCAATGCCAGGCATGGTGGCACACGCCTATAATCCCAGCATCTTGGGAGGCTGAGATAGGAGGATGGAGAGTTCAAAGCCAGCCTCAGCAATTTACCAAGGCCAAGCAACTCAGTGAGACCCTGTCTCTAAATAAAATACAAAATAGGGCTGGGGATGTGGCTCAGTGGTTAAATGGCCCTGAGTTCAATCCTAAGTACCAAAAAAAAAAAAAAAAAGACAGCATGAAATATAATATTAAGGGAGATAAAATATATTTAATATGTCTAAATGTTTATTTTTTAGGTGTTTCAATTATCTACTTAAACTTTTATTTATAAGTCACAATAATTCAAGTTGCTGTTTAAAAGAAAAAAAAGGTAAAAAAAAAAAAAAGGGAAAAACACTGGCAATACCAAGTAATGTTCAGGTTATGAAACAATTAGAGCTCTTAATAACGCTATGTGGAAGTGCAAATTCATACAATCATATTGGAAAAGTAGAAGAACCTATTAAAACTAAGTATCTTCTGAACTAGTAAGTCCTAAGCAAAATGAGTACAATTGAGTTCCAATAGACACACACAGGAGTGCTAAAAGGAGCTCTATTCAAAATAGCCAAAAGCTACAAAAAACCCACATGTCCATTAAAGACAGAATGGAAAAACAAATTATCATATATTCTTACAATAGAAAATTATACATCAATGAAATGCTGCATGCACCATGAATGAATCTCACAGAATGCAGGAAAGCCAAATAGAAGAGTTCTGACAATATGATTACAGAGAGTACCTAACAATCAAACAAATCTATTAAATGTGGTTCTCCATGGCAGGCCGGGGATGTAGCTCAGTAGTACAGAGCTTGTCTAGCATATGTGAGGTCCTGGGTTCCTCCCCAGCACTGCCAAAAGACACCAAAAACAAACAAACAAAACAACAGTGGCTTTCCTTGGTAGTGACTGCAAGGAATAAAAATGAGACTTCTCCAATACTAGTCATGTTGTGTCCTGATCCAGAGGCTGTTACGTGGATGTGTTTGGTTTTAAAATCCATCAAGTTGAACACTGATATTATGTGCACTTGTCTCCATGTCATGTGTACTTTTTAATACTTCAATCCATTCTTTAAGAAATATAAAATTCAAAAACAGGAAAAAATATAAGTCTGGAAGACAGAGAAGTCAAGACAGTGGTTACTACTAAAAAGATAAAGGTTAAGTTGTGACAAGGGTGTGTATAAATGGCTTTTGGAGAGCTAGTACAGTTCTTTTTCTCTTTCTGGGAGGTAAGAAGCTGTGTTCATTTAGGAAAATTCATCAAGTTGTGCTAATATGATTTGTTCAGTTGTTTGTATATTGCACCTCATTTTAAAAATTCATTAAAAACAGAAGAAATGTTAAGTGGCATCGACAAGATGACAGAGTGGGAGCCCTTTTTCTCCCATAGAGAAACCTAACAATATGTGGACCAGAATACCTTAGTGAGAACTCTAGAGCTAGTGGAGAAGCCACACCACCTACACCAATAAAAGTGTGACGGCATTCCTGCAAGAGGGGTAAGAGCATGTGCAGCGTGACGCACACTCATCCAGCCACTATCCCACCCTGAGCAGAGTGGTACAGCTGGGAGGAAACCTCCCCTGCCAGGGAGCTTCCGTCAGGATGGAAAACGAAGAATGGACCACATATCCAGTATTCTGGCTTGTCTGTGAGCTGCCTGAGGCACCATTTTCTATCCTGTTACCCAGAGCACTAATAGACTTATGCAGCAGAATTTGGAAGGGACTAAAACAGGTGGACACCTCAACATTTTAGAGCTGCAAGCAGACATCATGAGGGAGGGGCAAAAGATATGAAAGGTCTGAAAAATCCCAGAACCCCTGGCCAGCCCCTGTGGTAAAGGTCTTGTCTTCCACCCCACAAGCCAGGACATAAACACTGGAAAGGTGGATGGTTTTTCAAATACTCGGATCTCAAAAAAGATCACAAGACATATAGAAGCAAGGAAACAAAACCCAATCAAAGAAACAAAATAAAACTCCAGAAACCCCAAAGTCCTCTAGCAACTCCAGGAAATCCATCACAGATCACCAGTCACAGTGGTACAGTCTATAATGTGGGAGGCAGAGACGGGAGGATGACAAGTTTGAGGCCAACTTGGGTAGCTTAACAAGGTCCAGTCTCAAAACATAAAAAGGGATAGGGATGTAACTCATTGGTTGAGCACCTCAGGGTTCCATTCCCAGTACTGCTAAAAAAAATTAAATCAATAAATATATACATATATATTACATATATATTTTATGTGTAAAATATATATAATATATGTAAAATTTAAAATGGCAAAGGACCTAAATATTACCTAACATGATATACAAATGGCCAATAAGTTTATGAAAGCATATTAAATATCACTAATTATCAGGAATATGCAAAGCAAAACCACAATAAAATATTACTTCCTGCCCATTAGGACTGCTAGCATTTAAAAAAAAAAAAAAAAGAAGAGGAAAACAGCAAGGATAAATCAGAACTATTACATGATATTAAGTAGGACTGTACAATTGTGCAACTACTATAGAAATCTGTATGACAGTTCCTCAATAATTAAAAAATAGAACTTCCGTAGAATCCAGCAATGCTACTTCTGAGTATATGTCCAAAAAAACTGAAAGCAGAATTGCCAAGGGTTTTTACACATCTATAATCATAGCAATATTATTCACAATAGCTAAGAAGTAGAAGTAGACCAAATGCCCATCGACAGATGGTGGATAAATGAAACATGGAAATATACACATACAACAGAATATGATTCAGCTTTGAAAAAGAATAAAATTCTGATGCCTGCTACCATATGGATAAATATTGAGGCATTAATACTAAGTGAAATAAGCTAATCACTAAAAAAATAAAAACTGTATATGACTCCTCTTATGTGAAGTATCCATAAGAGTCAAACTCAGAGACAGAAAATAGAATGGCAGCCAGGTGCAGTGGCTGTAATCCCAGCAGCTCAGGAGGCTGAGGCAGGAGGATCACAAGTTCAAAGGCAGCCTCAGTAGCTTTGCAAGGCCCTCTCTCAAAATTTCAAGAAATTAAAAAAGAGCCAGGGATATAGTTCAGTGGTTGATTGCCCCTATAGAGGTTGATGCCCCTGGGGGATTATTCATGGGAACAGAGTTTCTGTTTTTCAAGATGAAAAACTCCAGAGATCAGTTTCACAACAATGTGAATAAACTTAATACTACTCAACTGTATACTAAAAATGGTTAAGATGGTAAATTTTATGTGCTTTTATGCCACAATAAAAAAGTAAATTGTAGACTAATATCTTTTGTAAACAATACAAAAATCCTTAACAAAATATTGCATCTAATGTTTAAAAATGATTTTAAAAATAGATTATGGAGTTTTGACAGAGGCCAACTGACCTCTACTAGGGGCTCCAGGGAATGTTGGTCTGGTGGCAGCATGGCAGGGACCACAGGGCAGAGAAGGCCACAGAGAAAGCAGCAACTCGCCACCAAGCAAGGAAGAACACCCCAAAGGTTAACTCACTGAGTCTCTTGAGTGACTCCAGGGATACTGCAATGCAGATCCCCTACTCCTAAGGCAGATGATAGATACTTAGAGAAAGAATGGAGATCTGGGGTTGGGGTTGTGGCTCAGTGGTAGAGTGCTTGCCTAGCATGTGTGAGGCACTGGGTTCAATTCTCAGCACCGCAAAAAATAAATAAAATAAAGGTATTGTGTCCAACTACAACTAAAAAATAATCTTAAAAAAATAAAAAGGAAAAAAAAAGCCTGGGGTTGTGGGCAGAGGTAGAGCGCTCACCTAGCATTCGTGAGGCACTGGGTTCAATACTCAGCACCACATAAAAATAAAATGGAGATATTGTGTCCACCTATAACTAAAACATAATTTTTTTTTAAAAAAAAAGGACCATCAACAACTAATAAAAATATTTTTTAAAAAAAGGAGATCTGCACCCTTAAACACACCAGAGCTAAGGGAAAGAAAGAAGGCTGAGCTTCTCTGGGAAGTGCCAATGGGCAGAAAAGAACTATGTGCTCATTCTAAGGACTCAGACCATTCCCACCACAGTTCTCTTCACGTGAGACAGGTAATGGAAATTCTCTTGACCTCAATTTCTTCACCTATAAAATGAAGTGACTGATTCCTGACAGCAATAACATTGCTGAAATAAACATTCAAGACTATGTAAATACCTAAATCCTCATTTCTCCCTCCATCCCCCAAACACTCAACCCACAACACAAGAGAACTTGTTGTATTATCTTACCCTTCCATCCAGCCACTCTAACATACCTGGCGTGGAAGCTTATTTAATGACCTCAGATAGTCTTTGTCCAGAATACAATTTCCAAGCGCATTCCCAAAACTCCTAAAGGGAAGGGGAAAAAAGCAAAACAGGATTGTTACATGTAATTTCAGAGTTAAAACTGTACACAAATCGCTTCTCAATTGTATTAGAGGAAATGGATTCTAATATATACTCAATAAATGGTTTCTGAACAGGCCACATTTGCATACTTGGAGCAGGTTCTGAGAATACAGCAGTGAGTATAACACACAAATCCCTTGAAGAGAGACGGTGAGTATGAAAAGACTAAGAAACCACTCATAAAACCTATGCTTTAAAAGGCTTGATTCCTAGAGTGGTGGTATTAGGAGGTGATGAAATCTTTATAAGTTGGAGCCTATTGGGAGGTTTAAGGTCATTAAAGATTCGTCCTCAAAGGGAATTGTGGGGCACTTGACTTGTCTCTTCTTTATCTGTTTTTTCACATCCCCTCCAAAAAGTGAGTAGGTTGTTCTACCATGCAGTCCCTTCCATGATATGTTGCTTCACCACAGGCCCAAAAGTGACAGGGTCAACTAATACCTGGATTGAAACTCTAAAACTGTAAGCCAAAACAAACCTTTTCCCTCTATAAATTGATTTATCTCAAGTATTTGTTACAGTAACGGCAAGCTGACTAGCACAGTACTCATGGCTAAAAGTTACCATGACATGTTCCTGGGGTGGCAAGGACAAAAAAAGAGAATACAGTATTCTACCATTCTCCAACATGGAAGACCTCAGCAAAAACACTGAGGAAACACAAACCAAAATGAGAAAATAGGATAAACAGGCACAAGGGTAGGAGTAAGATTTATCTTTTCATGTTATTTAGATTTTTGGCCCATGTGAACATGTTACTTTTCCAGGAAACTGCTCTCAAACAAGAGCTGAAATAAGGTCAGTTAGACTCCAACCCCTCCTGCTTACCTGAGTGCTCGCTTGAGCCCATCGGTCACTGCCTCCTTCCTGGCCTTCTCCAAAGACAAGGCCTTTGACTTGAGGCCCTCACTAACACCATAACCCACATCTTCATGATATGAACCATCCTGGGGGTGAAAAAGGAGTTCAAACTCTAACATAAAAAGCTGTAGTCCTGTATATGACTGCCCACCTCTTCTTTTTCTCAAGCAGCAGTGTTCAAACTATGTATATGGAACCCTTGCTGAAGTAGACAGGGCACAGATAGTTCTAAGACATCAATTTCCAGAACTGTTTCCTAGACCAGAAGTGCCTGGAAATGTTAAGGCATCAAGATGATTCTCCCTTCCAAAGCCCGTTACATAAGAAGGCATATTTCTAACTCATCCCAAATCTTTCTAAGTTTCATTACCCTGAAGTATAAAAACTCTGGAATTGTCAAGTGAAAGAATAATTTGAAATTTCGTACCTAATGTAATGAGCTCTGATTTGATAGCAAATCTTTTTTTTTTTTTTTAATATAAGTCAGGTATATCCGTTTCTTGGCTTTTGTCAACAGAAATATAATGCTTAATGACAACACTCTGATTTTCTAAAAATAAATCAGAAAGCACTCAAAGAAATGAGGGACACTATAATAAAATTCCTTCAATTCCCAACTACTTATTTGTGTGAACAAGGTTTATTAGTACTTTTTATAAAAATTAATGGTCAGAATATAAGTGATGATGAACACTCATTCAAGAAATCAGTAATGGGGATGGGGCTGTAACTCAGTGGCAGAGCTCTTGTCTAGCACATGTGAAACACTGTGTTCAATCCTTAGCACCACATGAAAAAATAAACAATAGGGGCTGGGGATATAGCTCGGTTGGTACAGTACTTTCCTCACAAGCACAAGGCCCTGGGTTCGATCCCCACCACCACAAAAATTTTAAAAAATGATAATAATAAACAATAAAAAAAAGGCATGCTGTCCACCTACAACTACAAGAAAAAAAAAAGGAAGAAAGAAAGAAATCAGTAATGCCAGGCACAGTGAAACATGCCTGTAATCCCAGTGACTCGGGAGGCTGGGGCAGGAGGATCACAATTTCAAGGCCATTCTAGGCAACTTAGTCAGACTCTGTCTCAAAATAAAACAAAACAAGCATTGGGATGTACCTGAGTGAAAGAATGTTTGCCTAATATGTGTGAGATCTTGGGTTTAATCCCCAGTACTATTAAAAAAAAAAGTAATATTCAACCATGGTTCTAACTAACTGAAAAATTTAAAAAGCACCATCCATCTTGTTAAGATAGACATTTTCTGTATAAGTTTATTATGTCTTTTTATTAAAATTTTGATACTTATGTTGTCTTTTCAACATAAATACCATTGTCTGATGAATTGTCTTAACAATAACTAATAACCTGATCCAGAAGAAATCTTTAATATTTAAAGCCATAGGTCACTGAAAATTTTTTTAAATATATATTTTTATACGTATATACATGTGCACCAACACCCATAGCACACAGAGGCAAAGAAGTATAATACAATTATCATTAACCTTTCAACCATAAATATATAATAGATAAATCTCAATGGGGAAACAATGAAAATATGAGTTCAAACAAAGAAGGAACAATGTAAGATTTCTGCTGATTAAAGAAATCTTTATGCTTTATGCTGGGCATGGTGGCACACACCTGTAATCCCAGCTACTTGGGAGGCTGAGGTAGAAGGATCGAAAGTTTTAGTGAGACCCTATGTCATAAAAATAAATAAATAAATAAAAAGAGCTGGGGCTGGGACTCAGTGGTACAGTATGTACTTGACTAGTATGTGTCAGGCTCTGGATTTGATCTCCAGCACTAAAAAAAAAAAAAAAAAAAAAAAATAGCCAGCTTGCACATGTATTTTTTCAAATAAATGATGGCATTCAATCCCCTATGGTATTTAGATTCCACTGTTAGGTTTAAAAAGATATAACAGCGAAGGTACAGTAAAACATGCCTGTAGTCCCCACGACTCAGGAGGCTAATACAGGAGAATCCCAAGTTCCAGGGCCAGCCTTGGCAACTCAGAGAGATCCTGTTTCAAAAAACAGATTTTCAAAAGGGCTGGTAATGTAGGTCAGTGGTACAAGGCACCTGGATTCAGTCCCGGGTACCGAAAAAATAAATAAATATAATTAAAATAGAAAAAAAGATGTGACAGTTTTATCTTAAAATGTCAAATTTTAGAATATGCCAGAAGCCTACCTTTTGTAACTACTTATATATGTGGTAAAAACTCTGAAGAGTCAACTTAAGCTGAAAATGGTAGCACACACCTGTAACCTCAGCTACTTGAGAGGTAGCCTCAGCAACTACAGAGATCCTATTTCAAAATTTGAAAAATAATACCAGTTGGGATGTAGCTCGTGGCAGAGCCCCACTGGGTTCAATCCCCAGTACAGCAAAAAAGGGAAAAAAAAAGTTGTCAACCTAAAAATGTACAAGAAGACAGGACAGTTTTTCTTTTCTTTTGAGGGGGTGGATTTTCAAAATTCTTTGGCAGGTTTGGGGTTGTGGCTCAGTGGTAGGGTGCTTGCCTAGCACATATGAGAGATACTGGGCTCAATTCTAAGCACCACATAAAAATTAAAAAAAAAGAGAATAAAGGTATTGTGTCTATCTACAACTAAAATGTGTGTGTGTGTGTGTGTGTGTGTGTGTATGTGTGTGTGTATGTGTGTAAAATTATAAATTCTTCTGGGGGACACATTAGTAAAAATTTTGAATACCACCACCCCAGGGACACAACCCTGAGCCTGCTCTTCAGCATGGCTGTGTATTGGTCCAGACACTTCCCTCCCTACTCACTCTGACTACCTGCCCCCCAATCCTCCCAGGAAGCAGGTCTGCTCCATCACCCTCACCTTTAACTGCACCCTCACAAATGCACAGACTCCCACGTAGAACTTGCCATTGTTGAGGTCAACAAAATCTAGGAGGGGGAAAGAGAACCAGCTGAAGAGGATCCCTGTGACTCACCCATTTTCCTCTTGCTGGCAACCAAATCCACCTGCCTTACCACACCAAAATAAGCAGACAACACTGCCAGGAAGTATACTCACCCACATTCTGCTGTGTGATGGAGTGTGCCCAGCCATTGTAACCAAACATTTCATTGGCCAGACTAATTACCTTGTGACCTTCAATGTAACACACCTAGAAAAAGAAATTTTAAGGAAAAACTTAAGTTAAAATTTCTTGGCTCTGTGTCTTCTATACAGTACCACTGGTCTACATGTCTGTTTTGGTGCCAATACCATGCTGTTTTTGTTACTACAGCTCTGTAGTACAGTTTAGGGTTTGGTAATATGATGCCTCCTGCTTCACTCTTCTTGCTAAGGATTGCTTTGGCTATCAGTTATCTCATACTAGACAAAGGTGCCCAAAACACACATTGGAGAAAAGATAGCCTCTTCAACAAATGGTGCTAGGAAAACTGGAAATCCACATGCAGCAAAATGAAATAAAACCCCTGTCTCTCACCATGCACAAAACTCTCAATTCAAAGTGGATCAAGGACCTAGGAATTAGACCAGAGACCCTATGCCTAATAGAAGAAAAGTAGGTCAAATCTTCATCATGTCAGATTAAGTCCTGAGTTCCTTTTTTTTTTCTTTTTAAAATATTTTTTAGTTGCAGATGGACACAATATCTTTATTTTTTTAAATATCTTTTTAGTTGTAGTTGAACACAATACCTTCATTTTATTTATTTATTTTTATGTGGTGCTGAGGATCGAACCCAGTGCCTCATATGTGTTAGGCGAGCACTCTACCGCTGAGCCACAACCCCAGCCCATCTTTATTTTTATTTATTTTTTTTATGTGGTTCTGAGGATCGAACCCAGGGCCTCACACATGCAAAGCAAGTGCTCTACCACTATATCCCAGCCCCTAGGTCCTGAGTTCCTTAGCAAGACTCCAAACAATCAGTGAGGTGAAGAGAAAGCCTACAGAATGGGAGCAAATTTTTACCATACATTCATCAGATACAGCACTAATCTCTAGGATATTTAAAGAACTCAAAAACGTTAAAACACACACGCAAAAAAAAAAAAAAAAAGATAATCTAATCAATAAGTGGGCTAAGGAACTGAACAGATACTTCTCAGAAGATAATATACAATTGATCAACAAATATATGAAAAAATGTCCAACATCTCTAGTAATTAGAGAAATGCAAATCAAAACTGCTCCAAGATTTCATCTCACTCCAATCAGAAGGGCAGTTATTAAGAATACAAGAAACAATTAAGTGTTGGCAAGGATATGGGGGAAATGGCACACTCATACACTGCTGGGACTGCAAATTGGTGCAACCAATCTGGAAAGCAGTGTGGAGATTCCTTAGAAAACTTGGAATGGAACCACCATTTGACCCATCTATCCCACTCCTTGGTCTGTAACCCAAAGGACTTAAAATCAGCGTCTACAGTGACACAGCCACGTCAATGTTTATAGCAACACAATTCACAATAGCTAAACTGTGGAACCAATCTAGATGCCCTTCAATAGCTAAATGGATAAAGAAACCGTGGTATATAAACACAATAGAATATAACTCAGCAATAAAAGAGAATAAAATTATGGAATTGGCAGGTAAATGGATGGAGTTGAAGAATACCATGCTAAGCGAGTAAGTCAACCCAAAAAAAACAAAGGCTGAATCTTTTCTCTGATAAGTAGATGCTAATCTATAATGGGGGGGGAGTATGGGATGAGTGGAGGAACTTTGGATTGGACAAAGCAGGGAAGGGGAGGAGAGGGGGCATGAGGATAAGAAAGATGGTGGAATGAAATGAATATCATTACCCTAGGTTCATGTGTGATTGCACAAATGGTGTGACCCTACTTTGTGTATAATCAGAAGTGAAAAATTGTGCTCCACTTGCTTTTTTTTAAATTAATTTATTTATTTTAATTAGGTATATAAGACAGCAGAATGCATTTTGATTCATTGTACACAATTGCAGCACAACTTTACATTTCTACGGTTGTACATGATGTAGCATCACACCATATGTGCAATCACACATGTACCTAGGATAATGATGTTCATCTCATTCCACCATCTTTCCTGCCCCCATGCATCCTTCCTACCCTCCCTCTCCTTTGCCCAATCAAAGTTCCTCCATATTTCCCATGCCTCCTCACTCTCCGTTACCGATCAGCATCTACTACTCAAAGAGAACATCTATTTGTGTACAATGAATCGAAGAGCATTCTGCTCTCATGTATGACCAATTAGAACAAATAAATTTAAAAAATTAATAAAAAAATTTCTTGGCATATTTAATGTAAATAAAAATTTACTTAGTCCTTTTGACTAAACTGTTTAGAGAAATTCTTAATGAATGTATTTCAAAGTCTCTTCCAGTTATAAATAATGGTCTGTCTGAAAGTAGTTACCAGCCTCAGAGGGGAAAGATATCCACTTTCCTAATAGTTTCCAAAACCCACATGTTCAAAAAGGTACAAATCTCAGGTTAACATATTTATGGAAGACCAAAAACATACGTGGCAGTTACTATTAGAGGCTGGGGGTGTAGCTCAGTGGTAGAGCAGCTTGCTTGGTATGCAAGAGGCCCTGGGTTTCATCCCAGTACCACAAAAAGAAGAGGAAGAAGAGGAAAAAGAAGAATTAGTAGTAGCAGCAGCAGCAGCAGTAGTAATAACAGTACTAGTAGTAGCAGTAGTAATAAAATTAGAGGCAAATGACAAAGGGAACATTTTTTAAGGACTTAATAAAAATCTTAACATGGCAGTTATATGTCTCAAGGCAATGCTTGGACCACTTCCTATGACAGTGAAGGCTGGAATCCATCCATCCAAAGGCACTAGGAAACATCCAGTAATAGTGAATAAGAACCTTCTGAATCCATGAGGACCCAAAGGTGGTAAGATCTTCCAGGCATGACGCCTCCCCTACCTTCTGGCCTCCTCCAGCCATGCGGCTACTTATGTATTCCGGGCCCAGCCTCTGCCTCAGAGCACTCTGGATGGCCTGGTACTCTTCTGCTGTGTACTGGCACTACAATCCAGAAGGGGAAACCAGATTTAACATTTCCACCATTCCTCACATCAGTGAGTCTCTTTTGCAGCACCCTTTCCTCTTAAAAAGTACTGAGCACACAAAGTATACATAAATCAAAACATCACATGGTACCACATAAATATGTATAATTTTAATGTATTAGTTAGATTTTTTTTAAAAGTACTGAGGATCCCAGAGTTTTTGTTTATGTGGGTTATACCTATCAATATCAAGAATTAACTTTGAGAAACTTTTAAAGGCACACATTTTATTAGCCATCAAAGCAACGATACCATTACATTATACAGTCTAAAAAACTCCACTGTTCACTCATGAAAGAAGGTATGTGAAAAAGGCAACCAATAATGTTTCATTAATGCTACTATGAAATTAATTTTGACCTCATAAGACTCTGAAAAGGTCCTATGAACCCCCAAGGGTCCCAGAACCAAATTTTGAGAACTAATGAGTTATCAGTTACTGCCACCCTTATTAAACTTTCTCAAGCTTAAATTAGGTTTTTGGGTTTAGAGTTTTGTTTGTTTGCAGTGCTAGGGATGGAACCCAGGGCTATACACAGGCCAGGCCAGTGCTCTACCACTGAGCTATACCCTCAGCCCTCTCCAGCTAAATCAAGAAATGAAACTTCCCACCTCAGAGTCTGTATACGTTTAAGCAGGCAAGGAAGTAAGGAAAAGGAAAAGAGAATAGGAAATCTTACCTCCATTTGCACTCTCCACTTGTAGTTTGGGCTTTTTCCTTTATCTTTCTTTCTGTGTGTGTGTGTGTGTGTGTGTGTGTGTATGTGTTTGTGTGTGTGTGTGTGTGTGTGGTGCTGGGGATCACCAAGGGCTTTGTTGCATGCAAGGCAAGCACTCTATCACTGAGCCACATCCCAGCCCTTTTGCCCTATTTAAATAAAATAAATATTTACCAATAAACTCTAGTAAAAAGATAATTTGGGTGGACAAAGAAAGATTCTCTTTTCCATGCATAGAATAAGACGTGACTCCAATAATTTTGGATGTCTTCAAGAAAGCCAATTCAGTGACATACAGACAGGAGTAATGGGGAAGTTGAGAGACTTTCCACATACAATCTTTGCTTCATTTTAAATTTTATGTCATATTAATATGACAAAAATCCCTTTATCACATGAATGAATAAATATACATCTAAAGTATGTCTTTTATCTTTCAATGGGAAAATGCCAAAATGTACTCACAATTCAGCAAAAACCCCTAAGTAGGCCTTCTAAAGGAGAAACCAGGTATGTTGCTCAGTGATAGAACACTTGCCTAGCATAGGCAAGGCCCTGGATTCAATTCCCAGGACAAAAAAGGGTGGGGGGGTGCCAATTACAGTAAGAGCTTATGCATACATATCATTTCACTATAACTTTTCTAACTTAACCTCAGTCTATCCACAGATGAAAAAAAACACCATTACCTGTCCAAAGCACAATACAGAGTTGCCACCAGCAGGAAGATGGCTGTCATGCCCTCCATGATTTGTTTCCTCGGTCGCAGACATGTTGATTCTGGTTAGCTTCTATATAAATAAAAGATTAAAAAAAAAAAGTGGATTTCAAAGAATGCTTAAGATAAAAGGCAAGAAACTCTACTAAAAATCAGATAAAAACCCCATGTGTGATATCTCTGAGTTGCTTTATTTATGTGCTTCAAACACTGCTCCAATAAAAGACAAGTTTCCTCAGTGATTAGCTATGATCTGCCAAGCCACTGAAAATCCTTTAGAGTCTACTTCTACCTTTTTGTTAACATTTTTCTCTTCTAGTGATGCTATTAAAAGTGTTCTTTACAACAGGAATATATTACATTTACAACTGAAAAATCAGCAGGTGTAGTGGTAGAAGGATCACAAGTTCAAAGCCAGCCTCAGCAATTTAACAAGACCCTAAGCAATTTAGTGAGACCTTATCTCAAAATAAAACATAAAAAGGGTTGGGAATGTGGTTCAGTGGTTAAGTGCCCCGGGGCTTAATCCTTAGTACCAAACCAAAAAAAAGAAAAAAAGAAAAAATCAAATTTACACAAACACTTTCTAAGGGAACGCAAAAAATCAACTATGTATCTCATAAATTTCTAGTTATGGGTAAATTAAATTTTTAAATACTTTAAAAGAAAGAGGGAATAAGAATATTGTTTACAATGTCAATATAATAAATGCCACGTTGTCTCAGAGGCATGGGACTGGGGTGGGGAACAGTATAGGAGGGGTCTCTACAAAATAAAACTTTTGATAGTATTTCAGTGTTCACATATGTGCATGTATTATTTTAATAAAAACTTAAAATAGCCAGGCACAGTGGTGCATGCCTGTAATCCCAGCAGCTCAAGAGGCTGAGGCAGGAGGATCTGGAGCTCAAAGCCAGCTTCAGCAAAAGTGAGGTACTAAGCAACTCAGTGAGACCCCATTTCTATGTAAAATACAAAAAATGGGGCTGGGGATATGGCTCAGAGGTGGAGTCCCTGAGTTCAATTCCCAGTACTCCTCCCCCAAAAAATTTTAAATATCTATTCTATAAAGCAGAAGTCAACAAAACTTTTTCTATAGTGGGCCTCACAGTAAATATTTTAGATTTTCTGGCAATGTACTCTGTCACAGGTACTCAACTCTGGCATTTTAAGTGTGAAAGCAGCCAGGGCTGGGGATGTGGCTCAAGCGGTAGCACGATCGCCTGGCATGCATGCGGCCCAGGTTCGATCCTCAGCACCACATACAAACAAAGATGTTGTGTCCGCCGAAAACTAAAAAATAAATATTAAAAAATTCTCTCTCTCTTTAAAAAAAAAAGAAATAAAAGAATCATGTCATAATGCTATATTTAAATATATTTTTTTTTTAAAAAGTGTGAAAGCTGCCAAAGACGATACATAAATGAATGGGCATGGTTGTATTCTATTAAAATTTTATTTAAAAAAACAAAAGGCAGATTTGCCCACAGGCCATGAGATGCCAACCACTGGTATAAAGCATGCTTCAAAGTGTAGAGTCAGATATGTTAAACAGCCAGCTCCATCAGGTAAGCTATGTAAATTGGGGAATAATTTAACCTCTATCTGCCCCAATTTCATCTGTAAAAGGAAATATTAATAAGACCCTCCTAAGTTGACTACACTAAAATGATATGATAATAGCTTACAAGAGTAATTTTCTATGGATACTAAATAGTTGTTGGACAAGAGGATAAGCACAAAGTTTCAAATGAACTGTTATCTGTTACAAACAAAGATACACACTTAGTATATGTACTTAATGCCACTGAACTGTGTACTTAAAAATGTTTAAAATAGAAAATTTTATGTTATGCATATTTTACCACAATAAAGGTATAAAATTTATCTCAGTCAGGCCAGGTCTGATGCAGCATAGTAGCCTTGCCCATCTTATAGCTGTGTCATCTAGCATATGTGGCCTCCAAGGTTATCACTGAAGGGGTAGAGAGAGTTGGAGGAGTCACAACAGATCACAGCTGCCAAAGTCCGAAAGTGGCATGGATCTCTTCTGGTCACAGTACACTGAAGAAAACCTGTCACATACAAAGCCCCAACTTAACTGCAATGGAGGTTGGGAAATGTAAGAAAGCATTTGAATATTTGATGAATATTATCTCACAATCCATTGCCCCTGACTTCAAAATGAATCCCAAGAAGACAGGGAATCTTATTCTTCTTTACCAGTGACTAGCAGAGATCCTGGCTCAAGGCAGGGAGTCAAGAAGTGTTTGGTAACAGCTGTTGTCTAAGTAAATGAACGAATGCCTAAATCAATGAAAAAATGAACAATGCAGGATATAAAAAGTACATTTTTAAATTGTTTAAAAACTAATTTTAAGAGTTACATTTTTCACATTTGAAAAGACAGTTGTTTCTACTTTTCTAAACAATCTTAAAAGATTCATCCTTTTCTTGAAGAAAAATACAATCTTATCCCTACCATAAAGTAAACATGGTATCTTTTCTTTTTTTGCTAACTTCTTTTACTTCGAAAAAAATTTTGTTTTGCCTTCCTTCCTAAAATTGTCCTTAACCATTTTCTCTTTATAAAATTAAAATATCTTTACTGTAAAAAGGTTTAAAAACTTATCGATGACTATGGGAGAAAGTCAAATTCCAAGGGATCCCACCACCATGTGATAGCTGTTATTTTCTTTTACATGTGACTGGGTATTGTATGTGTATGTGGGTACATATTTGTTAAATACAAATGGAATCTAAATACATCAGACATTTTTTATGCAACATCTCAAATCTTCTTTGGCCTTGCCAATTTTGAGGCTATTGTCATGTTCTTCACCCCAGGTGTCATGGACTGACAAAATATATATAGGTCTAACCTCCAGTACACAGGCACAATCCTGCAATCTTTTACTTCCTTCGTGCTGGATGCCTCTCACTTCCCACCTTTGGCTTCCCTCTTGCCTTTGAGGAAGCCTATGAGATCCCACCTGATACCCACCTACACACAATTTGGATGCTCCAGGGAGTTAATGTACCATGAGACAAAGCTTTCTCCAATGACATACAGAAGCTGAGGGGTAAATTCTCTTGGTGTATTGTCCTGGATGCAGTACTTTATACATCCTCCTGGGAGACAGCTTTAGGAGGTCAAGCAATCAGTTGTACTTGTTACCAAGGGGTGGCCAACTTGGAAATGCACCCTTGAGTTGACTTAAACTTGCTTCTCTCTTCACTCTCCTTTCCCGCCACCTCTGCTTCCTGACAAAAATAAGAGCACATAAATTTTTGCCTCAAGCTCTAGGTTCTAGGTTATCACAGCAGACACTATAGACACTCAAACTGTCCCTTCAGCTCTTACCACTCTGGCCTGACTTCTAAATGCCAACATCTGCATCTCTTTAACTGAGAGTTTTCCTTGGCATCCACAACCTATATTTTCCCCATGTTCATGGCAACTTAGAAGTGCCTGAAAGTTGATTCCCCTTGTCAGCAGCCCTCAAACTATGACTGACAGGTACTGGTGTTCAAATACCCTAAGTTTCTTATCCTTTCTGTAGGATGACACTGAGCCACGACCTCTATTAGCTCCAAAGTTCCCCAGTGGAATTGGGTGTGGTTAGAACTGGCTTGATACCTTATCTTTTGCTGACTGTCTTTCTGTTCCTATCTTATGTTCTCTTTCCTCTATCAAGAGTGTGCTGGTGTCATCTTCAAATAAACTACTGTTCTTGCAGGTAAAGAAGGAGGGGGGTAAAAGACTCTTTTTTACAATGGAGAAATCTGGCAGACATCACCTCAATTAAGTATTCAAACTTAATATAACTAATAATAGTCATATCATGTGCTTCCGGGTAGATTCTCTGAAAGGTCACATCACTTAGACATCAATCTAATTCACAGCTCTACCAATCTAATCACTCAATCAGAAAATAATTAAACATGCTGAGGATGTAGCTCAGTGGTAGAGGGCTTAAGTTCAATTCCCAGGAATGGGGGAAAAAAAAAAGGACATGGATGACATGTCAACAGAGCAGTGCAGTATAAATTTCATATGGTACTGACATAAGGATTAACCAATAGGACAAAAGAGAGCCCAGAAATTAAGCACCATTTAAATTGTCATCTTAACTTCAAAAATGCAATATAACAGCATTTTTGATAAGTGCTGCTAAAATAACTAAACATCTGTAAAGAAAAATTTTAACGTTGTCATACCCCATAATATTCACAAAACCTACTGATGGCACATATATCTAAACATAAAAGCTAAAACTATAATTTTAAAAGAATATATTCACAAACTGAAAGTGGTCAAGATTTCTTAGAAAACAAAAAGCTCTAACTATAAAAGAAAAGCAGGTTGCAGGATAGCTTGGTAGCACAGTTTGTGCATAGCATGCATGAGGCCCTGGGTTCATCCCTAGCACCCAGAAGAAAAAAGAAAGAAAATAATAAATTGACTACATCAAAATGTAAAACTTCTGTTTATCTAAGGAAATGGGTAGATAACTACTAACAAAGGACTGATATCAGGATAAGAAAGACATATAAAGAATTCTAATGACTCAGTTAAAAAAAAAAAAAAAAGACAACCAATTTCAAAGTGAGCAAAAGATTTAGGGGCTGGGATTGTGTCTCAGCAGTAGAGTGCTTGCCTCACACATGCAAGGCCCTGGGTTTGATCCTCAGCACCACATAAAAATAAATAAATAAAATAAGTGTACTGTGTCCAACTGCAATAATAATAATAATAATAATAATAATAATAATAATATTTTTTTAAAAATTTAAGTAGGGGCTGGAGATGTGGCTCAAGCGGTAGAGCGCTCGCCTGGCATGCGTGCGCCCCGGGTTCGATCCTCAGCACCACATACCAACAAAGATGTTGTGTCCGCAGAGAACTAAAAAATAAATATTAAAAAAAAAAAAAGATGTTGTGTCTGCCAAATACTAAAAAATAAATATTAAAATTCTCTCTCTCTTCCTTGATGAGAAGAATGAGACATTGAGTTTCTTTCTTATAGTTTAATGTATGTTCATACTGCCGTAACATTGTAATGTTATGTTCATACTGCAACAGAACAGAAAATTTTTTAAGTTAAAAGAAAGAAATCTCAAAGGTTCTCAAAGGTCATTTCTTGCTTGAAGGCTTATGCATCTCAGCACACTCTAAAGAGAATTAATACTATGTTTCCATAGCATTTCAGATGTATTTCAAAGCATATACCACACTATAATTACATCTTTGCTGTACTAGCACACTCACCCATTTAAGAACAGAGGGATCATATACTAATCACTGAATCCCCAACAATTAGCACAATCACCACACCCCACACACAGAAGGAAAAGCATTCTATTTTAGCTTCTCTCCAACACTACTTAAACAGAATTAAAAATGAATGCCTTGAATAGAAAAAACAGTTAAAGTTATAGAAACTTAAAAATACCAACACTAGATTTTCTGCTCATCAATAATTAAACTGGTTATTCTGTCAATTCTCATTATTCACAGTACTTATGTTCTAAACAGCCACCATGAACACTAAATTAGTAAATACTAAACCAATTCTCCAAGGAAAAATAGAGTTGCTCAACATGTCAATAAATAACTGCTTTAGGTGTTTCTGTTTAAAGACACCTTATTTAATATATATCATTAATACTGAACTCACAGTCAATATCAATACAACCCATGCCTGATAAATTTGTCTGAAAGAAACTTATCTTTTCCCTGTAAAGCACATCACGGCCTTCTTGCACTTAAGAATGCCAGACAGCACTCCAGCACTATGCTTGGAAACCATTTTAAAAATGTGAAACCAAGCTGGGCTCGGTGGCACACATCTGTAATCCTAGCAACTCAGGAGGCTGAGGCAGGAGGATCATGAGTTCAAAGCTAGCCTCAGCAACTTAGCAAGGACCTGTCTCTAAATAAAATACAAAAAAAGGGCTGGGAATGTGGCTCAGTGGTAAAGTGCCCCTGGGTTCAATCCCTGGTGCAAAAAAAAAAAAAAAGTGAAACCAAGCCAGACATGATGATGTATGCCTATGCCTATAATCTCAAGTACATGGGAGGCGGAGGTAGGCAGATCACAAGATCCAGGCCAGCTTCAGCAAAAAAAAAAAAAAAAAAAAAAAAAGCGGGGCTAGGGATGTAGCCCAGTGATAAAACACCACTGGGTTCAATTCACCTTACCAAAAAAAAAAGTGGGGGGTGGGCACAAAAATCAAAAATCCAACAAACAGGTTACTAAGTATACCACCAAAGGACACTTAGGAAAGCTTCATCTTGTTTGACCTTAGCTGAGAATATGTGCATTAGGCAACTCAGATTTTTAACAACTCTGCACACTTTAGGAAAGCATCAAGAGTACTACCAATTGAGGATTACAAATAAATGTCAAGAAGTAGATAAATTCACAAATACAGAATCCATGAGTAATGAAGACTGACTAGTTATTTTTAGTAAAATCTCTCCCATTGCTAGATGAATTAGGCTTTTCATATGCTCATCTCTTAACTACACCAGTTTATATTGGATGTGAAAGTGCCATGAAGCTTACATTGCATATATAATACTGGGTGTAGTCAGAAATTAGCGATGGGATAACATACCTGGGATAACAGTGTCTCAGCATACATTACACAACAGCAGTTTCTGACAGTTTCTGCCACCTTCAGAAGACATGCCACAAATACATCTCTACTTGTTATCAATATTATTAATAGTCTGATAGGTGATGAACTGGGGAATATAAGGCTTTTAAAAAAACAAACTGCTCTAAAAGATACAAACCTGTGGCCACTGAAATGCCTGATCCAAAACCAGAGTCAAACGATGGTTTTTGAGAACTTAAGCTTAAAATGTTTGTGCCTGCGAATGCTAGTTCTGTGGGGGAATTAAAGACCTTAAAAGTCTATGAAACCACCAATGTCCATCAACTAAGGGAGAAACAAAATGTGGTATATCCCTACAACTGATTATTAGTTCATAAAAAAAGAATGAAGTCCTGATACATGCAAAATACAAAAAGTATTGAAAATATGCTACAAGAAATAAACCATACAGGAAAAAACAAATCTGGTATGATTCCATATATATACACACACATATATATATATGCGTGTGTGTGTATATATATGTGTGTGTATGTATATGTGTATGTGTGTGTGTATGTGTGTGTGTGTGTGTGTGTGTATGTATATATATATGGCTGGTAATATCATAGACAAGAATTGTAGAAGGATGATGTGAAATCAAACCAGACACAGTGATGCATGCCTGTAATCTCAGGTACGTCTCTGCTAACTAGCTTCTAGGTTTCTTTTTGAGTGATGAGAATGTTCTGTAATAAGAATACGGTGATGGTTGCACTACCTTGAGCATATACTAAAAACTACAGAATTGTACACTTTAAGCGCATATGTAATGAATCGTGTCTCAATTTTTTTTTCAAGATCTAGAAAGGCTGAATACATTGCTAAACTAAATGTCAAAAATTCCCTTTAAATCCACCATTCCTTCCCAACTTCCACCTACTTCTAACTCCATTCGGATACTGACACTCCTGTCAACAAACCGCATTTACAATGTCTCGAGCTGCGCAGGGAACTCCACAAGATCCGAACGCAGCCTTCCACCCTGGGGTTCTGGCGCACGTGATTCGTGAGTCAGGGTCCTCCTAACCAAACTGTCGAGAAGCCCAGATCCCCGAGCCCTCCGGACGGCACTAACCAATGAGATAGGCCTAGCCATTCAGCGTCTCTAGTAGGAAACTCAGGACAAATGCAACAGCCTCCCCAAGAGCTCCAATCCGAATCTGAGCGGTCCTACGCTCTACAATCCCCGGGCGGAACCACCCGGGGGAGAGCCGCCCCCACCCCCCCACCCCCAACACTTCCTCACTTCCCCACTTACGCGCCTCGGGCAGCGCGCGGTGCACCCGGGGAACTTGGTCTGGACTATAAGCAAAAGGAAAGAAGGTGGGACAAGCTGGCAAAGGAGACTGGGAAAGAGTTGCAAGGGACCCTGGGAAGAAGGTTCAGACTCTAGAGGAGCCCTTGTCGAGTTTGGCGAAGAAGACTGAAGGAGGAGGAGCCGTAAGTCAAGTCGGAAAGACAAAAGAGCCGTAAAGCAACCGGTCGGATGCCGTAAAACAAGTTGGGCGCGCAGTGCGGATCCCGGCGTTCAGCGTGGGCTTGGCTCTCCAGTCTTTCCGCTTACTCTTGTCTCCAACTTCCCTGACGCTTCTTCTGGGTCTGCGGCCACCTCGCAGTACCTGTCGTTGCACTCTTGGGATATTGCAGGAAAAGGAAACAGGACTTTTCTAAGAATGGTTATCGGAACCCTCCAGAGAATCCGCCGCGGGCAGGCACAGTAAATTGAGGCGGTGGGTACACATTTGTTCACCAAGGAAGTCTTCTTGCCCGGTCCCTGCCGCAGACGCCCGGTGCTCACCTGATGGCCTCTTAAATTAAGGAGAACCAGAGGGGAATGACTCTGTGGCCACTTGAGGGAGTGGAGGTCTTCTTTAGGCTATCCCCGGACCTTCACCTTGGAATGAATGACGATTACACATCCTATTAGCAGTGCTCCAAAACGTTTTGAAAAGTTTAGTCGTCAGAACCTGAAGTTAAGTGCAGACGGCTTAGGATACTTGGGGGGCTTACAGTGGGGTAACGTCCCCATCGTAAATCCAGGAGCATCTGTTCTGAGAACTGAATTTTTTTTTCTTTTTTCCTTCAGAATTGAACCCTGGCGCGCTTAACCACTGAGCCACATCCTCAGCCCTTTTTTATATTTTATTAAGAGAGAGGATCACGTTAAATTGCTGAGGCTGGTTTTGCACTCAAGATCCTCCTGTTGGGCTGGGGATGTGGCTCAGGCGGTAGCGCGCTCGCCTGGCATGCGTGCGGCCCGGGTTCGATCCTCAGCACCACATACCAACAAAGATGTTGTGTCCGCCGAGAACTAAAAAATAAATATTTAAAAAAAAAAAAAAAAAAAAAAGATCCTCCCAAACCGCTAGGATTACAGACCTGGGCTACCGCACCAGGCAAAACTTTTCAAAAAGACATGTATCTGTCTGGGCAGTAAGTCACCAGAGTCTTTTTCTGGGTGGCTACTCATTCTTCCAAGTAACACCATGTAATGTTGGCTAAAAAGTCTCAAATCAGAACCAATGAATAACTTACAGTTTGTTAGAAGGAATTTCATATCAACTGAGATAGAAATGTTGATTTTTAAATTAGTTAACCACTTAGGGAGAAAAGTTAGTTTTGTCTTTGTTCTGTGTTTATTTTTGTTCTCTTGCTTTGGATTTTTCTGGCCTCATTATGTGGCCTAGGTTGGTCTAGAACTTACGGTCTCAAGATATCCACCTGCCTCAGCCTCCCAGTATCTGGAATTACAGGCATGTGCCACTGCACCCCAACTTTAAATCTTGTCAAAGTGTACACCAAAGTAATTACAGTGGAATTCAAGGGTGAAATGTTAAACACAGGTACACATAAAACACGATTAAAAACGTATAGTCAAATAAACTGTTAAAAGGTAAACAAGAGATCAGGGGTAGAGTACTAGGCTAGCATGCATAGGGCTCTGGGTTCTATTCCCAGCACTGCAAAGAAGAAAGAAGGGAAATACTACTATTATATATATATATACACAAAGGTTCATATGTAAAAAGTACAAACAATAAGAAAAATGAGTCAATATTTCACAAAAGGAGATACATAATAAATACAAAAAATGTAACTTTAATTAAGGTAAAAGGCATATGGGCTGGGGATATAGTTCAGTTGGTAGAGTGCTTGCCTTGCATTCACAAAGCCCTGGGTTTAGTCCCCACCCAGCATCACACACACACAAAAATCATACATATTAAAACAAGAATATCACGGCTGGAAGTGTAGCCCAATGATAGATTGCTTGTAGTAAGCCCCAGGTTCAGTCCCTAGCACCACACAATAAAAGAAAGAAGAGGCCTGGGGTTGTGTCTCAGTGGTATAGCACTTGCCTTGTGCTTGTGAGGCACTGGGTTCAATCCTCAGCACCTCATAAAAGTAAATAAATAAAGGTATTATGTTCACTTACAGCTAAAAAGAAAAACAAATGCATGTGTATACATATACACGTATATATGTATACACACGTATATAGGTATTCCACTTATTAAATAAAGAAATTGAAATATTTATGTCTACACAAGTTTTACATGAATACCGTCCTATTGAAAATTTAAGTAATAAAGATAAATCAAAATTTTTACTTGCGCACTCATGCATCAAAGCAATCTGATTCTCATCGATTAGCTATTGTTATCAGTTGATGTCTATTTTTTATGACCTTTCCTGTGCTTTTATGATTAGACATTGAAATTTATTTCTCTGGTAATATTCAGCATTGATATTTTCACACTGCCAGTGGGAATATGAATCAGTGCAACTTTTTAAGTTATAATTTGGCAAGATATGTTTAAAATATGAAAGTGTGACTGTGGTGCATACCTGTAAACTCAGCCATTTGGGAGGCTGAGGCAGGAGGATTGCAAATTTGAGGCCAGCCTGAGCAACTTAATGAGACCCTATCTCAAAATAAAAAAATAAAAGGCCTGGGGATATAACTTAGTGGTAGAATATTCATTCTCTCTGGAATTCCTTTAGGACAAAGATTTCTTTTTCTTTTTATATATTTATTTATTTTATTGTACTGAACCCAGGGGCACTCTACACTGAGCTACATGCAACCCTTTGTATTTTTTATTTGAGAGAGGTCTTCCTAAGTTGCCCAGGCTGGTCTTGAACTTAGAATCCTCCTGCTTCAGTCTCCCAAGGAGCTGGGAATATAGGTGTGTACCACCTCTCCAGGCAAAAGATTTCTTCATAAAACTGTTCTGCACATTATTTATACCCTGAAAATGTACTCAAAACAAATTACTGCAATGTCAAATTAGTTTAATATTCAGCTAAATAAAATAATGTTTAGAAGAATGTTTATTGACAGAAAAATGTTCAGGATCATTTTACGTGAAATAGGCACTACTAAGATGGCTATTATTATAGTAAGCAATTGAACCCAAGGACATTTAACCACATTCCCAGCCCATTTTTTTTCATTTGTTCTAATTAGTTATAAATGATAACAGAATGCACTTCGATTCATTGTACACAAATGGAGCACAACTTCTTATTTCTCTGGTTGTACATTTCCCTGGTTCTCTGGTTCTACACACCATTTGTGCAATCATACATGTACCTAGGGTAACGTAGTGATGACCATCTCATTCCACTATCTTTCCTACCCCCATGTCTCCTCCTCTCCCCACCTTCCCAAAGTTCCTCCAATCTCCGCCCCCCACCCCTCATTATGGATCAGCATCTACTTATCAGGGAGAACATTTGGACTTTGATTTTTTGGGATTTGCTTATTTTGCTTAGCATGATATTCTCCAATTCCATCCATTTACCTGCAAATGCCATAATTTTATTCTCTTTTATTGCTAAATAATATTCCATTGTGTATATATACCACAGCTTCTTTATCCATTCATCTATTGAAGGGCATCCAGGTTGCTCCCTCAGTTTAGCTATTGTGCATTGAGCTGCTATAAACATTGATGTGGTTGCATTACTATAGTGTGCTGATTTTAAGTCCTTTGGGTTATAGACCAAGGAGTGGAATAGATGGGTCAAATGGTGGTTCCATTCCAAGTTTTCTAAGGAATCTCCACACTGCTTTCCAGATTGGTTGCACCAATTTGCAGTCCCTCATACATCCTTGCCAACATTTACTGTTGCTTGTGTTCTTGATAACTGTCATTCTGACTGAAGTGAGATGAAATCTTAGAGTAGTTTTGATTTGCATTTCTCTAATTACTAGAGATGTTGAACTATTTTTTATATTTTGTTGATCAGTTGTTTATCTTCTTCTGAGAAGTGTCTATTCAGTTCCTTAGCCCATTTGTTGATTGGGTATCAGTTTTTTTTGGTGTTAAAGTTTTTTTAGTTCTTTATATATCTGGAGATTAGTGCTCTATCTGACATATGTGTAGTAAAAATTTACTCCTACTCTGTAGGCTCTCTCTTCACTTTGATTGTTTCTTTTACTGAGAAGAAGCTTTTTAGTTTGAATCCATCCCATTGATTGATTCTTTTTTTTTTTAGAGAGAGAGAGAGAATTTTTTAATATTTATTTTTTAGTTTTCGGTGGACACAACATCTTTATTTTATTTTTATGTGGTGCTGAGGATCGAACCCAGCACCCCGCACATGCTAGGCAAGTGTACTACCGCTTGAGCACATCCCCAGCCCCAATTGATTCTTGATGTTATTTCTTGCGCTCTAGGAGAGTCGAGACCTAATCTGATGTGATGATGATTTGGGCCTGTTTTTTTCTTCTACTAGGTTCAGGGTCTCTAGACTAATTCTAGGCCCTTGATCCACTTTGAGTTGAGTTTTGTGCATAGCGAGAGATAGGGGTTTAATTTTATTTTGCTGCATATGTATTTCCAGTTTTCCCAGCACCATTTGTTGAAGAGGCTATCTTTTCTCCAATGTATGTTTTTGGTGCCTTTGTCTAGTATGAGATAACTAGATTTATGTGGATTTGTCTATGTGTCTTCTATTCTGTATCATTGGTCTATATGTCTATTTTGGTGCCAATACCATGCCTTTTTTGTTACTATAGCTTTGTAATATAGTTTAAGGTCTGGTATTGTGAGGCCTCCTGCTTCACTTTTCTTGCTGAGTATTGCTTTGGCTATTCTGGGTCTCTTATTTTTCCAAATGAATTTCATGATTTCTTTTCTATTTCTATGAGAAATGTTATTGGGATTTTAATTGGAATTGCATTGAAATCTGATTAGCACTTTTGGTAAATTTTGTTTAGCATGATATTCTCGCAAATTTGAAGCCAGCTCAACAGTGGCCATTTTGAAAATATTAATTCTCCCTATCCAAGACCATGGGAGATCTTTTCATCTTCTAAGGTCTTTTTAAATTTCATTCTTTAGTATCTGTACTTTTCATTGTAGAAGTCTTTCACATCTTTTGTTAATTCCCAAGTATTTTTTTTTAGGCTATTATGAATGGGGTAGTTTTCCTAACTTCTCTTTCAGAGTATTCATCACTGATGTATAGAAATGCATTTTATTTATAGGTATTGATTTTATATCCTGTTACTACTTTGCTGAATTCATTTATTAAGTTTTCTGGTGGAATTTTTTGGATCCTCTAAATATAGAATCATGTCCTCAACAAATAGTGATAGTTTGAGTTATTCTTTTCCTATTCATACCCAGCCCATTTTTTTAAAAAAATATTTATTTTTTATAGTTAGACACAATATCTTTATTTTATTTATTTATTTTTATGTGGTGCTGAGATCAAACCCAGGGCCTCGCACGTGTTAGGTGACCGCTCCATCTATGACCCAACCCCAGCCCCCCAGCCCATTTTTTATATTTTATTCTGATAAGTTCTCACTAAGTTGCTTAGGGCCTCACTGAAATCATGTTCCTCCTGCCTTAGCCTCCTAATTGTCTGAGATTACAGGCATGTGCCACCGTGCCCAGTAATGGCTACTATTGAGAAAATAATAACAAATGTTATTGAAAATGTGAAGAAATTGGAACCCTTTACACTTTTGGTGGGATATAAAATGGTACAACAGTCATAGAAAATAGTGTGGCAAGTCCTCAAAATATTGAAAAAAAAAAGAATAATTTTTTGATCCAGCAATCCCACTTCTGGGTATATATCCAACAGAATTGAAAGGAGATTTTCTAAGAGATATTTACGTGATCATGTTCATAGCAGCGCTTTTCACAATAGCCAAGAGGTAGAAGTGATCCACGTTCCATTGACTGACAATGGAAAATTATTCAGCTACAGGCTGGATGAACCTCAGGGACTTTATGCTAAGTGAAGTAAGCCAGTCACAAAAAGATAATAACTATGTGATTCCATTTATAAGAGGTACAAAGAGTAGTCAAAATCTTAAAGACAGAAAGTAGAATGGTTTCCATGGGACAGGAGAAGGATATAGGACATTATTGTTGAATGGATATACAGTTAGATTGTTCTGGAGACTAAATAACAATGACAGTGTACTTAATACTATTGAAGTGTACACTTAAGAATAGCGTGCAGATGTTATGGCCCTGCCTGTATTCCCCAGTGACTGGAAGACTGAGACAAGAGGATCACAAATTTGAAGCCAGCTCAACAACTTAGCAAGAACATCTCAAAGTAAAAAATAAAAAGGGCTGGGGTGCAGCCTAGTGGTAAAGCTCCCCTGGGTTCAATCCCCAATATTGCAAAAAAGCAAAACAAGAAAAGTAACATTCTAAAAAGAATAATATATTGTATTCTACTCATGAATAGAGCAGCATGTTCTATAAAAAGGGAAAAAATTTTTATATAAAACATTTCTTAGAAATTAAAAATACTATGTATCTCCA
Organism: Urocitellus parryii; assembly: GCF_045843805.1. Classification (NCBI taxonomy): domain Eukaryota; kingdom Metazoa; phylum Chordata; class Mammalia; order Rodentia; family Sciuridae; genus Urocitellus; species Urocitellus parryii. The sequence continues at coordinate 117,445,386 of NC_135535.1, read as the reverse complement.
AGATGTGATACTGTGAAGGCATATTACCTATGTCATGTTCCAACAGAGAATGTATAATCTCAAGCAAATCATAAGGAAATAGACACATACAGAATGAGGAAAAGACAATTTATAATAGAAAAGAAGTATGTGTTAGGAACAGAGGTGGATGGTACTGAATCCTTAAAAAAAATGTCACTATCATAAAAGACAAGGACTATTAAAATGCCACAGAAGAGTCTGAAGAGATGACAACCAAATGTAAAAACTGACCTATACTGGATCAGGGGTTTTTGTTTGTTTTGGGGAGAGTGCCTTTTAAAGACATTTTTGGCTCGTTAAAATTGGAATATAGGGCTGCGGTGGTAGCTCAGTGGTAGAGTGCTTGCCTAGCACATGTGAGACACTGAGTTCGATCCTCAACACCACATAAAAATAAATAAATAAAGGTATTGTGTCCATCTACAACTAAAAAAACAAAATTTAAAAAATTGGAATATAGATGATAGGTTACATAAAATTCTTAAATAAAGTATATTTATAAAGCTGATAACTAGTTATATTAGAGTAAAATTTTTAAATTCTTAGAAAATATAGACTAAAGTATTTAGGGGTTGAAAAAAGCCATGAGGGCTGGGGATGTGGCTCAAGCGGTAGCGCGCTCGCCTGGCATGCGTGCGACCTGGGTTCGATCCTCAGCACCACATACCAACAAAGATGTTGTGTCCGCCGAGAACTAAAAAATAAATATTAAAAAAATTCTCTCTCTCTCTCTCTCTCCTCTCTCACTCTCTCTTTAAAAAAAAAAAGAAAAAAGCCATGATATGTGAGTAACTCCTAATAATTCAGGAAAGAAACACATGTATACCCTAGATTAGGTAGAGAGAAGTGGTGGGAGGGGAGAGGAGGGATTGAGGAGATAGGAAAGATAGTAGAATGAAACAGACATTATTATTACTGTGTGTATATATGTGACTGCATGACCAATGTGTTTCTGCAACCTGTATACTCAGAAAAATGAGAAATTATATCCCATCTGATTCAAATGTATGATATGTCAAGGTCATTGTACTGTCATGTATAACTAATTAAAAAAAAGAAAAGAAACACATGTATACATAAATACATATACACACATAATTGGATAGATAGATGATAATCAAACAAGAAGAGAAACAGCAAAATGTTAACATATAAGAAAAGAAACACATGTATACATAAATACATATACACACATAATTGGATAGATAGATGATAATCAAACAAGAAGAGAAACAGCAAAATGTTAACATATAAACATTTTAACCATAAAATATATCTAGGTAAAAGGTATACAAGTATATCTTGTACTTTTTAATTATAAAAAATAGTGCATTAACTCATGAATCTAGAGGCTGGCAATTCCAAGAGCAGGTTACTGGCCCCTAGCAAAGGCCTTCTTGCTACACCATAACATGGGGAAGGGCATCACATGGAGATACCTCTTATTTTTGTTTTTGCAGCTTTTTATAAATTTGAAACTACTTCTAAATTTAAAAAGTTTTAAAATACCGATATGCAATATGATACTAATTTTGTAGTATACCAGAACCTCTGTGCAGCAGAAATACAGATAATTTTTCTCTACAAACCTATCCATTTCTATATATCTATACCCCTTCATAATCAATAGGTTTTGGGGGGCTGGGGCTGGGGCTCAGTGGTAGAAGGCTTGCCTAGCATACATGAGACACTGGGTTTGATCCTCTGCATCACATAAAAATAAAAAATAAAGACATTGAGTCTACCTAAAACTAAAAAATAAATATTTTTTTAAAATAGGGGTTTTTTATTGTTACTATTTTTGTTTGTTTGGTTGGTTCATTGGTTTTTGATGGTAGCACTGCTAAGAATCAAACCCAGGGCCTAGTGCAAATTAAGTAAGAACCCAACCAATGAGCTATACCTCTACCACCCTCTACCCTCCACCCGGTAGATATTACTTTGATAAAAAAAAAATTTAAATTATTTGGCAGGTATGGTGGCAGGTGTGGGATTTAGGTGAGTAATAATCTCAATCAAATCACAAGGAAATAGACACATACAAAATGAGGGAAATACAATTTATAATAGAAAAGAAGTATGTGTTAGGAACAGAGGTGGATACTACTGCATCCTTAAAAAATGTCACTATCATAAAAGATAAGGGCTATTAAAATGTCCCAGAAAAAATGTTATTCATCTGTAATCCCAGTGATTCAGGAGGCTGAGGCAGAAGCATCTTAAGTTGAAATCAGCCTCAGCAACTTAGCAAGACCTGTGTAAAAAAATAAAAAGGACTAGGGATTGTTCATAGGTAAAGCACCCCTGGGTTTAATCTACAAAACAAAACAAAAAAAAAATCATTTAACTGGTAACTGAGGAATCCTTTGTTTCTTCTGGTATATGCCTTCAATACTACCTGCACAACTTTGAAACAGATCGACATCCTGAGTCTTCCCCAGGTTATCCCACGTAGGATTAGCCTGGACTGGGGATATAATTCAGTGGTATAGTACTTGCCTAGCATGTGTGAGGCCCTGTCTTCAATCACCAACATCACACATACACACAAAAATACTTGGTATATTTTAAACAAATTTCTTCTAAGATGCTCTAGGCTTTAAAATTATACTCTGTCCTAAGCATCATTCTTTGAGGTAGAAATGGGGCAGATTGAGTCCTACCTTGTATAAGAGGTATGACCCATAATCTTAAAGGGTACTCCTATGAGTTTTGCAAATTCCACACTCTTCCAATACTGCTAGTACTTCCTTCAAAGCTTTTAAAGCCAGAAAAGAGGGATGTCTGGGAGACAGGGATCAATCTAAAAGATTTTCAGAGATTATTGATCCTTTGTTTGTGTGACCCATGGTATCCTGGAGCACTAGAAACTATAGAATGTCTCCCCAGCCCCTCAAATACAGACTGAAGTATTTAGGGGTTAAAAATCCACTGTATGTCTGTATATCCCACAACTCACTCTTAACCCCTGTCTGTGCTTCTTAGTATCATTTCTAAGAAATTGCCAAAACCAATGTCATGAAGATTTTCAACTGTTTTTGTCTAGGCATTTTTAGAAATTCAAGTTTTTCATTTAAGTTTTTAAGCTACTTAGAGTTATTTTTTATTATGGTATAATATAGGAGTCCAATTTCATTCTCTTGCATGTGAATGTCCAGTTTTCCCAACACCATTTATTATTTTCCCATTGTGTACTCTTGGCACCCTTGGTGAAAGATCTGTCAACCTTATATTAGTGGATTTATTTTTTTTCTGGGCTTTCTATTCTGTTCCATTAACCTTAAATATAGGGCTGGGGATGTAACTCAAGCGGTAGCCCACTCGCCTGGCATGCGTGCGGCCCAGGTTCGATCCTCAGCACCACATACAAACAAAGATGTTGTGCCCGCCGATAACTAAAAAATAAATATTAAAGTTCTCTCTCTTCTCTCTCTCTCTCTCTCTCTCTCTCTCTCTCTCTCTCTCTCCCTCTCTCTTTAAAAAAAAAAAACTGAAATATATGTTTTTATCCCTGTACCATGCTATCTAAATTACTGCAGCTTTGTAATATATTTTGAAATCAGGACGCATAGACATGTGGTGCCTTCAGCTTTGTTTTTTATTTTGGTTTTTTTTTTTTGGTGCTGGGGATTGAACCTAGGGATACTTAACCACGTAATCCTCAGCCCTTTTTATTTTTATTTTTTTATTTTATTTTTTTTAGAGAGAGAGAGAGAGAATTAATTATTTTTTAATATTTTTTTTTTTTAGTTTTCGGCGGACAAAACATCTTTGTTTGTATGTGGTGCTGAGGATCGAACCCGGGACGCACGCATGCCAGGCGAGCCACATCCCTAGTCCCGTTTATTTTTTATTTTGAGACACTAAATTGTTTAGGACCTCGATAAATTGCTGAGGCTGGCTTTGAACTTGAGATCCTCCTGCCTGAGTGTGCGGAACCACTGAGATTACAGGGATGAATCACCATGCCTGGCCAGTTTATATTTTGTGTGAGAGCCAGGGAAGTCCTGCTTAGGTTAATTTTCACTTAATCTATATGGTGCTTTGCAACAAAGGGAGAAGAAAAAGGCAAAAGAGTGTTATATAGTTTGTTTTATTATGATGTAGTACATTAAAGTTAATGATTATAATTTATGTCACAGTAATTAGTTGACTCAGCTCAAATATTTCTGCTAAAAACAGAAAGAGCTGGGTCTTAGGTATGTGGCTCGAGTGGTAGCGCGCTCACCTAGCATGCATGAGGCACTGGGTTTAATTGTTGGTACCACATAAAAATAAAGATATTGTGTCCACCTAAAACACTGAAAATAAATACTAAAAAAAAAAAGAGCTACTATATGAATAACCAAATTTGAATGCCCAGTCTTAAATTTACTACATCCCCAACCCTTTTATTTATTTATTATTTTTGAGACAGGGTCTCAACTAAGTTGCTTAGAGCCTCTCTAAATTGCTGAGATTAACTTCAAACTTGTGATCCTCCTGCCTCAGCCTCCTGAGTTGCTGGGATTACAGGCGTGCACCACTACACCTGGGTCATGGATGCCTAGACTGTATTTCACTTTGTTAGGTAGGTCCAAGGTCCATTTGTTTGCATTTAAAACCACGATACTGCTTTTTTGTTAATTGCTGCAGTACATATATATATATATATATATATATATATATATATATATATATATATATAGTCTCTGATATAAGATATCAACATGAATTTTCTGTAATATGATTTCCACAGGGAATGTGTTTCATTAGTTGAACACAACTTTAGTGTGATAGTATTTCATCTTATCATGATAACTGTATTCACAGAATTGATTTAGCATGCTCAATTGCCAATTCCCTTTCTCTATAATATCTCTTTACATAAAATAACATAGAACCATATTTCCCTCAATGTAAATTGAAAATGTTGCAGCATTTTCAGTTTTTTAATTTAGTGACACCTCTTCTGTTAAACTTGTTTATTTAGTAATAACCTTAGGATTAGAATCTCGTCTTCAGTGCCCATCAGTGCAGAAAGATAGCATTCTTGATGTTGAGCTGTTCCAGGCACCTTAAAATGTCTCATCTTTTTTAGGTTGTCAAGAAGTACTGTTTGTCACATACCTGCACTAAACCTTATTTCATCTATTTTTTAATACATATATTTTTAGTTGTAGAAGGACAGAATGATTTTATTTTATTTATTTATTTATTTATTTATTTATTTATTTATTTATTTATAGTTGCAGATGAACATAGTAGCTTCATTTTGTTTATTTTTATGTGGTGCTGAGGATAGAACCCAGTGCCTCCCAAGTGCAAGGCAAGTACTCTACCGCTGAGCCACAACCCTAGCCCCATTGTTTATTTATTTTTTATATGATACTGAGGATCAAATGTGGTGCCTCACTTGTGCTAGGCAAGCTCTACTGCTGAGTATAATCCCAGCCCACCTTTTTTCAGCTTATATTTGTCCTAATACACACTTAAAATCAGACCTTCCATCTCAGAAACCTAAGTACCTGGTCTGGAAAGCCTGCGCTTCCCCAGAGAGGTCAGAAATGACTGGAGAGGGAAAGAGCCTTTGACCAAGCAGGATTGGGAAAAGTGAAGAATCACTTTTTTCCATAAACATTAGCCCTTTGCTAATATTGTAACGGGTGAATATAAAGGAGAAAAATAATAGTAAAAACATCTGCTCTATAATTCGTTAATATTTAAAAATAAAATTACTGCTAAAAATAAGAGTTTTAAGACCTGCCACACAGGAGCTGAGCACCCTTAGCCTTGAGGTGTGAAGCTGCACTGGAGGAAGCAGGTAGATCCCACCTCTACTTGGCAAGGGAGTGAAGCTCTGGGAGTGGACGTTACCCAATGGGAGTGGGCTACCTTCTTGTTCCTTTGTAATACTACCCTTTACCATTTATGGATGGAATGGTCTATCAAACAGCTTTCTTCAAGAGAAACCAGGGTTCAGAGCATGCTCCCTCTCTCTCATCAGACTCCAGTGTTTTTCCTCCCCTGCGCCCTCTTGTGGAAGCTTACTGCTGAGTCGGAGGAACCGTCCTGAAAACAACCGAAAAAGATATTTTCTGTGTCTGTGTGATCTGTTTGGCCAGCGCAATTCACAAGTAACCCAGATTCTGTATGCCAGATTCGTGGGACCCCATTAGACCTCCAGGAGCTGAATCTGATGCAAGCACACAAGAGTCTTTACTGCAAGCTCAAGCCTGGACTCACAACCGTTCTGATGCAGCGGTCCCAAGGAGTGAGTCCTGATCCTTTGTTCAGTGAGACTTTATAGGTTTTGGGGGATACTCTATGTGTCACAACATCACATAGCAAATCATTTCACATCAAGGGAAAGTCAAACAACAACTCTTATCATTGATTAGCACATTCACTGGTGGGAACAAGTTGGGTAAGTGTGATTAGTTGGTTCCAGAGCGGATACATTTGAACTGATTGGTTAAACTTGCAGGGTTGCCTAATCATGTTATCAAACTACTGGGAGGGTCACCTGGCATTTCAGATATTTTCCCTGTCTCATGCTGATTGGTGGTTGCTAAGGGGCTGCTATAGGTCCTCACCTAGCGTAATTGAGCCACAGATCTCTCCTGTTCTTTACAGACAAACAACTCAGCAGGGTGGGTATGTGCCTAGAAGCATTCTGTGGGTCTTTCTAAGGACAAGGGTCATGTCCCCTCCCTCTAGACAGGCCTTGAGGTAGAAGCTGGTTTCTCAAAAATGGAATCACATCAGTTTCTCAGTTCTATAGCCCAGGGAACCTGGGCTTCAGTAGAGATCTTACACTACAGGAAAATCGGTGCCAGTTTGAAAATGAGATCTATTGTAAATGTAGTTGAACTAAATATAAACATTAGTTTATAGGGCTGGGATTGTGGCTCAGTGGTAGAGTGCTCGCCTAGCATGCACGAGGCGCTGGGTTCGATCCTCAGCACCACATAAATGTAAAATAAAAATATTGTATCTACCTAAAACTTAGGAATAGATATTTTTAAAAATTAGTTATAAATTAATGCTGTCATATATCTTAAGGTGATTGATTTCTAATATAATAAATCATGCTGAAAACACAATCTGCATGATTTCAAATTTTAAAAAAGTAAAGAAAAAGAAAATGCCTATATATAATTTGTCCTAATTATTTCAAACATGGACATTATGCATCAAACTTGGACTTGGTCATATAGTTCCAACTTCTATATTTTAGGCATGAAAGAATCTCAGTCATAATTACTGATCTTCCTTGTTGTATGAAAGTGATATAATTCTATGAGTTCTTTAAGCATCTGTGTAGAATAGGAAAGTTAAGGCTTCTGGTGTGTGGTACAGTGATCGTAGGTAGCACCAATTCACGTTCTTTTTCTTTACTTTTTGACACATGGTCTCACTCTGTTGCCCAGGTTCGTCTTAAACTCCTGGCACAAGTGATCCTCTCACCTCAGCCTCTAAAGTAGCAGGAAAGAAGGTATGTACCACCCCACCTAGCCCAACTCATATTCTTTCTCTTCATTTCCAAGATATGTAGAATGACCCACTAAGTGTTTGGTTTTGCCTAACAACATGACCCTAGAGAAATCACTTTCCTACTTATTCTTCAAATTATCTATAAGCTCTAGTTTACTAATAAAATCATTAATAGTACTTTCTCATTTTATAAGAATTTTCTTTTTCTTTCTTTCCTTCTTTCTTTTTTTCTTTTTCCTATAACCCAGGGACACTTTACCACTGAGCTACATCCCTACATCCCCTGCCCTTTCTACTTTTTGAGACATGTTCTTCCTAAATTGCTAAATATGGCTTCAAACTTGTGATCCTCCTCCCTTAAATTCCCCAGTTGCTGGGATTGAAGTCTTGTGCAACAACTCCCAGCCCATTTTATAAGGAATTTCTGAAGATTGATGGGTAATATTGTTACCGCTGTTGACCGGGTGACGAGTTCTTGCTTCCCCAATGTTGAAGAATAACACCAGAAAAGCACACGCCGAGGCAAGGTCAGAGTAGAAATTAGAAGTTTATTAAAGGACAGCAGAAAAGACTTCTCCCGGAGGAAGAAGGGGACCCAAGAGGTGGAATCCGTGGAAGTGTGGTTGTTTCCCCTTTTATAGTTTTGGTGATGGGGGGGGGCACACGACAGGTGGGCCAAAGAAGTAGTCTGAGCAGGAAGGACTTCATTAACACTTCTTTGGGAAGGGCTATCTTCAAATCTGCTGGGGGCTGTTCATTAATACTTCTTCCAGGTGGACTTTGGCCTAGGACCTTTTCGGGACTTCATTAACATTCCATGAGTTGTCCTGTGTTTTCCCTGTGTCATTCTCAGCATGGCCTCCATTTTAGATTTCACTTGATATTAGACCCGATTTACCTAACTACACTGACTACCTAACTTTAAATCTGGCTTCAATATCTATAATGCTATTTTAGCCCATCAGAGATTAATGTTAGTATACAATAAGCCATAAGTGATTGCATGTGTTGTGCTAGGCACCATGCTAGATAGTAAGTATACAACATTGAATAGAATATAGGCCCTTTTGAGTTCAGACTTGTTTTAAAAGAGAATAAAAGAAAATAACTGTAGCATGTTTTGTGCAATAAGGGATGGAGGTGTGTTCAAAGTGCAATGAGAAGGCAAAAGAAAAGAATAATTAATTGAGATGCAATTAAAAATATTGATTCAATTATGAGCAAACATCTTAAATATAACTAACTTCAGAGTTAGAAGTGGAGTATAGCTTTCTCTTGCTATATGTCCTGGCATTAGAATGACAACATAGGACCTCTACACACACCTGTAACCTGATTAGTTGTAAAGCTTAGATAGGAGGATCACAAGCTTGAGACAAGCCTGAGCAATTTAGCAAGACTCTGTCATAAAATTTAAAAAATAAAATAAAAAGGGCTAGAAATGTAGCTTGAGGTAAGAGCACTTGCTTAGCATGTATGAATCCCTGGTTCCATCCCCAGTACTAGGGGTAAGGGAAATTATTGGTTCAAATTGCTTTTCCTTTTTTCTTTTTTTCTTTTTTTTTTTAGAGAGAGAGAGAGAGAATTTTAATATTTATTTTTTAGTTATTGGCAGACACAACATCTTTGTTTGTATGTGGTGCTGAGGATCGAACCCGGGCCGCACGCATGTCAGGCGAGTGCACTACCGCTTGAGCCACATCCCCAGCCCCCTGCTTTTCCTTTTTTCAAAATAATCTTTGATATTCTTTGCACTGCTAGAAGAAATTGAATGTACAATTTAAACAAAAGTTTGGACCTTTTTTTTTTTTTTTTAATGGTACCAGGGATTGAAACACTGAGCCACATCCCCAGCCCTTTTTTTGTATTTTATTTAGAGACAGGGTTGCACTGAGTTGCTCAGTGCCTTGCTAAGTTGCTGAGGCTGGCTTTGAACTAGCAATCCTCCTGCCTCCTAAACCACTGGAATTACAGGCCACTGGAATTAAAGGCTTGCACCACTGCACCTGGCAAGTTTTGACATTTTAAGGTTACTGGTTTGCTGCCTTCTTCCCCAAGAAAAGCAAATTGAAATACATCTTCCCTGTGAAGAGTCTAGCGTAAGTGCATTTGTTTCTTATGATTTTTAGCAAGAAAATTGTGTTATGAATATGAGCCATTGACCATACTTGTGTTTTTCCTGCTATTGTACTCTTGCCTTTCACCCTGGCCTGCTCCACTGTAGATTTGGTAGACTGATTCCCAGTGGAGCAGAAAGCAGGTTTCCTGAGTCCTTTGAGTATGATCCCATCTCTCATGAAGGTATGGGTTTAAGTCTCCCTCCTGAAATGAGAAAAGTCTTCTGTGCCCAGGTCCCATCTTGCCACAGCTTGACTGCCTACTGCTGGCCTGATGAAGGTTATGAGAAGCATCACACCTTCACAGTCTCTCCAGATGTATTCATAAACGTTGCACTCCAAGCCACTTATTTGACCTATACAATTGTACTTTGAATCTACCTGTTAGTAATTGTCAGGGATGATGGTATATTGTTAGACCAGGATGCAATAAAAGACCACTGACTCCAATTAAAACCAAATTAAAGCAAACTTATTATTTCAACCGGCCGGGCTGCCTCTCCCACCCAAAACCACGGGAACAAGACAGCAGCAGCATCTTTCCTTCAGCCCAGCTTTATAGCCCAGAAAGTTACACAAAGCGGGGTTACAGATGACAGAACTCTGAGGAGCATAACACTAATGGTAGTTTACATTTTTGCTGGCCCCGACATCAGAATTTATGAAGGCCATTAGAGCCTCAGAGAGGATCATTACCTGGCCAGGGAAGGTCAAGATTTGTGAGGCGTCACTAAAGTTGCAGAGAGGGCTGCTGTCTGGTCAGAGAGCCAGGCATGGGTGATTCAAGGCACGGGCAGGCATTCCAAGCAGGTTCAGAATTTGCAGCAATTTATAGTAAAGCCGAAATTTTCTTTTCATGGCTTTGTGGTGAGATGGCTCCCAATTTTAAGAAAAGATCAGGTTGGGTCTATCAATATACACAACAGCAGCCTGTAAGTCACCTGTTTATATGTTTGACTTTCACAGTTTTATGGTAATCCTTTCTTCTTTTGAGAAACTGATGTGACTGCATTTTTGAGAAACGAGCTTCTACCTCAGAGCAAAGCCTGTCCAAGGAAGGAGGCGTGATCCTTTTCTTTGGAAAAACCCATAGAGTACTCCTAGGCAGATAGCCACCCTGCTGGGTTGTTTGTCTGTAAATAAGGGGAGAGATTTGCATGTCAGGTGTCCCTGATTCAGTTAGGCTAGGTGAGGACTCACAGCAACCCCAGAGCAACCACCAATCAGCATGAGACAGGGAACATACCTGGGATGCCAGATGACCCCCCCCCAGTAGTTTATGGTAGTTGATAACATGTTGGGAAACCATGTAGTTTTAGCACGTACACCCTTCCCCTCGTAGCTTAAGCCAATCAATTCAAACGAATCCCTATCTAGTACTAACCAATCATCCCTACCCAACTTGCTCCCGCCAGTGAATGTGCTAATCAATGTTAAGAGTTGTCTGATTTTCCTGTGGTGTGAAATGATTTGCTGTGTGATGTTGTGACACATAGAGTATCCCCAAAAACCTATAAAATTTCACTGAACAAAGGACTGGGACTCACTCCTTGGGATCACTGTGTCAGGAACAGTTGTGAGTCCAGGCTCAAGCTTGCAATAAAGAGTCTTGTGTTTCCTGCATCAGATTCGGCTCCTAGAGGTCTATTGGAATCCCATGAATCTGGCATTACACTTTTGGTTACTTTGGAGTTTCAGGCTATTGAAATTGCAATAACTTATTGAGATTTTTTAGGCATTTTAGGTGCTCTTCTGCTTAGTTTACTTGCTTTATAAACATTATCTTGTTTATGTTTACTAAGAGGATTACAAGACTATGTAATGTCTGGTAAAACAAATAGGAAGTGAAGTAAAAATATCTGGCTCAGCTTAGCCTATCACTGCTTCTTCCTCAAGTCAGGTATGCCTTTTAAACTTTACTGGTTAACAATTACTTGGAGTCCTGTTTTCAGATAACTGCATAACCAACTCATTTGATGGAGACAGTTTTGACTAAGATGGTATATTTTTATCCCCATTTTCTTTGAAACTCTTAGGTCTCTTATATTTAGAAATATAAATCTGAATAAATAGAGTATTTCTGGATCTCAGTATGAGAATTGTAAATGATGGCTTGTGAGATCAGTCACAATCACACTCTTAGTGTAAATTTGATTGTCTTCTTTTAGAGCAATTAAGTGACAGTAAGTCTTCCAAAATAGTGTAAGAGCTGGTTGGAAAGGATCTTTGGAGTGATTGTTATCTCTTGTCAATTTTGTTTCACACACTGACAACATAGGGAAAGAGAGAGATTACGTAGGCCAATTGCAGTATGTGGATTCTTCTGCAGGATCAAACACAAATTGTCAAAGAAAAAATCACTTGATATACAGATATACCAAGGGTCTGAAGTAATTTTGAATTTCTAAAGCCACTTAATTAAAGTGGTTTCAATGATTTTCCCAATTATTTTGTTTTTTATTCTATTAAGAAAACAAATTTGGGGTTTTGATAGTTTGTCAAAATTTGTCAGATTTTTCTGGTTTTATAAATAATTATGCTGATTTAGTGGGAGGATGCTGGGTGATTTTAAAAGAATATAATTTCTTTCAACAGGTGACAATGCCAATCTGGCACAGTGGCACACATCTGTAATCCCAGCAACTCAGGAGGCTGAAGCAGAAGGATGGCAAATTCAAGGCCACTTGCAATAGTGATGACCCTATCAAAATAGGGCCTGGGATGTGACTCAATAGTAAGGCACACACAAAGCAGTTTTGCTAGAGGATTGAAACATTATTTTTAAATACTTTCAAGTTTGGGAGGTAAACGAAATAATGCACACTTTACTGGGATGTGATCAGGGCTCTAATTGCTCTATCCCTGAAAAGATTACATAGAGGTACATGTGTTTATTCAGTCTTTATTGTGAGTTAGCCACAGGGCTAAGCTCTTTTTTTTTTTTAATAACATTTTTAGTTGCAGATGAACATGTGCTAGGCAGGTACTCTACCACTGAGCCACAACCCCACCCCTAGGCTAAACTCTAACTTCAGTTTCAAACTCCCATTAGTCCTACGAGGTAGGTAGACGCTGTTCTGTTCTTCTAGCTACACGTGAGGAAATGGAGTCACCCAGGGATTGCCATTGCTGTTAAGTGTAGAGTCAGGATCTAAGGCCAAACAGTCTGGCCTGGAGACAGTGTCCTTAACTCTTCCTCTAGACTGCATGCTCAGGGGTCTCTGGGGTTCAAGTTCAACCCTGCCCAAGGTTGATTTTAAAGGCCAATTGACCTGTCTAGTCCTGAGGAAATCTCCCTGTCCTTGATTCCTTGGCTCCCTAGTGGACCCAATCCCCAAAGTGTTCTTGTGTGGGTTTAGTCCCTCATTCACCTCTTTTTTTACTTACCATAGATACCCTCTGAACACACCAGTTGGTGTTCATGGTGGACCATAAATTATGGCCAAATGTGTTAGTGGTTTTAAAAATATTACATTCAATGTAAGAGAAAAGGAGGAATGGAATTATTTCCTCTCTGAGGAGTGGAGTTGGGGCTAAGGTGGGCAGGCCTCAGAGACAGGGAATCCTGGTATCATTTCTCTTTGGATTGAATATTTCCCAGAAATATAATCTCTTTGTGCAGTTGAAAGATTTACCACCATGTATATTAAAATCTACAGATAGTCTCTAATCTGTGGCTTATGGTTAGGGTCAGATGTCAAGCAAGGTATACTTTGTTTTTTTTTTATATTTTTATTGTAGTTGGACACAATATCTTTATTTTATTTATTTGTTTTTATGTGGTGCTAAGGATCAAACCCAGGGCCTTGCATGTGCTAGGTGAGTGCTTTATCGCTGAGCCACAACCCCAGTCTGCAAGGTGTACTTTGTAATTGGAAAAAATAAAAGAGAGAGAATCTTGATTTGGGGGGGCGGTGGACAGGATGAGAGCAAAGAGGCAGGGCATATGCCGGGTGAGTATGCCATTGATGTCAGAGCTAATTTTTGGTTAACCACACACTTTGTGTGTAGCTTGTCATTAAAATCTGAGGAATTCTGTATTGTATTGTCAAAGTAAAAGTAAGTAATTTTGATCAACCCACTGCTAATATGTAAACTCCTCAGGAGTCCTCATTGCTTTTACTGCTTCTGTATCATTGTACGTATAGATGTTAAATGAATGTTGGTTAGGTCAGTTAATGTAAAGAGTCACATATGATGGTGCACACCTGCAATCCCAGTGGCTCAGGAGGCTAAGGCAGGAAGATTGTGAGTCAGCCTCACAAAGTCAGCCTCAGCAACTTAGGAAGGCCCTAAGCAATTCAGCAAGACCCTGATCTCTAAATAAAATACAAAAAATAGGACTGGGGATGTGGCTCAGTGGTTGAGCGCCCATGTGTTCAATCCCTGGTACCAAAATAATGATGATGATGATGATGATGATAGAATTGAGCTGCTACATTTGGAACAACTGTATAAATAAGCAAAGTACTATGGCAGCAAAGGAAAATGAGTCAACTCTGATAGTCCCCAAGCTTCATCACAAATGCCATGGTCACATATCATCAGAAACTGTTCCTTTCTAGCAGACTCAGCATCTGGTGACAGGTGATTGCTGTGAGTAAGTTGAGTGATTTTGGCTTTTAAAGTGTGCACAGGTTGTTAAGAGAGGTTTTAGTGTAGGTAGCACCAATTCAAACTGAACTGTACTGCCTTCCAAAATTCCCAAAGAAATCTTTCTTGTCTTTAGTAGAGTTTGCTATAATGCTGCTGGGGTGAGTAGTAGTTGCATAGTACTTTTAAAAAATATATTTATTTTTTAGGTGTAGATGGACACAACACAATGCCTTTATTTTTATGTGGTGCTGAGGATCGAACCCGGGTCCCACTCATGCTAGGCGAGCAAGCTCTCTATGCTCTATCGCTGAGCCAAATCCCAGCCCTGCTTAGTGACTTTTTGAGTGCTAAGAATTCTTCAATGACTTTAATAATCTGCCGCAGTCTGGCTGGGCACAAATCACTGAGCCGCCACAAAAGCACTTGTATGTTCAAACAGTAAACTTTATTGCCCGAACTCCACCAGCACTCCATGCACACTCCTCGGGAACTCTCCCAGCTCTCCCCCAGGCTCCACGCCTACTCTCTTGGACCCCTCAAGAACTCAAAGGGAACTCCAAAGTGCCGGACAGTAAAGCTCTATATACAATTGAATACACAGCTTAACATAACCATCATTATCTCAATGGCTCCATGGCATCACCTCTCAACCACTTCCTTCTGGCAAAATGCCATGCGTCATCCCGACTCGGCTGTGGCCCTCAACAATAATCTATAGCTTGCAACTTAACTTTGTTGCAGGACTCAAGACAATAACTGTTTTCAAGAAAGACTATTTTTTATAAATGTGTTATTTGTTTTTGTTGGGAAAACATATAACAGCGGTAGCACCCCAGAAAAAACCCCAACATGGTGTCTAACGACCCTCTTTCCCTCTTTGTTTCTTTCCACTGGCGCGAAACGTTCCCACCGGCGCCAATGTTCAAACCCTGCTGGTGGGCAGCCTTAGCCCCAATTAGAATTAACTTCTTGGGCTCCGGAACTGACATATGGAAGAGCTTGTCAATAAACGGGCAACCTGTTATCTACCTCAGTCCCTGCTACCTCTCTTTAGACCTATATAAACACACAGCCTTTTGTAATAAAGCGGAAACCTCTTTGGGACATTGGGCCAGGGATTGTCCTTTGCCGAGGACACCCTCCACTCCCTGCCCAAAATGCCACCAAAGGGGACACTGGGGGTAGACTGCCCAATAACCCAGAGGGGAGGTTGGTCAGCTACCCGGCAACCCCAGCCTCTCCTGGGCTTGGCAGAGGAGGATTGACAGAGCCCTGGGCCTTCCCTCCCGACTATTACCATCAAGAAGCAAGAGCCTAGGGTCACATTTCTAGTGAATGGATGCTTCATTACCTTCCTCTTAGACACTGGTGCCACATTTTCGGTCTTGAGGGAGTATTGGGGTCCTACCACACTCTCAAAAACTCCTATTGTCGGGGTAGGAGGTAAACAGATTTTCCCTCGAAAAACACCCCCCTTATCATGTTATATTCAGGGATCCCTTTTGTCCTTCACACACTTCTTTCTCGTTATGAGCCACTTCCCCATTCCCCTTCTGGGAAGGGACATAGTCATTATTGAAGGTCACCATACACATATCACCCCACACCTCCCCCGCCTCTCATTTCCTCATGATGTTCCTAGGGACAGATACACCTCCATCATGCACTCTCCCACGACTATCTAAACCAGTTAATCCTGAGGTTTGGGACACAACTACACCCTCTAGATATATTAGTCAACCACAATATCCACTCACAACCACAGCTCTCCTCAGATTAGAACCCATCATCCAGGATTTAGTACAGAAGGGGTATCTTAGGCCTATACACTCTCCTTTCAACACCTCCGTTCTGGCAGTTAAGAAACCTAACGGGTCCTATAGGCTGGTTCAAGACCTTCACCTCGTCAACTCCTCTGTGGTCCCCATCCACCCGCTAGTGCCCAACCCCTACACCCTTCTCTCTCAGATCTCTGCTACTACCACACACTTCTCGGTCCTAGATTTAAAAGATGCCTTCTTTTCTATTCCCTTGTCCTCAGAATCTCAGGATATCTTTGCTTTTACGTGGACTGACCCTCACACCCGCCATTCTCGTCAGCTTACCTGGACTGTCCTCCCGCAGGGATTCAGGGACAGTCCCCATCTCTTTGGCCAGGTTCTTGCCCAGGACCTCACATCCTTTCACCCCACCTGCCCTGACTCTACTCTCCTTCAATATGTCGATGACCTTCTTCTATGTAGTCCCTCTTGGGAACACTCTCAATCCCACACTGCCCAGCTTCTCAATTTCCTAGCGGATAAGGGATATAGGTTGTCTCCCCACAAGGCCCAGTTTTCCCAGTCTTCTGTCACCTACCTTGGTTTTCGCCTTGCACCGGGAAAAAAGGAAATAACACTGGATAGGAGGCAACTCCTCTCTAATCTTCCAGTGCCTCATACGAAAGCCAAAATACTATCATTCCTAGGACTAGCAGGTTATTTGGGCCTGGATCCCAAATTTCTCTCTTCTATCCAAACCCCTGTATGACCTAGCAAAGGGACCCCCTGGTGAATCTCTTGTCTCCTCCCCCCACTACCACTTTCGCAGACTTCAGCAGCTCCTCTTCAAGGCACCCGCCCTTCACCTTCCCAATCTTTCAAGACCGTTTCATCTATATGTCCATGAAAAAGGGGAACAAGCACTTGGGGTCTTGGGTCAAAATTATGGGCCTACATTTGCACCTGTGGCATATTTGTCCAAACAATTAGACCCTACCATCCGTGGGTGGGCCCCTTGCTTAAGAACTCTGGCTTCTGGACAAATTTTACACAAAGAAGCCTCTAAGCTGACTTTTGGGGCCCCTTTAACTATCCACTCCCCACATCACTTGAAGGATTTTTTAGCTTATAAGGGCCTTCAAACCCTTCCTCCATCCAGAGTTCTGTCGCTCCTCACTTCCTTTCTGAAAAACCCTAATATTACGTTCCTCCCCTGCTCTGCACTGAACCCTGCCTCACTGCTCCCAACGACCCCCATGTCTGACACACCAACTCATAATTGCTTGGAAACCTTGGATGATTTCCTCCCCTGTCATTCTTCCATTTCTGAGGGACCACTCATCAAGCCTGACCTTATCTGGTTCACTGACGGCAGTTCCTTTAGGCAGAACGGCACTCATTACTCTAGATACGCCGTAGTTTCGGCCACTGAGATTATAGAGGCCAAAGCTCTCCCTTCAGGAACTACCAACCAGCAGGCCGAACTTATAGCAGCCACTTGTGCCTGCCTTCTTGCGCAGGGCAAATCCCTCACCCTTTATACTGACTCAAAATATGTCTTCCATATTCTATTATCCCATGTTGCAATATGGAAGGAGCAAGGCCTACTTACCACTAAAGGTAATTCGATCACTCATTTGGCTCTTATAACCAATTTGATAGAGGCCTCCCACTTACCCACCCAGTTGTGAGTTGTCCATTGTAGGTCCCATCAGAAGGATGGCTCTCTTATCACTGAGGGCAACGCCAAAGCTGACCAGGTGGCACGAATGGCTGCTATCACTTCCAATTATGACCCCCCTGGAGGACATATAATGGCCGCTTTAAACTGTCCATCTGAAGCCCCTACTTCTTCCAGTAAGAACAAGGATCTTTTTGAGTTCCTCCATACTCTATTCCATTCCAATTCTCAGTCTTTGACCCTCTTTTTACAGAGCTTCTTCTCCCTCACCCCCTCTGACAAAGCCATACTACAGAATATAGCCTCTAATTGTCAGATCTGTCAGCAGACCAATCCTCATACTCCTTTAAGGCCTAAACCGTTTCCCTCCCACCAAGCCCGGGGACACATTCCTGCTGCTGACTGGCAGGTAGACTTCACCAACATGCCTGCAGTACGGCGCACTAAATACCTCCTTGTCTTTGTGGACACTTTCTCTGGTTGGGTTGAGGCATTTCCCACTTCCAATAAGAAGGCTTCCACTGTAGCTTCAATCTTACTGACAGACATCATCCCCAGGTTTGGTATGCCCACTTCCCGACAATGGCCCTGAGTTTATTTTGAGGATCACACAAAAGGTCTCTCAAGCCCTCTCCTTCAAGTGGCATTTCCACTGTCCATATCGTCCCCAGGCTTCAGGGAAAGTGAAAAGGGTAAATTGGACTCTGAAGGAAATCCTTACCAAATTAACGATGGAATTAAACTTAGACTGGGTCAAACTCCTTCCCTTGGCTTTGCTTCGGATCAGAGCTCTCCCTAAGAAACCATCTTTACTGTCTCCCTTTGAGATAATGTATGGAAGACCTCTTATACTCCCTGGGTTGGTCATTTCACAAGGGCCTCTCACAAGAGATTTGTCTTTACCTCTCTTGTTTCATCTCCGCTCGGAACTCTGGAAATATCAAGACTGGCTTCTTCCGGACCCAGACTCCTCTCCAAACACTCCTCCCTTAACACCTGTGAGTTTAGCCTATTATAACACCCCAGAGGAGAAAGGGCCTCTTGCCCCAAAATGGGAAGGCCCCTATCCTTTCATTCTCTGTACCCCCACTGCCGCCAAACTTTCCTTACCAGGCAACTGTCTCACCCCCTGGATTCACATTTCTAGGTTGAAGCCATATTGCCAGGAGGCCCCATCTGCTGATGACAAGACTACCACAGAGGGGCCTCAAGAGTCACCTCCTAGAACTCCCCTTTACTCCTGCTCTCCACATCCTAACTATCCTCTAAAGCTTCGCCTGTCTCGTGTAACCGCCCATACTCCACCATGACTCCCACTCTTCTAAGTGATATTTTCACAGTCATCAACCTTCTCCAGGGGACATCATCATCCTCCTCTTATACTTGGAGATTCAAAGTCAGAGAGACATATGTCCAAGGCAACACTCGGTACACTCGCCTAGTTTCTTCAGTTGATTGTGCCCCTACAGGATGTAATGCATCTATCTTCCTTCCCCTCTCCTCCCAGAATTCTGAACTTTTGAAAAAAGCCTCTAGGCCTTTCCTTTGCTTCTTATATGATCAGACAGAGGATTACTGCAAATGGTGGCCCGAAACCTATGGGAGGTGCCCCTACTGGTCATGCAACATTCATAACCCACGTGCATGCATCAGGGATTCCTGCGTTGGAAATTTCAGATTGATCTCGGGGGGCTATCAATTGGCTATCACTGACCCTAACCATCCACGCTGGACCTCTAGGGTAAATGCTTCCTTCTACTGTGACATATCCTCTCCCACCCCCTGTGGCTCCATCTCCATCTCCTGAGAGCTTCAACCCTCCCAGCCCTCAGTAGCTATAATCTCTACTGACATAAAGCATTCCAAACAGCAGTTGTTAGACTCCATACAGGATCCATATGAGCCTAATGTCGGGAGTCCACCAGAGTATTCATGGCTACAACTACTTACTGAAACTGTAACCTTCTTAAATCTAACCCTCCCCGCCATTACACCAACTGATTGCTACTTATGTGCCTCTCTGACTTGACCTTTGCTTGCAGTGGTTCCCTTGAACTTCTCGGCTTCTGACATCTCAAATTTCTCCACTCCATCTGCCTGCTGTTCTCTCCAAACCCTTTCACCCGACGCTCCATTATGGGAGCCCAAGGAGTCTAACCATACTGTGATTCCCCAGTGCTGCCTCCTGGGCTTGGGTGTCTCCCAGTCAAATTTTTGCCACTCTAACATCACCTTTAACTTCACCCTCTATGCACCACCTGGCTCATTCTTCTGGTGTAATGGTTCTCTCATCACTATCTTACTCACCAACACCTCCACCCCATGTATACTGTTGACGCTTGTCCTGCAATTGACTCTCTCTTCCCCAGCTGAAGTGCAGGCCCTCTCGGCTCCCCCAGTGCAGAATATGCAGGCTGCTTTCCTTCCAATACTGGTGGGTCTCTCACTGGCTGTATCTGCGGCGGGAGCAGGAATTTCTGGTGGAGCTCTAGGACACTCCTTATGGGCTGTACAGGACTTAAGTTCTAAACTTGAACAAGCACTCACTTCTACGGCAGAATCTCTAGCATCTTTACAAAGGCAGGTCACATCCTTGGCTCAAGTTACTCTTCAAAATCGATGAGCTATAGACTTACTCACAGCCGAAAAAGGTGGAACCTGTCTTTTCTTGAGGGAAGAATGCTGTTACTACATCAGTGAATCAGGCCTTGTGGAAACTAATGTAGTCAAGCTCACCGACTTGGCTACCTCTTTGAAAAATCCACCAAACCGAAACCCATTTGGTACCTTATTTTTAGCCCACTTCCAGTCGTGGCTGTTGCCTCTTTTAGGGCCCATATGTCTTCTTTTCCTGATGTGTCTGTTCCTACCCTGTCTGCTTCGCTTCCTACAGGGCCAATTATGGAAGATCTCTAACCAAACTTTCAACCAGCTTCTGCTTAGGTACTACCAGCCTCTGATGACCAATGAACCCCCAACATCCTCAAGAGAACAGCTCACTCATTGCTGAAGCTCACTACCAGACGCAATGGAATGCAACGGACATCGGACAGTGGGAGATAATGAGCCTGGAGAACCTCTTAATCTGCCATCCTGGATTTTTGAGCCTTTATGTCCTTTGAAGCCTCCTCATGGCCCTTGGCCTCTTCTCTGTCAGTCCCCCGACATGGAACTTCTACCAAAAACTGACATTTGCTTTAATTTTTATCTTCATCCTGTTTTTGTTCACTCTGATTTTCTTCAGGTGCTGGTGATGCCATGTCAAGGCAACGCTTCCAGTATTTCCTAGAGTCTCTGTTACAGGACCAGTGGCTGATACCAACTATTTCCTCCATCCAGGACTGGTTCCACGCCATCGATGACTTGTGGTTTCAGGGAACTTTCATAGATTTTGCCCCTACGGAAGTAGCTGTCTATAGCCACTGTGTTTTATTTCTGGTTGCCATGATATCCCCAGACCTGACCCCCACAACATTCCTCCACTTCCCCTTCTAGGCCCTACACCGCCCCCGCACAGCCAGAAGCAGCCAGATCTGACCAACGACGCCCCACTTCCTAAGAAAACAAAAAGGGAGGAATGTTGGGAAAACATATAATGGCAGCAGCACCCCAGAAAAAAACCCCAACATGGCGTCTAATGACCTCTTTCCCTCATTGTTTCTTTCACTGGCGCAAAATGTTCCCACTGACACCAATGTTCAAACCCTGCTGGTGGGCAGCCTTAGCCCCAATTAGAATTAACTTCTTGGGCTCCGGAAGTGACATATGGAAGAGCTTGCCTGCCTCAGTCTGGCTGGGCACAAATCACGAGCCACTGAAGCAGGAACAAACTTTATTTTTGAACTCCACCAAAACACTTCACACATGCTCCCGGGGAATTCTCCCGAATGCCATGCCGCTTGTCCAGGAACCAGCAGCCGGAAATATCCTCCGGAAAATCCCTCCTCCTGCACTTCCCCAACCAATGGGAACTCTCCAGGAATCCCCGGGGAACTCCAAAGTAGCGTGAGAACTGCAAAGTAGCAGCCGAGGCAGATAGTAATGCCTCGCCTGTCAATCAATACTATTGGCAAAATGCCAGGGGCCATTCCGACTCAGCTGTGTCTCTCAGCATCTCCCCCCTTCTGTTTAATTAAACAACAAGTAATGTGGCTTTGGGACCGTGCCTGTTAGGTTGTCCAATACAACATATGGTCCTTTCTCCGTCATCGGATGAGCTGACCTCTAGGCGTCAGCCTCCTGTCTTAGGTTTGTACCACTGAAATTGGATCATACCTGTCACTAACTACTGATCCAGCATACAGCCATACTTGTGGATAGGCTTTGCACCAGTGTGGGGGGGTGAGGTTCTTTGCCTCACCTCTGTTGGCCCCCAAATTTTAGACCATCACTAGCAGAAGGGAGGAGGATACAGAAATGTCACGACACTAAGCCAATTGACTGCTCCTTTGAAAAATTGTACCACCGGTGACACCATAAGCAAAGATACTCCAGCATTACCACAATTCGCTGCACCAACAGATAGTTCACAATATATACAAGTGATACATAGTCCAGGCAAGTTCTGCAAGCAGTTCAAAGCGGAGGAATCTATCAACATGTCCATTTCCTCCCAAAGTAAATTGACTCCTTGATTGAGCATTACTTGTTGAGTTATTATTCATTGATGCATCAGTTTATACAGTTTACTGTGATAGCTATCTTTTTGGACTGTAGAAATCGCTTTAGTTAATGTCTCTGGAATCAAAATTGGCTGCTGTTCTCCCTGTGGAAACACACAAACAGACCCCCAACTCCAGACAATTACTCGGTCAGGAACTTTCCATTGTCCTGTTAGAATATCCTTCCAAAGTACCTTAGGCTTATGTACATTTTTTGGACACATATGCCTTTCCACAGCACTAAGCCCTGATGAATCTAAATTTTAAAAGTTTAGAGTAAAAAGGGTTATTGTAAGTTTATCGTTGGGGGATATATACCCCTTTCCAATTCCCTCTTTTTGCTTCAATAAGTACATTTTAATAGTTTGATGAGCTCTTTCAACTATGCCTTGTCCCTGTGGATTGTATGGGATTCCTGTTATGTGAGTAATGCCAAATGATGAGCAAAATTGTTTAAAAGAGGTAGAGGTATAGCCAGGACCATTATCTGTTTTTAACTCTTTTGGAACGCGCACAGAGGCAAAATTTTGTAAACAATGAGCTATAATATCTTTAGTTTTTTCTCCGAATGAAGGGAGCCCATCAAAAATCCAGAAGAAGTATCAACTGTAACATGCAAATATTTTAACATTCCAAATTCTGGCAAGTGTGTGATGTCCATCTGCCAAATATGGTTAGGTATCGGTCTTCTAGGATTGACTCCAAGATTAACTTGTGGTAAAAAGGTCACACAATTTTGACATTGTTTTATTATTTGTCTAGCTTGTTCCTTAGATATTTTAAAATGCTTTTGTAAAGTATTAGCATTGACATGGAACCTTTTATGAAAAGTTGTAGCTTCTTCTAGTGTAGAGAAAATATGTATGTCATGTGTAGTTTTATCTGCTAAATCGTTGCCCAAACTAAGGGCTCCAGGCAATCCTGTATGTGCCCTGATATGTCTTATAAAGAACGGATCTTTTCTGTCCCAGATTAGACTTTGTATAGTAGAAAACAGTAGAGGAAGGAGAAATCCTACCAGCATCTTCAAGGGATACTGTAGCATTAACTATATACTGACTATCGGAAAATAAATTAAATACAGAATCTTTAAACATCACAAAAGCTTGTAAAACTGCATTGAGCTCTACCTTTTGAGCTGATTGTTTCGGTACTAAAAATGTAAAAGTTTGATCAGGGGTAACTACTGCTGCTATACCATTATTTGACCCATCAGTGAATACATTTGGAGCATTCATGATAGGGGTTTTTCTTGTCATTTTTGGAAAAACTACAGGATGCGAAGACCAAAAAGACAACAAAGGATTAGATGGTAAGTGGTTATCAAATGAAACATTAGATTTACACATGACTATTGCCCAAGTATTTAACTCATTAGCTAACTCATCAATTTGATCCATAGTATATGGAGTAATAATTTTATTGTGAGAAATTCCAAACACTCCCTTTGCTGCTTTTATTCCTTTGAGTATTAATTGTCCTACAGCCTCAGGATACCTAGTAAGAATAGTGTTAGGAGAATAAGATAAATGTATCCACAATAATGGACCTTCTTGCCAAAATACTCCTGTAGGAATATTTTTTGTTGGTATTACAATAAATAATAAAGGCAAACTTATATCAATTCTATCCAAATGCATATTTTCCATAAATGTTTCAATAATTTTTAATGCCTTTCTTGCTTCAGGCATTAACATGCGGGGTGAATTTGGATCTGATGGACCTTTTAGGATATCAAATAAAGGTCCCAACTCTCCTGTTGGTATGCCTAGATAAGGCCTTATCCAATTTATGTCTCCTTATCCAATTTATGTCTCTTTTGAAAGTCGTTAAGTGATTTGAGTTGATCTACTCGTATTTGAATTTTTGGTGGACGGACCATGGTTGAGGATAATAGAACTCCTAAATAATTAATTGGAAAATTTAATTGTACTTTATTGCTATCTCTAGATTATAATTTTTTAATAAGTTTGTAAGTGTGGCATAACATTCTAGCAATGTGTTTTTACCTTTGTGTGCTAACAATACATCATCAATATAGTGAAATATTTGTAGTTCAGGATTTTGATTTCTAAGTGGCTGGATTGCTTTGTTAACATAAATTTGACACATAGTTGGGCTGTTAGCCCTCCCTTGAGGGAGTACTTTCCATTCATATCTCTGATCAGGACCTTCATGATTCAGTGCAGGGATAGTAAATGCAAAACGTGGACTATCCTCAGGATGAATTGGAATTGAAAAAAAAAATCTTTAATATCTATAGCTAAAACGTACCAGGTTTTTGGCAAAGCAGACAATTGAGGAATCCCTGATTGATCAGGTCCCATAATAATCATCTCATTATTAATGGCTCTTAAATCTTGCAATAATCTCCATTTACCAGATTTCTTTTTAATGACAAAAATGGGAGTATTACAGGGAGATATGGAAGGTTGTATATGTCCCTCTACTAATTGTTGTTTGACCAGGTCATGGGCTGCTTGTATCTTTTCTTTAGTCAGGGGCCACTGAGGAACCCATTCTGGTCTTTCTGATTTCCAAGTAATTTTTATTGCTTCAGTGACCCCTTCTGAAAACCCAATCCATGTCTATTTATTCCTTGATCTATTTGAATTGGTGCTGCTATACCTTGTTCTTGTTCTCCTAATATTTTCTTTCCTGAAACCTTGTCTATCCCTAATAGTGGGCGCATTTGGATTGATGTTATTTGTTAATGTCAAACCTAATTGATCTAGGACATCTCATCACCATAAATTTATAGGAAGATGATCCAATACATATGGCTGTATAGTTCCTTCACATCCTTCAGGATCCTTCCAATCTAATACCATTGCACTTCTATGGGGATTAGTTGCCACTCCTAGGCCTCGACGTGTTTGAGTGGCTTGTTGTAACAGCCAATGTTTTGGCCATTCTTAACGAGATATGATGCTAAGGTCTGCACCTGTATCCAGTAGCCCATTAAATTCATGTCCTTGAATATTTAGTTTTAGCACTGGGCGAGAATCTAAATTTAAAGACAGCATAGCCCAATCTACACCTGTGGAGCCTAATCCCCTGGAACCTCTTTCTATACTACTACTGGAAAATTTATCATGTAGGCTGGGTATTATTAATAACTGTGCTATTCTATCTCCTGGTGAAATTACTGATATACCCTTTGGAGAACTAGCTATAATTTTTATTTCACCTTCATAACTGGGATCAATTACCCCAGGACTTATCATAAGTCCTTTTAGAGTAGAAGAACTGTGTCCAAACAATAAGCCTACTGTTCCTTGGGGAAGAGGTCCTTTTACTCCTGTGGGAATGATTTGAACTCCCATCTCTGGAGTTAGTACTGCTCTGGCGGAGGCAAAGATGTCCAACCCTGTGCTCCCTCTGGTTCGTCTGATGAGAGATCTGATGGATAATGTGTCCTGGGCACTACCCTGATGGTGTTGCTGGGTCCTCCATGGTGTTTCTGGGTTCCTCCAGTGCCCCGTATATTTGTGGTCATGGGCCCCGGAACATTGGGCCCCCCTGTCCCGATGCCTTTCTCCACGATATCGTGGGTAAACACCTGGTCCTTGTCCGTTTTTTGATAACGGAGTACCCTCTATGGTGGTTTGAGAACGGCATTCATTAGCCCAATGTCTCCTTCTACGGCATCGTGGGCAAATACCTGGTATTCTACTCCTTTGATACCTAGCTTTGTTAAACCCTCCTCCTATGGGCCAATTCCTTTTAAACTGTCCTGTTTGTTCACAATTGTAGCATGTTTTTGGCCTGGCATCTAAAGCCTGTTGTACTGTAGCTGCCAAGACTCGCCCTTGTTCATTAATGTCTCTACATAATTTAATATATGTGTTTAAATCTCCAAGTTTCCATGGTCTAATGACCTCTCTGCACCAACAATTTGCTTGGTCATAAGCCAGTTGTTTAATTAATGGCATTGCTTGTTCTGTATCCCCCAAAATTCTGGTAGCTGTTTGAATAAGCCTATCTACAAATTCAGCGTAAGGTTCATTAGCTCCCTGTATTACCTTAGATAATTGACCTTGTAAATCTCCATGTTCTTGTAAAGTCTTCCATGCCCTAACTGCATCTGCAGCAATTTGTGCATATATAGCAGGATCATATTCAATTTGTTGCTGTTGACCCTCATAAGGTCCTTTTCCTAACAACATATCTAGATTTCTTTGAGGGTAACCGGCTGCTGCATTTCGCCTAGCCATCTCCATGCAAAATTCCTCATTGGCAACCTTCCATAACAAATATTGTCCTCCATTTTGCACAGATTTACATATGCTTGCCCAATCTGCTGGCGTCGTGTCCAAGTTGATAATGGATTCGACCATGCTTACAATGAAGGGTGCTTGTGGACCATAGGTTGTTACAGCCTCCTTTAACTGCTTCACTGTTTTGAAATCTAAAGCATGGTGAATTTGCTGCCCTCCTGCCTGCTCAAGTACAGGGCATGCTAATCTTTGAGGTCCTGTCTCAGGATCCCATCTATCAACTATGGGGGTTGAGGGCCACTCAGCTGTCTCCATAGGTGGAGCTGTTGGTTGAATTACGCCCTCTGGTGATAGAGCTGTTAGTAGCAGCCTCCTGTTGTAGCTTTTTCCCTAATAGCTGTTTCTCCTCTAAGCTTTCTTCCTTTAAATTTTCTTCCTCTGTCTGACTAGCTCGAGAGACCGTCTCTTTAGCTTGATCTAAAATGTCTTTCTCCATGGTCTGAACCTCTAACAATTTACTTAACACTCTTTCAGTTTGTTTTTTACTAATTTCTAATCTACTATAAAGATAATGCAACACAATAAGATAACACAAAACAAAACCAAAACAGAATGAAACAAAAACGGAACAAAAAATCGTATCAGTTTTCCTATTTTCTTGACATGTGCATTTGTGGTCTATTTCTATCTCTTCCTCAGGGGCAAACAACTTCAAACCTTGAGCCATTCATTTTTCCCAGTTTGCCTGAGAAAGTTCTAGGGATAGGCAGCTTGAAACAAAAACAAAACAAATCAAAACAAGAACACATTGTTTTTTGAAATGGTCACCCATTCTCTCGCCTTCCCTTAGGGGCGAGCAATTTCACTTACCTCCGAGCTTCAGGCGTTCCCCCGCACAGGCCGCCAAATGCTGCAGTCTGGCTGGGCACAAATCACGAGCTACTGAAGCAGGAACAAACTTTATTTTTGAACTCCACCAAAACATTTCACACACGCTCCCGGGGAATTCTCCCGAATGCCACGCCGCTCCTCCAGGAACCAGCAGCTGGAAATATCCTACAGAAAATCCCTCCTCCTGCACTTCCCCAACCAATGGGAACTCTCCGGGAATCCCCAGGAATCCCCACAAGAACTCCAAAATAGCGTGAGAACTGCAAAGTAGCAGCCGAGGCAGATAGTAATGCCTCGCCTGTCAATCAATACTATTGGCAAAATGCCAGGGGCCTTTCCAACTCAGCTGTGGCTCTCAGCACTTGCCAATAAATGGGCGACTGTTATCTACCTCAGCCCCTGCTACCTCTCTTTAGACCTATATAAACACACAGCCTTTTGTAATACAGTGGAAACCTCTTTGGTGATCTGTGTTGTATGGTGTGGCATCTTCCAGTCTTACAGTTTTGAGCTACAAATTAATAGTTGTCAGCTGCATTCAGCCATTGTGACATGTGACCTGCAAGCAAACTAGTATCTAAATGTAATAAGAGGAAGCCCTGGTGCACTAAGTGGGGAACCTTCTTTGGGCCCTGCAGAGCCTTGTGAATGGCATTTGCTTACTTGTTTGGGATAAATTTCTGTAGAAAATAAGGCTATCTCTATAGAGGGGCATGGCCAGCTTCATTTGCTGGTGTGGGAGTTATTGAAATAGCAGGAAATGGTGTGAACCCTAATGCACTGTGGATTTCCTGGAGGGCCTGAGTCTGTGCATTGCTGATCCTATGAAATTGAATGAAACTGGTTGAATTTTGGACTAATTTCTTTTCTTTTCCTTTTTTTTTTTTTTTAAATGGTAGTTCTAGGGATTGAACTACTCTGGGTACGAACCTCAGCACCACATAAAACAAATAAACAAAAATAAAGGTATTGTGTCCAACTACATCTAAAAAACAAATATTTTTTTAAAAAATTCAAAATAGCATTACTGGAATATTTATTTCAAATGGCAGCCTTCATACTGCAGGCAACAACTGTTTGCTGTTAGTATTTGTAAACTTTTGGCCACGCTGAATGGATACCTAGCCCTAGAGTGGTGTGTGCTGAATACTGACCAATGTAGATAGATTTTTTTCTTTTTTGATGAAGTTAAGCTGTTAAGGGACAGCAAAGTGTTTTGGGTAAGAAAAATTATACATTGCTCTTGTTCATGTGCTTCCCCAGCACCATGTTGTTGGTGTTTTGTTTGTTTTGTTGTTTTCTTCTGTTTTAGAGGTAGTAGGGATTGAAACTACAGCTGCTCTACCATGGAGCATCATCCCCAGGCCTTTGGTTTTTTTTTTAATATCTTTATTTTGTTTATTTTCATGTGATGTTGAGGATCAAACCCAGTGCTTCACATGTGTGAAGCAAGCGCTCTGTCACTGAGCCACAACTCCAGTCCCCTTTGGTATTTTTGAGAGAGGGCACGCTAATTTGTCCAGGTTACCCTTAATTCTCAGCTTCCCAGCTAAATAGCTGGGCCTCAGCTTCCCAAGTAGGCATCACCAAACCTAGCCCAAAGTGTTGCTTTTGCCAACACAGAATTTTTTCTGTTAAAGGTAATATGGGCCCAACACTCATCACTACCCTTTCAGGCTGAATCCTAGGCAGAGGCTTCCAGGTGAGAAATTCACATGCTGCACCACTGCTAAACTGAAGCTTTTCCTTGTTTATCTGGGTTCTACCTGAGCAAGTTGGATTTGATGTTACCTGGATTTATTTTGACTATGTCCCTCAGCAGGGAAGAGCTTAACCTGAAGACCTATAAAGTCTGTGTTCCTCTTTTATGCCTACAGGCCTGTTCTGTCCTGAGGGAGCTTCCAGGCTTGGGCGGGCTCAGTGGGGATGGGGCTGAAAACTGAAGCTATAAGTCTATTAATAGGACAAATGCAGTGGCTTCTGGCATGGAATGTGCTTCCAAATGTTATCAAAGTTTTGAGTTCTTGGAAAGAGGAAAAATACATTTAGCTGCTTGATTTTGGACACAGTGGGATCTTACGTTACCATCACACTTTAAAAAATAATTCTCTTACTCAAACACAAGGAAATCAAACTAAAAATCTATGTATTGAGGCTAGAGTTTGCCATGGTCTGAGACAGTTGTCCATCAACTTGGGTTCCACAGCACCCTGGGCTCCTGCCCTATTTCTAGGACCACACAGGACCTGCAGCTCACTTGCTTCAGTCTGTGACAGCAACTGCCCTGAGTGCTGACACCTGTCTAGGCCACCCTGACATATGTTTTCCCCATACCAAGGAGTTTCTGTCTCACCTCCTCCAGGAGGCTTGCACATCTCCTCCCCACAGGACCCAGTGCTGGTGGTTATGCAGCATGCCAAGAAGATTCAAGATGAAATTGAAATGAAGAAACACAATTAATTAGTAAGAATATTTAAAATATCATACCAAAAAATGGAAAAAATACACAGGACAATTTATCAGGGGAGGGAAAAGACAGCAGTGGCAGAGAAGCTGTCATTAAATGAATATGAGGAACTGACACTGAGGGAGGTGACTGAAAGGGTGTAGACACATGGCAGGCCGAAGCTGTGATGCCCTGAGTGGAATGGGGCCTGCCTCTGCTGCTTCTGAACCTGCAAGTTCTAGATCCACCATTGCTGAAGGCCTGCTGCCACAAGGCAAGAGGCCTGAATCTCCACAGATGTGGCCCCAACTTGCCCAGGATCTTCTGCTGCTACACCAAATGCTGCCAGAGGTGGAATGAGATCTGGCTCTGCTCTAGCTCCATGTTGGCTGAAAAGTCTGCTGCCACAGGGGGAAGGGACTCCACCCCAACTAGTGTTACCCCAACTGCCTCGACCATGTGCTGCTAGGATTGGAAAGCAGTCTAGCTTCTCTGCTTCTAGACCTGAAGCTTTATATCCATTGTGGCTGGAAGATCTCTCCACAAGGGTAAATGGCTGTACCTCTACATGGGTGGCCCCAGCTGCCACATGTCCACAGCTGTTAAAATATGTGCTGCCAGATGTGGAATGTCCTCTGGCCTGGCTGCTTGGGACTGAGCTGCCTCCTGCTTCACAGGTGGCCCTATGTCCTCTGGTGGCTCACACTGTCCCTCTAGGGATGGTGCCAGAGCTGACCTTTCCTCCAGTAATACTGGTATCACTGACTTTCATTTTCCTCAAGTTCAAGGCCTCTGTCTCTGGGCTGCCTCAAATCTAAGGACTGAATTGGGAAGGCTGCTGCCAGAGGCAGATCTATATCTGGAGGTAATGCTGGAACTGCAGGAGAAAAATCCCAGCCTGAGCCTTTCCCCTTCACAGAGGATCCCTCCCTGCCTCCAAGAGAAGCCCTAGAGCCCCAAACCCTGTCCCCACAACAGGATGTCTTCCCAGACTGGGGTCCTCTGTCTCTGAGGTTCCAGGGTAGTCCTGCTCCTGGATAAATGCCAATTCCTGGGGCTTCCTCGCATGCAGAGGTCATATTGCCCACGCGCAGATAAGCTTAGAAGGCAGAGTTGTGTGGGTTGGCTGCTCCCCACACCTTTTGTCCATCCTTGATCCAGGAAAGTATGGGCAAACTTTGATGAGATGGGCTATAGTGGGGATGGATCCTTCACAGGACCCAGCTCTGAGTCCCCAGCCTTCCTTTAGCTCCCCAGGTGCCTGAGACCCCAACCACAGCTGTCTATCTCCTCTTCCTGCAGGGAAAACCCCAGACCCCAGTCCTCTGGCAGGAATCACAGTATGGGATCCTTGGATTTGTCTAGCTGTCCTCTGCCCCAGCCTCCCAAGTATCCCATTCTGGAGACAGGAGCCCTCCCAATTGATCCCAAACCTACCCATCTCTTTACTTGTTGGTCTTCCTCACAATCTGGGTGAAATATTCCATACCTAGAGGGGGCCAGGAGGGCATCACCTCTGATGTCCTGTGGCCCTCACCTTCCAGGATGCCTAGTGAAACTGACTGACTTCCTGACAAATGAAAGCACAGAAAGGCTGGAAGATTTGTCTGTGCCACTCTCTGATATGCTCAGTGCCTAGAAATGGTGCAGTAGGAGCTTCATATGTTTGTACAATGAATGAAGCCATCAGCTCCTTCCCAGATATTTTTGGAGCCTGGTGCACCTCAGTCCACCACTGGGAGTCCCTGCTCTGACATCTAGGTAAGGGGCCCTCCCAGGGGGAGTCCCCAACCTCCTTGCCAAGTGGAGAAACTGCTTTGCCAGAGGTCTCAGAAAAGTGAGACCTGAGACAGAGAGCTTCTTTATGGGGGTGGGGACAGTCACACAGAGAAGCCCACAGCCCCAGGCAGCCCACTCCATATGACCAAACTCTCTAGGGTTCATCCTACTTGGTCTTCAAAACACCCTCGGCTGGTGGTCCTCAAAAAAAAAAAAAAAAAAAAAAAACAGAAACTCAGAGCTGATAGGGGCTCAGAACACTTTAGAGCATTCCCAAGATTCAACCTGGAGGAGGCAAGCGCCCCTGAGCTTGGAGTTGGTGTGTACCTTTTGAATAGCAGGCCCAGAACCTGCCAGGTGGTGGTGAACCTTCAGTAGGTATACAGGAAGGCAGGAACAAAGAAGGGACCCGGCTCCACAGGGCAGGCACCAAGTGGTTCACAAGCTTCTCCACCATACTTGTCTCCAGGGTCCACACCCTGCCAGGCTCATCCAGAGTTGGAGATGATTCATTTTCACCCTTGGGTAGGACCAAGAAGGGGAAGTTCTAACCTAGAAACAGTAGCAGACTGCAAAATGACTTATTGCTATACAGTGAAGTGAACAGCTCCAAAACACACAAGACCACCCCAAGACCCCCTGAGACACTGGCTGCTCCCCTGGAGAGGTAGGATAGTCACTAAAAGAGAAAGGGCAAAGAATGACCAGCAACTCAATGCAAATCTGGGTCCCATAGAGGGATAAGTGACTTCTCCACTTGGCCATGTTTCCTACTCTGCATCTTGGGAAGGTTGAAGTGACAGATTCACACATTGACCCCCTCTAGCATAGCCCTGAGATTTAGAATTGACCAAGTGCTTCCTCTCATCTTATGAAATGGACCCCATCCCTACCAAGGCTCCCAGCAATTGCAACCTCCTGGTACCCAATACTGTTTGTCCTTTCTCCTCTTAGGTGATTGAACTCAACCTCTGGTTTCTCAGGAATGGAAATTGGCAAATGTCAGGGGATAAAGTTCTTTTATTATTATTATTTTTAGTTGTAGATGAACACACTACCTTTATTTTATTTATTTATATGTAGTTTTGAGGATCAAACCCAGTGCCTCACACGTGCTAGGCAAGCATTCTACCATTGAACTACAACCCAGCCCCATGGAATATCACTTCTAAGATTCAATTACAGGAAGTCTGATTTCTGTATGGCTCCCTCTCTCCTACTTTCCATCTGTCTGTCTGTCTCTTTTTTTCTCTCTCATCCTCCCTGTAGGGAATCAAGCTGAGATATTATGAGCTGCCCTGTGGATGACCCTAAGTATCCTGGACCACAAAAAAAGTACTGGGGCTCAGCCAAACTTGGTCCTGCCAATAGCAGAGGAATGAACTTGGAGGCCAGTCCTTCCAGCTGAATCTCAGTAGAGGCCTTAGCCCCAGTGTCCTGAGAGACCTGGAAGCAGAAGCAGCAGCTGAGCTGGCCTGGATCCCAGTGTTCAGAAACTGTGACATCATCACTATTTGTGAATGTCAGCAGAGAGTTAGACAAATACTGTTGTGCATCAGTAGATAGTTAATGATGTGTCTAGGCTCTGGGGTCTGCCCTTCCCCTCCTCCCTCTGCCCAGGCTCTCTCCAGCCACACTGGCCTCTTTACCCCATCCCTAGCCAAACTTTGCCTCCCAAAAATCTGCCCTGCTGAGCCTTTCCAGAATTGAGTAAGGCTGGCTACCTCTTGTTATTATGCTTTCAGCAGAAATACCACTTCACCAAAACTTTCAAACCCACACTGTTACCCTTGGGATGTCCAGTGAAAGTCCAGGTCTTTGGTGTCACAAACAAAGAATTGAATGATTCACACAGGCAACAGAGTTATTGAAGGTGAAGATAGCTCTCTGTTACATAGAATGGAGTGGGCCAAGGGCAAGCGAGGCTCAAGGCCCCAGTGTCTGGAAATTAGGGTGTTATATTCTGAACTATGGGGCATTCTCTTCCCTAGATGGACTGATTGAAGACCTTACCCCATTTTCTTCTATTGGTTATCTTATGATACCTGATCAGAATATTTTCCAATTTCCCCCCATTGGTTACTTTAGAAAACCTAATTAGAATACTGCCTACTTTACTTCCATTGGTTATATTAAAATTTGAACCTGTGGCAGGAGTTGTCATGGTAATGGGATTTATTGTAAACAGGGACAGGACTTGTTTCCTTGTCTTGTTCTCCAGTGGTTTCTTTTCTTTTAATTTTTTTTAGATGTTAATGAACCTTTATTTATTTTTTTATTCATATGCACAGCAGAGAATTGAATCCAGTGTCTCACACATGCTAGGCAAGTGCTGTATCACCAAGCTACAACCCCAACCCAGTAGTTTCTTTTTAAAAATATTTATTTTTTAGTTGTAGTTGGACACAATACCTTTATTTTTATTTATTTATTTATTTTTATATGGTGCTGAGGATTGAACCCAGGGCCCCACACGTGTAAGGTGAGTGCTCACAATCCCAGCACCCAGTGGTTTATCTTAAATACTGAACTCCTAACAACATCTAGCACCAGGCTATATTTTCACTATAGTACTTGCTCTTTTCTTTCATAGACATTTGCTTTGAGCTTTTGTGCATCTCCATCTATAGAATAGCAGCTCCTGGAGTGCTGCGCCCATGGCAGTCACTTACAGAGCCACGCCTGGGCCCAACATGGGCCCTGGGCATCATGCTGAATGGAGAGTTGAAAGAATATCAGAGCCCATCCCCACCGCCAAGCAGCTCACACGCTGCACAGGGATACTAGTTATGGGAGATCTCATTGGGTGGAAGGCCTGGCACACAGAGCATGATCCTGGGGGTGGGGGGTCTTCCCTGACTCCACTTGCTCCATTGAGCATGGTGGGCACTGCTGCTCCAATGGCCAATGCCAACACTGTACCCAGGCTGGTAACCCAGAATCAAAACCTTCACTTGGGGTTTTTGATTTGAGCTGTCCTCAAAGCTGTGGGCCCCAAGAGGCAAAATCGCCAGATATGCCAGATCCAGGGGTGATAAGGAACAACAGAGTCTCCTTTGTCCCCCTTTTACTCTCTGTGGAGTCCTGGGTGTCCAGGACATTCAGGAGGCTTCCAAAATCCACTAAGAGCCATGACCCCACCATGATTTCTAAATGAGGACCCAGAGTTTCCAAAAAGGTCGAAGTTTCTCTCTGAGTCCCAGAAAAGTGGTCCAGAGCTTTGATATCCCATGTACAACCCAGGTCCCAGTACCCTCGCCCCAGACTGCTATCTGCTCAGAAGGACCTCCAGGGAGGGCTGGGGATACAGCTCAGTTGGTAGAGTGCTTGCCTCGCATACACGAGGTCCTGGGTTTGATTCCCATCACCACAAAAAAGGACCTCCAGGGATAAGAAAACATCTTCCAAGGACCTTGGTGAGCCATGGGTTATGGATGGAGAATTGAGGCCACAAGAAGAAGCTAGCAGCCTTTGGGACCCTTGGACCACCCACTCCAAGCTCTGTAATTTATAGAAATGGTGTCTCAATCTATATCATGGTAACCAAATTGGTGGACATGGGGCCCCACAATCTGTCCTCTCAAAGTTGCTCTGGGAGTGTTCCCAGTCTAGGCAAACCCTGGGAAGTTTTACCCCTCACCACCACCACCATTGCTTCTTGATATGTCCTCCTCCTATGCAGTGGCCCTGGACTTTATGCTAGGCTGCATGCCCCTGCCCCAAGTCAGAGCTGCCTCTGTCCTCTTCTTTCCTCATCCTGTCTTCT
Organism: Urocitellus parryii; assembly: GCF_045843805.1. Lineage (NCBI taxonomy): Eukaryota > Metazoa > Chordata > Mammalia > Rodentia > Sciuridae > Urocitellus > Urocitellus parryii. The sequence continues at coordinate 117,409,972 of NC_135535.1, read as the reverse complement.
TCCCAGTGTCCCCCCTACCCTAATCCCCTGACAAGTCTTGGGGTGAGGATGTGCATCTGGGCTTTTGTTTGTGACATTGCACACTGACATTGGCATTGGATGGATTACTAAATGCAAGAAGAAAGGGTTCCACATGGAAGGGGCAGATTCTATCTCAAAGCACACCCAAAGGAGAACCGAGCCTTTCCATGAAGACCAGAACACTGCACTCTACCCTGAACTCTGCCCACCTTGTGGGCTCTGTCCAGAACCTATCTCTCTCTTGCCTCAATTTCTTGCCTGGCTGACCACCAGGGTGCTTGGATCTCATCTTTCTTTCTGTGCCTAACATGGGGGGTTTCACAGGAACGTCCATCCGGCAGACTGACACTGAAGGCATAGTGCAGCACAGCCATGCATCATGTTCATGGCAGGGCGTGCACACAGGACTTGAATGGGGCAGCCATAGCTCGTGGACATGATTCCTTGCCCCTCTTGTACCCTACACCAATGTTTGAGCTTAACCAGTCCCCATATCCCCTTTTCCCGCACCAGTATTCAAGCTTACTGAACTTGAAGTAAACTCACCCAGCCATGAGTGGGGCCATGGAATCACCTTTCCTCACCATCATTCATCCTTGCTGATAGTCAGAGGATTCTCTTGGGAGGGGACCTCCTGGATCCAGCCTTTTGGGCATCTTCCTCTGCTGGCCTGACTCCACAGTACACACTCACAGTGACCAGTCTTTGAACCATTTTCCATCAGGAAAACATGCTGCAGGAGTTTCTTGCCACAGGGCTGTTGAGGGGCACAGCTGGAGGCTGAACCCAGGTCAATGGATCTCTACTATCTAATGCACAGGAACTCCAAGAAGAGGCCTCTGAGCCCAACCTTGGATGTCAGTCCCTCCTGGATGAGGGATCCAGGTAGGGTGCTGAAGGTCAGGGCTCTCAAGTGGGTGCTGAAGGGTCTCTGAGTGAGAAAACTACAGAAGGCTGGAGTTGGGGTATGGAGTGCCCCTTGGAATGACATCTGGACCAGATTCTGTTTGGCTCTGATTTCATGCAAGGAGTTGGGGGCTACTGCAGGCAGGAAACAGGGGACCCCACTCAGGTGGTATTCTTGGAGCCACAGCATCCCAGAACTGGATGGAGCTGAGTGGGCATGAGACCCAACCCATCCCAGCATAATGCCTGAGCACCAGCCAGGGAAGATGCCTGCCTCAATGTCCTCCCAGGGACTGAAGGATGGTGCTGGATGTGCCTCTTCCCAGGCTGGACCTGCAACCTGGACAGCCCAGAGCTGCCTGCTGGTCAAATAGCCCTTTAGGGTTAGTCTGTGCACACAGAAGAGTGAATGAGGGGACCAAGGGGATGCACAGCATGCTCTGTATCTATGACCCTTCTCCTGCAGCCAAATGCAGAAGGGGCAGCATCGCCACCTGCTGGATATGTGTAATGGGTACAGACCTGGTGAAAAATGTCCTGGGCCCATAATTGACCCCAGAGATCCTCTAGCCTCTGCTAAATATGCGTGCAGGTTGGGGGAGTTGGGCACCAGGAAGGGAAGGGGATTTGAAGGGAAATGTGGGTACTCATCTTCTGCTCCTTACTTTTTTTAATTTTTGTACTGGGGATTGGCTCCAGGGAAACTTTACCACTGAGCTACATCCTGAGCCATTTTTATTTTATTTTATTTTTTTTTATTTTGAGACAGGGTCTCACTAAGTTACTTAGAATATTTAATGTCCTGCTGCTTCTTATATTTGAACATCAAACTTAAAACAAGATACACAACAGAAAAAAAAGTCAGAAAGGAGTAAAAATAAAAAAGATCTATTTCAAGGCCACAAAGGACTGTTCTGGTATTGCAGCAGGCATGGAGGGATCTGCCAGAATTGGCCCCAGCTTCCCAGCGGGATGGATCCTGTACTGGCTGGAGCTCCATGGCTGCTAACGTGCCTGGTGCTAGACTTGGTTCTAGATTTATAGGTGGCGCTGCCTCTAGCAAGGATGCCAGGAGCAGAGCTGACTTGAGCTCCACGGGAGATGGGTGATCCTGTGCTGGAACTAGCTGTCCTCTGAAGCTGCTGCAGAGCTGGCTCTGGTCCTGATTTGCAGCTAGACTTGGTTGTTGATGGCTTCAGCTCAGTGATTACTGACATCTGATGTCAGAAATATCTCTAGAGAGAAATGTGGCTGGTTTTGATTCTGTCACTGCTTCTGCAGCTGGATCTGGCTTTCAAAAATTTTCCAGAGCTGGTGCTGGAGATAGAGCTGTTGTCAGCACAGTTTTTTTTTTAAATATCTTTTTTAGTTGTCAATGGACCTTTATTTAATTTATTTATATGTGGTGCTGTGGATCCAACCCAGTGCCTCACACGTGCTAGGTGAGGGCTCTACTGCTGAGCCACAACCCCAGCCTGCAGCACAGCTTTTGAATGTATTTAATTCCCCTGAATATTACAATTAAAAGTAATTTTAAATGGTTACAAATTTTGTCATATGTAAATTTTAAATATAAAATATAACAAACCATAAAGAATATGAAAAAGAAAATTAAAACAGAAAAGCTGCCATTAAAGGGAAGGCCATAATGCTCTGGTACTAGATCTGGCCCTGGTGGTATCTCAGGAGCTGGAATTGAAGGGTGTGCTGGGCTAGCTCCAGCTCTAAGTTGGAACAAAAGATGGTGTCTGGGTAAGTGCTGGAACTGGCTCTATCTCACCCAGTAGTGTTGGGGAAGTTCTACGATTAGCTCCTTTTCGGGGGCCGATTCTCACTATTTGGTTTCAGAAAGTGTACAGCTGGATGGAGGTAGCTTTAGCTCTGGAGCTGGAGGTCCCTGTGGTTCTGTGGCTGGCTCTGGCACTAGGTCTGGTGCTGGTACAAGATCTTGTGCTAGAGGAGGCTCCAGCTGAAAGCTTCACTAGGGTAGAATGCTGTCTCACCTGCTGGGCTGTGAGCCCTGAGGGTAGGGAACGTGTCAAGGATTCATGGTTTTATTCTAACAGGCAACAGGGAGAAAATACAGCAGGTGCCTGTGTGGATGGATGGAAAAACCCAATAGTTCTTTGTGTCTTCATCTTCTTGTGTGTAATATAAGATCATCTGGCTTATAGGGCTTTTGGGAGGAACACACTGATTTATTTAGTAAAAAGTAAGTGCTTTCTGTGATCTGTTCTAGAGGCTTGGGAATATAGCACTGAACATGCACAGGACCCTTCATAATAAGTTGACTTGATTAAGCAAAGTTTAAATGAGGGAATGCAGGTCACAGGCATGTGGCCTGACAGGTGGGAGCAGGTGCTTTGGTGGAGGTCCTGTTCAAGTTCAAGTCCCCATCTCAGTACCAGCCCAGGTGGGGCCTGTGGAGCACCCGATGTGGAATCCAGGCTCTAAATGGCCTTCCTACTCATGGTCCCCCTTGGCTCCTTCCTCACTAATCCTCAGTTTCCCCACCTGTGAAATGTTCATGTGAAGAGATCTTTCCCCTGGTTCCTATGAAGTTGGCCTGTATCCTCAAAGACAGATAAAGAACTCCCTGTGATTTCTTCCTCTCTAGGTAACCCTGTAGAGCAGGCTTTTAGTTCATCAAGGAAACAGGGCTGTGTTCCTTGAAGGGACTGGCTGCCGTCCCCCTGTGGTTGGCCAGTGGATGATCTGGGTGGGGGATCCTGAGTCTAACCCCCAGCAGTAGTGATGACCCACACACCGACAGTGCACTTGTAATGTGACTTTTGAGGTGTTGGCAAAAGCCAGCTGAACCTCTGAGACACAGACCTTGCCTTGGACATGGTTCAGCTTATAGTAATCAGGGCCTGCCACAGATCTTTCCAGATGGATACATAAAGGGTTTCCTCTCATCATTCATTTTTATTTTCTCCCTCAACTTTGTTTTTCATCATGTGGATGGTCATCTTTCATTTAACCAGACAGCCTCATGAGGAAACTGGTTGTTTCCAACATTCTTTCTAATGAACAAGGCCATGGTGCATAACCCTCTCCATGTGGGAAGCATAGAGGGTTTCTATGGGTTGAATCCCCTGAACTGGGACTGCTCAATTAAAAGATAAATACATTTGTAATATTGATAGAGGTAAATAATGACAATGCCTGCATTGGAGAACAACTTGTATCTTGTATACTGTCAGATAAAGATTCCTGGCCTGGGAATGTATCTCAGGAGTAGAGTGCTTGCTTAGGACTTTTTTTGTTGTTTGTTTTTGTTTTTTGATGGTGCTTTGGATGTATGCTACACATATGCTTTATCAGCCACACCTGCAAACCCCCAGAAATAATTTCTTTAAAGCTATGTTTATTGTAATTGACTCAACAGTTAATGATTTTGTAGTGAGAGTACTTTTCACAGAATATTCACATTATTACAATTTAGCTACTATGTATCGAAAGATTTGATTTTAAAAAGTGGAAATTTTAATTACTATGGATGCTAATGTAGAGTTATTAGGTTTAAATGCTTGGTAAATGTTTATTGAATAAAGTGTAGAGCATTTGTAAATAAAAATATTCATGCTGTTAATTTTAAAAAGAATTTTTATCTCTTCCTATTTTAGTGGCTTTTGTTTTGTCAGTTTAGTTTATGTTTCATGTGAGAGCCAGGGGACACATCCTCAGGCATATTTATACCTGTAAAATCTACATACAGAGATAAGGTCTAAGAGGGTATTTCTAGTTGTCCTTTGTAACTGGATATGTTAACCATGACAGGGACAATTTCATTTTCTGACATCTTAACCATTACTAGGACTTGGTGGGGCATTTTATTTTCTTCTTTGTGTTTGATGTATTTTTCTTTGTGAATTTATTTTATTTCTTAAAGAGAGAGAGAGAGAGAGAGAGAGAGAGAGAGAGAGAGAATTTTTTAATATTTATTTTTTAGTTCTCGGCGGACACAACATCTTTGTTGGTATGTGGTGCTGAGGATTGAACCCGGGCCGCATGCATGCCAGGCGAGCACGCTACCGCTTGAGCCACATCCCCAGCCCAGCCACATCCCCAGCCCATGAAGGTGACCTTTAAATCTGGATTCTTTTTGTACTGGGGATTGAACCCAGGGGTGCTTGACCACTGAACCACATCCATAGCCCTCTTTATTTTTTATTTAGAGTTAGAGACGGGTCTCACCAAATTGTTGAGGGCTCGCTAAGATGCCGAGGCTGGCTTTGAATCTGTAATCCTTCTGCCTGGGAGCCTGAGTTACTGGCTCAAGCTACATCTGCATTCTTAATTCATGTGAAAGAGACTTTAAACCTGGAATTTAAATCATGGCCAATCTTGTGTTGTCCTGCACTCCTTTCTACCTATCCTTATGTGTTCTATCCTACTTTACTTTAATTTCTCTCTCTTTTTTATACATATTTTAAAAATATTTATTTTTTAGTTGTAGTTGGACACAATACATTTATTTATTTATTTATTTATTTATTTATTTATTTATTTATTTATTTATTTATTTATATGTGGTGCTGAGGATTGAACCCCACCACAACCCCAGCCCGACTTTTTCTTAAGACTTCAAAATGTTCACATTTTGAACAGAAGTAGCTGCTGTAGTAGGAAGGAAACATGAAATACCTGGGTGTGGGTCTCAGTCAAAATGCTGTATGCAATACCCTTAATTTTCTATGTTTTATTTCCTGTTTCTTTTTTTTATTTATTTTATTTTATTTATTTTATTTTATTTTATTGATAATGAATTTAAGGGATACTCTACCACTAGCCCTTTCTATTTTTCATTTTGAGACAAGGTCTCATTAAATTGCCCAGGCTGACCTCAATCTTGTGATTCTCCTGCCTCAGCCTCCTGAGTGAATGGCATTATAGGCATGAGATTCCACATCCAGCTCTACTACCTGTTTTGTTTTGAAGAGAGAGAGAGAGAGAGAGAAAGAGAGAGAGAGAGAGAGAGAGAGAGAGAGAGAGAGAGAGAGAGAGAGAGAATTTTTAAATATTTATTTATTTTTTAGTTTTCGGAGGACAAAACATCTTTGTTTGTATGTGGTGCTGAGGATTGAACCCGGGCTGCATGCATGCCAGGCGAGCACGCTACTGCTTGAGCCACATCCCCAGCCCAGCCACATCCCCAGCCCTACTCTGTTTTTTAAAAAGGAAAGAAGAGGTTTTGAGAACAGTAGTGAAAAGAAAAATCTCTGTATTGCCTTCTTTGCATAATCATCATTCCCCAGAGCCTACCTGGAACAGACTATCCAAACCAGTGGTTCAGAGATGGAGTCAGCTGGGTCAGAACTACCCTACTTCAATGCAAAACATCTTTTTCCAATTAAGCTATTCCCTGGGGAAAGTTGTTTTAGTCAATCTGACCTAGCGGCAGGATGAGAAATAGTCTGTTGATCCATTTTCAGAATGTAGTATTCAGCCTTAATTGGAGCCAATTAGAGCCATTTCAACTATAGCCCTTCCCTTTTGTCTGCCCTAATTTTAAAATTTGCCAATTGCATAGATTGTATTCCTGAGTCCTCCAATCAGGGCAAAGGGCAGCACTGCCTTTAGGTATATAAACCTGTCACTGCCTGCCCAGGCCTGCTTATTGGCCAGGTTGTGCAACACTGTTTTTCTGTCAAAAGTAAATGCCTTGGCCAGGCATGGTGGCACAAGCCTGAAATTCCAGCAGCTCGGGAGGCTGAGAAAGGAGGGTCCCAAGTTCAAAGCCAGCCCCAACAACCTAGTGAGGCACTAAGCAACTCTGTGAGACCCTGTCTCTAAAGAAAATACAAAATAGGGCTGGGGATGTGGCTCAGTGGCCAAGTGCCCTTGAGTTCAGTTCCTAGTACCCCATACCTCCCAAAACATAAATGCCTTGCCCACCCACTTTCAAGCATGTGTTTGATTTTTTTTCTGGCACCTCAGTATTTCTAACTGCCAGCTGGCACAGAAGTTTGGAGAAGCACTGAGTTTCTTCTTGTTCTTGCAGAATCTGTCAGTGTTCAGAATAAAGTCTTTTACAAGTGATTTATCTTTTATGTGGTAGAACTCCTGCCAGAGAGGGGACAGACAGAGGGGGTCAGCACAGAAACTATTTAAAGAGATATAAGACTGGTGTTGTCTCCACACCTTGATATATTTATTTCCAGAGATTTTACTTACATTTACATTCAGTTTCCTTCAGATGAGTTTTAAAAGCCTGATGCAATAAGTCTTTTCTCTATTCTCAAAGACCTTCCTCCACTTTAATTGCATTGATTCTTCATTTCCAAGGCCATGTTTTGCCAGGTGTGGTGGTACACACCTGTAATCCCAGCAGCCTGGGAGGCTAAGAAAGGATTACAAATTTGAAGCCTGCCTCAGCAATTTAGCAAAGCTGTAAACAACCTAGTGAGACTCTGTCTCAAAATGAAAAATAAAAAGGCTGGGATGTTTCTCAGTGATTAGGGACCCCTGGGTTCAATCCCTGGTACAAAAAAAAAAAAAAAATGAGCCATGTTTTCACATTGAAGAAACCTACTTTTTTTTTTTTTGGAATGGGGGATTGAACCCAGGGCCACTTAGCCACTGAGTCACATCCCCAGCCCTTATTTATTTATTTATTTTTGAGACACAGTCTTGTTAGTTGCTTAGGGCCTCACTAAATTGCTGAGGCTGGCTTTGAATTTACAATCCTCCTGCCTCAGCCTCCTTAGCCACTGGGATTACAGGTGTCCAACACCACAGCCAGCCCTAACTTTCCTTTTGCAACCCCTGAAATTTACTGCTTATTTCATGCTATCAGAAGCTAGATTGGATGGTGCTACTGTTGAAAGGAATGGTAACTTAGTTTATACACATTTAATTTTTTAATTTTTAAAATTTAAAATTTGAGCTGAGGATGAATGAAGATATTACATCTGAAGAGGATCAAACCCAGGACCTTTGCATGGTAGGCAAGCACTCTACCAAGTTCATAAAAAATTAACAACAACAGTTCTTATCTGGTGCTAACTTTGTGCCAGGCCAGGTTCTAAACTTCTTATGTATTGTAATCCCTTTAATCCTTATAATCTTTACAATATCCTTATGAAGAAACCAATAGATACCACTGACTTTATGATGTTGTCTTTTTTGTTTGTTTGTTTAGTACTGGAAATTGAACCCAGTGATGCTCTACCACTGAGTCACATTCCCAACCCTTTTTGTTTCAAAACAGTGTCTCACTGTTTTCCACACTGACACCAAACTTGTGATCAGCCTCGGTCTCTTGAGTCACTGGGATTACAGGTGTGTGCCCCTGTGCCTGGCAACAAAAACTTTTCAATGCCCCTTTATAATGTAATATTTTGAGAGACATTGTAAGTAGCTCAGAACTTACTTCAAGTGTAAACAATATGAACTGACAATCGATGACATAACTGCCACCTGGCAGATGAAAATGTTAAAATAATTGTATTTTAAAATCAAAGAAATAATCCCCATTTTGCAGATATGGAATCAGTGGTGCAGAAAGATATTAGTGGTTTGCCAGAAACCACATAGGCATGGTTTCCTCCTCTTTTTGCAGTGCTGGCGATGAACCAGGAATGTGCTCTACCAACCACTGAGCTACATTTTGAGAAAAGGTCTCCCTAAATTGCCCAGGCTGCCCTTGAATTTGCCAGCTTCCTGCTTCAGCCTTCCAAGTCGCTGGGATTTACACCACTGGTGCCAGCCCAGAATTTCTAAGGTAGTAGAGATATAAGACACATATTAGAAATAACTAGCACAAAAACTAAAAGTAGTAAATAAGAAGCCCAGAAGGTGAAATTTAGATGAATGAAGATATTACATCTAAAGAGGCAGCAGGAGGACTCCATGAAGGAAGTAGCAGGTGAACTGGAATTTCATACCAACGTGTCCAGACTGATGTAAGACTGTTGAATGATAGTTATGCCTGGTGTAGTACCCAGAACACCATTCTGCAGTTTATTGAATTCTTTTTGGGGGTACTGGAGATTGAACTCCTGAGCCCTCAACCACTGAGCCACATCCCCAGCCCTATTTTGTATTTTATTTAGAGACAGGGTCTCACTGAGTTGCTTAGTACCTCCCTGTTACTGAGGCTGGCTTTGAACTTGTGATACTCCTGCCTCAGCCTCCTGAGCAGTGAGTGCCGCTGCGCCTGGTCAGTTTATTGAATTATTTAGAACTGCTTTTTCTGGGTTTCTCTCTCTCTCTCTCTCTCTCTCTCTCTCTCTCTCTCTCTTTTTAAGGTGGGCGGGTTTCTTTCTCCAGCTTAACAACCTATGTCTCTACTCCTACTTCTCTTATCTATTCTTTCATTCAGCATTATTTGAAGTAAGCTTTAAAAAGTGTTTTAAGTTCCTAGGAGCAGGCTACCTTTTTGAAAATGAAACCACAGAAGAAACCCCAATACAGAAGACATGATGGTCCTTTCCTAGTGAAACCCACATCCTTCTCTCAGTCTTGCAGTACCTCTATTGCTCCATGTTCAGGGTTTTACACTTGCCTGATGTTATGGTTTGTATCTGGGATGTCCCCTCAAAGCTCATGTGTTGAAGGCTTGGTCCCCAAAGCAGCAACATTCAGAGGTTGGGCATTTGGGAAGTGATTGGATTGTGGAGGCTGACTTCTTCTGTGAATTGATCCACTGAATGGACTACTGGGAGTTGGTGGAAACTGTAGGTAGGTAGGGCATGGTCAGAGGAAGTAGATTACTGGGGTTATGTCCATGGGGACTATATTTTGTCCTTGGCTTCTTCCTCTGTTACACTTTCTTTCTCCTTCCCAGCTGCCATAAGCTGAGTGGCTTTCCTTTGTCACATCCTTGCACTGATGCTGCCTCACTTCAAACCCAATGCAATGGACAGAAACCTCTGAAACTGTACCTTCAAATAAATCTTTCCTCCTTTAAGTTGTTAATGTCACGTATTTTGGTAACAGTGGCAAAAAGCTGACTTAACACACCCAGAAAATAGTCAATCTACCCATATATAAACATCTGGGTTGAAAGATTGTTATATACAAAAGTAAGTGATAGACACACATGAGTTAATTAAGTTATTACTATAGACATATAGGTCAACTATGTTGAAATCAAAAGACCCAAATTAGAATCACAGCTGTGCCATTTACTGCCCATCTTTCAAACTGTGTGTGTGTGTGTTTGTTTTTTTTTTTTTTTTTTTTCTGTGCGCTTGGGATGGACCCCAGGACCTTGTGCATACTAAGCATGCCTTTTATCACTGAGCAACACTCTCATCACCCATGAACGTTTTACACTTGTAATCCCAGGTACTTAAGAGGCTGAGGGAAAAGGATACTGAATTTGAGGCCAGCCTGAGCAAATAGCAAGATCCCTAATTACAAAAAGATCGAAATAAAATATTGGAAATTTTGAAATGAGAATATTCTACAAAATAACTGGCCTGTACCCATTTAAAATGCAAAGATAATGAAAGATAAGAAAAACTTGGATTAAAAACCAAAATAACAATTTTAAGGAAAAACAAACGAATCCTGAGGAACTGTTCTAGATCAAAATCTAAAGAGCCATGAATAACTGAATACAACCTGGATTTAGGATTTTTAACTTTATTTCCCATGCTGCTCCTGAAGTCTTGGACGTGTCAGAATCCCGAGTAGCTGGCACTACAACACCATGTCACACATGCAGCTTTAGAATTTGGGGGTGGGTGGGTATTAGAGATTGAACCCAGGAGCGCTTGACTACTGAGCCTCATTCTCGGCCCCTTTTATTTTTTATTTTAAGACAGGTCTCACTAAGTTGCTTAGGGCCTCCCCAAATTGTGATCCTCCTGCCTCGGCCTTCCAAATCACCAGTATTATAGGAGTGTGCTACTGCACCCAGCAGAATTTTTTAAAAAAATAATTGGTAGTTTTGGGAAAATGGTCAAAATTTAATAACTATGTAAATTAGGTGTAGTTAATTTCCTGGTTTTTGAAAATTATGTGGTAATGTTGTGATAGGATATGATTTATAAGAAAATACACATTGGTGTGTTTAGGTGTAAAAAACTTCAACTTTCCAACAGTTCAGAAAAAAAAAAAAAAACATTTGAGAGAGAGAGAGAGAGAGACAAAGCAAATGTGGTAAAATGTTAACCCTCAGAGAATCAGAATATAGGGTATATGCAAATTAGTTGTATCTTTTCAAGTTTTCTTTAAGTTTAAACAATTTCTTTAAGAAATTATCTTAAACTAGGCACAGTGGCACATGTCTGTAATTCCAGCTGTTTGGGAGGCGGAGACAGGAGGATCCCAAGTTCAAAGCCAGCCTCAGCAAAGGCGAGGCACTAAGCAACGCAGTGAGACCTTGTCTCTAAATAAAATAAAAAATAGGTCTGGGGATGTGGCTCAGTGGTCAAGTGTCCCAGAGTTCAATCCCCTAGACCCTCCAAAGAGAAAGAAAAGAAAATGAAAAAGAAATTATGTTAAACTAAGTGCAGTGGCTCATGCCTGTAATCTCAGCAGGCTCAGGAGACTGAAGCAGGAGGATAATAAATTCAAAACCAGTCTCAGCAATTTAGCAAGGCCGTATCTCTAAATAAAACTAAAAAGGGCTGGGGATGTGGCTCAATGGTTAAGTGCCCCTGGGTTCTGTTCCTGGTTCCAAATAAATAAATAAATAAATAAATAAATAAAATTATTTTTAACAATTTTAAAATGAAATCCTTTTCAGATGAAGATATTATCTGTCTTATCCACTTCACAGTATTTTGGGGAAGATTAAATTAAGTCTTGTAAAGAAAGGAGCTTTGTAAACTATAAGTTCCTTTATAGATAGGAAACATTTATTAGTACTGAAAAGAACTTTATAAACTATAGGGCTCTACCAAATGTAAAGCAATTATTTTTATTGCATTTTTTAAAGCTTCTACAGAAAATAAGTCGAGTTTCTTATCTATTAACTCAATTATTGCTCTTTTGAGAAAAGGCATTTTACAATCAGAGGATTGCCTCTTGGTTCCTTTGCCTGAGAAGGGTCAGTGATCAATAGCAACTTTATTTGTGCAGAAAAATCTATATCATGAAAAATTGTCTCTTGTTCTGTATTTATTGTCTGAGACTAAATGGCTTGCACGTTCCTTTCCAACATGAAACACTTAAAGCAGTGTTTCATGATTTAATGAAAGCAATTCAGGAAAGCCACTGGCAAAGGACCTGTGCTTCAAGTGCCGGTATTGTTCCAAAGCTGAACCATGGTGCTGTCTTCTTTGATTCAGCATGATAATTGACTGAAATAGGCTAGCACATGGTAGATGCTCAATAATATTTACTGAGCAAATGAATCCTAGAAGGTGAAATGCAGGACTTCTGCAGATTTCATGGTATCTTTTTTTTTTCTCAATTTCTAATGTGTTTTTTCTGTTGCATGACATGCTAGTTTGAGATACAAGAAATATCTTTTTTTTTTTTCTTCAAATGAGATGGTGTCTCACCATGTTGCCCAGGCTGGCCTTCAACTTCTAGGCTCAAGTGATCCTCCTGCTTCAACCTCCCAAGTAACAGGAACTGCAGGTACACACCACTATTCTAGGTCACTGTGGATTCCTTTTTTGTTTTGTTTTGTGTTGCTGGAGACTCAATCTAGAGCCTAGCATGTGCTAGACAAGTGCTGCTCTACCACTGAGCAGCACCTCAAACCCCTTTTTTCTCTTTTTATTTTCAGACAGGGTTTTGCTAAATTGCTCAGGCTGACCTCAAACTTGAGTTCCTCCTGCCCCAGCCTCCAGAGTAGCTAGGATTACAGGTGCATGCCACTAACTTTATGTTTAATTAAACTTTCTCTTTTCTAGTTTCTTATTGTGGAAGCTAGGTCTTTGATTTTAAGCCTTTCTTTTATTAACTAAGTATTTAAAGCTATAAATTTCCCTCTAATATCTACTCTATTTTACAAAGTTGCTGTATCCTAAAAATTCTGATATAAAATTTTGGGAGGATATGTATATTTTTGCTATTATATATATATATATATATATATATAAATTTTATAAATATAAATATATATATTTGGTAACAGGGATTGGACCCAGGGGTTCTTAACCACTGAACCACATCCCTAGTCCATTAGTCTTTCTCTCTCTCTCTCTCTCTCTCTCTCTGTATATATAAATTTTAAAATTTCTTTCTGGCTGTAGGTCACTAAAACCATCTTTATATGATATATAATAATTCATAATATATATTTTAAATTTTTGAGACAGGGTCTCACTGAGTTGCTTAGCACATCCCTAGGTTACTGAGACTGGCTTTAAATTTTTTGAACTTGTAAGCCCCCTGCCTCAGCCTCCTGGGTTGCTGGGATTATAGGTGTACACCACAAATGTGATCTTATTTTGTTTCATTTTCTTTTTTTTTTTTTTTTTTGGAAGCTCAACATCTTTAAGATAGTTTTTGATGCTGTTTTGTTCTGGGTTGAATTTTGTCCCCCATAAAAATAAGTAGAAGTCTCAGACTCTAGTTCCTATGAATGTGGCCTTAAATAAGGTCTTGGCAGACAATGAAGTTAAGATGAGGTCAAACTTAACTAACGGTGGGCCCTACTCCAATATAATTGCTGTCTTTATAAGAAGAGAGACAAATAAGTTGAAGGAAGATGGCCTTGTGAAGGTGGACTCATACATTTCAATGAGGCTGCCACTTGCCAGAGAACATCTGAGGCTACCAAAAACTGGAAGATCCTTTCCTGGACCCTGGAGAGACCATGGTTCTGCCAGGACCTTGATCTTGCACTTCTAGGCTCCCAAACCGTAAGAAAATAAACTTCTATTGTTGTAAGTCACTAAATTGTCTGCTCATATCAATCACCCACTTCTTACCTTTTTCTTGTGAATTCACAAATATTCCTTGACATTCTGATGTTAGACCCTTGTTGGATTTTGATTTTATAAATATTTTATTCTGTTAGCTGCCCGTTAACTATGTTCATAGTGTCATTTCTTAAACAGAAATCCTTAAGTTTTGTGCAATAATATTCATAGAAATTTTTCCTTATCGGATTGTGCTTTTAAGTTGTATTTAAAAATTTCTTTCTGGCTGTAGGTCACTAAAACCATCTTTTACATCTTCTATTAAAATTCTAAATTAAACCTTGATAAAGTAATTAGATATTTTAGGTCTTATTTAGGTTTTTAATGAAGAATTTTCCATTAAATATGACATTGCCTAGGGGTCCTTGAGGGATGTAACTAAAGCATTCCAGGTTTGCAACTTCTGAACTCTGTGACTAAGTGAAGAAAGGGTTTTATTTTCCCTAGATCCAACTTAAAAATATTATAGAGGAAGACTGCTCAATTGGCTAGGGCGGTGTGCCCATTATTATGGTCTGATTAGCAAGATGCCTTACCAAGTGCTGGGCAAACAAAAAACTCATCACTATTGGGGTGTTATGATTTATATATGAGGTGTCCCTCAAAAACTCCTGTTAATGCCGGAGTGTTCAATGATAAAATGATCAGATTATGAGAGCTGTAACCTAACCAGTCTGAATGGACTAACTGAGTGGTAACTGTAGGCAGGTGGAGGTGGGTCACTGCGGCATGCCCTGGAATGGTGCATTGTCCTTAGGGCCTCTTCCCTGTCTCTGCTTCCTGACCCTGCCAGGAACTGAGCAGCTTTCCTCTCCTTTACCCTTTCCCCATGATGAGATGTCTCACTATTAGCAGTCTGTGGATTAAGACCTCTGAAACCATGAGCCCCAAATACACTCTTCCTCCTCTGAGTTGTTCTTGTGGGGTATTTTGATCACAGCAAAACACACACACACACACACAGTCAGTCAAGGGGTGAAAGATAAATATACCCATTAATTACAATTCAAAGTTAAATGTGCTTAAGGGTTTAGGGGTGAAAACAATTGCACACTACTGGGGGAACTGGATAATTCTTCATGACAAGAGTGACGTTTTCAATAAGCTGAAAATTTATATATGCATAAAATTACACTGGTAGACTTCTAAGTATAGGAAAAAGCAGAGGTAAAATTGCAAAACCATGAAATTAGGAGTTTGTTCAGGGTATAATCCAACTTGACTGGACCATAGGATACAGGAAAGTTTAGTGTATGCCAACTCTTTGAAAAAGTATTTATGGAAAACCTGGTGACCCCTTACTCAACATTATTACCACCCCAATCCTTCATCTTTGCTAAGAGAACCTGAGTCTTGGTTGATCTAGGTCCATTGTGGCAATTCAGTTCCCCGCTGCCTGATACTTTCCCATGCTCCCTCCAACAGGTCCCATGACTCAGCTCTGGCCAACAAAATGCCAAGTGCACAACTTCTGGGAACTTTTCTTCTATTCTCTTTTGCACTAAAGCATCCATCTTGTATTCAAATGAGAAAGGACAAGACAATTGCAGATGTCAACCGAGAGTTTTGATAACATTCCAAGCAGGTTCCGCTTTTTTGATAACATTCCAAGCAGGTTCCGCTTTCTGGGCCCAGTCCCACAGGCCTCACCACTGACAAAAATTCTGTGTTTGGTTTGGTTTAATGCTCTGTGTTACTATCGTGAAGTTATTAATAATTTTTCAGGTACTGGTGATTAAACCCAGGGCCTTGCACATTCTTCACAGCCACTCTACCACTGAGCTACACCCCAGTCTCTGCTATTAATAATTTTTAACAAGAGGCCTTGAATAAGCATTTTGTACTGGGTCCCACAAGTTATGTAGCTAGTGCTGATTAGAACCTAAGTGCAAATTTTGGACTTTTTTTTATTTCCAAACCTCTTGTTAACAATAAATGTCATTATGAATGAAAATATTATTGGCTGGACTTTCTGTTACTTGTAACCAAACATATTCTGATGCAGTAAACTTGAAGAAAGAGTCACATTTTTCCTGATTTCTGCTGTTAAAGGGATAAAACTTGAAACTATATAAGCACATGAATTCTGGAGTTAGGCAGCTCTGTAGTTTGAGCATTTTGTTTCAAACCTTTGAACCTTAGTTTCTTTTGTTTGTTTGTTTTGGTACCAGGGAATTGAACCTAGGGGCAGTTAACCACTGAGCCACACCCCTAGCCCTTTTGTCTATCTTATTTTGAGACAGGTTCTTGCTGAGTTGCTTAGGGCCTTGGCTAAATTGCTAAGGCTGACTTTGAACTCATGATCCTCCTGCCTCAGCCTCCCAAGTTACTGAATTACAAGCATGCACCATCACACCCAGCTCTTTAGTATTAAAGTGGTAGGAAATCGCACCTACCAGTTAGAGTTGTGGAAGGATGAGGCAAGTTAACATGTAAAGCACACAGTTTAGTATCTGACAATTAATAGATGGCCCAGTAATGTTTTCTTTTTCACTTACACGTCTTCCTTTCAGTCCACTTGATGGACTCAGTGATAGTGTGCTTGCCTAACATGCAAGATCCATGGGGTCAATCCCCAGCACTGTGAACAAAAACAAACAAACAAAAAGGCACAGTGGTGTACTCCTATAATCCCAGCAACTCAGGAGGTGGGGGCAGGAGGACCACAAGTTCAAAGCCAGCCTGAGCAATTTAGCTAGGGCTTAAGCAACTTAATGAGACCCTGTCTCAAAATAAAACAAAAAAAAGGGCTGGGATGTGGCTCAGTGGTTAAACTCCTCTGGGTTCAATCCCTGGTACCAAAAATAAAAGTCCATGAAGACAATAATCCCTATCTGGACAAATTACCTTCAGTTAAAAAAAAAAAAATCAGAGACAAGCCTGGGCAACATAGTTAGAACTTGTCTCTAAAAATGAAAAAAAAAAAAAAGTAAACAATAACAAAATGCCATTTTGGCCTAGACATTGGCCACCATGGGCTTCATGCATATTAATATTTACTCCTTTGTTATAAAGGATACCCACTTGGAGAAGGAAACATTTATATTGTTTTTGAATCTCATTGTGGTCAGCTTCACCCTGTTCCATGGCATGCATTGGGTGGCTTGACTGGGGGCTGCAACATCTGCTTTTCCAGCAGACTCCCTACATGGCTGGCAAGTTAGCACTGGCTCTCTACCCAGAGTGCAGTCAGGGTGACCGGCTAGGGCCCATGGTCTTTCCCCCGGGGCCTCCCCACAGCCTGCTTGGGGTTTCTCATGCCCTATGACTAGGCACTGAGAGTGGGCATTCCGGAATAGCAGACAGCTGCACTGCTTTTCATTTCCTGGCCTCAGAAGAAAACATGCCTTCCCTCTCAGTGGGAGCATGTTGAAGTCACAATTTAAGAACTTCTGGAATGGGCGATGTCGATACAGCCATTTTTGGAAAATATAATGTACCATAGAATGCTAATTATTTGGGCCAGGATATGAAGTGGTTGGCAAGCCTCCCATGTGTTTCCCATGTAACATGGACTGAAAATGGAAGGATCTGGGTGGTGCAGAATGGATGTGGTGATTCAGAGGTTCCTGTACATAAAGTGGAGGTGGGTGGGGTGCCTCAGGGACAGGATAAGGTCTGGCTTGAGGAGGTGGGGGACACTTTCCTAAGTGTCTCTATGGCAGTATTAGTAACTCGGCCAGGTTCCAAAGCTAGTTATGGTCCAAATCTAGTAATAACATTGCTTCTTTGAATTTGCCCGTGATCCCCAGAGGATAACTATTCTTTGTGTTTCCTGTCCTTGTCAATTGTATGATGGCAGCGGCACAGCTTTCAAGTCACCACCACTCTACCCACCAGAGAAAGAGGCATGGAGGCCTGGAACTTTGTACTTCTACAGAGTAATTATGAAAAACTACAAATAATGTTAATTCTGACTAGTTTTTTTTTTTAATTTTTTAATATTTATTTTTTTAGTTTTTGGCGTACACAACATCTTTGTATGTGGTATTGAGGACCGAACCCGGGCTGCACGCATGCCAGGTGAGCGCGCTACCGCTTGAGCCACATCCCCAGCCCCTGACTAGTTTTTTAATGTTCTTTTTTTTTAGTTGTGGTTGGATATAATATTATTTTCTTTATTTATTTTTAAATTTTATGTGGTACTGAGAATCGAACCCAGTGCCTCACACATCTAGGCAAAAGCTCTACCACTGAGCCATAACCTCAGCCCCAATGCTGACTATTTACTCAACATTGTAATGCTGTATGTGTATTATCTCAGTTAATTCTCAAAACTAAAAACTACCTGAGCACAGTGGTGCTCACCTGTAGCCCCAGCTACTCCACAGCTGAAGCAGGAAGATCACAAATTCAAGGCCCATCTAAGCAACTTAGTGAGACCCTGTATCAAAATAAAAAATAAACAGGGTTGGTAGAGCACCTTTAACTTCAATGTCTAGTATCACAAACAGAACCACAAAAAATCTTGCCTTGTGTGTGTGTGTGTGTGTGTGTGTGTGTGTGATGGTATCTTGCTATGTTGCCCAGGCTGGTCTTGAACTCCTGAACTCAGGCAATCCTCCTGCTTCAGCCCTTTGAGTAGCTGAGACTATAGGTGTATATGCCTGGCTACTGGGTACATTTTTTTTTTTGGAGGGGAAGTGTACCCGGGATTGAACTCAGGGACACTCAACCACTGAGCCACATCCCCAGCCCTATTTTGTATTTTATTTAGAGACAGGGTCTCACAGAGTTGCTTCGTGCCTCCCCATTGCTGTGGTTGGCTTTGCACTTACGATCCTCCTTTCTCAGTCTCCTGAGCCGCTGGGATTCCAGATGTGCGCCAGCATGCCTGGCTACTGGGCAATTTTATTATCACCATTTCAGTTAAGGGAGCAGCAGTGTAGAGAGGTGAAGTAATTAGCAAGGTTAGGGAATATCAATTAGGAGAGCTCAAACCCAAGTCTGATTCAGGTACCTCTTAACTCTACCATGCCACATTTTTGTATTTAAATACATAATTTTATTCATTTAGCACATTCTTATCAACCCCACTCATGAGTTAGCATTGTTCTCAGAACCAAAACTACACCTGTGAAGAAGATAGATAAAGTCTATACTTACTGACTTCTAGGGGGAAAGAATGATAAAATATCAGGTCAGGGGTTATGATGACATTCAATGGGGGTGATGCTTACTGATGACTCTACATGGACACCTGAGTGACAAGGAAAAGCCAGCAATTGCAAAGTTTGTGAAAACAGCAATTTTGGCTCATGCTAAGAGATAAATTTAGGAACATTAATTTTTTCCCTTGATGCTTGGAATTGAACCCAGGTCCTCATGCATACTAACTACAGGCTCTATTATTAAGCTACACCCCAAGCCAAAAATTTAAATTTGTTAATATAAATATCCTAGTATTAACCAAAATGCTTTTATTGTGATTTTAGTAGGTTTTATTTAATTGTGTATTTATTTTTTAAGCATTAAAGTCTTGAATTAATTTCAGCAGACAGTAATCTAACAAGAGACTCTGCCTATCAGAAATTTCCAACTAGAGGGCTGGGATTGTGGCTCAGTGGTAGAGCTCCTGCCTAGCACAGGCGAGACCCAGGTTCGATCCTCAGCATCACATAAAAATTAAGGCATTGTGTTGTGTCCATCTACACCTAAAAAATAAAATTAAAAAAAAAAAGAAATTTCCAACTAATCTATAGTTTTTCCTGGTACTTTCTGTCACCCCACCCCCACCCCCCGCATTTTTTTTCCTGGTATTGGGAATTAAATTCGTCCCTTTTAATATTTTATTTTTGCAACAGGGTCTCTCTATGTTGCCAAACTGGCCTTGAATTTGCAATCTTTCTGCCTCAGCTTCCAAAGTCCCTAGGATTACAGGCATGCACCACCTCACCTGGTAGGATATTCCACTTTAACCAATCAAGTGCATTTTCTTTGTTTTGCTTTCACAGTTAGCTTATAAAAGGTCTCCTCTTGTTTCCCCTCACCCACTGGTAGAACACTGACTGCTTCCAGTCTGGTATTGCCCTGCTCATGTATAGTTTATATGCCAGGGTAAAACTTTTGGGTTCTATTCATCATGTTACAGGAACATTTATGAGGTGACACTCATAAAGGAACATGGGCCCTTTGGTGATTTTAAGCAGGGAAATGACCTGATCTGAACAAAATCATCACTCTGGTTATTTATGGAGAATGGATTGTAGGGTAATAAGTGAGTGTGGACACAAGAGCTGAGCAATGGGGCTTAGTGAAGTTAGAGAACAGACAACAAATTTGGAGCATGTGTTCATAGAGAATCTATGGAGGAGCTGGGAGGTGGTTCAGTAGTACAGGGTTTGTCTGACATGCACGAGGCCCTTAATTATGATCTTTAGCACTGTAAAAAAAGAGAGAGAAAGAATCTATAGAGAATCCAAACTGAAGGTCTTGACCATAGTTTGGATAATGAGGGTAAAGAAAGGAATTAGGATGATGTCTGTGATTTTGGCTTGAGTAACTGAGTAGATAGTGGTGCTATTTGCTGAAATGGGGAAGACAGAGGTAGCAGCAGGATTGGAGAAATCAATACTTCTGTTTTGAATATGAATATATAGGCTGTTGACATCCAGATGAAAATGACAACTTAATATGAGATGTGGAAATCAGGGCAGGGAATAGAACTAGAAAAAACATATGCTGGAGCTATTGGCACGTAGGTATTATTCAAAAGCAAGGAAGTGGATGAGATGATGTAAAAATAAAATAGAGATAAAGAGAAGGAATCCCAGGGCTGAGCTCTGAGCAATTTAACATGTAGAGGCAAGACAGAGGAGAAGAAATAAGCAAAGGAAATTGAAAACAAAAGGTATGTTAGTTAGCTTCCTATTACTGTAACAAAATACCTGAGATAACTCAGTTATAAAGAGGAAAGTTTCATTTGGCTCACCATTTTGGAGGTTTCAGTCTACAGTTGGGTGGACCCATTGCTTTTAGACCTGTGGTAAGGCAAATGTCATGGTGGGAAGTATGCAGAGAAGCAAAACTGTTTACCTCACGTCCAGGATTAAAGATATAAAGCAAAAGGAGCCGGGGTCCTACTATTCTCTTCAAGGGAATGCCTGCAATGACTGGAATACTTCCTACTTGACCCTACCTGTTAAAAAGTTTCCACCCCTTCCCAACAGCACCACTCTTGGGATCAAGCCTTTAATGAATGGGACTTTAAGGCACATGGACAAAGAGGTAAAGAAGAAGGTCATGGGATGAATTATATCCCTCCTCAATTCATACGTTGATTCCCTGACCCTCATACCTTAAAATATGACTGTGTTTGGATATAGAACCTTTTGGGTTAGAGATGTAGCTCAGTGGTAGAGCACTTGCCTAATGTGTGCAAGGCACCATGAAACAAAACCAAACCCAACCAATCAACCAAACAAAAAAAGGTATTTAGCTTGGTGCAGTGGTATGTCTGCCTGTAGTCTCAGCTTCTTGGGAGACAGAGGCAAGAAAATCTCTTGAGCCCAGGATCTCAAGACCTGCATGGGCAACACAGAGAGAACCCATCTTGAAAAACAAACAAAACTGGGGATAGAATCTTTGAAGACATTACTACGTTAAAATGAGGCCATTAGGGTGGACCATAATCCAATCTGACTAGAGTCCTTGAAACAAGGAGAAATTTAGACACAGAGAAAGTCACTAAGGATACACCACAGAGCTAAGGCTTTGTGAGAACAGTGAACATGTGGTTCACTTGCAAGCCAAGGAGGTAAAACAGTCCTGCTGACATGTTGATCTTGGACTTCTAGTTTCCAGAATATAATTTTCTATTGTTGAAGCCATCCAGTTTAAGGTACATTGTTATGTGTGGCAGTCCTAGAAAACTAATAGTGGGTTTTTCTTTGTTTTGTTTTTTGGTACCGAGGACTGAACTCAGGGCACTCAACCACTGAGCCACATCCCCAGCCCCTTTTAAATTTTATTTAGAGACAGAGTCTCACTGAGTTGCTTAGTGCCTCCCTGTTACTGAGGCTGGCTTTGAACTTGCCATCCTCCTATCTCAGCCTCCTAAGCCAATAGGATGTCAGGCATGCTCCATCATGCCTGGCCTAATAGTGTTTTATTCAGAAGCAAAGAGAAGAAAATGATTCAAGTAGGGGCAAATGATCAACTGTATAGGACACTGAGAAGAGATAGAATAAGGATGCAGAAGCGATCACCAGTACGGAAACAAGGTTCTTTTTCTTTAATATTTATTTTTTAGTTGGACACAATATCTTTATTCATTTATTTATTTTTATGTGGTGCTGAGGATCGAACCCAGGGCCTCCCATGTGCTGGGCGAGTGCTCTACCGCTGAGCCACAACCCCAGCCCCCTCTTTTTTTTTTCTTTAAATAATTTTAGTTGTAGATGGACACGATATCTTTATTTATTTATTTATTTATTTTTAATGTGGTGCTGAGGATTGAATCCAGTGCCTCATGCATGCCAGGCAAGCGCTCAACCCCAGCCCCAACAAGGTTATTTTGGTAATGCTGATAAGAGCAATAACCTGGAAGCCTCAGGTGAATTGAGAGGATGATAAATCAGGCAATAAGATGGCAACTACACACTTTCAAAAGTTCCATGTAAGTGATCAGGGAACTAGATTGTATTTGGGGGAAATGTGGAGTCAAGAAAGAAAAGTTTTATTTGTATGTTTGTTAGTTTGGTATTAGGGATTACACAGGTTCTATCACTGAGCTAAACTTCCAGCCCCTTTGAATTTTTATGACAGATATTTGAGCATGTTTGTATATACTTATTCTTGTTAGATTTAAGAAGTGTAGATGAAGCCTGGCCCTAAAATAGAATGATTTTTAAAATATTTTTTCATTTATTTAGTTAAATTATCTTATGCTTCCATATAAAATACATGAGTTCATTTTGTTTATCATAAAATGTGGTATAACATATCAGCTTCAATTATTTGGGTTGGGGGATACTGGGAATTGAATTCAGGGGCTCTCAACCACTGAGCCATATCCCCAGCCCTATTTTGTATTTTATTTAGAGACAGGGTCTCACTGAATTGCTTACCATCTCGCTTTTGCTGAAGCTGGCTTTGAACTCACAATCCTTCTGCTTGAGTTTCATAAACTGCTGGGATCACAGGTATGTGCCACCATGCCTGGCTCAGCTTCAAATATTTTCACAGCCAAGGTAAAAGTATTAATATTTCTCATTCATTCATTCATTCATTCATCTATCACTAAATACATATTTATTAAGTCACTCCTATTTGAAAGGCACTGGTATATGCACAGAAAATAGGAGTTAAAAAAACCTCCAGGCTTCGTGGAGTTGTACTCTAGAAGGCAGAGACATAATAAACAAACAAATAAATGAATAAATAGTATTGCTTGTAGAAGTAAATGCTATGAAAAGAAATGCAGCATAACTAGAGCATGATGAAGGAAATGGTATTATTTTAATTTTTTTGAATTGGGGGTCTCAGTCTGTTGACCTGCCTGACCTTGAGTTTCTGGGCTTGAGTAATCCTCCCACCTCAGCCTCCTGAGTAGCTGGGATTACAGGTGTACATTCACCATGCCCTGCTCACTAAATCTTTGCTGACAGCTATGTTGATACTTAAATGGGAAAAAGATGTGAAACAAAAAGACAAATTAGAAGCCTATTGTAATAATTGGGAAGAGAGATGGTAGCACTCTGGGCTAGAGATGGAAAAAAGTTGAGTTCTGGATAACTTTTGAAGGTATTGCCCAAGGATTTGCTGATGAATTGCATGAGAACTGGGAGGAAAGACAGGAATTGGGATTTTTCTTTAATTTTATAAAATTTCCAAGGGAATTTTTGTTTTATCTACAAATATTACCCTTAACTGTTGGATATGTCATTCAAATGACATTCAACTAACACCAAAGGTCTAAGTGGCCTTAATTAACTAAATTTATCTTTTTTTTTCTCATCCACCTATCCATTCATCTCTCCATCTTCTATGATACATTTATATTATCTATCTATTTCTAATATCTACTAGAATTAAAGCAATTCATTCAAACCTATTGTATATGTGTTAGTTACAATTAAAGTCACTTGCTGTTCCACTTCTGGGCTCCCAAAATAGTGGTTTTTATTTACAGTTTATAAAACCAAAGGAATTTTTTCATTAGTAAGCACATGACTTCACTAAAAAATGTGCTGTCTGTTCTACAAAGTGAACTGTGTTATTAGCTTGAGAGAAACATAGAAATTGATCTAAGCAAAGTTGTTGAACTAAATTTACATTTTGCATTGATTAAATTCATTTCCATATTGCTGCTTTTGTGTTGACTTCTTTCAGGTTAAAAGCAGATATTCCTATATTTGTGAATGATTCCTGAAAGGAATATATATGTCTTCTTTGAAATTTGAATTTGAGTAAACCCTGAGGGAAAATTTCAGATAATTTTGTTTAAAGATATAAGTATATTGTAGCAATATTTTAGCTACCTGAGTCTAAATTTATGGATACTAGGTTTTACTTATCTATAGGCTCTGGACTTTTAATATTTAATTGGATATATTCACAAAGTGTATTATATACATCTTTGCTTTCTTTACAGAAGATTGGTACACATAGTTTAGCATTTCTTGATGTCTCAGGATCTTCATTAACATCTATGATTGCTCTATACTATTATGGATCATGATTATGCCCACATAAGACCTCTTTTTGATTTTTTATTTTTAGTTGTAGATGGACACAATATCTTTATTTTATTTATTTTTTTATGTGGTACTGAGATTGAACCCAGTGCCTCACACATACCAGGCAAGCATTGAGCCACAAACCCAACTCCACATAAGACCTCTTGATGCTTATAGGTTATTCTATTTTCTCCCCCTCCTCCTCCTCCTCCTCCTCCTGCTACTCTTCCTCCTCCTCCACAAATACCGTTATTTGTGTATATTTATGTGGTACTGAGGATTGAACCCAATGCTTCACAGTTCCAAGGCAAGTGCTCTACCACTGAGCCACAATCCCAGCCCTCTATGTGCTTCTTGATCAAATTGTCCCTGTGGCAGATACTTTTTTTCTTTTTCTTTTTCTTTCTTTCTTTCTTTCTTTTTTTTTTTTTTTTAGGGTGGTGGTGGTGCTGGGGATGGAACCCAGAGCCCCCTGTATACTAGACAAGTGCTCTACTACTTAGCTACATCCCCAGCCTTTCAAAATTTTATTTTGCTGCTGAATGTGGTGGTGCAGGCCTATAATCCCAGTTTCCTGGGATTATAGGCTGGAGGATTGCAAACTGAAGGCTAGCTTGGGTAACACAGTAAGACCTAGTCTCAAAATAAAATTTAAAAAAGGGCTGCGGATGTTGTTCAGATGTAGAACACCCCCAGGTTCAATCTTCAGTACCAAGGGGGAAAAAAGAAGGAGAAGAAGACAGACAGACATATGCAGAAGGGGTTGGGAGTATAGCTCAGTGTGCTACAGCAGGCACAAGTCCTGGGTTCCATTCCTAGCACAAGAAAAGAAGAAAGGAAGGGTAAATAAATGTACACAAAACATTTAAGTAAAAATTAACAAGTAGTTAGTAGTTGTGAAACTACCATTCATGTAACCATCACCTAGGTCAAGAACTACAACTTGACTGGAGCCCTAGAGGCCTAGCATATACCCTTGCCCAATGCTCCATGAAACACCATCCTGGATTTTACTTATTTATTTCTTTTTCTTTTCTTTTGAGATGGGGTCTTGCTATTTCTTTCTTTCTTTTTTAATATCTTGTTTTAGTCAGACACAATACCTTTATTTTATTTTTATTTTTATGTGGTGCTAACGATTGAACCCAGGGCCCTGCATGTGCCAGGCGAGCGCTCTACCGCTGAGCTACAACCCCAGCCAGAGTCTTGCTATTTCTATGTTGCCCAAGATGGTCTCCAATTTTTTTTATTTTTTTTTTATTAGTTGATGATGGGCCTTTATTTTATTTATTTATACGCAGTGCTGAGAATCAAATCCAGTGCCTCACACATGCTAGGCAAGTGCTCTACCACTGAGCCACAACCTCAGCCCCAAGGTTTCCAATTCTTGAGCTCAAGAAATCCTCCTGCCTAGGAGCTAGGGTTGTGGCTCAGTGGCAGAGCAATTTCCTAGCATGTGTGAGACACTGGGTTCAATCCTCAGCACCACATATAAATAAATAAAAAATAAAGGTACATCAACAACTAAAAAATATTAAAGAAAAAAAAAAAAGAAATCCTCCTGGCTGAGCCTCCTGAGTAGCTGGGACTGCAGACACACCCCACAATGCTGGGCTGCCTCTTGAATTTTATGGTTATAATGTCCTTAAAGTTTTCTTTAGAGTTTTTTAGCTATATGTGCATCCCTATGCACATAGTTTTACCTATTTTTGAACTGTATATTCACGAAGTCATACTCTGTATTATTCTGTATTATTTTTACATGATATTGCATGTGTAAGATTCAGCCATATGAAGTACACCAGTAAAAATGAAGGAGTAAGAAACTCCCACACTTCTCACCTCCATAAAAGCAACTAAAAAACTGGGTCAGAGTTGACCTATCTATGGAAATTAACCGAAGGCTTTTGGCAAGCTGGGAATCACTTATTCAAGAATAATGATCAAATCTCATTAAAAACAAAGAACACGGGCTGCGGTTGTGGCTCAGTGGTAGAGTGCTTGCCTAGCATGTGTGAGGCACTGGTTTGATCCTCAGCACCACATAAAAAAAAATAAATAAGGTTATCGTGTTCATCTACAACTAAAAATATTTTTAAGATGAACTTAATGATATTTTAACTTGTCCTATTTTCATTTCCCTCTCTCCAGATCCGTGATAGCCTTGAAACCCAACAGTCCAAAATCCTGATGAAACTGGGTACCTGGCAACCACTGAGAAGGGCTGAACAGGGTTGGGGCTCCTTCATAGCTTCATTCTTACAGAATTCTCTTTATTCAATCTCTCTGCCACTGCCCTGGAAGATGCCAGTTGTAAGACTGCCTTTATTTGATCTGACTAAGATCTTATTTAGGGTTAACCCTACCCCTGCCCCTGGGGTGTTTGTTAGAGGCAGTTCTTTAGTGCTATCTGTAGTGGATAACATTAGAGCAAGTAATAGGCTAAACTTAAGTGTAAAAGGAAAGAGAATGTTCATGGTTTTGAGAAGCTCCAAACTATTATTATTATTTTGCTGTGCTAGAGTAGAACCAGGGCCTGTGCAAGCTATACATGTATTCTACCACAGAGCTACATCCACACTCTGGGACCCTAGAAAGCTTTTAGCATATAGATTGGGCTGTATGCATACTCTGTAGACCTGAGAAGTCCTTAAACACATCTTTCCCTACAGGAATGTAAACTCAAGAGGGGTAGGCAACTTGTCCACTATATCTCTGAGATCATGAAATACACTTTGCACAAAGTAGAAATCAGTAAATATTTGTTGAAAAATAAAGAATTAGTGAGAATTGTGTGTGTGTGTTTGTTGGTACTGGGGACTGAACCCAAGAGCATTCTACCTCTGAGACACATCCCAGCCTTTCCTTTACTTTGTTTTAATTTTATTTTGAAATAGGGTCTTGCTAACTTACCAAGACTTGAAATCCTCCTGCTTTAGTCTCCTGAGTTGCTGGAATTACTGGAGTGTGTCCCTCATCTAGTTGAATCAGTGATTATTCTAGAAAAAAAAAAAAATATATATATATATATATAAATATTTGCATCTCATGTACACCAATCAAGGATTTACTTAACATTATTCCTACAATAATTGGTTCAAACCACAAGTACAATGGTCAATACTTATATTTAGATGAAAATTTTGTGGGTTAACTGTGTTTTATATGTTATATAAAATATGAAAATTTTCACTTATATCATTATATATTACATTATATTATATACAGTCTCTCTCTCTCTCTCTATATATATATATATATATATGTGTGTGTGTGTTTATATACTCACAATTTGTTGCTTTTGCCCATAATTGTTCTCATTACAAGAATTTTAGTATATATGTATAACATTGTGTGAAGTAGAAAATCTGGGAAAAGAAATGAAGATACTATATAAAGAGATATACTAGACACTGTATAGGTACGTTATGGTTTGGATCTTAAATGTTCCCCCAAAGTTCATGAGTTTAAGGCTTGATCCCCAATGCACCAGTGTTCAAATGTGGGGCCTTTGGGAGATGACTGGATCATGAGAGCTCTGACTATATCAAAGACTGATCCATTGATGGATTTATGATTTAACAGTCTATTGGGGATGGTGGAAATTTTGGGAGGTGGGGCCTAGTGGGAGAAAGAAAGGGGTTGGGTTATGCTTATGAAAGGTATATTTTGTCCCTGGGGCTCCTTTTTCTCTTTCTCTTATTATAGTTCCTAGCTTCATTGAGGTGATCAGCGCTGTTCCACCTCAGGCTCTCTGCCGTGATGTTCTGCTTCACTACAAGCCCAAAGAGACGGAGTCAAATGGCTATGGATAGAAACCTTTGAAACTGTGAACCTAAATAAAATCTTTCCTCCTTTAAGTTCATTTCTGCAGGTGTTTCTGCAGAGCCACAGAAAGCTAACCAACACAAGCAATATATATGGGGAATAATGATTCAGGAACTCTTGTTTCCATTCTATAACTTAAACTTCATCTCAGGGTGAAATGAGGAATGTATATACTCCACATGCATTTCCAATGAAATAATTGTAAATTTTTTTGTTTCAGAGTCACATTGCTTCTGGGTTGTTTTATTGTCTCATTTTGCTAATAAGGGTAGTCACTAGATTCTTATTTAGCACAATATTGGGCAGTCAGGAAGCTGTCCACAGTTTAAAATTAAAAAGCAAGTTATTTATAAGAAAAAATGAGGGACTGTGTCTTTTTAGCAGAAAACTGTCCATTGTTCTATGAGTTTGAAAGTTTGGTCTATGAGGAATAGTGGTTGACAAAGATAATTAGCTCTTAGGTTAAGATGACAACTGAGAAGAACAGGAACAGATTAAGACTGTGAAACATTGATTCAGAAAGACAGTTGGAAGTGGGCATTTGGGAGGAGGTGGTTGCAAATGGTTCTCTGAAATAACATTTGGGAGTAGGTGGTTCATGAGACAAGGAGATATCTGAAGGAACTGAACCAATAATGGAGTTACTTTGGATGGGATATTAGCAAGTTGAATTTCTTATTAACTACTTTGCTTATAAATATCCAAAGCCAGGCACATCCTTTGCTGAGATGAACCAAAATCAATCAATAAATATAGGTGCATGTGCACCTGTATATGGCTACATATAATTACTGTTTCTATGAAAACATAATTGTATGAAAAATTTTTAAGTGGACATAATAAGCAATGTATATACAAGAAATCTTTACCTATTTGTGTTATGCAGTTGCTGTTACATAGTTGCTCTAAATCCAGGTGTATGCATATAGAAGTGAATTGTGCATATATCACCATTTTCATGATTTTTTTCTTCACATATTCAAATATGGATTTTTAAAAGCTAAACAGTAGCTCTTTTAGTTTGAGAAAAGAAATCTATATGCTTTAACTTTTATGGGGACTAATATTTCTCTTGTGATGGACTGCAAAGTAACCAGGACAAGTGCTGATTTAATCAACTTTGGGGGCGCTTGTTTCAAATTACTAGAGGATACAGAAAGTATAGTAGGGAAAGGCATGGTGATTTTTAAGTGCCACAGTAATTGAGGCAGAAAAAACTGCCTTTTCCTCTCAGGAGACTTGTTAACTAAGATAAAAGCTAGAAAATAGGACTTAGAATCATGAACATGGGCAGGTAGGATAAATGTTCAGAGTAGGTTAGTAAATTTGCCTTTGGTCATAAAAAGCCAAGGTAGGTTGGAGCCAAAAAGATAAATAAATATGAAAAAGTCCATGGATGAGAAGAAAAATAGTCCACTTTGCTGTTATAAGAAATTTATGGAAGCCAGACATGGTGGTACATGCCTATAATCCTAGTGACTCAGCAAGCTGAGGCAGGAGGATAGCAAATTTGAGGTCAGCCTGGGCAACTTAGTGAGATCCTGTCTCAAAAAAAAACCCAAAAGAGGCTGGGGATGTGGCTCAAGTGGTAGCATGCTCGCCTGGCATGTGCAGGGCACTGGGTTCGATCCTCAGCACCACATAGAAATAAAATAAAGATGTTGTGTCCACCGAAAACTAAAAAAAAAAAAAAAAAATTGTGGGAAAGTTTAAAGTATAATGCTTAGAAGGAGCATCCTACAACTGGTAACTTATGTACTATTGGTTTTTTGTTTCTTTGTTTTGGAAAGCAATTAGGTAATTTTATAAAAAGCCAGAAAAATCTCTTTACCTTTTTAATTATTTTTTTCATTTTTAATTAATTAATCCAAAAATTTTTGGATGCTGGGGATGAAATCCAGGGCCTCGTACATGGTAGGCAAGTACTCTACTGATGATCTACACCTCCAGTCTTTGTTTCTTTTTTATTTTGAGATAGGATCTCACTAAGTTGCTAAGGTTGGCCTAGAACTTGTAATGCTCTGGCCTAGCCCCCATGAGGAGTTTGGATTTCAGGCATGTGGCACTATGCTTGGCGACTTTACTTTTTGCTTAAATAATCTCATTTGAGACTATATACAGAGAAATTAATCACAAAATATGTCAGGAATACTCACAAAGCTTGAAGCAATCCAAATGTCCAATATTATTCACTCATTCATTTAAAATTTTTTTTGTTAAATACCTACACCAAGCACCAGGGGTAAATGAGGAAATAAAAATCTCCCTTCATTTATGGAATTTACATTTCAGTGTATGTGTGTGAGGGGGTTAGAAAATAAACACATAAACATGCACAGTACACACATATACACACAGACACATCTGTATACATATAGATCAGATGGAGAAAAATAAAACAGGATATGGGGACAAGAAGTATGTGGGGAAATGGTTATTTTTTATGGAGGGCTTCATAGAAGGCTTAGAATGGTGATCCGAGACCTGAAGGATGTGAGGAAGCACTACCCAGATTTTGAAGTTATCTGGGTAAGAGGCTGCACCCATCAGAAGGAACAGTTCTTGAGGTAGAAAGTGTTTGGTACGGATAGGAACAGCACTGGATTCAGTGTAACTGCAACAGAATGTACTAGGAGAGTAGCAGATGAAGTCAAAGAGTTAGGGAGGCAACTACATCTTACAGAGGACAATACAGGCCATTATAAGAATTTGGATTTCACTCTGAGTGAGATTGGAAGTTACTGGTGTGTTTTGAGCAAAAAAGTGACATACCATGACCTTGCTTTTAAACAGTTAGGGGCAGGGCTGGGGTTGTGGCTCACATGGCAGAGCGCTTGCCTCGCACATGTGAGGCACTAGGTTCCATCTTCAGCACCACATTAAACAAAATAAAGATATTGTGTCCATGTATAACTAAAACAATATTTTTAAAAAAAGCATTTAGGGGCAGGTAGGAAGAAAGCACAGAGAGAGTTGAAACTATGGAAATAATGCACACCAGAAATAATGGTGGGTTGAGTCAGCACAGTAATGACAGAGCTGATGAAAATAGTTAGATTGCGGACCTAATCTGAAGGTAGAGCCAATGGGATTTATTAATAAATTGAATATGAAGTGTGTGAGAGAGGAATTAAGGAGGACTCCAATATTTGGTCTACAAACTGGAAGGATGAAGCTGCCATCTACTAAGATGAGGGAGATATAGGAACAGCAGGTTTGGGGGTAAAAATCAGAAGTGTGTTTTTTTCTTTCTTTTTAAAATTTATGTAATTTTTAAATTTATATATGACAACAGAATGCATTACAATTCTTATTACATATATAGAGCACGACTTTTCATATCTCTGGTTGTATACATAGTATATTCACACCAATTCGTGTCTTCATACATGTACTTTGGATAGTAATACCATCACATTCCACCATCATTAATTACTCCATGCCCCTGTGGTTTTTAATATAAAATATTTTAGATGTCTATTAGCAGCAACTTGGTGCCTCACCCATGCCCCCTGCCTGTACCACAGTGCACTGTAGATTCCCTGACCTCCAACTGACAGCACTTCTGTTTTTCAAACTAAGGCAAACATGAAAAACAAAACAAAAAGTAGGGAAGGCAGGTAAGAGAGGGAGGCATATGAAAAGAAATCCTCTGCCCTTTTTTGTGTCTGTTTTCTATTTTTTTAAAGATATATTCTTACTATATTGCTTGGGCTGGTTTGGAATTCCTGGGCTAAAGTGATCTCCTGTCTCAGCTTCTCGAGTATTTGGAACAGCAGACTGTGTACCATGGTGCTGGCTCAGTTGCCTGCCTTTGAATGCCTTTGAGAATGTGATTATTGGTATTACTGAAGTTATCTTGGGTAGAAGACTGTGCCCATCAGAAAAAGCAGTTCTTGAGGTAGAATATGCTTACTATGGATAGGAGCAGCATTGGATTCAGTGTAACTGCAACAGAATGCGCTAGGAGAGTAGCAGATGAAGTCAGAGTTAGGGAGGCAACTACATCTCATAGAAGACAACCACCAGGGAGAAGTCTGAGGGGATTGAAGACAAGACAACCCAAAGCCCTGGCATTGAAAAAAACCACCTATCTCTAAGGTACCTGCTCTGTAAGGGAAACAAATTGCTTCCATTTAAGCCACTGTCAACCAGGAATTCTACTTGCAGGTGAAAGCATTTCTAACTGAGTCACTGCTCAATCATAGTAGCTAACCTTACCAAGTATTTACTACAAGCTAAGTTAGTGATTACTACTCCAAGCACCTCATATGTATTTTCCCACTCCTTGCAATAACTCTATGAGTTAGTTACTATTTTACTGTGATCTTTTTCGGGGGAGGGGAGCAGGTCTCACGATTTTTTCAGACTCCTAGCTTCAGCCTCATGAGCAGCTGAGATTGCCAGCACACCTGGCTTGAGTTAGTTACTATTATTATCTCCATGTTAGGTATGGGAAGTGGGGCATGGAGAAGCATGAACGTAGGCAGTCTCGCTCCAGAACCCTCACCCATAACTGTTCTGCTATGCTGCTATATTTGGTTATACAATTTGATATAAAACTACAACTATATAAACTTACTGTGGCAAATTCTGTTTCAACTCCATAATATAAACATTAATGAGATATCAAAAACTTCAAATACAAAGGATAAAAGATAGTATTGTGTATGACTATATAATTACCAAAAACCATTTTCATATTCTCCTTCCAATTTTGGATTTAAATGTTTTAAGAGATACTTAAAGCAAGTTCCTTTTTCCTCTGTGGTTCTGGGGATGGAACCCAGAGCCTCCTGCATGCTAGGCAAGTACTGTACCACTGAGCTGCAACCTTAGTCCCTATTGCAAGTTTTTGCTATTGTCCTATCATGCAAATAAAATAAAGGAGTGTCCAAAACTATTCCTTCACCTATAAGTTCAAAACCAGAAGTGACAAGAAGTAGATGATGTCAAATGGAATCTGGGTATATGAGGAAAGTACATGGGAATAGAATGTTGATCTCATTTGCCCTACAGCTCCTGATAAGCTTCTCTGCTTCTTTCCCCTGGAGCCTGAGACTGGAGATTGAACCTGGGGTCTCACACATGTTAGGCAAGTGTTCTACCACTGAGCTACATCTTAGGCCCCAGCTCCTACTAACAGCAAAAATTCTCTGAATAATTGCTAATATTCACAATCTATATTTCTATCCAACCCATTCTCTCTTAAACCAATCAAACTTTCAACTCAATCACACCAACAACTGCTCTTGTCATCCCCATTGATGTTTACATTACTAAATCCAATGTAAATTCTTAGTTCTCATCTTACGGGCTTATCAGTAGCATATGGCATAAATAGTCCTCAGTCCCTGTTGCTGGTTCTTATTTATCTTACCATTCTCTAAATATTGGATGTTTCAGTGCTTGGACACCTTTATCAGAAGAGATAGGGTATGTTCAGTGTGGTATGGTTGTGGACTTCTTTATCTGCATCTTTGGTGTTCTCAATCTTTCCCAAAGGTTTGCCTGCTGTGGCAGATGAAACGCAGACTCAAATTCTTGTACATGCTTCCCATTGAGAAGTGGGAATCTATGCTTTCTCTGCGATAGCTCTAACAGCAGGAAAAAACAAAAACAAAAAAACTAAATCTGTTTCTGGGGTTGAGGATGTAGTTTAGTGGTAGAGTCCTTGTAAAAAGAAAGGATACCAGAGTGTGCTTTCTCTGTCTCTTTATGCACAGAGAAAAAGTCACGGGAGGGCATAATGGAAGGCAGCCATTCTAGGCCAAGAAGTGGGGCCTCATCAGAAACCCAAATTTCCTAGCACTTTGATGGTGGACTTCCAGCCTCCAGAACTGTGAGAAATACATTCCATTGTTTAAGCCATCCAGGTTAATTAAGCAGTAACCTTAATTAGTAGCTGGTCATCCTTCCTGTTTTCTTTTTAAGGAAACTAAGCATATATTTCCTTCTTGTCTTACACTAAGGTAGCACACAACAATATAACTTATAAATCACTCTATCAGTCTTTAAAGATATTCTTTCTTTTTTTTTCAATTCTTTTTTTATTGTTGGTTGTTCAAAACATCACATAGTTCTTGATATATCATATTTCACACTTTGATTCAAGTGGGTTATGAACTCCCATTTTTACCCCATATACAGATTGCAGAATCACATCAGTTACACTTCCATTGATTTACATATTGCCATACTAGTGTCTGTTGTATTCTGCTGCCTTTCCTATCCACTACTATCCCCCCTCCCCTCCCCTCCCCTCCCCTCTTCTCTCTCTACCCCCTCTACTGTAATTCATTTCTCCCCCTTGTATTATTTTTCCCTTTCCCCTCACTTCCTCTTGTATGTAATTTTGTATAACCCTGAAGGTCTCCTTCCATTTCCATGCAATTTCCCTTCTCTCTCCCTTTCCCTCCCACCTCTCATCCCTGTTTAATGTTAATCTTCTTCTCATGCTCTTCGTCCCTACTCTGTTCTTAGTTACTCTCCTTATATCAAAGAAAACATTTGGCATTTGTTTTTTAGGGATTGGCTAGCTTCACTTAGCATAATCTGCTCTAATGCCATCCATTTCCCTCCAAATTCTATGATTTTGTCATTTTTTAATGCAGAGTAATACTCCATTGTGTATAAATGCCACATTTTTTTTTTTTATCCATTCGTCTATTGAAGGGCATCTAGGTTGGTTCCACAGTCTTGCTATTGTGAATTGTGCTGCTATGAACATTGATGTAGCAGTGTCCCTACAGCATGCTCTTTTTAGGTCTTTAGGGAATAGACTGAGAAGGGGAATAGCTGGGTCAAATGGTGGTTCCATTCCCAGCTTTCCAAGAAATCTCAAATCAAAACCACCCTAAGATACCATCTCACTCCAGTAAGATTGGCAGCCATTATGAAGTCAAACAACAACAAGTGCTGGTGAGGATGTGGGGAAAAGGATACACTTGTTCATTGTTGGTGGGACTGCAAATTGGTGCAGCCGATTTGGAAAACAGTATGGAGATTTCTTCTTTCTTTTTCACAACTGCTTTTCCCAATTATGTATATATACCATAGTTTATCCAACTATGTTTTCAGTATTTTGCTTCTATAAATAATGCCTCAATGAATAACCTGTGTATGTGTTGTTAAAAGTTTGTGGAGGTATCTATTTATGATAAATCTGTTGACCAGTTTTGGACTCATAAATATCCCCCCAAAGCCCATGTGTTAAAGGGCTGGTTAATATGGTGCTATTAGGAGGTGGTGGAACATTTAAGAGGTGGTGCCTAGTGGGAGGTTTTTAGGTTACTCAGGGCGTTCCCCCAAAGGGGATTGTGGGGCTTCAGATCCTTCCCCTTTCTTTTTTGCTTCCTGGCCATGAGGTGTTCCCACCTTTTCCATCTGGCATCCCCACCAGAGGCCTATAAACGTGAGTCTACCCAGAGACTGGAACCTCTAAAACCCGAGCCAAAATAAACCTTCTATGTTTATAAGTTAATATCTCAGATATTTTATTATATTGACAGAAAGCTAACTAACACATCCTAGAAATGAGAGCACTGAGTCCAAGGGCACTCATACATATGTAGTTTTGTTACATGATGCCTAATAAGTCTTCAGAATAAGACTTATTATTGTACTGTTCTATATTTTCACCAGCAAAGTGTGAGATTGCCTGTTTCTTGTATTTCTAATACTATGTTATAAAGGTTTTGAATTTTTTAAAAATACCTTTATTTATTTATTTTTATGTGGTGCTGAGGATTGAACCCAAGGCTTCACATGTGCTAGGTGAGTGCTCTACTGCTGAGCCGCAACCCAAGCCCAAGATTATGAATTTTTCCCAATCTGATGATATTTCAGTGTAATTTTCAATTTGCATTTCATTTATCTGAAGTTGAGTATCTCGTCATAGGTTTATGGCTCATTTATATATTTTTCTTCAGGTATCATTTTAAAATTACATTTTCTAAATAGCATGTAGCATTGGCACCTAGCACAGTGTGCATGCCTGTAATCCCAGTGGCTTGTTCAAAGCCAGCTTCAGCAATTTAGCGAGGCCCTAAGCAAGTGACTGAGACTCTATCTCTAAATAAAACACAAAATAGGGCTGGAGATGTAGCCCAGTGGTTGAAAGCCCCTGAGTTCAATCCCTGGTACCCACTCCCAACACAAAAAAGTAGTATTGGCTCAAGCGGTAGCGCGCTCGCCTGGCATGCGTGCGGCCCGGGTTCAATCCTCAGCACCACATACAAACAAAGATGTTGTGTCTGTCAAAACTAAAAAAAAAAAAAAAAAAAAAAATTAAAATTCTCTCTCTCCTCTTTCTTTCAAAAAAAAAAGTAGTATTGGCTTGCTTTTTGTGTATTTATTTTGTATCTAGATGCTTTACTAAATTCTTTAATGTTTAGATTCTCCCATATAGAAAACCTTAAAGGTAACAATCATATCATCTGTGAATTAGTAATTTCTTTTTTTTATTCCTTCTTTTCTTCCTCCCTCCCTCCATTTCTCTCTCTGCCCCCTCTCCTGCCTCCTCTTTCTCTCTTTTCAGTGCTGCAAATTAAATGCAGGGCTTCACACATGCTAGGCAATTGCCCTACTCCTGAACTACCTGTCCAGTACCAGGGCTTGAACCCACGGGTGCTTAACTGCCAAGCCATATCTCCCAAGTTGCTCAGAGGCTTGCAAAGTTGCTGAGACTGGGTTTGAATTTGTGATCCTCCTGCCTCAGCCTCTCAAATTGCTGGGATTACAGGAGTGGCCCAGTCCAGCCCCGATTTTAAAAGGAGTACATTTAAAATTTTTTGTTGCTGTTATAGGATTTTTTTTTAAGAGAGAGAGAGAGAGAGAGAGAGAGAGAGAGAGAGAGAGAGGGAGAGAGAGAGAATTTTTTAATATTTCTTTTACAGTTTTCACAACATCTTTGTATGTGGTACTGAGGATCGAACCTGGGCCGCACGCATGCCAGGTGAGCAGCTACCGCTTGAGCCACATCCCCAGCCCAGGATTTTTTAAAATTTGGTACTGGGGATTGAACTCAGGGGCACTCAACTATTAAGCCTCATCCCCAACCTTATTTTATATTTTATTTAGAGATAGAGTCTCAGTGACTTGCTTAGTGCCTTGCTTTTTGCTAAGGCTGACTTTGAACTTGCAATTCTCCTGCCTCAGTCTCCCAAGCAGCTTGTATTTTATTTTATTTAGAGACAGGGTCTCACTGAGATGCTTAGTGCCTTGCCCTTACTGAGGTTGGCTTTGAACTTGTGATCCTCCAGTCTCAGCCTCCTGAACTGCTAGGATTGAAGGAGTGTGCCACCATGTCCTGGAGGATTTCTGTTAATAGTTTTTTTTTTTTTTTAAGGAAAATTTCCTCTTTATTTTGGTAAGTTTTTATGATAAACTGGCATTGAATTTTTTTTAAAGAGAGAGAGAGATGAGAGAGAGAAAATTTTTAAAATATTTACTTATTTATTTTTTTAGTTTTCGGCAGACACATCTTTGTTTGTATGTGGTGCTGAGGATCGAACCCGGGCCGCGCGCACACCAGGCGAGCGCACTACCGCTTGAGCCAGATCCCCAGCCCCTGGCATTGAATTTTATCAAATATTTTATCTACTGATATGATTGAATTTTTAAAATGTTATGGTGAATTGAACTAACTGATTTTCAAATATTGTCAATTTGTAAACCTGGGTAAACTCCACTTAGCTATAATACACTACCTTGTAAGTATGCTGTTGAATTTGCTTTGCAATTTATATTTTTGCATCTTTCTTTGTAAGTATAATTGTTCTACAATTTAATGTTCTTTTACTATCCTTGTCTGGCTTTGGTATCAATATTTTATATACTTAACTGAATGAGCTAGAGTAGAACCATTCTCTTTCACATCTTTTTTGTTTTAAAATCCTCCTGCCTTAGCCTCTTTAGCTGCTGGGGTTATAAGTGTGTACCACCTTGCCTGGCTTCCTTGAATATTTTGTATAACTAATTTATCAAATAATCTAAGCCTTTTTAAAAAAAATATGAGAATTTATTTTACCAGATTGGACTCAAACTCTGAATCTTCCTCCCTTAGCCTCCCAAGTAGCTGGAACTACAAATGTATGCTACCAAACCCAGTATAAATTTTTTAGAAATTCAACAGCATTTACTATTATTTAAATTTGTTCTAGAACATTCAGAATTTCTATTTCTTCTTAAATAACAAACATTGGGTATTTGGATTTACCTACATGTTCACCAATTTCTTTGATCACCATCTTCCTGTTTCACATCTTTTTGTAGGGTTATTTTTCTTCTGAAGTATAATTTAGATTCTTCTTTGATGAAGATCAATTGCTAGTAAAACTGTTTTTATATACCTGAAAGTATCTTTATTTTGCCCTTCATCTTATAAAATGTTTCATTGGGTACACAATTCTAAGATGACAGTTTCTTTTCTTTCAGCAACTCAAGATTTTTTTCCACCTTCTGTAACTTATCGTTTGTTCATACATTCTGCTGTTATTCTAATTGATGTTCCTTTGTAAGTAGGCTGAACTTTATTTGAACTTTATTATCGATGTTATGGGTTGAATTATGTCCTTCAAAAAATATGTTGAGATTGTGACACACAGTACCTCAGAAGTTGACCTTATTTTGAAATAGAGATGGTACTTACCTGATGATGGTTTGACTTATGAATTTTTGACTTAAGATAGTGCAAAAATGACATGGATTTTGCATACTTTGAATTTTGAAATTTGATCTTTCACCTGGGCTAGTAATATGAGGTATGACTACTCTGGCGATGCTGAGCAGCAGTAGCAAGCTACAGATGTGTCAGCCATGCAATCATGAGCAGAAATAACTGATAACACAATGTACTGTTGCTATGATGGTTGGTGGACTAGGTGTATTAAATGCATTATGGATTCAAACTATTTTCAATTTATGATGGGTTTACAGGGTTGCTAACCACATCATAAATGAGGAGCATCTATAGTGTCATTGCAGACATAATTAGTTAAGATGAGAAGACACTGGAGGAGAGTGGATCCTTAATACCAAATAACTTGTGTGGCTTATAAGAACTGGAAAGCCAAGCATTGTGGCATGTGCCTATAGTCACCTGGAAGGCTGAAACAGGAGAATCATTTGAATAAAGGAGTTAGAGGACAGCTTGGGCAATATAGAGAAACCCGTCTCAAAACAAAATAACCATAAACAAAACAAGCAAAAACAGGAGAAAAGACATAGGGAGAGTTCCATGTGATGATGAAGGCAGAGACTGAAGTGCTGTAACTTTGCAATTCTTTGTAAAGAATTCCAGCAAATCACCAGAAGCCAGGAAGAGGCAAGAAAGGAATGTCCTTACAGGTTTCAAAGGGGGCATTATCCTGCTGACACCTTGATTCTGAACTTGTAGCCTCCAGAACTTTTTTTTTTTTTTTTGCTGCTAGAGATCGAATCCAGGACCTTATACGTGTGCATGCTAAGCACATGTGTAGTGGTGTAGCTCCACCACTGAGCTACACTCCCTGTGAGACAAAAATTTCAATTGTCCAAACCATTGTTTGTGGCACTTTGTTATAGGCAGTCCTAGGAAACTGATACAACTGATTTTAAGATGTGGTCTTTGTCTTCTATGATATAAATTTTACTACAATATTTCAAGTTAGGACATTTTTTCATTTATCCTGATTAGTATTCTTAGGGATTCCTGATCTATAGATTAATGTCTTTTATCAGTTTGGAAAGAACTCACCTCCATTCTTGGATTTCTAAATAGATTTAAACTAGGAAACTGCTTTTTAATCTGTCATATTTTATCTCCATTTTTTGTGTGCTGCATTATAGATACTTTCTTTTGTTGGATCTTCCATTTCACTTGTTCTTCAGATGTATTGAATGTATCAATGAAGTTTTGAAATTTCAGTGATTTTTTTTTTTTTTAATTTGTGGCACAGGTTTCCTCTCAATAGTCATTTTCTACATACTTCAGTAATAGACCTTGCCCTACCACCCGCTATGGAAGATTGAACCCAGTGGTGCTCTACTACTGAGCTAGATCCCCAACCCTTTATATTTTACATTTTTGAGCCAGGTGGAGGTATACACATGTAATACCAGCAATTTGAGAGGCTGAAACAGTAGGGTCACACGCGGGAGGTCATCCTGGGCAACTTAGTGAGACTCTGGGGATGTAAGTCAGCAGTTGAGTCAATACCATTAATTTTAGTTGTTTTTTTGGGAGGGGTGGTACTGGGGATTGAACTCAGGGGCACTGAACCACTGAGCCACATCCCAGTCCTATTTTGTATTTTATTTAGAGACAGGGTCTCAGTGAGTTGATTAGCACCTCCCTGTTGCTGAGGCTGGTTTTGAACTGCCTTTGCTTCCAGAGACCCAGGGATTACAGGTGTGAGCCACCTGTTTTTTTTTGTATTTTGAGCTGGCCTTAAATTTACCTCCTGTCTTAGCCTCTTAAGTAGCTAGGATCAAAGGTGTGTGCTATGGCACCTGGCTAGTAACAGATATTCATTTTTTTAATATATATTTTTTTAGTTGTTGATAGACCTTTATTTAATTTATTTATTTATATGTGGTGCTGAGAATTGAACCCAGTGCTTCACACATGCTAGGCAAGTGTTCTACTGCTGAGCCCCCACCCCAGCCCCAGATATTCTTTTGTTAAAAATATATATCTTTCGTTTTAATCTAAGGGTGCTTAACCACTAAGCCATATCTCCAGCCCTTTTTATTTTTTATTTTGAGACAGGGTCTTGCTAGGTTTCGTAGAGTCTGGCTAAATTGCTGAGGCTGGCCTCAAGCCTGCCATCCTCCTGCCTCAGCCTCCATAGCCGCTGGGATTACAGGTGTGTGCCACCACACCTGGATTTTTATATACCTTGATTCAAATTTATTCCATTATTAAACATTTGCATTAGTATTTTGTATTTAATTCAAAACATTAACAGAATAAACCATACGTCAATTTGAAAAAGGGGAATGTAAAATATTTTTATAGTGTTTTCTTAATGATTTAAAGAAAACCTAAACTAGAAATATAAGGGAGGGCTGGGGATGTGGCTCAAGCGGTAGCACACTCGCCTGGCATGCGTGTGGCCCGGGTTCGATCCTCAGCACCACATACAAAGATGTTGTGTCCGATGAAAACTGAAAAATAAATATTAAAAAATTCTCTTTTTTTAAAAAAAATCCTATAACAGCAACAAAAAATTTTAAATGTACTTCTTTTAAAATCGGGGCTGGACTGTCCGTCGAAAACTAAAAAATAAATATTAAAAAACTCTCTCTCTCTTAAAAAAGAAATATAAGGGAATTATTAATATTATTTTTATTAGAGCTTTATAGTTATGCATAGTAATTGGGTTCATCCTGACAAATTCATACATGTATGGAATTCAATTCCAGTTCTCGATTATCTCCTTTTCCCTCCTGTCCTCCTTCCTATCTCCCATTCTCCTTCTTCTACTTTACTAGACTTCCTTTCACTCATCTATACATTTATGTGATGGGTTCTTTTTACTTATGCATAAAGGTGAAATTTCCTGTGGTATATCATACATACACATGATTTTTAAATAATTCATTCTGCATTGCCTCCTCTTATCCATCCTTCCACTCTACCTCTCAATCTCTTCTAAATTACTGATCTTCCCTTTATCTTCATGTTGTACTATCCTTCCCTCCTTCTTTCCTTTATTTTACTCTAGCTTCCACATGAGAGAAAACATTTAACCTTTGAGTTTCTGAGTTTGGTTTATTTCACTTGGCATGATATTCTCCATTTCCATCCATTTACTGGCAAACACCATAATTTCATTCTTTTTTGTCGAGTCCATAATTTAGCTATTGTTAATTATGCTGCTATAAACATTGAGGTGGCCGTATCACTACTGATGCCAACTTTAGATCTTCTGGGAAAACACAAGGAGTGGGACAGCTGGATCATATGGTAGGTAGTTCCATTCCTAGTTTTTTGAGGAATCACCATACTGCATTCCAGAGTGTTTTTATAAGTCTGTAGTCCTACCAATAATGTTTAAGTGTTTCTTTTCCCCAACAACCTCACCAAAGTTTATAATTGTTTGTATTTTGGATCAATATCATTCTGACTAGAGTAAGTTGAAATCTTAGTGTAGTTTTGATTTGCATCTCTCTGACTGCTAGAAATGTTGGAAGATTTTTTCATGTACTTGTTGGCCATTTGTTTCTTCTTTTGAGAAGTTTGTTGAGTTCTTTTGCTCCCCTATTGATTGGGTTATCTTTTGAGTTCTTTATATATTCTGAATATTAATCCCCTAATAGAGGAGTAGCTAGCTGGTCATGATTTTCTCCATCTATAGGCTCTCTCTTCATGTTCATTTCCTTTGCTGGGTATCTTTTATTTGATGGTATCCCATTTCTTGATCCTTGGTTTTTAGTAATATATATATAATTTTTTTTTTTTTTTGGTGCCAGGAGTTGAAGCCTATGAGCGCTTAACCACTGAGCCACATCCCCAGCCTTTTTAATATTTTATTTAGAGACAGGGTCTTTCTGGGTTGCTCAGGGCCTCACTAAATTGCTGAGGCTGGCTTTGAGTTCATGATCCTCCTTCCTCAGCCTCCCAAACTGCTGGGATTACAGGCATGCACCACCACGCCAGTAGTAATAGATATTCTTAATTTTAACTGGGTACATGACAATCCAGAATGGAAGCTGTATTTCTTATCTGCCTTCAGACAAAGAATGACAATGTACTAAATTTTCTTTTTTTTGTATACACTAAGATTTTACCCTGAGGTATATGGATTAGTGAAGTGCACAATTTTTATTAAGTTTTCTTAAAGGTAAGGCCAAGTCATTTTTCTTCCCTTTTTTCTTCTCTCCCTCTACTCTGTGGAATGAGCCGGCAGAGTATACTTCCTTACACCACTATGTTGGACCTAACTATATGACTTGCTTTGTTAATGTGAGCACACAGGACTTCTATTCACATCAGTTTCTGTAGTTTAGTCTCTTGTGTGCTTATCTTTCATCATCAGGAAAATACTACTCCTTTACTCTGGTCCTTGAATGAGAGACATGTGGAAGTGACTTAAATTTGACTTATATCTAGAGTGCTGCCAGGGCAGTCAACTCTTGCCCCTGCCACTCCCAACAGTTACAAATTCCCAATCTAGTGAGGAAAAAATTTGTTGTTTATAGGCCACTAAGACTTTACGGGCAATGCCCTCATTTTCTTGCAAGCCAGCAATGAATGAAAAGTTAGGGGTTCTTTTTCATAAATCATGAGGGATTTAGTTTCTACTGTATATTTATTATAAATAATGCTGCTGTAATATTCACATACAAACTTTTGTGTGGACATGTTTTCCATTTTCTTGGCTATATACTTAAAAGTAGAATTGATGGATCATAGGGAAACTTTAACTTTTGAAAGGACTGGCAGATTATTTTATAAAATGGCTACATCATTTTACATTGCCTGTAGCAATATGAGGGCTCCAATTCTTCACACTCTAACCAACATTTCTTTTTAATTTTAGCCTTCTTAATGGGTTTAATGTGGAATCTTGTTTCAGTTTTGATTTGCATTTTCCTAATGACTATGTTGAGGAACTTTTCACATCCTTATTAACAATTTGAATATATTTGGAGAAATCTCTCTCTCTTTTTTTTATCATACTGGGGCTTGAAACCAGGAGCACTCTACCACTGAGGTATATCCCCAGTCCTTTTTATTTTGAGACAGGTCTCTATACACATTGCCTAGGTTGGCCTTGAACTTGTAAACTTCTTGCCTCTGGCTCCTGAATCACCAGGATTAAAGGCAAGTGCCACTGCATCCAGTATTCCTTATTTTTAAAATGGGTTAGACTTTTTTTTTTTTTTTTTCTGGTACTGGAGATTGAACTCAGGGGCACTCAACTACTTTGCCACATCCCCAGCCCTATTTTGTATTTTATTTTAAGAATGA
The DNA here is from genome assembly GCF_045843805.1 of Urocitellus parryii. Classification (NCBI taxonomy): domain Eukaryota; kingdom Metazoa; phylum Chordata; class Mammalia; order Rodentia; family Sciuridae; genus Urocitellus; species Urocitellus parryii. Next base: position 117,365,744 of record NC_135535.1, on the reverse strand, counting down.
GTCTCACTGAGTTGCTTAGTGCCTTGCTTTTGCTGAGGCTGGCTTTGAATTCATGGTCTTCCTGTCTCAGCCTCCCAAACTGCTGGGATTATAGGTGTCTGCCTCCAGGCCTGGGTATCTTTTTTTTTTTTTTTTTTTTTTTTTAAAGAGAGAGGGAGGGAGGGAGGGAGGGAGGGAGGGAGGGAGAGAGAGAGAGAGAGAGAGAAAGAATTCCAATTTTTTTTTTTTTAGTTATCGGGTAGACACAACATCTTTGTTTTGTAATGTGGTGCTGAGGATCAAACGCGGGCCCCACGCATGCCAGGCGAGCGCGCTACTGCTTGAGCCACATCCCCAGCCCACCTGGGTATCTTTTTATAGTTTAATTTTGATTTATACTTTGTAGGTAGAATAGCAGATACATTATTTGCAAAACTTTTCCCCATTCTGTGTTGTCTTTTAACTTTCTTTCTGGTATTTATATTGGTCTGTTGGGGCTGTCACATCAAAATACCAGATTGGGTATGACTTCATTGGGGAGTAAAATTTCAACATGAGTTTTGAGGGAAACCAATGCAATCCATACTGCTATGCTTCCATATCCTTAAAATTCATGTCTTTCTCACATGAAAATTTTATTTACCCTATATCAACCACCTCAAAAGTTGAGCATTTCAGTTGCTGAACTGTAAGTCCAAAGTCTTATTTACATACAGATGAAGTTGGATGTGTGGCAGCACATGCTTGTATTTCAGCACTTAGGAACCTGAAGCAGGAGGATCCCTGGTTCTCAGGAGTTCCAGACCAGCCTGGGCAACATAAGGATCCCATCTTAAAAAAACAAAACAAAACAAAACAAAGCAGAAAAATACAGATGATACATCCTTAATCTGGAAATCTGAAAGGCTTCAAAATCCAAAAATTTTCGAGTGCTGACATGATACTGCAAGTGGAAAATCCCAAGAAACTCTGTTTTTACATTGATTAAAATATTATATAAAATTACCTTCAGGATGTGTATCATGTGTATATGAAACATAAATGAACTTCATTTAGACTTGGGTCCCCTCCCTAAAATAGCTCATTATACAAATGCAAGTATTAAAAAAAAAAATCCCAATCTGAAACACTTATAGTTGTGGCATGTCAGATAAAGAATACTCAGTCTGTATTAGCTAAATCAGGTATGGGTGAGACTTGAGTCTCACCGGTAGGTGCCCAAATGCTGCAGACCTGAGTTGAGTCATCCTGGGGCAAAATGCCTTTCCAGCTGTGAATCAGACAAGTTAATAAGTGTTTCCAGAATACAATGGTGGGGCACCCATAGGTCAGATAGTGCCATTACCAAAGATAAAAAAAAAAAAAAAAAAGAAAGGGGAACAGATCCAAGCAAGTCCAAACTTCTGGTAAGGGAAATTTGGTTAGACTTTGAGGCTGAGATGAGAAAGTTCTTGAAAGTGGTTAAAGAATAGAGAAAAAAAGCTTTTTTTATCCAGTACCTGGATATCTAGGAAATGAATTAGTTTAGGATGCCTGTCTTATGGCAGCTATTACAGTCACTTGTCAAGCAGCACCTCCTCTAACAATTGGTAGTCCTATGTTGGAAGTACTCAAAGGAGAGACTTCAGGTCCCCAAGAGCTGAGTGATTCAAGTGTATCCTGGGAGGGAAAAAAATTAAGAGAACCTGGGCGGGATCAAACAGTAGAATTAGGTGAATGAATGTGAAGACTAAAGACAGACCGGGAAAATGTTAATAAGATTGTGAGGGAGTGTAAACTAGTTAATTATGGTGGTGGGAGGTGTGAATGAAATGACTCTGAATCCCACTCATCTCAAAGGCATTTTAAGTTATCTTAATAAACACGGAGAGGCGGGGAATAAATATAACTCACGTCACTCTGTCGGTTTATAGATAGTTTATCTACATTAAATTAATGGCTGCTGTAAACCTCTTAGCATGGCCCTGACAAAACGAAAATCGACTCCAATTCAGCGTGAGAAAATTAAGTTGCATCAAACTGGGGACCGGTTGCCCGGTAGATCCGCCTTTGGTGTTGTAAGGGCTAAATTAAACAGGTAACGTAGTCCAGCACTTGGCACAGCGCAGGGACTGCATGCGGACATTAATTTCCGCCCACGCTCTCCTGTGGTGGAATAATCTCCAAAGGAAAACGACCTACAGTGGCGAGGGACTTCGGCGATGCCCGCGTGGACAGCCCCGGTGTTTCTTAGCAGCGCACTGCCTCTCCGCGGCACAAAAGCTAAGGGCGAGGAGAAAATCGAACGTCCCTTGGACAAAGGCTGCCCACTGCAGCCTTGACTCTACAGACAACCCCAAGTACTCCCTACGGTGGTGGCGGTGGCGGTGGCGGTGGCAGGATTCCTGTAACGGGCCGCGAAGGAGGGGGTGGGGCGACTGTAAGGTTTGGGAAAGAGGCGAGTCGCTCTTTAGGCTTCCAGCAGTCCACTTCCTACGGCAAGCAGAAGGAGACAAACGCCGCCTCGACTCGCTCCCACCTACCGCCTCTTGCCAGAGCTGCCCTGGCGGTCCCCTCCAGTGGCCGCAGGGCCGTGTATACACTCCGCGTCTTCGACTTGGCTTCAGCGCCGAATTACCACTGTAGCTGCGAGTCACTCTTCTTGCCAGACCCTGTGTCGACGCGCCCCGGTAGGCGCCCAGAGGCTGCGAACCCCGCGTAGCGTTCCCAGGAGGGTGAGGGAAAACAGGGCGGGGAGCCAGGGAAGGAGCACGCGCGTCGCGCGGCCGGGCCTAGGGGCGGATCTAGGTGTCTCGCGCAGGGGGCGGGGCGCGGTGACGTCGCGGGTGCCCGGGCCGCGCCGTGGCTGTGGCGGCGGCCGCTGTGGTAGTGGCTGCGGCGGGGGCGCTGGGGCGGCAGTGGCAGCAACAGCCAGGAGGGTGAGACGGCCGCGGTGGCGGCAGCTCGGAAGTCGGGCGGGACCTCGCGCTTCCCGCTTGTCGCTGGCGCTGAGGCTTCTGCTTCCCCTTCTGGGCTTCTCGCCCCCGGCCCTGGCTGGGCAGGGCAGAGCGCCCCCGGGGAGGGGCGGAGCTGTAGGTGAGGCTTCGGGACCCCCTCCCCCTCCACTGCTGGTTGTGTGTGGGGGGGATGGTGAAGTACGGGAGGGCGGATCCCACCCCAACCTACCCTAGCCCACCGGCGGGCTCCACCCAGCCGAGCTTCGTGATTGGGCGGGAGCTGAGGCGGTGGCGGTGGGGACCTCGGGCTAGGTGGGAGGTGGGGGCTCTGGGCTCTGGGCTCTGGGCGAACCGGGGGTCGCAGAGGTATGAGGTGTGATGTTCCGCGCGAGGTAGTGGGGAAAGACCCCTGTGGTTGGGGTGCGGTCAGGGTGGATCTGTGGGTTTAGATGGTTGATGTAAAATATTGAAGATGTTTTTTTTTTTTTTTTTTGGGGGGGGTGGTGAGGTAGAAGATGAGAGGTTTTATTTCAAAAAGGAGATGAGCTTTGGATGTTGCCTTCGAGCTAGTCGGAGAAGCTTTGCACTAAATCTCACATTTCTACTTTAGCGTCTTGGTTGTTTCATTTTCTTTTCCTGACGGGATGGGTTGGGGGTCGGGTAGGGAAGAGAATTCCCTTTGGATTGGGTAAATTGTGACCGTGGATGGATCTGAAGTTTCTCACCCAAGAAGAGGGGAGATCTTGGGTTTAAATAACTTCATTCTGGCACCAACCTTTAGGAAATAGGTCTCATTTACTCATAATTCCTTAAAGGTGTTGTCTTCCAGTTTTCTTTCCTCTGTGCCTAAAAGATCTCTTTATACAACTTAAAATATTTTTTTTCAAAGTCTTTATTCTGGCCTCTTGAGAAGAGGCCTAAGACTCAGATGATTGCTTTGAAAGACATCTTTCGGAGTAGTAGTTGCAGGTGGTTATTGTTGACTGCTTTGAGTGGGTAAAATGAACAATTTGAACAGTTTTTTTTTTTAAGGTAATTGTATGAAAAACGCTTAAACGTTTCAAAGCACAGCTGTTTTTTTTCAGCTTGTTTTTCAGTAGACCTGGACATTTAGAAATTTTGTGTTCAGCACTGAATTCTTGGTGATTGTTTTTATTTCTCAATTGTAGATGTATTTAAGTATTTATTAAACACTTTAAAAATGAAATGGATATTTTTTAAAGGTAGGTCACACAATTTCTGAGATATGTTCTTAAGGTTAGGTGCTTTGAAATGCTCTAACAACATTTTGGGAGCATGTGTCTCATGTTATTGGAGATGTTACTGAATGAACAGTGTTGAGTGTTGTTCACATTGATGTTGCACAACTTAGGACAGTAAACGTGGATCTTTTCTGGATGCCTGCTTCCTGTTAAATTACAGTATTCTTACCTATCAGTTAAGCTATTTAAGCTATTCCTTTTTCAGAAAACAGGTCCTTTGATAGACATGAATTATGTAATGGATGTTAGTAGGCATGACTCTCAATAATTCATTTATGGAGGAAGAGAAACCGTCATGAGATGGAATTTAAGCAGTGACTTTCCCAAGGCTTACCCAATTTATTTGGGAAAATAGTCAGGGAAGTGCTTTCCTGGAACCCAAGAGAGAAATATACAGATTAGTTACAGTAGTTGCAGATCGTTGCTTTTTTTAAATGCCTACTTAGCAGACAATTTTCCTCTAGCAAATACTTCTGCTTAAAGAGATTTAGAGGAAACAGTATATAATAAATCTAGTGAGAATGTGTGATTCAGTTTGTGATTGTAAACTAAATATTAAGCAAGTGTTGGGACAGATTGAATTATAAGTTGATATAGTGACTGATTTTGATTTTAGATGAATTGGAAGGAGAACTTAAAATCCACGTATTTCATTTTGGCTTTTAGATTATACATTGACCTAATTAATTGGGACAAATGTGAACTAAGATATTGGCTGAAGCTTGTGTGTATATACTTCTAAAGTGACTTTTGCATTGTTGGATGTGAGGTGTGATTATTCACTTTGTAAGGATGAAATCATGTAATTTGGGGGAAAGTCCAATTTAGAAGCAATGTAGTAATAAGGATTTCTTATGCCTGAGGAAAAAAACTACAATTTTTTTTTGGAAGGGTGCTACTGGGAATTGAATCCAGAGGCACCTTACCACTGAACTATGTCCCCCACCCATTTTTAAATTTTTATTTTGAGACAAAGTCTCACTAAGTTGTGCAGGCTGGTCTTGAACTTGTAGTCTTCCTGCCTTAGCCTCCCAAGTTGTGGGGGTTACAGGTGTGCATTACTGTGCCTGCTACATTTTATTATTTAAGAAATATTGCTTACTAGTCATTCCTTGTGATTCCTCATTGAATCTGATAAGTTGTTTTTTGTTCTTTATTGCTAAATCCTTAGATTAGTGTGCTAGTTTGTTAATTAAATATTAGTATTGGAAACTTAAAAATGAATGTTCTGATGTCAACAACACTCTGTTTCATACTATGTTTATGCTTTTAGAAGTAGCATGAGAGCTTTTAAATTTGCATTTTATGTGTAGTATATTAGAAACATTGACAGAAAGATCAGGGAGCAAAATATTGTGATTTGTCAAATAATCAGTACACTGATTATCAGTTTTCAGAGAAATGCAATAAAATAGTTTTAACATAGTCATGTCATAGGCTATAGTGTGATTCTATCTATGGTTATTCAGGTCTTTCCATGTCTTGGATTGTGTGCTCTTGGAGTCACTGTGCCTGAGTTCAAATCCCGACCTTGCCATTGTATGACCTAAGGCAGACTGTTTAACCTTTCTTACCCTTAGCCAATATCTCAGTTTCTTCCTCTGCAAAATGGGAGTAAAAGCAATAATACCTAACTTCTTTGGTTGGTCAAATGAGTTAGTTCTATAGTTACAATAGTCCTGGCACATAATTAGTTGGTTCACTAACATCTTTTGACGTTTTTACCATGAACATTATTCATTCATTCATTCACTTAATAAATACATATTAAGCATATATTACCAAGGTATTCTAGGTGTTGGCAGTATAGCAGTGAACAAAGTGGATAAAAATCTGGATCATCTTGGAGCTTTTATCTTAAGTGAGGAAATAGATGTTAAAATACGTAAATAAACCAGTAAATGAATTTTAGATGCTAGTAAGTGCCATGAAGAGAAATGAAGCAAGAGAGAAGAATAGGGAATGGGGATGAGGGTGTAGGAAGCATGTAGACTAGGAAGGCTTCTAAGTTTGACATTGAGTAAGGTATGGGAACTGCTGTGGAGCATTGATATAATCTGACTTATGCTGTGAAAGAATGGCTCTGACTGTGGTGGGACTTTAGAGCAGGGGTGCTGTGGAGAAGTAAGGCCACTAGTCAGGAGGTTCTTTTACAGTGTTGTAGATGAGAATGGCTCTGACCCAGGTGATAGCAAGAGGAAATGTGAGAAGTGGTTGAAGTTTGGGTCTGTTTTGAGGGTAGACCTATAGTATTTGCTGGTGCTTGGATGTGGGATGTGAGCAAAACAGAAGAGTAAAGAATAACTCAAGTTTTTGGCCTGAAAGACTAGAAGAATGAGGTTGTCAGTAACTGAGATGGAGGTGGCATTTGGTGGAGCATGTTTGGGGAAAACACAAGTTTAGGAAAAATGTCTAGGCTGTGTGAAGAATTTGTCTGTTTTCAGCTGACACATGTGAAGTGAAGAGATGTTGAGATCATCAGGGGAATGAATTGAGGTAGAGAAGACATCTGAGCCTTGGGGCACTGACTGATTCATTCATTCTACAGTTACTTAATATGGATGGTTCTAAGTACTCTTTTAGCCATTAGGTCATATAGCCGTGAACAAAGCTGACAGAAACCTCTACTTTCATGGGACTTACCTTCTAGATACACTGGAGGAATGAAGAGTAACCCAACAGTCTGAAAAGAGATCTGTGAATAAGGAGGAGAACTCGGGAGTGTGATGTTGTGGAAGTGGAGGAAAGGAAGTTTTCAAGGAGGGTGGAATGATCAACTGTGTCATTGTTTAAAGATGTGTCAGAGTGTTGAGTAAGAGAATTCTGCTTGACTATGATATCTAGCAATAGATGACTAAATATATTTTATTTTAAAATTTTTTTAGTTGTAGATGAACACAATATCTTTTTTTAAATATATTTTTTAGTTGTGGGTGGACACAACTCAGTTCTCTTGCCTCAGCCTCCCGAATCACTGGGATTATAGGTGTGCACCACCGGTCCCGGCAAGACTTGATAGTTTTATTTCATGCTTTCTTTTTAGAAAATATGAAGTAAAGGTAGGATTTCATGAGGACAGCAACTGTTATGTTCTCTATTGAGCAAATAATACGTACTTAGTAAATATTTGAGGAATGAATGTAAAAAATAGTTCTATTAAGTGAATTCACACCTGATGGAGTGGCTGGATCCAGAAAACAGTTGCTATTGGGTATGAAGAATGCAAGGATCTGATGTTAGATGACCCACCCATGTGTGTATTGAAATGAGCAGAATGAGTAGCAGGAGTGGTGTGGCATAGAGGATTGTGACAACTGTTAAGTTGTTGACCATGTAATGGTGTGGAGAGTGTCCAGGTGGTTATCAGGTCATAGTAAAGAGGTGGAGGTAGAAGACTGTGTTGCTGACTAGCATCAGTGTTAAGAATAAGGATTTTGCCCGGTGCGGTTGCGCAGGCCTGTAATCCCAGTGGCTCAGGAGGCTGACGCAGGAGGATCGCGAATTCAAAGTCAGCCTCAGCAATGGTGAAGCACTAAGCAACTTGGTGAGACTCTGTCTCTAAATAAAATACAAAAATACAAAATAGGGCTGGGGATGTGGCTCAGTGGTCGAGTGCCCCTGAGTTCAATCCCCAGTTGCCAAAAAAAAAAAAAGAGTAAGGATTTTTGTGAGGGTTGAGGAATAATGATCTGTCAGTGTCATTGGGAGAAAGAAAGGTACTAGCTTCATTTTCCAGTATTGGGTATGGCCTGTGAGAAACCAAATAGCTTCCCTTGAAAGGGTTACATGGCAAGAGGTGTCTTGAATTAGAAAGCCAGTTTTCAGTTAAGTCAGAGTTAATGAGGAAATTTTGAGGAGATTGAGACTTTTTATAGGAGTTTCCATGAGAGTATAGTTTCTACTATATTGGCTTTTATTATCTTCATTTAAACTTAAAAAGTCTATATCTTAATAGAACTTTTCCAGCTTCATGCTTTAGTGTTCTGTTATTCTCTGCTTTGTAGCCAAACTTCTTTGAAAGAATTCTTTTTTATTTTTGCAGAGTGAGAAGACATTTTCCAGCTTGATTCCTTTTTTTATTAAATTCTTTATTTATTCTAATTTGTTATATACAATAGCAGATTGCAATTCATTTCCTATTACACATATAGAGCACAATTTTTCAAGTCACTGGTTGTACACAAAGTGTTTTCACACCATTCATGTCTTCATACGGTTAGAGTAATAATGTCTAACTCAGTACACTGTCTTTCCTACCCCCATGCCCCCTCCCTCCCCTTTATTCTATAAAGTTCCTCCATACCTCCGGTTATCCCCCCCCCCCCCCATCGCCATTATGAGTCAGTGTTCTCATATCAAAGAAAACATTAGGCTTTTGGTTTTTTAGGATTGGCTTACTTCACTTAGCCATGATTTTATTCTCTCTTAATGCTGAGTAATATTCTATTGTGTATATATACCAAAGTTTCCCTATCCATTCATCTACTGAAGAGCATCTGGGTTGATTCCACAATTTAGCAGTTGTGAATCGTGCTGCTGTGAACATTGATGTGGCTGTGTCCCTGTAGTATGCTGTTTTTAAGTCCTTTGAGTATAAACCAAGGAGTTGGGATAACTGGGTCAAATGGTGGTTCCATTCCAAGTTTTCCAGGGACCCATACTGCTTCTTAGAAAGAATTTTCTACATTTGTTGTATATCTCTATTTCTTCACCTTTGATTTTTTTTTCTCAGCCTATTTCTGTTTTATGTTTGCTTCCACTAGTAGCCAATGAAAATATGAAATTTGAACATCACCAGAGGCTATTTTTCTGTGTCCTATTATTTACCCTCTTAGCAGTCATGCTAGTTTTCTATTGGTACCTAACATATGATCCCCAAACTTAACAATAACAGAACATTTATAGTTTCATAGTATCTATGGATCAGGAATTTGGATGTGGTTTGTACCTATGATTCAGGGTCTCTCATCAGGCTGGAGAGGTGTTGACTAAGGCCTCAGTCATCTTAGAGCTAACTCCACTGAGGGAGGCTCTACTTCCAGGTTCACTCATGTGGCTACTGGAAGCCTTAAGTGTTTGTGGGATATTTACTGGAGAAATGAGTTCTTTGCTGTTTTAGTCTTTGCATAGGATTACTACAACATGGCACCTTGCTTCTCCTATATCAAGACCTTTGTGGGGAAAGAGGAGAGAGGACATATTAGCCAGAGTCTTTTTGTAACCTAATCTTGGAAGTGATGTGCTATCACTGTTGCTTCATCGTGTTCATTACAAGAATGTCATTAGATCCAACACATTGAAGGTGGAATTTCACAATGACGTGAACACTGTGAAGCAGAGATCATTCAGAGCCATTTTCCAGACTGCCTACCACAGCAGCTTTTGACAGTTTATTTTTCCTTCCTTTTTAAAGCTCTCCTCTCCTCTCCTCTCCTCTCCTCTCCTCTCCTCTCCTCTCCTCTCCTCTCCCCTCCCCTCCCCTCCCCTCCCCTCCCCTCCCCTCCCCTCCCCTCCCCTCCCCTCCCCTCCCCTCCCCTCCCCTCCCCTCCCCTCCCCTCCCCTCCCCTCTCGTCTCCTCCTTTCGATTGAACCCAGGGCCTTGTGCATGTGAGGCAAGCACTCTACCAACTGAACTATATCCCCAGCCCTTTAAAGCTCTCTTTTCTCTTGGGGGTCTTAAGAGTATGCTTCTGTTTCTCTTGCTGGTTCCTGGACTCTCTTTCTCAAAAACCTTTGACTCTTTCTCTACCTGTTCATTAAATGTTTGAATTTTGGGGGGTCATATCATCCCCTCCTCATTTTTCTTTATCTGCTAAGTGTTTGTTTTTCTGTCTTCTGCTTATACCTCTTTCCTGAATTTAAGGACCAATATATCCAGCTTGCTTTTTAGTATTTCCATTTGGATGTTCCTTAAGCTTAATACATCCAGAAGTGAATGTATGCTCTTCCTTTGGTGTTTCTTAATTCATTCAGTGACATCATAGTTTGCTCAAGCCAGAAATAAAGGGGGATGGTCTTTTGATTTTCCCTCTCCACCACTTTCCATTTTACTATTCCTTGATGGTGTGAATATTTTTTTGTGAGGTATTGCATCCTATGCTGGGTTCCAAGCATTGAATGAGTGTTTGCTAGGTGTTTTGATGATTCTTTTCAGTCTGTGTTCATAGATTTTGTTTAGGAGTCACATGATCAATCCTCTGCTTCAGAAGGGGGTAGCAACTATTGAAGGGTCATTTTTATTGGTTCTCTAAAGAAGGAAAGTAAGCTACTATGTTTCTTTTGGTACTGGGGATTGCAGTACCTGAGGCTGGCTATATCACTCAAAATATTTTTTTATTTTGAGACAGGGTATTGGTAAGGTAAGTTGCTGAGGCTGACCTTGAACTTGTCCTCCTCCCTCAGCCTCCTGAATTGTTGGGATTACAGACATCACCATTGGGCCCATTTTTTTTTTTTCTGATTGTACTGAGAATTGAACCTTGGGCCTTGGGCATACTAGTTAAATGCTCTACCACTGAGCCATATCACCAGACTTTTTTCATTTTATTTTGGGATGAGGTTTCCCTGAATTATTGAGACTGTCCTTGAACTTGATGTTCTTTACCCTTAGCATCTTGGGTATCTTACATTACAGGTGCCAGATATATTATGTGATGAATGGACAATTTCATCAGATCACTGCTTTATTATATTATTATTATTACTATTATTTTTACTAATTATGACGTAGTATTAAATATGTAAGAGTTACTTGAACACAATACTGGGACAGTGGAGCTGATAGTCTAGACAGCCACTGAGTGATAATGGATGGGTTGCATATACTGCTTAGATTCATTGGACAAAAAACCTGGTCTCTTGATTTTTGGGAAAACCTCTTTTGGGAAATGCTTATTCAGACTTCTTCTTCAGTTTTCTGTTTGTCTTTCTATTTAATTTTTAGGAGTTTTCTTATGTTTTGGATATAAGCCCTTGGATTACTTGTGTTGCAAATATTCATTCTGTAGTTTTCCATTTTGGTTCTCTCTCTTTTTTAAAAATATTTTTTTTACTTGTCAATGGACCTTTTATTTTTTATTTATTGATGCGTGGTGCTGAGAATCGAATCCAGTGCCTCCCACATGCTAGGCAAGCGCTCTGCCACTGAGCCATAACTCCAGCCCCTATTTTGGTTCTCTTTAATGGTATTTTTGAAATACAAGAGATTTGAATTTTCATGTAGTCCAAATAATTTGAACCTTTTTGGTTAGTGCTTTAATGTCCTGTTTAAGAAATCTTTTTTTTTTTTTTTTCTTTTTGGACCAGGGATTGAACCCAGGGGTGCTTAATCACTGAGCCACATCACCAGCCCATTTTTTTTTCTATTTTATTTAGAGATAGGGTCTCGCTGAGGTACTTTGCACCTCACTAAATTCCTGAGGCTAGCTTTGAACTCAAAATCCTCCTGCCTCAGCCTCCTGAGCCACTCACTGGGATTACAGACATGCACTGCGCCCGCCTCTGTTTAGGTAATCTTTCTTGCTGGATGCAGTATCACAAACCTGTAATCTTTTTTTTAATATATATATTTAGTTATAGATGGATGCAATATCTTTATTTCGTTTATTCATTTTTTAAAATGTGGTGCTGAGGATCGAACCCAGTGCCTCACATGTGTGAGGCAAGCGCTATGCTACTGAGCCACAACTCCAGCTCCACACCTGTAATCTTTGCAGTCTTGACTTCTAACCCATCCTGTGGCCAGCTTTGGCAACTTAGTGAGACCCTCAGTAACTTCATAAGATGCTATCTTAAAATAGAAGAACTAGGGAAGTAGCTCAATGGTAATGCACCTTAGGTTAAATCTTCAGTACCAAACCAAACACCACCACCAGCAACAAAAACCACATCTTTCTCTACAATCATGATGTTTTTCTCTTTAATAATTTTGTGGCGTGTCTTTGTTATGCCTTTATGTGGACTGCTATAACTGACTTTTGTGTATGCTCTGATGTAGAAGTTGAGGTTAAAATTTTCCCCTTCTGGTTGACTGATTTAGCACCATTTATTGACAATTCCTTTTTTTCCCTACTGCTTTGTAATAAATCAGATTCTCTCCTCTGTTACATTGTTTTCTGTTTCTTGGCTAGTGCCATACCTTCTTAGTTACTGTAGTATTATAGAATGTTTTACTATCTGTAGAGGAAGCCCTCTCATGTTTTTTAAGAATGTCTGCTTGATGTTCAGTATCTGTCAGTGACTAATGTCAGTAATTAAAGACAGCATGGAATTGGCACAGGAAGAGATAGGTAAAAACATAAACCCAGACAAAAGTAACCAAATAATTTAGTGAGGGAAAGACAGTCTTTTCAAGAAAAGTACTGTACAAAAACATGAATCTCAACCTTTACCTCATAGAATTAAATTATTAAATTATTAAAATTATTAAAAATTTTACCTTGAGGTAATTGAGAGAATCTTCCTTTTGTCCTTCTTGCCTTGAGTTGGGGTCTTGGTACATTGCCTAGGCTGATCTTGAAATTGTGGGCTGTATGATCCTTCTGCCATAGTCTCCTTAGTACTTGGGAGTGCAGGTGTGCACTACCCTATCTCGATAGGATTTCTTAGATATGGATACCAAAAGTGTATTTCATAAAGAAAGAAAGAAAGAAAAGGGAATAATTTGATCTTTATCAAAATTAAAAGAGATCATTAAGAAAATAAAAAGACAAACCACAGAATGAGAAAATACTTGCAAATCATGTAGTTGAATAATGGACTTGCATCTAGAAGTCTTACTTCTGAATACTAAGACAAATAACTCTCCCTGAAAAATGGACAAAAAATTTGAATAGACACTTCACTGACTTAGTAATAAACACTTCAGATCAATGCTTACCATCATTAGATATGAGCTACCACAAGAAGATACAACTGGACACCCACAAAGAATGGCTGAAATCAAAAGATCATCTCTGAGATAGAGTTGGCCAGGATATACAGAAACTGGTATTCTGAAATAATTTGGTGCTAGGGATGGAATCCAGGGCCACACATGTGCTAGGCCAGTGCTCTAATACTTTCTTTTTCTAAATTATTTAAAATTATTATTTTTTTTTATTTTTTGGTACCGGGAATTGAACTTGGTTCGGGTATTTTACCACTGAGCTACTTCCTCAGTCCTTTTAATTTTTTTATTTTGAGACAGGCTCCTGCTAAATTGCTGAAACTGACCTTGAATTTGAGTGCTCTTGTCTCAGGCTTCTGAATTGCTGGGATTATAGGTGTGTGCCACTGTGACCATCTGTTAATTTTGATATAGCATCTTACTACATTGCCTAGGCTGGACTTAAATTTGTAATCCTCCTGCTTCAGGCTCTCATGTAGGTGGGATTATAGGCATGTGCCAGGATTCCCGACTTTTTCTGATAATGTTTAATTTTGATAGAGCAGCAATTTTTATGTGTTTTTTTTGAAAATGGGCAGAAATTATTTCTGATGTTTAAAGTCATAATTCCAATAAAGTACAAATATAACAGTGTTACATTTCCATATTATAAGTATGTATCTGTATACTGTATTTTGTTTTAATTTTTGCAGTAAGTGGGGATTGAATCCAAGGCCTTGCACATGCTAGACAGGTGCTCTACCACTAAGTCACATCCTCATGCCTGTATTGATTGAGTGGTGTTAGGGCTTGAACTCAGGACCTCACACGTGCTAAGTGAGTGCTCTGCCACTCAGCAATACCCACAGCCCCTTGTACTATATTTTAAGTTACATAGCAGGATCTTTGAAGAGTTGAAAATTAGGGATTGATTTGTAGCCTACTCACATTAAAATTATTTTAAATTGTTTAGAAAAAATATCTGTTTTATAAAATTTTAATTTTTGTCTTTTACAAAATTTTATAGTTATTCTAGAATACACATCTAAGCCAGGAATGGTGTTTGTGTGCTTATAGTTGTAGCTATTTAGGAGACTGAGACTGGAGAATTGCTTGATCCCAGGAGTTTGAGACAGCCTGGGCAACATAGTGAGATCCTGCTTAATACTTCATTTGTGTACTCTTGACTGTATTGTGGCAACATAATGTTTGAGACACTTGTCTCTGCCCTGAGGATGCTGGTGATGGGAGGGAGACATGCAATTATAATAGCATGTAATAAGTGTTAATGATATGGACAAGAAGAGGAAGGTGGAAGGCATGGGAAAGATGAGGTTTGAGATTGGATTTGATGATGAAGGACTTTGTAAACCATGTTAGGATTGAAATTTTACCTTGAGGTAATAGCAAGACTGGAGATTTTTTTTTTTTTGGGGTGGGGGGAAGGGGGAAAGTACTCAGAGCCACATCCCCAGCCCTATTTTTTGTCTTTTATTTAGACACAGAGTATCACTAGGTTGCTTAGAGCCTTGCATTGCTGAGGCTGGCTTTGAACTTAAGATCCTCTTGCCTCAGGCTCCTGAGCCGGTGGGATTATAGGTGTGTGCCACTGCACCCACCGACTTTGGAGATTTGTGGGTAAAGGAAATAACAGGTTTATATTTGCTTTTTACAAAGAGTAGATAGGAGAAGTCTAAGTGAGGAGGTCAAGTCGGAGACTGTGGCTTTACTCCTGGTAAAGAATGAAAACTGAAGCAGTAACAGTGGAGATAGAGAAGCATACAAAATTGAAAGATTTAAGAAACACAGAACTGTGTAATTCATTATTGTGTGTGTGTGTGTAGACTTGGAGCACCTAGGCAAAGAACAGTACTGATAACTATAGTAGCCATATGACTGTTTAATTGTTAAATCTAACTAATTAAGTGAAATAAGATATAAAATTCAGGTCTTCAGTTGGACTAGCCACACAAATATTGAATGACATATGTATTAAATAATTATTTAAAAAATTAAATAATTTCCAGAGTTCTACAAAATCATATTTTAGTGTATCCAGAGAGATTTAAGCAGAAAAATGTATCTGGTTATATATGCTTAATAGCCAGATGGGACATGTGGCTTCTTTTTTTGACAGTCAGAAATAGAAGATTTCTGTTGTCATAGAAAGTTCTGCTGGACTGTACTGGTCTAGTTTTTGGTATCTACTTCCTTTTTCTCAGAGAAAAGTCAAGAGTAACAGATTATATTCTCCAGTCTCCTGAGCACTGTGACTCCACAACATTTGGTTGTAATATATGGTTAATCACAGATTCTGTTAGACAGTGTCATCATCATCATCACTAAATCATCATCACATGTAGAACTTTTTCCTTAATCAGAGAAGGTTCTATTGGACAGTTCTGAGTGAGATAGTGATGTTTTTCATTGAGCTATCCATGACAGTAGTGGTAGGGTAATAGCAGTCTGTACAAAGTACTCTCCAATAGGAATATGAATCACATATGTAATTAAAAAAATTTATATTTTGAATCTAAGTCAGACTGGTCATGAACTCCTTGCCTAATCGGATTCTCCTGCCTCAGCCTCCTTAGTAGCTGGGACTGCAGGTGTATACCTTCATGACTGGCTTTAATTAAAAAAAATTAAAGAATTAAACAATTAGAGTTTTAAACTTTATAGTTATTTTACTTAACCTACTATATTCAAAATCCATTTCAAGATATTGAAAGATATATTAAAATTTAGTGAGCTATACACATTATTTCTTCATATTGGGTCTTTGAAATCAATTGTGAACTTACACAACATAAATTCAAATTCTAAGTTTTTATCAGAAATATCCTATCTGTATTTAGATCTGTAAATAATGAAATTTACAGTTGAAAAAGTGATTCACATACCACCTCTAATCATGCTTAAAATTTTTCCAATAACTGAGCTGAATTTCAGTTTTTTAAATTTAAGTTTTAATTATAATTAAATAGAAGAAAAAATTTCATTAATTCATTTGTTGGTCTCACTAGCTGTGTTTCAAGTACTTAGAAGCTGCATATGGCGAGTGGCTACTGTTTTTGTGCAGCCCAGGAATAACAGTGCATTCATTCGATGGTTGGAAGTTCAGGCTTAGAGCTCAAAAAGGTACTGAAACAGATTAGCAGATTATGAAACAGATTATGGGAGAAGGACTTTGAGGAACATGAGTTTGGAACATGTGATTTGGAACAAACTAATTTTAACCTCTCTGACCCATTTAAAAAAGATCTATAAATGCATCTTGGTGAGAGTAAAATAGTAGATGAATATGCAGTATATTGTTTTAGCTACAAATATGACTTTGTAGTTAGATAAATACGTGATCTTAGGTATCTTACTGATCCTTTCTGACTTGTAGTTTTCTTATCTATAAATGGGATAATAACATTTATCTTAAAAGGTTGTGGAAATGGCTAAATGAACTATTCTGGCAAGTATTGACTGCATTTAATACATACTATATTCATTTCAAGTTTGCCCTTTCTTTTTAAAATGAATTATCTAGTTTTTTTAATATACCTTTACTTTATTTATTTGTTTTCATGTAGTGCTGAGGATTGAACCTAGTGCCTCACACGTGTGAGGTATGTACTCTACTGCTGAGCCACAACCCCAGCTCCTTGCCCTTTCTTTTTTGTGGAATTTATCATCAACTTAATAAATCATTCTTTTTAGGAAAGAAGGAAACTTACATTAGTTATACATATTAATTATAAACTGAACACCACTTTCAGGTACTTTAAAATATGAAAAAAACATGTATTTTAAAATAGAAAATATTGTAATATTGAGAAGTTCTTACTATGAATCAGCTACTATGTTAAAGACTTTATATGATGATGTAAAAGGCTTTTAAAAAATGTGCAGTGTAACATTTCTGTTGTGATGTTTCACTTAAGTAGACCTTTAATAGAAAATCTGTTTTAATTTTGGAAACTTTGAAACATGCAGCTCCTGTTCTTAGTTATTCCAGGAAGCACTGCATTCTGTTTGAATATCTTTGGGTATTCTTACATTTGTGATTTCATGGTACTTTGGGCTAAAGCTATAGAATTAAAAATTCTGTAATTTTTAATTTATATGTATACATATAAAGAATTATTCTTTAAAAATATTCATTGGTAGAGTTTATTGAGATGATTCCACAGAAGAGAAAATGGACTCTTCCTAGTTGAGGAGAAAGGAATTGTGACTTTTAATGGCTCTGCAAATCCCTTTTCCAAGGTCTTTTCAAGTCCCACCTTATGCTTTGTAACTGACAGTGTGCCATTCAACCACTGCCTTGAAAAGATCACCACTTGCATTGTATACATAGCTTGTTCTAGGGAATCTTACTACTTTCTTCACAGTGTTTTCTAATATATCCATTCATGTTTGAAATAATATTAGGTATTTTGCATCTGTATTGGAAATAATGAAATTTATGATATGTTTAGGGCCAACAGGTAGTTCTGATATTATGTGATAATGCTCTTTGGTGGTGGTAGCTGAAAGTGTTGTGTGGGGAGTGATTTTTGAGACCAGGTACAAAAAGAGGAAATGCTTAGCTTGGATTACAATGGCTTTTTCCTTTTGTTTCTGTTTAAATCTTTTAATCTTTTTCCTTTTTAAAATAGCAATATATACCTACTTGGCATACTTGGAAAACTATTAGGAAAGTAAACATTTTCTCCCATTGTTTAACTATGTTTAAATATGGATATTTGCAAATTTGGGATTATTTTGCTTGTTAAAATTATATCCTTTTTCATTTTCTGAATTATAAATATTTTTTCATCTTAGATATTTTTTCCTTGGTACCATGGATTGAACCCAGCAGTGCTTTACCACTGATCCGCATCCCTAACCGTTTTTTATTATTTATTTATTTTTAAAATATTTTTTAAATTTGTAGTTGGACACAATACCTTTATTTTATTTATTTATTTTTATGTGGTTCTCAGGATCAAACCTGGCGCTTCCCTCGCATGTGCTAGGCAAGCGCTCTATGGCCAAGCCGCAACTCTAGCCCCTTATTTTTTTTTTTCCATCTTTTTAAAATTTTTATTATTTAGTTGTTAGCCCCTTATTTTTTATTTTGAGACAAAGTCTCCCTATTGAATTTGTGATTGTATTATTTTGACCTAACCACATCTCTGGAATTATAGATGTGTGCCCCCATGCCTGGCTCATGTCAGCTATTTTTTGTAAATTTATTTTTTGTAGGCTGCATGCTACTTTTAAACATTTCACTTTTAAAACATTTCCTAAAGAGATGAGTACCAATAAAGCTGGTATGTTTTTACTTGATGAAGTTTTTTCTGCATTTTTCTCTTCATGGAATTAATTTCTGAGTCGGGAGAGATGAAAAACCTATCCCTTCCTCCCTCCATATATGTCATTGAATCTAGTGGCTTCTACCGCTGAGCCACTTCCTCTAAATATATTTTATTTAGAGACCTGGTCTCCTTAAGTTGTTGAGGCTGACCTTGACCTTGACTTTGACCTTGAACTTGCCCTCGAACTTGCCCTCTTCAGCCTCAGGAGCAGCTAGGATTACAAGTTTATATCAACCATGCTGCCTGAAAAGATATGAATATCCTTAAGAGCCTTAACTCATTTTCAAATTTTTTGCCTTCCAAATACTTTTAGGAAAGAAAAAGTTCTCTGATACCTATAATTTTTTGTACTTTTAAAAATTATGAAATGTTTCCTACTTGCAAAAGAAGAATTATATAATTTGTAACAGTGTACTTATTGCCTACCTTAAAAAATAAAATATTACAGAATTAGAACTTCTTTTTATAGCTTTCTCATTATAAGTTTCTTTATTTATGACAAATGATGTCAGTTTTAAACCTTAACCAATGATAAAGGTGGATGTTGAAGATCTTTTAGTCCAGAATTTTTGAATTTCTCAGTTGTAGGAAGGTGATATGATGCATATTACTATCTATTACCTAACTTTTTAAGGAGTTTCAGG
This sequence comes from Urocitellus parryii, assembly GCF_045843805.1. Classification (NCBI taxonomy): domain Eukaryota; kingdom Metazoa; phylum Chordata; class Mammalia; order Rodentia; family Sciuridae; genus Urocitellus; species Urocitellus parryii. The sequence continues at coordinate 117,346,703 of NC_135535.1, read as the reverse complement.
AGATACTTCCTAATTCCTTCATCAGATACTTTGGTATTTTTGTATTGGTTCAGTTCTGGTTTTTCCTCCACATTAGTTACAAAATTTTGGATTTTCATGTTTTTGGAATTCGGGTTTGTGAATAATATTTATGAACAAGTGCATAATATAGTTTTTAAGATCAGGGTCTCACTGTATTGCTTCGGCAGGTCTGGAACTGCTGTGCTCAAGTGATCTTAACTTAGCCTCCCTGGTAGCTGGGACTATAGGCATGTAGTTCCATACCTGGCTGATATTTGTGGTAAAATTTGTTGAACTTTTGTTGAATTGATCATAATTTAGGATGAGATGTGGTATAAATGCAAGTTGATGAACATTACCATTTGATATTTTAGGATTTTAAAAACCCAGGATTTTAGCTGGGCATGGTGGCAAATGCCTGTAATTCCAGCCTTTCAGGATGCTGAGGCAGAGGATTGCAAGTTCAAAGCCAGCTTCAGCAACTCAGTGAGGCCCTAAGCAACTCACTGAAATCCCGTCTCTAAATAAAATATCAAAAGGGCTGGTGAATGTGGCTCAATGGTTAAGTACCCCTGGGTTTAATCCCTGGTGTCAAAACAAAACAAAACACTCCACAAAAACAAACAAACAAACAAAAAACAAAAAACACTCAGCAAAAAAACCCCAGGATGTTAATAATGGGTTATGGGTGAAGACTCTTGAACTAAGTGGCATAAAATTGTTGAGATAAGTAGAGAACAACTATGATTAGCAACCTTGTATTTACTTCTTTAAATGTCTTCTTGACCAGTATTTGTAATGGTGGGAACTTTGATGGAGCTTACAATTACCTTGATTAACTGATTGATAAGAATTATTAAAAACTGTAATTAACCTGATTGTAACTGAGTTACTCACCCTTCCATAAAAAGGGATGAAATGCTAATAGCATTAAGTGTTAAGGTTGTTCCTTTAAATTGATAATATCATTGTTGCTCCTAGCAATGGTTCTCTTTCAGATGAATATGCCACTGAGACAGTGTTTCTGTAGTTTTGCATGTCTAGTCAATATAGGGGAATCAGATTAAGATCATAGAATCAGATGCATGGTGTTAGCAAACTTCATATTATTAAATCATATCATGAGGGTAAAGAAGCAGAGACATCTGCTTTAAGTGAGTGCTGTGAGATCCTTATTTAAACCCTTAGTCTATATAGTGAGACTGTTTTCTTAAAAATATTTTTTAGTTGTAGGTGGGCACAATACCTTTATTTTTATTTATTTATTTTTTTATGTGGTGCTGAGGATCAAACCCAGGGCCTCGCACATGCTAGTCAAGTGCCACTGAGCCACAACCCCAGCCCCAGACTATTTTTTTTAATGTGAAAGTAATACATGCTCATTGTTAAAGAAAAAAAAAAAAAAGAAAAGAAAACAATGCATATAGAACCAGGTGTAATCAGTGACTTGGGAGGCTAAGGCAGGAGGATTCCAAGGTCAAAGCCAGACCCTATCTCCAAATAAATAAAAAGGACTGGGGATGTGGCCCAGTGGTTTTGCTCCCTGGGTTCAATCCCTGATACCAAAAATAAACAAAACCCCTAAAACATATAGGCAAGGGAAAAAGTGTCTATCTGGGCTTTGTGAAGTTAGGAATGTAGCTGAATGGTAGAGTGCTTGCCTAGCATCCATAAGATCATTGGTTCTATCCCCAGCACCTAAGGAGGGGAACAAAAAAATAAAAGAAATAGCTTGTTGGGGCTGGGATTGTGGTTTAGCGGTAGAGCACTTGCCTAGCATGTGCGAGGCCCTGGATTCGATCCTCAGCACCAAGTTAAAAAAAATAAATAAATAAAATAAAAGATACTGTGTCCAACTACAACTAAAAAAAAAAAAAAAATCATTTAAAAAAAAAAGAAATAGCTTGTTACCATCTAAACTTTCTGGTATGTACACAGACACTTATGTTTATCCTTTTTGTATTCAAACGATTGTATTATTCTGTAACATTTTCTTTTCTATCTCACATTGTATTCTAATTGTCTTGGCATGTCAAGATACACTTATTTGAAAATTTCATTAATTGTATTTTAGATTTGGAGATAACATAATTTGTTTAACCTATCCCTTGTTGGAAATATAAGTTTTTTTTTTTTTTAAGTTTTTATTTCGACACAGGGTCTTGCTAAGTTGCTTAGGGTGTCTCTAAATTGGTGAGGCTGGCTTTGAACTTACATTCCTCCTGTCTCAGCCTCCTGAGTTGCTGGGATTACAGGTGTGCATCACCTTGCTTGACTGTTCTCTCTTCTTGATGGTACAAACAATACAATAATTGAACATCCTGCACATATATTCTTAAACCTGTGAAAATATCTTATGGAGAATATTTTATTTATTTATTTATTTAAAATTATAGTTACTTTTATTGGTTAATAGAAGTCATTATAAATGAATTTTCTATCTTTAGAGCATTCTTGAATACTTTGCATAAACTGAAACAGGAATGAAGTGCTTTCAGATTTGCTTAGATAAATGTAGCAGTATGATTAGTTCATCTGCAGAGATTTCAAATTTAATTAACTATATAGCCAAACAGTTTCCACTTTGAAATGTGACAATATCCTGAAAGGATGTTCATGGGACATGAAACTAATGGATAAAGGGGAATTTTTAAAATGTTAGCAGGAAAAAAAAAAGAGTAGGGAAAACTATAATGTAAGTAAGGGGCAAGACAAAGCTGTAGTACTGAGCTGGGCCTTCTCTTTAAGCCAGGGGCCTCTAGCAATCCTATGCTATACCTGCTTTTATAATAATATAAACAAAAAGCTGAGAAATAAAATTAATAATGTACCAAACTAAGTCTTTTGTTTAAAGAGTAAATAAGAGAAAAATTTTAGCTTCTTAATCAAGGAGTGCTTTATAATTTCAAGGCATCTTAATATAATTCATTTAACCCTACAGCAATTGTGCAACAAGCAAAATATCATAAAAGGAAAACAACAAAGGTTAATTCCTATAGGGGCCAACAGACAGGATTGGTGCAGCACAGTAATTAACCTTCACATACTTGGAGTCTTGTTTGAAAGGCAGAAAAAACTCAGATTACTGAAAAATCACAAATGTCACCAAAAAAAGGAATGTTGATTAAAGTCAAAAGAACTTCCCAAAGGGTTGCCTTCTTTGAAGGAATTTCAGAATATTGCTAGCACAGATTGGCTACCTTAAATTTCACTAATGGCTCCATTGAGAATGAGAATGCCCAGTCAGTGCTGTTAAAAATGTACTGGGAGGGGAAAAACAAAATAAAACAATCTACTGTTCCCTAACATATATGGCTTAGCACCCAGAGAAAGCCTCTGCCCCCAAAAGAGACTTTCCACAAAGGGTTAAGCTTCATTAAATGAAGCTTACTCTTTCATTTTCAGGATGTCTTTTCTTGCAAGGTCTTTAGAGGCAGAAGTTCCACTTGGATTCTAATACACATTTCTGTGAGCTCAGCTTCCTGAAAACTTACACCTGCCAGGTTCTAGGTTCTCCCTTATCAATGACTGGATTCACTACTTCACAGCCACCAGAATCGCACATACACTATTAACATGATGAAAAATACAGCTACTGCTTCAAGTTTGGCATAAGTGGAACACATGTTCAAGTACTTCGCATCCTGGTGGTATTTCTTGGACAGACTGGACAAATTGTTGGCCTTTGAATCCAATGCTGAGAGTGCTTCTCCTCGTTGTAACACTTTTTCAATATTGGCCACCATGATTCTCTGCACATCTTGCAATTCAGTGTTGATAGAGCCTAGGTTTCTCCGAGCATGACTGTCAATGTACAGCTTCTTGGTTTTCTGAATGAAGGTATCAAACTCAATAAAGGAGTAAGGTCTAGACACAGTAGGCACCTTTTTCTCATGCTGTTCATCAAATTCTGAGTGCAAATCTTCTAGGTAGGCAAAAGCCAACTTCTTAGGGAAGGCAGCTTCACACAAAACCAGATAACACACTCCCTGCTCAATAATGTGGTGAAAAGTCATTGCTCCTGCTTCCAAGGTACACCTGGTAGGGGAGTGTTCATTCAACTTTTAAAAGAGTTGCTTAGCCTGGCTCTGATACTGTTGAAGGTCCCGGCCAGACTGTTCGTCCTCCTGCATGGAGGCGGCCAGCGGAAGCCCGTCTGCCACTCGGGCGATCATAGTCAGTAACACCATTTTCGCTGGCTTTAGGGACCCAACACTGGCCCAGGGCGTCGTCCTCACTTCCTCTGCGCAGCAGCAGTCACACCTCTACCTCAGTTCCCTAAGAGACAACTGCTTGCGTCTCCGCTTCCCGCTGAGGTCTTATGGAGAATATTTTAAAAAGTAAAACTTGTAGTTCTAATAGTATGCACATTTCAAATATTGATAAGATAATGCCAGATTGTACTTAAAAGGGATTTGTAAATTTTGGTCTATTGTTAATATTTTCATAGAGAGCTTAAGATAGCAGCATATTTCTTGCCCCTAGTAATATTACTGGCCCTTGGAGAAAATGAGCAGAATCTTTTTTTATTTTGACTAATTCTTTTTTTTTTTTTTTAAATAAGCTTGCTTGCTTATTTATTTATTTAATTTATTTATTTAATGTGGTGCTGAGAATGGAACCCAGTGCCTCACACCTGCTAGGCAAGTGTTCTACCACTGAGCCAGAACCCCAGCCAGAGCAGAATCTTTAAAAATGTTTAAAAACAATATTTAGTTAAACTCATTTTCTGATAATACATGCTAATTGCAGTAGGTTGGACTAGTAACTTTGAGATTTAGGTCAGAATTTTACCTATGGTACTTTAAATAGCTAATGAGTAGTGTATTATATTTTCTGGTTCAACTTATGAATATCTCATAGCTCATCCATATCAGCCTATTCAGTTGTAATTAACTTGGAATAGGTTACTAGGTTACTGGTAAAGAATTTTCTAGTTTGTCTTATGAATATGTGGTGTTCTTTTGGAGATCCAGGTCATTGAGAGCTAATATTATCCTTCTTTCTCATCTCTGAGGAACAAGTGAGAGACTGCTGTCTGCAGTTTCATATTATGCTTGTAGCTATTTGTGGGGAGAGTGAGAATTAAAGGCTACATACAATCATTGTGTGTAGAAGTATTTTTATTTTTAGACCCTTGAGTATATTCTAGGATTTGGAGTGGGTGTAGAGGGGCTAGGCTGGGGAAAATGTTCTCTGTTAGTATGTGCTTAACTGTTTAATCAATGCTTTTCTTGAAGGGAAAAATGATAGTGGAAATTTTGAGCATTCTTTTTGTATTTTTCATGACCTACCTGATAAATTTGGTAGTGAAGTTTTAGTGACCAGGTCTGAATTCAGTTTTGTTGTTTTTCTATTTTAAGAATTCATTGAGGGCTGTAGTTCAGTGGTAGAGTGCTTGCCTAGCATGTGTGAGGCCCTGGGTTGGATCCTCAGCACCATGTAAAAATCATTAAAATAAAGGTATTATGTCCAACTACAACTAAAGAATAAATATTAAAAAAAGAATTCATTGAGAGTACATAAGGAATATGAAAAGTAGGATTTAGGATATTAAGAAAACACTCTAGATGGGGAAATAATTGATCTCTTCACAACTATTCCTCTTACACTTTCCACACTGAAGACCACATACTATTTGATTCCATTTACTTGAAA